>NW_021939632.1:992868-1599885 GCF_001715985.3 Manacus vitellinus
TCCACTCCAGGCGCGGAGGGAGCAGTCCCAGGAGGCCGGGGAGGGGGGTTTCTCGGGAGGATTTTGGCAGTGCCTGGGCAGCAGTCACGTCCCTTGGCCCGACGGTGCCGCCCCGCGGGCTGGCAGGGCACCGGTATCGCTCGGTGCCGGTGTCGCTCGGTACCGGCTCGCTGTCGAGTCTCGGGCGGCGTCCGCACAGAAAGGATGGTACCGGCGAGCAGCCGAACTTGGCTGTCATCATCACAAAAGCGAAGTTTTCTTTACCAGATCGCTGTGTCTGATGCTCCAGGGCGACAGGGCGAACGCAGCGGCAGGGACGGGGCTGGCCCCGGGGGGACCCTCCGGTACCGAGTGCGAGGCGGGGGCCGCTCACCTTCCCCCGGTTCCCGGCGGGTGAGGCCCCCGAGGCATCGTTCAGCTCTCTCTCGTGGCCAGACACATTAAAATGCGCGAACTCCAGCGGTACTCTCAGATTGAGGTTTTTTTTGTTGGTTTTTTTTTTTTTTTTTTTTTGCATATTGTCCGTGCGCACCGCTTTCTGTTCGGAACTCCGGCACGCTGAACGGGCTCGCAGGACGCGGTCAGCCGCATTTCGCATTTTCATTCGCGCTACATCCATCCGTCCACAGAGCTTAATTTTCCTCCGGTACACTGACATTGGGTGAAAAACGCCAGCAGTGAAAGCTGCTGGGCACAGTTATGCCTTAGGAAGCCCGGGTCTGAGTATCCAGTCCTGCACACACACCCAGGCTGCACATTAAGCTCTGAGTAATCCATCCAGTATCAGTGAACCCATTCATTCAAATAAGTTTAGAGATGTATGCTTTTTGCTGAAAAATGTATGCATTATGGCACACTTTCATGTTATGCTGATAAAATAATATATTTGAGTTTGAGAAGCCTTCTTGAATAAATTAATTGCCTAAGTTACCTGAAATAGATCTGTAGCTTCCCTCAGTGCTTAAATTTCATGTATATAGCTGAATTTATGGAAAAGTCAAGATCATTTTAAATAGTCTCAAAGGTTCACAGAGCTCATAAATTTCGGGGACATTGTTTTGCTTTAGAGGGATACTGCATTTAGATGTAATAAAAAGTACTTGAACTTAACTAATCTCTATTTCTTCATATTCAGTTCAGACATGTTGAATTGGCAATTGTTCTTGGAGGTGGAAGTCTTTTCAAAGCAGGCTTAATATTGTGTGACAAAAATTACCAGTTTGACTGCTTTTTTAGGTCATAATGAGGAACAGAAGTAAGTTATCAATTTAAAACACACTAAATACTAGGAATTTATCCTAAATATAGAAATATTATTACCTCAGTGCTCTGGAGTTCTCAGCCTCTCTCTTGCTGGTGGATAAGGCATGCACTGGTCTGACGTGGCTGTTTGAAGTGTAGATGTGAAGTCCTATATATTTGCATTAGGTTTTTCCATACCAGGTTTGCTTTTCTTGATTAAAGTTGATATTGAATCAACTATGATTGCCTGTTGTCTTAGATACTGGAGACATCATTCAGTGTGTAACATCATGGCATAGAAAATGTTGCTTTCAGTGGATGGCAAGTCTTTCTATAGCTTTAAATGCCAATAATAAGGATACAGGCCTGAATCCTGCAGTGAGCTCCATGCAGAGCAAGGCCAGGGTTGTGGGTCTCTGTGAGAACCAAGGCCACCCATACAGCAGCCAAGATCCACATGGCTGTAGCTACCTAGGGCTTGACCACAAGCTGTGTCTGACTCCAGGTTTGTGCTGGAAACCATTCTTTGTGCAGCAGTGTGGTGTGGATGGGATCTTAACAGAGAGTTATTATAGTTTCAAAGTTTTTTGTTGGATTTTTGCAGTTTGAGAGTTGCAGCTGTGGTGGGTGCTGTGGTGGGTATGGGGAGAAGAAAAAACAGAGGTTCATATGTTCACCCTGCTTTTCCATACCCTATGGCACTGTCACAGGCTGTCCTATGTGGAAAATGCAGCCTCCTTAGGGCCTTCAATAAATCCAACTCCATCTGGGTACTCATGTTTAACATAGCGTTTTGCTTAGTGAGCTTGTGTAGATTTATAGTGTCACTACCTGTGACACCTGTAGTTTATTTATTTATTTTTAATAAGAAGGCCCCTGGGACCTGAGAAGAGTTTCCTGGTGTAGCAGGAGCAGCAGATCTTTTCTGGTAGAGAAGTGGAAAGTCCTAAAAAGAATAAGGAATTACACCAGGATTTTCTAAGTCTGATTTCAAAGTCCGGTTGTAGTGATACCTCTGAGAATAGTCATACCAAAGTTGATGCATTTCTGATAAATTTATAGGCTTTTGACCTGAGCTGTGATTTCAATTACAGCAGGCTAATACTGGGACTCTCCACTTTAAACCAAAAGTTTGGATTGACTGACTGAAGTGTCCGTAGCCATCAGCCAAAAATAAGTTGGATACAACTTCATATCCAACACTTCCTCTAATGGTATTTTTTCCAAGGCATCTAATAAGAACTTGCATTAACAGTGCTATTGATGTTTCACTGATTGGTTTGATAAATTAGCCAGATTTATTCTCAACTCATTGCTAAATAATTAGTCATATTTACTGCAAAAACTACAGGTTTATGTTCAAATGATATATGTGTAGAAAGGAAAATAGCTGTAAATTACTTGTATTTCTGCTAATTTCTGGAAAGCTCTATCGAAGTGCTCAGACTTCTGTCACTTGAGTGCTGTGACAGGAATGAATGTGGCTCCCTTAGTTCCACTTACAGAGTACAAAAATGAATATTTTTCATCTTGTAGTATTTAAGAACTGTCCTGGGGTGTTGGACAATGATGTTTAGTGATCCTTTTTAGAAGGCACAACCATTTGGTAGTCACTGGACACAACATATTTGAGAAATATAATGTCCCTGTATGACTAGCTGGTTGATGAATGTTGCTGTCTTTGCAGATGAAAAACTGAGATAATTCCTCTAGGCATTACCTTTGTGAGGCTTCAGTCTGTTTACAAAAAAACCAGATGATCTACACCACCTGGTGCTACTTGCTGATCTTTGTGTGTGTGGAAGACAGACCTTTGAAATTTATAATCATTTTCTCCTGAGCCTTTTTTACTCTCCCAACTTGATGTCTTTTTAAAATTGATTTTAAAATAGAAAAAAAAGTGGGTTGTTGTTTGTTTGGTTTTTTTACTGTATGTTGTTTTAGAATCTACTAGATTCTGCTTAAAACAGGTAAGGACAAATGAAATCAGACTGCACTGTGTTGTACTAAATAAGGACATTATTTGGTAAACATTTAAATTCCATGCTCAGGATACAAACAAGGGCAATTGACTTCTGTTTGCTTGACTGTCTCGATTTAAGGAGTTGAATTTTTCTGTCTCAGGACCAGTTTCTGTGGTCAGCAGATAACTGACACATTCTAAAAGTACATCTGAACAAGGCAACAATCTGTGTTTTATTTTCCAGTGACTAAGGCCAAAATAATTTATGATTTTATGTCTTCCTTCATTGCTTTACTTGTTTTCCCCCCCCCAAAAAGACTCTGATCTTGCAGTGGGAAAAACACTGATGGATTTCTGTGTCTGTCCAGAGCAGTGTTCACCTTAACGAGGTTTCATCAAGGTGAAAGGGCTCTCCCCTGCCCCACTCAGGTCATTTTGAGCTTGATAGGTCAGGGAGAAACTTGAACTCTTAATCATATACACACAACAGTTCCAGTAACTTGAAAGATTTAGTTGGGTGGTCAAGACTTTGTCCCCTGCTCTTGTTTGTGTTCAGAGTTGAGTTCAGGCTGAAATAAGTTCTGTTCTAGCACTTAATCCAAAGTGACTTTGCATTTTTCCTTCTTACCAATCTAACAGAAGTTTTAACTTGTTTTATTGTGGCACTCTGTCCAACATACTGGCTTGCAAGGTTCAACACAACATCAGAAACAGCAGGTAAAATATGCCAATAAAAGTGGTGAAATAAGGTTATATTATTATGCCCAGAATATTTCTTAAAGAGCTATCATTTGAATCTTAGCTTTAACTTTTAAATTCTATTTCTTACTCTGTATAGATGCCATACTGTATCTGTGCTGAATCCAGGAGGAAGGATTACAGACTAGTGATATCTGTTGACTGTAAGAGCAGCAGCACAAGAAGCTTATATGAAAATGTATTAACTGTAATAGTCTGGAATATTGTTCAGGATTCAAGTTCTAGAGGAAAGCACAGGATGAGTAGTCTTTCAGATATTACATGTGGCCTTAATTCATTTTCTCTTTGCCTTGTGACTGTTTCGGTGTAGTTCAGTCATGTACCTGAATGTGGTGATTGGCATAAAAAGCCTGGAGCTTGCCTTCCATTTTCATTGCATTTTTAGTCTTCTACTCTGAGCTCTGTGGAACAGGGGTGAGTAGAATCTTGTTTTTGAGTGAAATGCTTCTCATGTTAATTGAGAAGCATCACCATGTATGACAACTTGTAACTAGTCTGTGTATGTACAGGGTCTCGAGTAGCTTGAGGGCGCAGTCATACACGTTTTTAAGTGGCTTCATAGCACATAAGTATTTCTCTGTGTATCTAAAAATTTAGAGTGATGTGTGTCTCTTCAGAAAGTCACTTTCCTAATGCAGAAAAATTTACCAAGAGCTTTCCAGTGCTTTATCCACGCTCTGCCCTGGGAACCGGCCAGAAGCACAACCATGAAGTCTCTGCCAGTGGATGCAGGGGCAAGGGAACCATGCTGATGCTCTTTGCCTCCTGGTCCCCTCCCCTCATGGTTCCCATGCCTTTTTTAGTGTGTCTTGCCTGCAGAGCAGCATGTGGGAATCTGTGCAGCATAATACAGCACCTGATTTTTTCAGCATTTAGAGGCCTCCACTTCCAGGTGAATTAAAGGGATTACTTAATGCAGTAAATGAAAACTGTGAAACAGAGCAATCTTTTTGACTCTTCTGTGTTAAAGTGAATTGCAGGCATGCTGTAGGTTACAGATATTGAACATGCATATTGTATTAGCTGTTTTAAAAAATACTGTCAGTGTTTCTTTACAGCATCTTCCAACTGAAAGAATTGCTTCAGGCAAGCTGTTTTTGATAATTAACAAGAGGGAGAAACTCTTTAAGCAAGCAGAGATGTTGTTTGATGTTATTCTTGAATTGGAAAGCCATCATCTTAGCATTTTTTAATAACTTGGGGGCATTCAGAGTTTACATGCATGTGTTACTGAGTCACAAACGTGAACACAGACTTTCTTCCCGTAGTGCTAATAAGGATGAATGTACTGTAAGATGCCTGGAGGGGTGTTGTAGTTTTTGTTGTTGTTGTGTTCTGTTGTGGGGTTTTTTGAAACTAACAGAGCTTTGAAATGTGCCTGCCATACGGAAGGGATTGTAGGTGTGCAAGACTGTACTTCATATATTATGCTTTCTTTAACATTACAACAGAAGCCATAAGTAGGCTCACCTGCTGCTACACCTGCCTTGTCCTGCCAGCAGGGATCTGTAATTTGTTGACGCTGTCTTTGTAACTCATGTAAGACCTGCGTCGTATTTCAGGTCAATGCATTACTCACAAAATCTCAGGTGTCTCAAACTCTGTCCCTTTCCACTTTAATCGTGCACTTCTTTTACGCTCCACTCAGCTACATCGAATAATGTTCATGAATATAGGATAGTAAAAAGAACAATGCTGATGGTGACTGATGATGATAAATTACTGTATTTATCCATTAGGAAGGACACTGGATGACCTACAGATCTAAGGCTGAAGCTAAAAGACCTTTTCTAATCTTTCTTAACGCTGTTGGCAACAGCCACAAAACTTATTATGTATTATTTATGTAGAGAATCTGTAAATAGTTTTGACCCATTCTAAGATAAAACAGATAAGATAAAAGCCCTATGGCATTGGGAGGATATTGCCTCAGAAAATCAATTAGGAAGTATTAAACAATGTGATAATTTAAGGAAAATAATGATTCTTTGAATGCTTTTGGGGGGTTATTTTAGACTGCCTGGGACAATATTTGCAATTTGCACTGCTTTGGGGAGGAAAAAACCCACATTTCGTAGCTTTTCAAAAAACAAACTGGGCAAATGTGAGAGTTTTATTTTTGAGAATACGGGGAGAATTCCAAATGCCAGTGGGAAAACCATTAAACTTTTTTGAAATGCTGGGCAAGTGCAAGAAAGTAAATCAAACAGTGCCAGTGCGACTGATTATTCGTTGCCCGTGTTTGTTCTCTCTGCTCCTGACAGCGCAGAGGCTGCTGACCTCCTTTCCTCCCTTCCCATCCTAAGACCTCAGAGGCTGCTTAAATCAAAGCATTTAATATATATCAGGGGAGTCTTTCAGAGCAAGGGTTTGAGCCCAAGTGCACTTAATTAGGAGTAATGGTGTGCTGCAGTTTTGAATCTTACAGAAGAGCTGTTTAAATCGAATTGTCTAATGACAGTTGTAAATAAACACAAAATGCTTATAAAAATTGGGTGACCTGATTTAAAAACCGTGCAGTTCAAGAAGATCTTCTTGATAGTTCTTGTTGGAAATGCCCTTTTAGCAATTCCCACCTTATTTGTGAAGAATGGTGCAGTATCCTGGTGCAAATAGCCACACAAAAAAGATCCTACTGAAAAGTTTAGTCAAGGGCCTTCTTGTTCCAGGGCAAAAATAACTGTATTGGGTAATTAGATGTCATAAAGCGTAAATATAAGTTTAAATCTTGCGGTAAGAAGCCCACAATGTCAGAAGACTTCGAAATGGGTGGGTAGCTCCAATTCAAGGACATTAGTTGCAGAAGGTTCTTTTTTTTTTCAGTACAGAGATTCCTTGTATTGTAGCACATCAAAGATATGTTACCTTTTGGTCCCTGAGGTGACTGAAAGTATTGCTATATCTTGGTCCATTCCTAAGTTGCTTATTTACGTGGATTTTCTCTCTGAAGTAAGGAGGATTGCTTATGTGAATATTGTCTGCAGGACTAATCATGTAATTTGTACTGTAATAATTTTTATTATATCTTGGGGGAAAAAGTCCTTTAGTATACAGTAAAATGGATTGAGCTGCAGTTCTTGAGATGTATGAAAGGCAGTTATCAAAATGTTGTCACAGGCCTCCAAGGTTTTTGGTAGTAATTTTTCAGTTTTGTGGAATGTTTTCAAATTCAAAAGGACAGAACTATAATGCTAAAATTATGTGTGAGACTCTGCAAAGTTTCCTGAAGGCAGTGTCACTTCATGCAAGTTGTTTGTTCACCTGTTAGAAGAAAGATGGGGTTTATACCTATGCATAGTATATACATTTTCTTGTATTTCAGAGCTCTCTCACTTCTTCTTACCTTCAAGTTTTTTTATATTTTCGTGTGATTCTCCCTGTGATTCCATGTGATAGAACAGGTTGCCCAAAGAAGTTGTTGATGTTCCACCCTAAAAGTGTTCAAGGCCAGGCTGGATGAAGCTTTGAGCAACCTGGTCTAGTGCAAGGCTGGAACTAGGTGGTTTTTAAGGTCCCTTCCACCCCAAACCATTCTGTGTTTCTCTTCTGTACCTTTTTCCCCCAGCTTCTCATCCTTCATATAATATACACAGAGTTTTCCTAAAAATCTTTTTCCAACAGCCCCTCTGCCTTTACCAATGTCCTGTTTCTCTTTATAAGCTAAGCAACATCATGTCATCTGTTTTCTCACTTTTATTTCCCCATTGCTAATCATTTGAAGAATGTTGTCTCATGTAAATGTATGCCTGGCATTTGCCAACAGCAAAAGAGGAGTCTCAGAACAGAAAACAATAATATATACATATATAATGGGTTTATGTGTTTGGATGCTTCCATTGTGATCACTGATTTCATTACGTACTGGGAAACCTTTATCTTTGAGGTCATGGAAGAGAATAGAGTCATGGTAAGCAGGAGGGTCGTGATCATCTGTGTCAGCTGCTTGAATGGTGTCTTTAGTGGAAGAAATGGAAAACAGACAGGCGTTTGATAGAATTTTATTTTGTTCGCATAACTTCACACTTTTAATTTCCTGTCCCATAACATTAATGACATTATTATACAGTAAGCTTGCAGTTTAAAGAATGCACTGGTCAGAAAATGAAAATTGAGTAATCCATTTGAAATACATATTAATATATCAGGAAATCTGTGTTCTCACTTCTGGTCTCTATTTGTAGTCTAACCATAAACAGACACTAGCAGAATGTTTTGGATTTCATGGTAGGGGGCATGATCTTTGTACAAGAATTTAGGAAAAGGAGGGTCTTTCCTTTCTTTCTCCTACTATAGTTATCTCTAACTTAGAACCCCCCTGCTTATTCAAGAACAGGAAAAACTCCAGGAGAAATTGCTTTAGTGTACTAACTCTGTGAGCAACACAGCCTTGTGCATCAGATCAGGAGATGTCATTTTACTTTGTTTACATCCTATATGTACACCAACAAAAGAGTCTGCTATAGCTGTCTCATTTCATACAACACATATGGAGAGATCATAGAATCATAGAATCATTTAGTTTGGAAAAGATCTTTAACATCATCAAGTCCAACTGTATGATAGATATTTTCTGAAAGAAGCATATGCAGGGCCATATATCATGTCATTCAGTGTTTAAAGAAAAAGTAAGCTACTTCACTGAAAATGTCCTTTTCTTGAAGTCTGGTTACTTCTCTTATTCTGACCTCTTTTCTGAATTGTTTTTACTTAGGGTAAAAATAATATGGTGTGGATTTATGGATACCGTAAAAATATGGTATCCAGCCTAGCTGGGGGTTCAGATTGGGCTGGATCTTTTTGTTCTAAACCCAACCAGCCACCAAAATAACAACAAAGCAGAACAAAGCAAAAATGCACCAACCAACCAACCAACCAAAAAAAACCCCTCCAAAAACCAACAAACCCAGAAGAGGTCTCCCCCTCAAAACTTTGTGAGTTTTCCTCTTTATCCTTTGCTTCATTCAGGTTTTCCTTTATTAAATATATTATTTGTGTCTAGGAAACAAACAGTCAAGTACATTCCTCTTAAATCTTGCCTTATTTCTGAGTGGGAATAAATTCCTGTCTAAAATTTAAGCGAGACGAATGCCATGAAATGCCAGCTTTTGCTTTTCTTCATCTCACAGGGTCCAGCAAAGCAGACTTGATAACTTTTCCTGGGGTGAAATGGTGCTTCAGTAAAGGACATTTTCTCTTCCCTCTTAAAAGGAAGAATAGTTTCTGCCAAAGTAATGCATTGAAAGGGTAAAGTAAATAAATGTTGCTGTTAATATCTTTTAAGGTACTGTAACTTACGGAGTTGTAATTCTCTTAATTACCTATTCCATTTCTTTTTGTCAGATATACTTGTCGCACCTCCCCTGCAGTGGGGCAGGAGAGATCCTGAATGAGTTTGCTTATTGCTCACCTCTAGATGAGGGAATGCTTCCACTGGAATAATATTCTGCAAGTGTTTGCATGGAATTATGTCCTTTGCACTCCCTTGGCCTGCTGTGGATTCAGTATTGCAGTGCCATGACTCCTGGGTATGCCCACAGTAACATTTCAGTTTGGATCAAAAACGTACCAGTGAAACAAATCCTGATCGTCCCTGCTGAACTTTGGCTTGCACCCTGGAGCAGCTTCAGAGTGTTTCAGAACTGGATTCCTTTAGGATGAAACTAAGCAAGCTGATGTGCTCCAGGAGCATCCTAGGGGTGCTCCAGCTGTCCGTGGGTATGTGGTGCCCAGGATCAGATTAGAACTGGTCCATGTAACCCCCAGAAACACAGAACTTGTGGAAATCAGGTCCTTAGCACATGTGGCTTCTCTCTCCAGTTCTGCTGCTCTCTCATTGTTACACAGCTTTAACAAACATAAGTTTGTTAAAGTGCTGCATAAATGCATGTATTTAAAAGCAAGTATATGATTTTAGTTTGATTTTTTTTTTTTTTTTATTGCAACACTGGATTTGTTTCTTACATGTTTGGAAGTATTTGGTTGCTATTTTTCAAAAATACCAGCCTTTGTTGCCTCCCCAGTCAAGATGGAAATACACTGACACAAATGAATGGGTTGCAGGTGGTGAAGAGGTCTCAGTTTCACTAGAGAGATGCTTTTGAGGACTGCTCAGAATGTTGAGTGTGGGAGAGAGAACAGACAGAAGGAAAGAAAATAAGTATTTATGGAGGTTTATAGATCATATGATCTTCTGTAACTTAGATTTTTTTTTTTCTAGTACTAAATAGGTGGATGTATCTGAAAGAGTACCACTACCTTGGGAGAAGATGGGGATTAGTAAATTGGAGATTAAAAGCCCTTGTTCTGTTCTTGGTTGGTTGCAAAATTGTTGTGTGACTTAGGTGGGTCCTTGAAGTCTGCAATTTCAGAAGTATCATCAGAGTTTGAGGTGTGTTGTTCCAGGAATTTGAAATGTCAGAGTTGCCTGTGATGGACAAAAATACCTCCAGTGTATTTGAGATTAGTTAACACTTGGGAAAACCTGGCTGCCTTTTCAAAGTGTTGTCGAGCAATACAATAGAGAGGTACACATATGGTGGTCTGTTAGTAAGACAGAGGTTGGTAGTCAACGCGAGTCTAAACTCACCGAGACATGTGAATTCATGTGAGGAAAACACTAATATTTAGATTTAGGAGTATGCTCACAATCGAGAGGAGTTGCAGGAAGATGGTGTTATTGGTGGTTTGCTGAGGTTTAGGATTTCTACCCTGAAGGCAGGAACCTGAGACAATGAAACAGTGATCACAGTGGTTGTCATTTAAGGTGCAGTTACTGCTCCCAAAGTGTCACACTTCCATAAGACTGGGTTTGCTGTGTCAGTGGAGCAGCTCCACTGTGCTAACACACGTGCTATTCCTGCTGAGGGGTTATGGCAGTTTGTTAATACTCACCCTCAAGAACATCTCTGCAGCCTGGAAGTTCCAAGTGGAAGATTTTCTGTTTATCTCAGTACATATTTCTTCTGTGCTTGGAGTTTCACATGAGAAAATTTGTGAAGTCCTGAAAAAAAAAAAAAGACTATATTAGAAAATTAGTTTAAACTGATTTTCTTGTATGATGCATTCTCCATCCATTATTCTAGAAAATACCCTTAAATTGTAAGTAGAGGCCATACTTTTGAATGTTGGGTATGTTTGAGTATAGCTTTCAGTGATTGGCTCAAAAGTGGTGAACTGTGCTAACTTTAAAGCAGCATTTTATAAAAATAAGTCTATGGTTTTGGATAGAATTAGTATTCCCTGTTTGTCTGACCCCAGCAGATATGGGCTGTAAATTCCTGGCTGTTCTCACTGCCTGCACAATCCCATGTGACTCAGCTGAGCAGGATAGACTCTTAACCACTCACCTATTTTTAAGTGATCTATGGATGCTCAGGACCCAGACTGAGTGTTGCTTTCATACCATTGTGAGTCTTTCCATCATTTCTAGGAACTTGAACTTGCACTGGTAATAATAAGAAGAGAAGCAGCACACAAAATTGTTAGCAAATTGCAAAATATGGGAGAAAAACAGCTTTTTTTTTTTTTTTTTTTTTGCCTGCCTGTGTTGCACAAGTACAGTATGGAGTAATGAGCCATAGTCACATTTACATGGAAATGACTTCCCTTAATGAGTGGAATGGCATTATCTATTTGACTGTAGTGGATTTCCATTAAAAACAGGACTTCACCACATTCACCATCAAAAATATGTGCTGACCTGAGCTTGGTGGAAACAAGGTACATAAATAGGAGGGATGGATGAGCTGGAAATCTCTGGCTTTGACCAGTTAAGGGAGAAAACAGACATAGTGTAGGAGCAGAAGTGCCTTCCAGGTGCTGGTCTGTGTTGCATTCAGGTGTCCTATCTTGCACAAATCATAATGAGAAACGATAGGTACAAAAAATGAAAAAAAAGAAAAGAAAATGAAATAAGGAGCATATTTTTTAAGTCAGGCAATTTAACCCTTGGACTAGATATGCTGAGGTAAGTTTTGAACTCTTCACCTTTTGATGTCTTTGAACAAAAAATGGTTTCCAGAAAGATGCCCAGGCAAAAATGTTTGGTCCTTGGATAAAGGCAGTATCCCAGGGAAATGTAATGGCTTGTAATCTACAGGAGATGAAGTGATGGGGATGTCTTGGTGAATCAGTGATTTACTAGTAGTTTTACTATTGTTGATAGTTGATATAAATGAACTCCTGTGAGAACCCCCTCCCCACCTTTATTAGAATCATCTCTCTTTTTTTTCCCTTTCTGCTGCTTGACAATGACAGAAAGTTGCTCCTTTCCTTTTTATAAACTACTGTAAATCTTTGTTGTAATAGCAAAGGAATAATGTGTTATCTTATATCTGAGCTAAAGAGAACTTTTCCTGAAGAACCGCAGACTGAAATATGAAATTCTGCTGGTTTCCATGCAGCACTTGACAAAACTTAATCTATATTTACTTTTGGGACAGAAATCTGCAGCTGTGACTAAGAAAAGGATTTCAAAGTCTGTACTTTTGCTGCATGTGGTCAGCATTCATCCATGACCTGGCCTTAACTCCCATTCCAGGGCCTCGATCTGGCTGTCAGTATTATGCAAACTTTTTTATTTCTTTTTTTTTTTCCTCTTTTCTCCCTGAGAGCTCAAGAATTTTAATTATATTGCATCTCACTTGCTATAAAAGTTGGTGGTTTTTTTTTCCTTTTTACTGCATGGGCTATTGCAGTGAAAGCGACTTGATGTGTGTCTTCCTTATGAATATGTAATATGGTGGTTCAGTTAAAGCAGGCACAAAAATACATTAACACTTGTTTTGTAGTTTCAGCAGGTACACGTTTGGCTGTCCAGATGAGTAATGTCCACCTAGCTCTAGTGGAGAGACTCCATCTGTTTGGTGTATCAGTTATTCTGCAGCTCAGGGAGGTATTTTCCTCCCAGCAAGTCTTGGTATATTGGGACTTGCTTTTGAGACCGAGCCAAATCTAAAGCATTGTTTTGCCATATTGTCTCTCTCTTCCTGACCCTACACAAAGTCTGTATTTAAAAGTATTTGTAGAAGCAATGCTTAGTCATTAAAAATGAGTTAATTGTTTCTACAAAGGCTCTTGGATTTAGCTGACAAATTACTGGGAGGCTTTTGCCCTTAAGGGGTTTCTTGAGGTTCTTGATGAGGAAAACGCTGTGCTTTGAGATTAAATTATTCAACAAGTGTTTTTTAAAGTAATTAAAGCTTCTAGCATTTAATGTTTTATGTATGCAGATTAAAAATGAAGGTTGCTTAAATCACGACAAAGGGAAGTTTATTCACACTCAACAGACGGTAATGTCTCTTTTGTGACTGGTGGAACACTGTTGAGCCCACTTCATTATACTGAATATTGAACCATTATATTAGTGCAATTTTTTCTAAGTGATGGCGTTGTTTAAAAGTGGGCAGTAGAACTTGATGCAGTACAGCCCTTGCTGTGCTAAGTAGTGCAGAATATTTATTTTTCTGTCAAGTATCTGATTTATAGACAATTTTTCAGCTTGTGTTTTTGAAATGGCCAGGTGAGCTATACAAAACTCAACAGGATCAAGAGGCAGAGCAAAGTAATGATTTTCTTGTTGGAAAGTAATAGACATGCCAGTATTGCATGTAATAACAGCAGGTTTTACAGCGTGGTGCAGAACAGCAGGAATGTGAAACACATAGGTTACATAAATTATCTGTGCATACATTTCTGCAGAATTCTAGGTTACAGTAACTCATTGATTTATTTTTTTCCATTCTTTTTTCCAGTTACTTATAGTTTCAGCACATGAACTCCTTCAGCCCTTTAAAAATGTTACTCATTCCAGAGGAAAGAGAATGGGTATCTTATCCCTTGGATACATATACTTACTGTTCAGGAATCAGTGAATGGTCTTTGCAATCTAACAGCAAATCAAACCTCACCAACAGAGATGGTGTGTTACCTTCAGTTCATTGTAGTAAAGCTGCAGCACTGTTTTGTCCTGAGAAAAGTTGTGCTTGTTTCAGTTCCTTTAACAACTCATTATTCTGATTTATAGTTGTCCATAATTTTTGCATATTTTATATGGATACAAACAGAGGCACACACACACTGTCCTGTATGTCTTGTGTTTTCATTTCTGTACTCATCAGCCTATATCATGCATTGTCACACTTGCCCCTCTGATTCCTCCACAGTTTCAAAAGTTAAAGTCACCAAAGTTACTCACAATTATCTGTGCAAAGCATAGAACAGGCAATATATCATTTCGGGTTAGAAAAACCCCAGTTGTTGGAGAGAGACATGTTAAGATTGTAAATCCTTTAAATTTCGTGGGCTCTGGAAGGCTTTGCAAACCCATCAAGTAAACCAGTGGTAACTCCAAAATATCTTCAGAGGCCCTTCATCAGTTTCCACTGGTCCTGCAGAAAGCATAGAAATAGGTGTTTCTTAATCAGCAAAGGTTTCACTTTTTAGTTCCACTGGGACAGAAACTTCCAGATGATATTAGTAGATTTTTCCCATGTGAGAAAAGATTCTGCCTTTTGAATGTTTTTTTTCCTGCCTTGCATGAGGTCTTTTTTTTTGATCAGGTTCCATTGGAGAAAGGGAATGTTACAATGGAGATAACAGTTTCATGTTACGAATGCGTTTTCAATAATAAGTCTCTTCCAAGTGTACCTCGATGAGCCAGTGACACTGCAAAGTGTTTAGTTTGGTTTTTTTTTTCCCTTTTTGTTGTGTGCTGTTTTTCTTGGTTATTCCTGTCCCTGTGACTCTTTTTGCTACCAAAAAAAATTTCTTAGCCATTATCATATGAACCCTTAATTCATTTACGGATTAAGATTTTTAGTAGTACTTAAGAAAAATACTTCTACTTTCTGATCATGTTACAGTCTTCTGAGACTTAGAGGTGTCTGTAGCTTACCTTGAAGTGTTTGGAAACAGCTCTTTGTTATCAAGATTTAACATCATTTGGGAAAAATCAGAAGTTAGTCAGCTTTTAAGATAGTGCCCGAAGGCAATGCATTCAGCATGCAGCCTTCTCTGATGTTGGTGAAGCATGAAAGTTAGGAGTCTCCAGAAGTTCACCTCAAGTATAGAACTTCTAAGTAAAAACAGGATGGGGAGGCTGCCAGGAGGTTAATCTGGGTGAGGGTGAGTTGTTTTTACCAAGGAAAGCCTGTTCCTTTATGGATCTCTAAACCAGGGCTCTTGGTACAGAGGCACAGAGCTCTGAATCTGTCAGAGTTGCTGAAATATCCCGTCTTTTCTGGTGTACAAGGCTGTAGGACCTTTCATTATTTCTCTTCAAAGTAGCCACTGATTTTTTGAGGGCTCAATTCTTCAGCTACATGGCACCAAAGACTTCGTTTCTGTGTTTTTGTACTTCAGCAGTTCCAGTTTAATTCTCGGAGAGCAGATGGTTTCAGTGTTTCTGGAAGTTTTATTTATATTGTGACAAGGCTTCAGTCCTCATCCAAGATTGAATTGCTATTGGAACACTGAGGGAAATGAAGGCATTTTTCTGAAGTCTAAATAGATAGGATAAGTATCAAGTGGATGAAAATTAATACTGTTATCTCCATTTTCCATTTTTCTATTTCAGTTTTTCTAAAACAGCAGTGAATTGCTGTGATTTGACAAACTTACCAGCAGTTTGCATTGGCTGTCTCTGAAATGGGGACAGTGTCTTTCCATACAGAGGGGAAGAAGGGAGAGAAGAATATTTCATTTTCTTGAAGTGATTAGATTTTTAAAAAAATCACTACATAAACAGAATATTGACAAACAATCCCATCAAGTTGGAAAAGAGGCAGTAAGTTTGCGTATTGGGAAAAGAAGTAGCTGCAGGGTATTCGTGTGGCTTGGCTGGAAAACTTTACCTAGAACTTTAGGATTATTTTCATGGTGACCTTTCTTGCTGAAGGACTTTTGGTGAGTATTAATAATTCTGTGCTTGTAAGGAATTAATTGAGTATCTTTAACATACCATACAGTGATACCTCAGATCTACTGCAGTCTGTGTTGTAATTATTTGTGTATACACTCTTGGAGAGTTCATTATGAATCCACTGTTGGTATCTTGAACCCCAGTGTAAGTTTGAGCCACGCCAAGTGTTGAGTTGTTGTGGTTTTGCTTTGCTTTAGTGCTCCATAACCTTGAGAGTCAGGCACCTGAACATGGACCATTGAACTTGGAGGCTGCAAAAAGTTTCTGGAAACAGGAATTGGAAGATAAAGCAGTTAGTACTTCTGAAAAAGGATTGTAAGTGCATTCATCCCATTTCAAAACTATAACACTGACTTTTTCTTCTCCTCTTTGGGTGTATGCCAAAGAGTCTTTCAAAAACTTTCAGAGAGTCTAATTCTGGGAGAAACATTATAGTTTATTTGGATTTTATTATTTTACCACAGACCAAGAGTAGCCTTTTTGTGCCTGGCTTTATGATATGGGATATGTATAAAAGCTATTTATTGTCTGCTATTTGCCCCCAGATTTTTCCTCTTTTTCTTTCAAAATACACTTGCATCCCTGGAAGTTGTGCTAGTGCTTGCAGTCAAGTTTGGAAGTTTGGGGGCACCAAACTTCCATCTCTTGTGCTGCTGAATGAAACTGTACTTGAATGAAATGATACCTGCCTCCCAGGACAGTGTACCTTTTGGATAGTGAACACTTGTGATGCAGTGTGAAATGATACAATGAAAGGTGCTTTGAAAATGCGAAACGTTGTGACTGTTTCCCAGAATACAGAGCTTCCCACTAGAAAGTGCTCATAAATGTGTAGCTGTTACTGTTGAGATTTACCTAAGTTTTTACCTTGGGATATGTGTTGTGTAAATTCAGCTGGAGATTTTGTTGACATTTTTCTTGGGAATTAATGAAACTACGGGTAGCCCTGCTGCTAAGAGAAGAGCTGTATTCTAATTCACCATGCTATGGCTTTGAAGAAATCAGCCTTAAAGAAGTTTTTGCATTCTTACAAGGTACTGAAGTGGTAAAGCTGTATGTGATCCATATTAACCCTTGTTTCTAAGCAATACAGCTTAGAGCAAATAACCCTTTCCTCTAATCACCCCTTACCCTCTGCAGTGTAAACCGATCTTGGGGGGCGCAGCAGATCAGTGAGTAAAAAGCTTTAATCCAGTCATCCAATCCCTGAACATTAAGCTAAAGCTCCAAATCCCATTTTCCTGTTCAGAAATGTTACATAATAAAGCCACCAGTTGTCTGGATGTAATCTGCCTCTTGCTCCCGTGCCGCTGGTCAGTGTGAAGGGCTCCTGCAGTGGCATACGAGGTTGGATCATGATAAATAAAAAAGATACTGCAACAGTTTTTGGTACTTTGCTATAATTGAAAAGGCCAAGGATCTGGGGCAGCAGCACATGCAGCCAGGGCAGTGAAGAAGTGTAGTGTCACAGGTGCTCAGTGTCAATGCCTTGTAATTTAGGTATCACCTGGTACAACAGTTGGGAGCCTGTGGTGGTGTCACTGTGTTGCCTATCACTAGCTTATTGCAGGCACAGCGATTTCTCAGTCCCTCTGTTTCTGGGTGGGAATAGGGTGATTTGCCACCATTTGAAGCTGCAAATGCTGATATAAGGGTGCAGAAAGCTATCACGATCCCAGATATGGGGTAAAAGCTGGAATACTTTATTGAACATGCAAACTCAATTTAAGGGTCTCGGGGGCTGGACATGTTAATGAGGAGGACAGTTTATGATAATTAGGGGATGGCCTATGTTAACTAGGAGATTACACAAGTTTCTATTACGTTACACAGTTGATTAATATTTCCCTTAACCAGGATTACATGGAGGGGAAGAAAACTAAGAGGTTTCAACATGGTCTGATAACTTCATCTCTAAGTCCGTCCTTATCCGGCTGTAGGAGCCAGGTTAATCCACATGATTGTACATCAAGAGGTCTTGTGAGGAAGGTCCAGTCCTTCGGATTAAGGGATTTCTCTCAGCCTCTGTTGCCCAAGGTTTCCTGTTTAATCCTAGCACTTCCTTTTCTCTTAGTATCTGAATTTTGAACTGCAACATGCTGAAGTGTGGTTTCAGCTCTCCCAGCCATGAGAAAACCTGAGAAGAAAGTCACAGATTGATTTTGCAAACTCATTGCTCTGTAGTGTGACTGATCAACATTCAGAAATGCTAAATGCTCACAACATTCTGCCTGAGGTACTTGGGCTCCTGAAAACCACTCTAAGGCAGAAATTATTACAAACCGGTAGACAGTAACCAATTTTCACACCAGTGTAACAAAGCCTTTTCGAATAATTGCATGAAAATACAACTTTGAAACATGTATTTTCTGTATTTCTAGTGCTATTTATCAGATACGCATCAAGGAGTTAAAATTAATCTTCATTTCCAAATTTCTTTGAAGCAAAACACTACGAGTCTGACTGCATTATTATTAATCCCTTGAGTTCACCAACATGTGGACATCAGAAGGGATGCTTTTTTGCTTTGATTGGGCTTTTGTGCAGAGGAAACAGCACATGCTCTGTCCATCTGCTTCATTAAACTGTAAAACCAATTTAATTTTGTAATGTTTTAATGCATAGGCATTAAATATTTTGTGGATCTTGATTAGCCGTCTGGCTTTTCTATTTTTAAATCACACTTAATCTTCTGTTCCAGGTTTCTGGGTTGCTTTTTGGTTCTTTGTTTTTGTTTTTTTTTTTTTCTTTTAATTTGAAAGTCATTTTACCTGACTTTAGTCCTTTAGATGAAGTTCTTTAATCAGCAGGGAGGATGAGACAAATTTTAGGTATTTTAACAGAACAATTCAGGTCATCAGTGTTTTGCTGTTAATTATAGAGGGTAGCCTGGGTGACTTTACTCTTAAATTAGATGCCTACAGTGATGGTGAAATGAGTCTGGATGTTAGCCTGGTGAAATGATTTCAGATCCCAGTACAGGCGGGTTGGATCTCATATGCAAAAATTCTTTTATGTTTTTTGTTCATTGCTATTAAAAATACATTCTCAGAATCAATTTTTATGAACATTTCCTATGCATAAAACATAGCAATGTCTCAGCTGGATTTTTCTTCCGATGTTTTCCTGCATTTCCTTTTGAAACAGAGAGCAAGCAGAAGTAGCTTCAGTGCAAGGAGGAACTAGGCAAGACTGTCCCAAACACCCAAGAAAGGGGGCTTGGTCTGCAGTGCCTTTGATGCTGTGATGATGTGAGGCTGCTGACTCAGAATCATAGGATCTGCTCCAGGGCTCATCTGTATCCAAACGGTGCTGGCATAATTCCAGGGATTTATTAGGGTTATGCCATGATTTCAGTTGTCTCAGGTTACTGGTTCCCAGGGGAGAAAGTGGCATTGTGTCAGTGTGTTCTGGTGGCACAAAATGTAAACCTTAGACAAAGATGATTGACAAAGATTAACATTCTGTAATTGGGAACTTTAGAGAAAGTTAAAGACCTTTGTGCTGTGTATTTTGTTAAAACAACCAGCAAGCTCTTCAGAAAAGTGTAGTGTGGATCAGTATAAACCTCGGTTTTTCTGTGTAACAAGAACCTTAGTTAGAGTTGAGTAAAAATGACATCTTACTTTGAGTTGTTTACTAGCCTTGTTCTTGAGGGCATTTTGCTATTGTGAGTGCAGGGAACATACAACATACTGATCTCTCTGAGGCTTGAAATGTTCCTGAACATGCTTTGAGATCCATACTTAAATAGTATAGTACAAATGATACATTTTTCACTACTGAAATTTAAAGGAATAATTTGTTCCTTATGCAACATTGCCCAGGCTGTTAGTAGGCTTGTTTTATGTTTTCACTGTCACATAAAGAGGGTGGAAATCACCATCATAGCAACTATATGGCTTTAGAAGGGAAAGATGAAAGTGTTACCTCTCTCCTTAAACTATCAGCTACAGGACAGGTGTTTTTTTTCCCAAGTGCTTCTTGAGATAGAAAGCTCTTTTCCATTACATTTGTGTGCATTCTGTTGGGATTCAAAGCCAGGTCCACCCTTAGGTGTCTTAAGAGAACTGGTCTATATCGACCATGGCAAAACATAACTCCAAGCAAGGAAGAAAAGAGGGTTGAAATACTGTGTATCAGTGAAGAGAGCCAAACCCTTTGCCCTGAGCTCTTACCCTGTCTGAATGGCCTCACTTGTTGGCATCAAGGTGCTCTGTGTTGACATTGCTGCAGCCCTTAAAGGAAGGAGGTGACTGCAGTGAATTGTTTCTGACCTCCTATTGAATACTATTTTCAATGGAAAAGATCAGCAAAGAGAACAAGCTATATTGCAGAGTCCTCCTGACTTCCCCTTTCCTTCCACACTGTGTCTCCCTGTGTTTTGTCTTGCTGGAAGATAGTGTTGTGCCTTGCTTTCCTGGTGCTCTGACACAGGCGGGCACCTGCCAGCCTTGTTAGGGGTTGCACCACACCCTTGTAGGAGCACATGACGAAAATTTGTTTGAAGAAGTGTGGACAGTGTAAAGGTGACTATTTCTGCTACATGCAGGTCTGTAGAACAAGCAGGGACATCATGGGATAAAACCTGGCAGGGAATGTAGCTCAGATACTGTTGACAGCAGGAAGGGGGTTAAGGAGTGATTTCTTCCCAGCAATGTGTTGTTTTATTTTTGTTCATTTGTGGAGTGAGTGCATTGTCAAGACACAATCTCTACATTTTTACCATGAAAGAAGAACAAAAAGATTTATGTGAGATAAATGCATGATTACTTTTCAGGATCTGTAGTCCGATTACCCTTTTCACAGTACAAGATTCTCTAATGAAGAGCAATAATAGCCATGTAAAGTCTTACTGTATAATAATTATTGAGACTGTTTTGAAAGATGTCTCACAGAGAACTCTAGATGTCAGCTGGTCAAAGCAAAAGTCATTTCAACATGATAGAGATCATTATGTGAGATAAAGGAGATTCTGATGAAAGATATTTGTCAAAGGTACGTTTCTAAAACCTTTCTCAGCAGTGGAACCTGCAGGATGCTCTCAGCTGATATAGCACGTTGTTGCGCTTCAGATCAAAACTATGTTCAAGTTGATCTTGTTTCACCAACCACTCTTTCTAAGGCCCTAACTATGTGCTGCTTCCCACCAGTCTTCTGGATTAATGTGTTAAGAAGATGAAAGGCTCCAGCTATTATGTTTCAGAAATAAAAAGTTCTCAAGTATCTTATGTTTCAGCTATTTTTGGTTTGCCTCTTGAAAAATTTCCATCTTCTCCATTAACCAGTTTTGATTTCCCCAATATCTTTTTTTTTCTTATTCTTGAAAGTGGACAGCAGCAGATCCTTCACTCATAACCAGCTCTCAGGAATTACAGATGCCATAGGGCAGGCTTGGTTAGTGTCCCTTCAGGCTGTATGTAGCCTTCTTCATCAAGGCAAGAGCCTTAAGACATGGGTAGTGTCCCACTGAAAATCAGGACGTGGGAATAATTGGCAGTGCATAGCTGGGTTAGCCTTTATTCTCATCAGTGAGGAGGACCATTTGTGTTCAGGGTCCTTGGCATCTTTCCCTTGCTTTTGCCATCTGCATGGTGCTGACACAGCCCGGCTGTGTCAGGGCAGGTGCTGATGCAGTTGTCCCTTTCCACGTATTTTAGGGAGTTTAAGTGTCTTGTTAAGCAGACCAGAAGCTCTAGACTTTGGGATGTGGTGCAGATCATGTGTCCCTTCATGCTCTGCACATCAGACCCTTGTCAGGATGTGATTCTGGAAGCTGTGGCACCTTCTCCATGGCTGAGAGCCCCAGGACGCCTGTCATCTCCTGCAGCATTTTCAGCATTTTTGTGCAATGTCTCAAAATTTACATGAACATCTGAAGGCAGACAGGGATCCTATATGTGCCCATTTCTATGTGTCTATAATTCTCTGTCAAAGAGTAGCTGAGAAGGAGGGTAGAAGGGCATACTGTTGGAAAGTGTCTGTGCACTGCTGGTAATAGACTGTCTGATATTGGCTTTGCCCAACTCCCCTGTGTGCAGATGTTTAAGGCAGGCCCTGCTGCTCAGGAAAATCCACTGGATTTGTGCTGCAGCTGTCTTGGAGGGTGTGAGCAAGTTGTGGGGTGGGAACCCAAGACCCTGGGCAAACCCTGCTGCTCAGCTCTGGGTGAGCTGTGGGCTGTATTTGCAGGTTGAGGATGGAGCTGGGTCTCTCAAGAGGAGTGCAAGGACAGACACCCCAGAAACACGGCCCTGGATAAGCACAGCCCGCCTCAGGGAGCATGAGCAGCCATCTAGGAAATGGCATTTTAAGAAACTGTAAAATTAGCAGTTGGAAATAATTGCATTGTGTCTTGTGTATTTCTTTTGTCAGTGTCTCCTGGATTAAGTTGTTCAGTTATTAAAAGAAAGAGGGGCCCCTGAGAGCTCTCCCGCCTTCCAAAGTCTCGGGCAGGGTGTAGTTGCATCCACAGGGTGCTTGTTACCTGGAAGGTCCTGGCGATGTAACACAGAAATCTGTATTCACATGCTGTGCTTTCATCACAGGAGCACATAAGAAACAGGACCATTACTGTATATTAAAGAATTAATTTTGTGGCTTAGTTTATTGGAAAAACTGTGTATTGATAGTAGAGAGCGCTGTCTTGCAGGGAGCAGAGGTGTGTGACCTAAGTCATGGAGTTCATTTCTGCAGTCCATCCTGCATCCAACCAGAACATCCTTCACCTCTGAAATCCCACCTGTGCCCACAGCAGGGGTGGTGCAGAGCTGCCACTCCCCAACAAGGAACCCTGGGGTAAATATCATATCCATGGGATTTTACAAGGGAGGAAGATGTTCATTTTCCCTAGTAATAGGCAGTGCCTTTTGGTCCTGATCTAAGGTGGGAAGTGAGGCACAGGGCTCTATCCCTGCATGTCTCTTTAGAGGTGTTTGCTTCAAAGCCATAGGGTGGATCTGTTCTTCTGCTTCCTTCCCACTCTGACTCCCGGTCTGTGGAGGGGTGAGAGGTTCTCCTTGTGCTGTGTCTCCTCTGGTTGATGTTTCCAAAAGAGGTGTGCTCCTGCACCATATCAGCAGTAACAACCTTTTTTCCCCAAAGACTTGTCAAAGTTTCCTCAGCTATCTGTGCAATACTTTTATCTATTTATATGTAAGCAGTATTTAAAGGGAACAAATGGCCTGTGTGATCATTCTGGTGTTCATTTTTTAATGCATTTAATTCCTGATGCTGACACTTCGTTTTTCAAAGTGGGATTAGAATTGCTGCGGATAAAAAACGCCAACATTACATACTGCAGGAGTTGGGTCCTGTGTAAAGCTCAACCAGACTTTCTTATTGACAAAGCCTAATTAAAAATGGATAAAGTTAAAGATTTTCTTTCATTCATAGTCAAATGTCCTGGCATGAACTGCCGTGTGCAGCTGTTCTTTTTGCAGTAACACAACAGGATTTGAACCATGAGTTGGTAGAAGGTTTTGATGCCAGCGCCTGTGGTCTCTGGGGATTCCAAAGAACCATGGGCTGGAACATGCCATTTTGATGAGCAACACCACTAAACCCTTCAGCACTGCTGCCTTCTCCCTATGTATTCTATTTAAAAGTCTTAAATTCATTTCCTGGAATAATTCCTCAATGCAGACACATTGAGCATCAAAGGATTGCCCAAAGCTCTGGGGTGGACCTATTTATTAAGGCTGATTAACACGATGAATACACTACATATGAATGAATGGCCCCCCATATATATTGGGCCTCCAAGAGTTTGTAGCATGATTTTGGAGAAGTGCTTCAGAAGCAGTGCTGGAGCCGTGGCTTTGCATTTATATCTGGCCTTTTTTTTTTTTTTTTGTAGATCCTGATTACCTTGAAATTACTTTTAAATTTTAGGTTTTATTCAGTGGTTAAATGAATATAGTGCTTATAATAGTAAAAGGTATACAGAATGTCTTTCAGAATTAAAAGCAATTTTTTTTGCTTGTTTGTTTTCAGAGGGGTGAGTGATGACTTATGGACAGCTTTGTGGTATAGTGTGTTTTGCTTTAGGTTTACTGACGAATGGTGTTTTCTTCAACAGCAAGCTGGCAGGGAATTGCAAACAGTGACCTCATTTATCCTACTAGAGCTCACTCTTCTTGACGTTTTCATCAGCCAGTGGGAAGACGTTTGCTGTTCAACTGCTGCCAGCAAAGCTGGCGCTTATTTTTATCTCAGCAAACTCTGAATATTCTGAACATTGTGTGAGCTTAAATGGTGTTTTGCTCATCTTACAGGGTACCACATTTTGTGTTGAGATAGGAGCAGAAGCAGGCCCACAGTGACTGAGGCAGGTTAGATCAGTGATGTATTTTATTACAGGTTTCTGCAGCATGTGCTGTAAGGCTGTCTGTAATGCTGTGTACAAGGCTGTATATAATTTGAACCTCGCTAACTGGAAACCATTTTCGAAAATAATGCAATGTACTGATACATTTCCTCTTTTGTAAAAGATGGAGGAAAATCTCCACATATGTAATATTATTGCCTTGATCTTTAGGAAAGAAATTACTGAACCTGCTGGAGATTCATCATTTTCATATCTATTTTTAACTTCTGGCATGGAACTTAGGAGAATGTTTTGCAAAATTAAGGGTTAGTAGCTGAACCAATAGTGAAATGCTAAAAGAAAAACAATTATTCCTGCTTCCCTAGAAACAATGGGAACTCTGAACAGTTACCTAAAGGGTCTCCTACTCTAAATTAGTTGTTTTCATTTTTTAAAAGCGTGCTTAAACTTCTACAATACATGAATTGTGTAAAGGGCAAAGTCCAATGCAGCCTAACTTGGTTATGCTGCATAGGAGATATTCAAGTATTTCTTTTTGTGTTGTAGGCTGGTATTAGCAATGTGGACAAAATCCCTACAGTGTTTGTTGTGCCAGTGAAGGGCAAAAGTGTCCTTGCTGCAAGCTGGCAGATGGAGGTTTGTTGATTATAGGTTGGCAGGTTTCTTTTGTAGACATCCTGGCAGTGATTTTGGTGTGTATCTTATTTAATGGAACTTCTCAGGACATTTTGAAAAATTAATTAGTGCTGTAAGAGTTTGTATCAATAATATTTACTTAATACTCTTTAGTTTAAACAAAAGAATACATATAAATAATAATATTATAAATGCTATAATTTCAGTGGGTTTTCAGACTTTTAAAGTTCATCATTAATATACATAGTGCCTTGACTGTTCCCCTGAGTCAGGGGGAGAGGAGGCAGAGCATCAGAAGAGACCTTTCCGGGAATACTCTGACCAGAACATTTTGTGGAACAATGACTGTCCCAAAAGCTGGCACAGCATTTGGGCAGTGTCTGAAGCATGTATCTGACTGCTGCAGAGAAGTAATTTGCTTTATACTACCAATCTTTCTTCAGAAGCTATTTAGGTACCTTCCAGGGGTATCTCTAGTTTAGCTGAGAAACAATGCAGTGGATGCACTGCACAAAATAAATAATTTAAAATGTGTAAGACAGATGGGTTAGTAGCTTCATGTCACATCTTTTGCAAATTTGAGTAGAGATTTTTACAGCTTTCAAGGTTAAAGAAAGGCAGACTACTGATTTTTTTTTTTTGAGTAACTGAAATCTCATTGAGTTTACTAGCAAGAGTTTTCTCAATCATGTAATTAATTAATAGTAAATACTTTTGGATGTTGATGCTCTTATGTAGATTGCCTTTCCTGACTTCAGATTCTCCTGGAATAGGCTGAACTCTGAT
The DNA here is from genome assembly GCF_001715985.3 of Manacus vitellinus. NCBI lineage: Eukaryota > Metazoa > Chordata > Aves > Passeriformes > Pipridae > Manacus > Manacus vitellinus. The sequence continues at coordinate 1,018,504 of NW_021939632.1, forward strand.
ATTTGCTCTACAGCATTCAACAGAGCAAATACATCCATCTCAAAGACAGGACTGGCTAGTTTGCTGTGGAAGCATAATGAACTCCTACTGAATATTCATTTATTCAGTGTCTCTGTCCATATCACTGTATCAGTGTTTAATCTTTAACAAAGCTGCTTGTTACTGTTCTTATTTCCTGATTCTAAAACACAATGCAAACAGCACAAAGTTCCTCTACTGTCATTGCACTGGACTTATAAAATCATTTGCTTTGCTGTCCTGAAAACAGTACTTTCATATAATTCAAGTTATTTTGATGGGATTTTTTTTGTCATCTGCTTCAGGAAATGGCAGTGGCATCTTTGACATATGAATTATATCTCATACTTCATTCCTATGAAAAAACCTATCATTATTTTCTAATTTTAGCTGCTGCTTATCCATAGCCAACGTAACATAAAATTTTTATGAACCATGTTCTAATATCCTTAGTTATATATATTGTTTATTTTCAAGATATTTAAATATGACTTCAAATCCATGCAATTATTGGTATTTAAAATGCGTGGAAATACTTTTTATAGATAAATACAGAAGCGTAACAAAGAAATATAAAAGGCTTGCAATAATATATATGCAGTGAATATGTGTCCTTTCACTGTGGACACTCTAGGCACAGACATTGTTCTATTTTGGGCATCTTGAAACAGAAAAGTCCCACACAAGTAAATAACTATGTCTTAAGGCAGCAAAGGTGCCTCTTGGGGCCCAGAGGAGACCTGTGTCAAATGCTCTGCAGCACAGATAGAGCCAGCAGAGCTCTAAGTTGTGTGGGCAAATCCCTTCCCTGCAAGGTTTTTTTATGGATTAGAGAGGTTGGTATGGTCAATAATTTAATATGCATTTTAAACACTTAGAATGATTTAGTGTATTACATAAGTGGAAGAGCAAAAAGCTATATCTATTTTTTCCAGTTTGTCATTCATGATGATAAAAGGAGTTTTATTAACTTCACAGTTGATGCTATTCTGTTGATGCTCCTAATTTGTATTCGTGTTTTGTTTTAATCCATTAAAAAAAGAAAGAAAAGAACAGGATTATACTGGGTTGGTTTTTTTTTTTTTTTTTGTGGTTTCCCTTCCCTCTTCCCCCTTTCCATTTTCCTTTTTTTTATTCCTTTTCTGGTCTTCTGTTTCATATTAGGAGTGTGCAATTTTTCATAAAACTGGAAGGTACAATTTTGGCTGAGTATTCAAACTTAAACAGGGCCTTCCATAACAAGCATGTACAATATAGACACTGAAACATGAAGGAAGAAGAGCCAAAGAGTCTTCACCTGGGGCTAGAAAAACATGTATTCCTTGCTAGTTTGAAGGCTGAGAATGCCTTATAAATCAGATTTTGCAGTAAGTGTATACACTGCTAAAACAGTAGAGAAGGGAAAAGGTAAACATTCTTTACAGAAATTATGGGCAAATAATACAGCTGAAGAAAAGAGTTTGAGACATCCTTTTCACTTACGTTGGCCAGTGAAGTGTTGCATGTCTACAGTGGAGTAAGGCAGAGTTTTTGGCTTCCTATGCTCCCTGTGCTGTACTGGAACAGCTACAGGAACAGCAGAGAACATTAACAATCTTAATTTGCATTTTACTTCTTTGATTCTTGTTTGCCTCTGTGGAGCCCTTGGCAGATGACCAGCAATTCATAATGGTCTGGAGAGATTTGTTATGATTCTTAAACACTTACAGTGTAAGTAGTAGAAAATCCTGGAAGTAGGAAAGGTAAAACTTAAATTGGAATCCAGAGTATGTTCAAGAATTTGGATGAATGTGGCATGTTTGTAGGAAAAATAACTTGATCAGGCAGTTCTTTAAGATAGGTTTAGGGGTATTTGGTGGACAAGAACAGCAACAATTTGCCACAGAAGTGTATTAAGATACAGGAAAACATAGAAAGTTAGTAAAGGATACGGAAAGGACAGGGAGAGATTAGGAAAGAAAATGTGTAAGAAGTTCAGGCAGACACAACAGTCAGAGGGCTTTCTCTGCATGATGTCTGCAGACAGTTCTTTTCGGAAAGGAGAGTTCTTTGTGGTCCAGATAATGGCCATAGAAACCCTTAGTGGTGATTACCAAGGCAACTTTGTAGGCTGCTGTATAACAGGTAGATTATTACTTAAAATTACTTAAATGTGGTGAGTGTAAACATCGCAAGTAACAGTTCATCTTTGTACATGCATGGGAAACATCACTGAAAGAACATTTGCAGCTTTGGAGCTGCATTCATGCCCTAAGAAAAGTTTGAATGCACAAGGATTCAGATGAAGCACTGAAGCTTAACCAGACTTTATTAGGAAAAACCCCCAACATTTGGAAAAGAGATTTTTGGTATTGAGTAATGCTTGGTTCATTGTTGTGATGAAAACTTATAACCCAAATCCAGTTTTACCACAAATAACAATCTGTTATTTGTTCAAATAAAGATGTATCAATCCTCAGCACCATCTAAGGAATTGTAAAGCATTTTCTGTTGTCTAAATTCCAGAAAGGATGCTTCATTTATCTTGAGACATCCATAAAATTTAAGAGAGCATTTCAGAATGTGTGAAGAAGTCGATAAAGAATTGTCTGCTTCAAAAACTTTCTTTGTTAAAGTACTGTATGAAAAGAGCTTACAGAAGTAAAGGTCTTCAGTTCTAGAAGGTTTCAGGGCTTACTCAACCAAAGCAATAGCAGCTTTGAGGGATCATCGAGGGCACAGTTTCAAAAGATGATTTATATAGAGTCCTACCTTAGGATTCAATTCCCATCTTCTCTGCCTGAGGTAGTTGGTGTGTCTCACTATCAGCAAAGCCCTCATCGAGGAGGGGAGCCTTTTGTAATGATCCCTTCAGTAGGGCCTTTTCTTTAAAATGTGCTGGTGTCAGTCCACAAATCCTTGAAAAGTTTTATGAGGCGTGCTGCTGGAGGGGAACTTATCATTGTCTTGGAAATTTATATTTGGGTGACTCCTGTACCTTAACCTGGTGAGCTGTGTAGTGCATCACTGTGCTCTGCTTAAGAAAACAGCAGGCTCAGTTTGGCTTTCATCTGCTCTGGAATCATCTGTGATTTGGGTACTGCTACTCCAGAGTTGCAGTTGAAATCAGACCCTGGCCAAATGTGTTAAGAAGCTGTAAAAAATAATGCAAACTGGTTAATATTCTTGTGAAGATGCATGCTGTAACAGAGCTTTCTGAAGCAGGACAAACCCTAATCTTCAACTCTGTCGTCCTGTCTTTATTTAATGTCAAGAAGTAGCAGTTAACCCTGAAATAAGGGACTGATACATGGTAACCTGAAAAAAGAGAATTATTTCCAGGAAATTGCAAGAACACTTGCTGAAGTGAAGAAAGAAAAAGAAATTCTTGCATATCTCATTTTTCTGCAATCAGAAAATGAAAGAGACTGTTGTGAAAACTCAAACTGTTCATAATCCTTCTCAAAAGTTGTTGTTGTCTTAATGTTTGGTAATATATAAAATCCTAGGCATGTGTGTGGAATACTAACTGAGGCAGTTTTAAAATTAATGTTACCTCAAATATTTTTTGAATCAACTTCCTCTGAATTTAATTAATCATTCTCTGGCAGTTCAGATTTACATTCTTTTAAGGCTGGCTCTGATCCATGTTGGCATCTGAAGTGCAGCGATCAGAACTCCTCTGAGTAACAGAGTGAGTCACGAAACAAATAGTGAAACTTGAAATACTGTGTGAATTGTTACCTTCTGCCTAATGAAACCACTGGATTTGGCAGGCAGAAGTGACAGTGTACAGTCACTGAAAATATTTTGTTTCAAAATGTGCTGTGCACTCTGGCAAAAGCTGTGCTCTTGGGCATCTCTTTGCCCTGCAAACCATGGTCATGGAGAGCACCCACAAAGTTTTCTTTAAGTTTGCAAATTCAGAATGTTTGGAAAGCAATACATGACCATTCTCCTCATATTATCTTGTCTCTGTCGCCAACAGCCCAAGAAAAATGTATCTTTTAGATAAGAACTAATAGAGAAAAATTTAATAAAAATATCTGTCAGTATGGATGTGAAGCAGATGAGTAATAGGGTCTCTTGTTAAACTGAAATTAAAGAAATATTTATAAAAAGAAATTTCTTAGTGGGAGAAAGGTTTGAGAGGGCTGAGTTTTATTATACTGTCTTCAGTGATGTGAACAACCAGCATGATGTGAGATAGATTACTGGCTTAGCTATAGAAGAACATCTGTAGTTATGAATTGTCTCTTCCACTGCTGCCATCAAGAATAGAAAAAAAGAAAGAGACTTTCATCCATTATAGACTTCTGGGGTAGATAAAAGATCATTCTTATTGGTAGACTGCTCAGTACACGCCCAGGTTTAGGATTGGTAGTGGTATCACTGTCTGTAGAGATGATGGAAATTGCCCAACTCCGAGTGAACATCAAAGGAAAGTGAACTGCAGGCGTGCATCCAGTCATCTGGGGGGAGTTCAGTGGCTCCAGGGGAGCAGAGCTCACCTCATGTTTCTGTAGTTGCAGCTGTATTGTTTGTTCTTGTTAGGTAGTGCTTTCTGTCAGGAAGTCCAGAAATAGCGAAGTTTCCAGGAGGAAACTGTTTACAAGGCATCCAGCATCCATGAAGACGCGCTTGCTCTTGTTTCATCCAAGACTGCACAGCCTCTGTTTATGCAGGAGCCAGAGGGAGAAGCCTCCAGGCTTCTCCTCCCCTGTGGTTCAGCCTCTCTTCAAAGGCTTTCCCCAGGAACAAATTTTCATAGTAGCCTAGTTGGGTCTTCCCTCAAGCCAGACTCTCACCTGTTAAGTATCCGTTTTTTTTTTTTTTTACCACTTGTTCTTTCTGTGGTATGGGTGGTTCTTTGATTTGTAACACTATCTGTTGCTTATTAACTAATATCCCTTCCCAGCACTTCAAACTGATCTGTCTTTTGTGAAGGGTTACTGTGACAGTTTTCGAGTCAAAATGTAGAGCCTTAGCAGATTTGCCTCTGAACTCTTAACTTGCTCTTCAAGCAGCTTTGACTTCTTAAATATTTTCTGAGCAATGTTTGTGCTCCTACTCTGAGCCAGGGATGGAGAATGCTCCATGGCACGTTTGTTTAGGATGATATTCTGACTGTAATGGTGAAAACACCACCACTCTGTCTTCTGACTGTCATCCTCCTTCTTCTGAAAGTCATTCAAAGCTGTTCCAAGAAGACAGACAGCAAATGTGTGTGGATTTGTGCTGGCGGGAACTGAAGGTTTTGTTGTTTGCCACTTTCACTTGTGCCTTAGTTCAGCATAAAATGGTGTAACTGTGATATGCTGCGTCCTCCACTCACTTTGCAAACAGTTTTCTCTTGAGAATGAAAGTGTCTGTAACTTTGGCCACTATTTCTCTTTTATATAATTTTAAAAGAATTGTATTTCCAGTGTTTTCAACTCTTGAAATAATTTTTTTAATGATCTGTTATATTTTAATTAAAAGGTCATATTTGAAGAGTGAAGTCTATTTTTATGTGTAATGAATCTGCTTCTGGAGTGCCTTTGTTCATTAAAATTAGAAAATTAAAATAGAAAAAATAGACAGGGGAAATGAGGCATATTATACTATTACTTTCATGTTTGGTTTTGAAGGTAAAACTGTGTCAAAATTATAATTAGGTTTTGTCCTCAAAATGGCCTTGCTAGTGTACATGCACTGATGGAAGCGACTCTGGGACTTCTTCCTTTCTGGAGTTAGAGAATTCCCATCTGAGTAGGCTCAGAGTGTCTCCAATCACTCTTCTAAAATAAAATTATCACACCTGAAACCAGGATGCCTGTAAGCTGGAAATTCATGTGAGAGGAGTTAGAAGCATCACTTTGAAGAAACAGACTATAGAATTGATTTTGCCTTGGAAAAATGTTTACTAAGAAAAACAACTATATGCATTAAAACTCTGGATTCAAACCTCTCAGCAAAATGGCATCCTTGCTAAACTCATTTTAATGCTTTTGCACTCAGTTTTAAGGTTTTGAGGATTTTTTTGAGCTTAAACACATTTCTATTTGATATGCAGAAAGTGTTTGTATGTCACTAAATTAAATATACTGTCTCTATCCAAAATATATATTTTGATAACTTTCCACTGTGGGATGACTTTCTACTGTGAGAAGACACTTTTCACCTCTGAGCTAGGTTGCTGTTCTTCATATGAACCCATATTCAAGACAAATCAGCATTTCTTCATCACTTGGGCACACAGCTCTTGTGGACCTGTGGGCTTCCAGTTGAGAGGCTTTATCCCACTTCTGTGTCCATCAGTTCAGTTTTCTGTGCTGTGGTTTAATTACTGATTCCCAGATACACAGAATGGCTGATCCTCTTTAATGTCTTCTAGTGAGGAATGATTCTATCCAGGTAGACAGATCTACTCCGATTGTATACTGGGATAATAAATCCAGAAATTATTGTGTTAGCTCAAAGCCAATTTGGAACTGATACTTATATTTGCTTTTATGCTTCCTTTTTGTTTTTGGAGAGACAGTGTCCAGGTGGTTTAGGGGAGGTTTGCATGGTGCTATGTGTAAATAAAAATACAGTGCTTTTTATAGTACTTTAACTATAGGACTTTAGTGGAACTGTTGGTACTGAAGTAAAATAGGTCATGAAATGAAGAGACTTAATTTAGGTACTGTTAAAAGCTTTACCCTGAGAGATTGGCGAGGACTTTAAACCAGGTCTGAGATCCTTCCATTCTTCTGCAAGATTCCTTCATAATGAATGAACCCTTACAAAGTAGCTACAATCCAAATACAGAATATACACTCAAAATTAGTAACTCACATTAAAAAAAAAAAAAAAACAAGAGCTGGTTGTCTATAAACATGAATTGTTTTACTCCTCTCTTAGGATTACAAAATGAAGCACTTCTGAAGTTTCTGTGAAGCTCTCATTTTTTTGGAGAGAATTTTTTTGAATTTGTAAAACTCAAATTTGAAAACTTAATTTAGTAAAAAGCATGATTTTCTTCATTCTAACTTAGAACTGGCATAATAATATAATTCTCCCGTCTACCTCTTAAAAATAGACCTTAAGTTTATAAAATCTTAGGTTACAGTAGTGGATTAGAACAGAGTCTGCACCCAAACCTGGTGTTAAAAATTATTTTCAAATTAATGACTTGTATTCAAATGTAATTTTTACCTTTGATTTGTACCTATGGCATCTGCTCAAGGTCGATCCACTATTCATTTATGTTTTTTAAGTTCCTTATTTTCATTTTTAACATTTTGAAATTTTTCTTTTTACTGTGGGAAGGTGAAGGACTATCATCCTTCCAGGTTAGTGGTTTTGTATTTTAGTTATGCAGATGTTTATTGTGGATGAATAAAGTTTTAATGTAATGTTGTATTTCCTTTTAAATATTGCAAAGACATGTAATGTGCTACCATCATTCAGAAAATACAATGTTAGCTCAAAAGAAAGGATTGACAGAAAAGGGTTTGGTCTGCAATAGCAAAGAATTGTGAGGATTTTGTTTGATTGGCAGTGCTACTTATTTCTGACAAATCCTTCTTGATGTGAGCTAATAAATGTTGCAGCATTAAATCCTGGAGATAACCAGGTGTTTGGAGAGAATGTAAATTGTCTTTGCATTGTGCACTAGATGCTTGAAGCACTGCAGGGGTACAGAAGGCTCTGTAAGAACTCTGGTTAATTCACTCAGGGAGCGCTGTGGGCACACCAGTAGTGGACTAACCACTGGGTTCTCTTGCATGGGTGTTAACAACCAGAGGAGCTGCAGAGGTAAAAGTCAGCCTTGCCTCTCTGCTGGAGTAGCTAAAACAATCTTACCAGATTCATAGGCATTATAACTTTGAAGACCATTAAAATGATGCCGAGATCTTACTTTTAAAGATTTTTTTTTCTTTTGGATAAAATGTAGTTACTTGACCATGAATTAGCTTCACAACACAACATTGCTCGGCGATGAGAGGTTTTACTTAAATCTTATTTAACATTGTTCTCTTCAAAGAAAACTCTATGTGCTTATATGCATTTAGAAATTTTGGAAGTTATTCTTATGGCCACGAGCATTTGATAAAGCAGAGTGATTTGGCTTTACCTTTCAAGTTCTTAATGGTCACTGTAGATAATAGAACTACTTATACCTCTAGACAGTAAAACTCTAATGCATAGAAAATGAGACTTATGGAAGGGAAAAGAGTTATATAGTGTCTGTAAAACTTGGGAAGGTAAAGATGAGAGGGAGTGAAGAGCTTTTGAAGAAATGGTGATAATATAAACTCTCTATCACTGTAAGGAGTAACAAAACCAAGAGCAGGTGTAGAATAATGGGAGGGGGAATGAAATTTCAGGCAACTGCTGTAGCAAATGTTCTCTGAATATAATTCCAGTTTTACCAAACAGAATAAAGGAAAATGATTTTCTGAAGGAATTGAGTGTTAGTGAAGATTTTAGTATTAAGGAGAAGTCTTAAAACTGTAGTGGCCGAGTTCAAATGGTTTGAGTAGATATTCCTGCAGGCTGAACTTGGCTTGTGTGTTGTAAAGCAGCAAGCCAGATGGTATGCATCTAAGAATTGTTAAAAACTACTGGTAGTAATTGCACCTCAGGTAGTCATTTTTAACATCTCATTTTTGAAGGACCGAATAGACCACAGTTGTGATTTTTCTCAGTCTTTCAGCTGGATGATTTCTATTTTATTTTTCTTTCTAGGCTTGCTAGTATTTTCTAGGTACATTAATATGACTGTGCTAAATGCTTTGCTTCCATGAAGCTTTAGGCACCTGGATTTTCCAGTCTTACAAAATTCTGAATTTCTGAGTGTATGTGTTTTGTCTTCTAAGGTTCTTTTATTCACTGAAATTTTCCATTCTTTTGATATAAAACCCCCATGATACCAGTTTGAATATAGACATAGATGGAAAGCTGACAACTGAGATGGAAAACTTGTAAACAAGGATGACAAAAAAAAGTGGAAATGCACTACATAGTCACATTTTGCAGCTCTTCATGTTGAGATAATCATGGTGTTTCTGTGATGGAAATTTTCCATACTCCATATATTTTATTTTCCTTTGACCTTGTATCATCTATGTCACCTGGTATGTTAAACTGCAGTCAGGCTCAGAGCCCCTTATAACTGATACAAGACTGTGGTGTAGGCAAATTTTGTGGAGTGAGCTTTGTAGAAAGCAAAATGAACTGAAGGGGAAAAGAACACAGGTGATGTTTTGGCTGCTGCAGGTGCCTGTGTTTCTATGTCAGTTAGCACAAGCAAAATATTTTTTAGCATTTTGTAGAATGTACCACCATTTATTATACTTAATGAAATTTTACCCATCCTGTGATTATCAGTCTAAACTAGGTATAAAAATTACTATTGTAATCTCAGAAGACAGTGACCCATAAAAGGTGTATGATTGAAAATCAGATATATAATTGAGAATGTGATCATTGTTTCTTTAAATACACATTTATGTGTTAGTGCCATCTGGCACTACCTAGATCTGCCCTTGATTTAGCTGACATTGCCTGGCTGATCAGGTACAGACATCAGGATAGATGTGGGTCACGAAGACATTCTCCTCTGAGATAAGAGAGGCCTTATTATCATTTATTTTTCTCGTAAGAATGAGGCTTTTGGAAACCCAGTCACAGAGGAAGGGATCACTGGGGAAGCAGAGCTGTACATGTACATGGTGGCTTCTGCTGTTTGAGGTGATTGAATTTCCACTTGCTTTTCCTCATACCTGTACATTCCTGTCTGATAAGGATTTCAGAAACTGTCTTCTACACTTGAGCCACAATTAATTGTACCAATGATTTCTTCCATTTGCGTGCCTAATTACCTGACGAAGTCTGCAAATCAACCTGGTTGCAGTCAGAGCATAAATAATTGCACCTTCAATTTAGAGCACAAGAAGATGTGCATGGTCATAAGGGGAACAACTAAGTATTGCTTGTGGGCCCTTCCTGATAAAGTGGCTGTAGCTGAGGCATTGATTTAATTCTTCTCCTTAGCCCAACAACAGTAGCTTTATTTGTAATCTGAATAATATGTTTTTCTTTCCTTTGTAACCTTCGCATTAAGCAGTAATTACTGGGTGGCTGACAGAACTAGAACGGGTCTCATTTTTTTAAAAAGAGTTTATACCCTGTTCTTGCTGGTTTGGTTAAATATTTTAAGTTGTAATCTTAAAATAAATTATTAACAAAAGCACCAAGGGTTTCTTTCATTCATTGCTCACTTGCAGGGTTACCTAAATATGCAACTAATAACCACAGGGAATGCATAGAAAACAGAAAATAAAACATTCTTATTGCAGTGTCTTGCAGTGAATTAGCTACTGACATAGATCTATTCAGATGAGGTGGCACATTTCCTGGTAGATAGCGAGTAGTATATAGGCAGCTTTTGGGTAAACTGCAATTTTTGATTGCCACTTTGGTAAAGGCACCCAGAAGAATTAATGTGTCTATTTTTAGTAGCTTCTTGTTTTAGAAGCTGGCATATGCAATTACTCTTGGTGTAGCTGTACATTGCGAAACTTTATCTTATTCTCTGGGATGTTTTCAGATGTCTAGTTTTTTATTCAGTTTTTCCATTCTTAGAGAACAATTCAGCTTTCTGCTTGTAACTCATAACTGCACAGGTTAACATTACTCAGGTAATAAAATTATCAAGTAAAAATGTCCTATTTCAATTTTGTTGCAAAATCCTGTTTGCAGTATGATGTATAAATAAAATAATGTATGTATACTCTCCTTCTAGGGGAAATAATGGAATAATTACTATCAAGATCTGTTTTGCTAGGTCAGAAGAATGACTGTTATAAAATGACCCCAGTTTACCACATTCCAACTATGGTACATAAGAAGCCATTTTGATGTATTTTAATTAAGATTAATATTACGAATGTAGATATGCAGTTTTTACTATACTGGATTAGAAACTTCAAAGGTTTTCGTATAGGATATATTGCTTCAATTTGTCTTGCTACATCATGTTGAAACATCATGAAATTAAAATATCGTGTCATTTTGCAGATTATTCTGTTGTAGACAGGTAGTCTTGATGAACTGATGAGATTATTACTTTTATTTCACTTTTAAATGTGTGATAATCCATGCTTTTTGCCCTCAAAGACTTATGTAGAAAACATTAAAGGAAATAGGACTCCAGGTTACTGATTGATTTGATTTTAAAAGCTGAGCTTTTTACTGACACTAGTTTTCATGAAAAAAAATCAGTGTCCGGTCCCTATTTACTTCTAAGAAAGTCTAGGTGAGAAGACTCTGCAAAGAAAAATGTCTTTGGGTCCTCTGTTGCTAAAAGGTGTGATGGGGTTATTTGTGAGGCTTGTGATGACCAATTACACTAGGGACAGAAGGGAAGAGTTATTAATTTTTGAACAAACTGGTCCATCAGACCAACTTGTGTCAGAGTCAGTTTTGTCAGAGCCACTTTTGGTTTGTTTTGCCCTTGGTTGGTTTTGAGGTTTTTTTACTATCTTCTGACTGGGGAAGTTAGAAAGGATGAAGTTTGGTCTCTGGGCTTTGGTTTTCCACTCAGTGTGCTGCACAACAGCTACTTCAGTACTTTATTTTTATTTTCAATACCCTCTACCCAGCAGAATCATGGGGATTTGGCTGCAGGTCTCTGCACTCCTTGACTTGAGGAGTTGCTTCCTTCAAGGGCCACTGTAGTCAGAAATCACGGGTGCAGCATGTAGCCAGCTGCTGACTTCATCACTTTGGGGTAGTTTTAATGTTATTCAAAATTTTGATCCTGTGGGAACAGCTAGAGCTGCCTAAAGTTGTAATCTCATAAGTTGTAATATAGCTGCTTTCAGAAAATTTCATAAATTGTTTACACCAAGGAGACAGGGATATAAAAGATTATTCAGTTACTCAACAGGGAATAAGGAACATACGGTACTATGAGCTGGAGAAAACAGGAAGAAAACCCACAGGCATAGAATAAAAAATGGAAAGAAGGAAATTTTCTTGTGAAAGTCAGGTATTGACTGCATCGACACATTTGATACAATTCTTTTTTTATGAATTAGCTAAAAAATAAATTTTTTTAGGTTTCCACCCATTTGAAGACATTTGCTAATCATTATCACTTGTCTGTGATAATTTTACTTAGTTGGGGGATTTTTCTTCAAGGTAATTTTACTTAGTTGGGGTATTTTTCTTCAAGGTAATAAGAATGGAAGAAATATGTTACTATCTTGTGACATTTCATTAAAGTTAGGATCAGCAAGACTGTGAAAATACCCTTTTGACCACAAATGACTGTACCAGTATTTATATAGACTTCTGTTACATCAGTAACCTGAGTAAAATCATGTTTTTGTCTGCTACTCTGTCATCTTTTTCTGTCCTTGGCATTACTTGCTGTAGTAAAATACTTTAAGAATTTTCTTTCATTATGGCAAATGAATTGTTGATTTCCTCTAGATGCTAACAATGTGTGGGCTTACTGGAAATGAGCCGCTTGCTGTATTTCCATGTAATCCTGCAGGCAGTGTTCAAGATGCAGAGATACCTTTTCATAATCAGACAAAAATCTCATTAGCTTCAAGATGAGACTTTTGTGAGGAAAAGAAGTAGCAGCATGGTGGGAATACTGGAGCTTTGGTCTGATGAGAACACAGGGAATATACCTGAAGTCACAGCAGAGCCTTCAGTGAGCCTGAAACCCTCAAAAGGGTGTGTGACTCCTCTTGACAACCGTGTGGAGATGAGATTTGCAGGGGAGGTTGGAAGAGTGTTGTAAATAGTTTTGCTTAATAACACAGCGGTTCATTAGCTGTTATTCTGTTACATGCAGAAATCCCTATTGGTAGGGATTCTGTAGTTTTCATGTATCTACATCTTGTCATAACTTTGTTGTTCTCCTTAACTCTCCAAGTGTTTATGCTGGGTTGGAAAAAAGAATACAGTATTTTTATTTCTGAAACTGTTAAAAACAAACTATAAAAGATTGTGAATACAGGATGAAAAGGGATAATAACTTTGAAATCCTGAGGCTCAATAACATTGCCTCTAATGCTGCAGTAACTCTGCATTATAGCTCTTCATAGAAGTGTGTTGCATTCAACTCAGCTCCCAAAAGCCAAAGGAATTCCCTTGCCTTCTGTAGCTTTTTTCTACATTGTGACTGTTCTTTTTAGTTCAAATACAAACCAATTCTATCATCCATTGTTATTTTATCCAAGTCTCTCTCTGCCCCAGCTATTCAGCAGTCCTTATAGCAGTATTTTCCATGACCTGCATTTTCCGTATTTCCTTTGCTTCCTCCTTCTTGTTTTTCTGTACTGAAAATGTGAATACTGCTGTGTTAGTTAAAAAAAGCAGAGGGCCACAGATTTTCGCTTGTGAATGTGCCACACTGTTTTGATCAGTTGTGCTGACCCATCTCTCTGCTTTTGTATGTATTGCATGCATGAGTAATGACCAAAATTTTAAACTCATCTGCTGTGATTAGACCTTGGACAAGGGTTTTGGCAGAATGCTTTAGAAGTTATGCTTTTACTTGTTTGTCTAATGTAATAGCCAGCTCATTGTGTTTAAGCAAATGTTACAAGGTACACTGAAAAATGAATGGGAAGATGTGGAATGTATTCTTAATGCTGGCTGTAATACATTAAACAGATTCCATAAATGTTTCTGATATTTTTTTGTGAGCAGTTGGAACTAAGGTTGTTGACAAAGCTGTTCCAAAATACCCCAAATTACCAAAACTCAGTTAATGAATAGGCACTTGCAGGTCCAGGGAAAATCTCTCTCTCTTTAGTACAAAAATGACCAAGCTGAAAGAAAGCACAAAATGTTCTGCAAGGTTAATAACCAGTGTGAGTGATCGACACTTCTCAGAATGACTTATATGTGTACATTTATTCTTTAAGTTTATTTTTACTTAGAAGAGGTGAGTTTTGGTTTGTTTTAGTTGTTTTGGTCTAGGTTTGTTTTCAGGTTGGCTCTGCAAAAGGAGGGCTTTGTCTTACCAGCACAGCCCAAAAAATAAAAATATGAAGACAGATTGTTCCCATATCCAAATCCTGCACCTGTTCTGGGCAGAGTAATTACTAACAAGCTGCTCTCTTTCTAAAATGCTGATTATCCACAGAGCTGATAGAGTCCTGCATTCCTCTTAAAGTGGCATTTTACAATGACTCTGAAAAGAAATGCCAATGTTTTCATGAATAAAGATATTGACCGGGGAAGGTAATTGTGTGGCCATAATCATTCAGATAAGAACTAGAGCAACAGGATCTTATAACACAGCAAACTGTAAAGGGAACATGAGGGATGAAAATGATAGGTACTTATGCAAATGTATTATAACTATTTTGTGCCACTTTGTGGATCTGTCTTTTACTCTCTCTTGCCATCTAGGCCATGTCATTAGTCAAAAACAGCTGGAAAAAAATGGACACAATCATTTGATCACAAAATCAGAATGCTTGCTGGGATAATTTCCCTTCAAGTAGCACACTGCACACCCAGGCCAGATATTATTTAATATCACCAGCTCTATAAAGAGTTTTGTAAAGACTGCAGTATTTCTGTTATAAGTCTCTTGAGTCTGTCTTTTAAAACACCTGAAAAGCAACATGAAACTATTTGTCTTTTTTCATTTATCACCTTCTCTTCGTGTTTGGGAAATGCAAATGGTAAGAGTTTAATGAAGTAGATGCTGGAAGAGTCATTAAGTGATACTGTTGTGATATATCTAAGCTACAGAGAGACTCATTCTCATTGCTACTGCAAAGCAAATTACGTTTGCTTTTCCTCTCTGATGCATTTTGCTCCTGAAATTCTTGCCAAAATAAGGGAAGGCTATGATTCTTAGTGCTTTCCTCTGTAGGCTCTGTCCTGGTGACAGTACAGCAAGAGTATATTAAAAAACCAAAAGACAGAAGAAAGCAGATTATTCATTCAAGGCTGCAGAAGATGCTATGCTGGCAGAAACTGCTACAGACCATAGGTCTTCTAGCTGAGATACTTTGTCTGCCTTCCATGCCTCAACACAAAACCAGGCAACCACCAGACACTGCTGCAGCTCAGTGCTGGTGGATTTTCCGTTCCAAATACCCACAGTTTAAGGGCAAACAGCAATGTGCATCTGCACACCTGTACCACCAAACACTTCAGCCTGGTAAAGTTCACTCCAGACTGCAGAAACAAGGGCAGAATCTCTGCTTTCACTTTGAGCTGTACCCAGCTCTACACACAAACTGGTTGAATTCTTGTTCTTAATTTTTAAAAAAAATGCATATTTTCTATATTTGACTCATCTCACCATTTATCACCTGAGTCAATTGCAACATGGGCAGGTAGTTCTAGGAGAAAAAGCAGTTTACTTAAAGCCAGCTCCCAGGGTTAGCTTGTCTCTGAAAGTCTCCCAGTAGAGATGCTGGATTTTAACTAACCCGCATCTTCTAGAAAAGCCTAGCAGAGGCACTCTGTAGTCCCCAGGCCAATGCCCTTCCATGTGCCTACTTCTACCAGGCAGTCTCTACTGCTTCTGTCATTATTTCCATTGTAGAAATTGTATGGTGCTTTACACAAATAGCTTTCCAAGAAATCAGGAAAATGCTATTAAGATAATTCAAAAACATGACTTATTAATGCAGCAGGTTGCACCAATATTTTCCAACCTTTTGTTGTTTTACAACAACCTTAGTTGTACATGTTTGCTAGAAAAAATATGTCTTAGACTTTTTATCCTCATTGATTAACAATAAAACTGCACAAGTCAATAAGTTTTAGGAAGGAAGCTGTGATTTTTTTTTTGTTACACTGTTTACAAGAACAGCCTAACAAAAGTTTATTCAGGTAAAAATATGGAAATATTTGAGGGTTTTTGTGTTTCTTTAAGATAGTACATCTCTTAATTTTAAGAGTTTCTTTTTCCCAAATTGATATCCCCAATATAAGTTAAAATATGCACTTCCTTTTCTATGTCAAGGGATAAAAAATATTTCCGAATGAAATACATTTAATGGAACTTAGTTTCACATTGTCATTCTTATTGTAATAGGAACTTGGGTGGTATCTTCTTGTTACAGTCACACAGCTATTATGGAGGTATTTTTGTAGGTTTTTTTTTTTTTTTAAGGCGAAACATCTACCTTTCATGACTTGCATTTCATTCAAAAGTAGAGAACAACAACTCAGAACAGCCTTCTACCACAGGGTTAGAATGATATAGTGGGATCGAGGGCACTCTTAGCAAGTTTGCTGATGACACCAAGCTGTGTAAGAAGGACCTGCACCTGTTGGAGGGAGTCCAGAGGAGGCCATGAATATGGTCAGAGGGCTGCAGCATCTTTCCTGTGGCAAGAGGCTGAGAGACTTGGGACTGTTCAGCCCAGAGAAGCAAAGGCTCTGGGAAGACCTTAGAGCACCTTCCAGTACCTAAAGGGGCTACAAGAGAGCTGGAGAGGGCCTATTTGCAAGGGCATGGAGTGACAGAACAAGCGAGAATGGCTTTAAACTGAAGGGGTACATGTTTACATTAGACATAAGGAAGAAATTCTTCACTGTGTCAGTGGAGGTGCTGGAACAGGTTGCCAAGAAAAGCTGTGGATTTCCTGGCAGTGTTCAAGACCAGGTTGGATGGGGCTTTAAACTACCTTGTCTGGTGGAAGGTGCTCATGGCAGAGGGGTTGCAATGAGATGATCTTTAAGGTCCCTTCCATCTCAAACCATTTTATGATTCTGTGCCCTAGATTGTGGTATTCAAAGCTGTATCTTGCTAGTGCTTAAAAGATTTTTATGCTTGTAGTGAATCAGTTCCTCATCAGTCTGTAAATTCTATTTGGAGAGGGAGGATATATTTGGAAATCAACCTAGAAAAGGAGAGAGAAAAATGCTTCAGCATATTTGACTTATATTTGCTTTGTGTGTTTGCTGGGTATATTTTTTTCAGCATTTCCTACTGAAATACCTTGTTTTGCAGTGGTGAGTGGGATTTAACATAGAGGGATGCTGAAGGGTTGAGATGACTCATGCTTTCCTTTGACAGCCTCAACCTGTCATCCCCCACATCCAGTCTGAAGGTTTTTTTTTCAGTTTTTCGTTTTGTTACTACTGCAGAGTTTGCAACCTCTGTAAGATTATATCATACATGTAGTATATAGTTTTTAAGACCAATCTTTTCTTTTAGGGATCTTTTCAACAGATATTAAGTGGAGACAATCACAAAGCAGAAACTTCAGGCTCTGAACCTACAATGTCCATTCGGCTATATGTGCTGAGTTCCCTCATGTTGGTGAATAATAGCTCTTGGTAAATGTGTTCTTTAGCGTTTGGCAGGAGTAGGCATTAGGTTCTCTAACATTGGTGTACAGTTCTTTGTGCATGCAGTATTTAATTTTTCTCTTTGTGGCTGTGTTTTACTAAGGTATTAGTCAGAAATTACATTCAGAAATATATATTACTAAAGGATTTTTTTTGGCAACAAGGCAATTAAATGGCTTGTGAAAAAGCTACTCTAAATAATGAGAAAACTTGCAATTGCATTATGCTTTGAGCAGCCATTTTCTGATTCATTAGAGTTAGATTGTAAAATCTATAATAATATAACAGTGTTATATATAAACCATCATATTCAAGAGTTGATGTTTTTCAAACCACATTAATAGAAGAGCCTGTTTAGCAGGTTAGATCCTTAAATCTCCATCTGTGTGTTCAGTTGTTATGTGGTAGTTTGCAGTTACAGGGAAACTGTGATGTCAAAACCTTCTCATTGTGTGGCTCTCTATGATGTTTCTTTTTGAATGCCTCTATTTTCTAATCACTCTCAAAAAGGACAGCTTCTGTCTTGCCACTGTCCAAACATCTATTTATCTGCCTTTTGCTTATGATCATTTTTAAAGGCAGTGTGAGTCTGAAACTATTTTATTGTTGAACAACAGCAGCTTACTCTGTTTTAAAACTTTGTAGGTCACAGTCCAAGAATTGAATTCATTAACATCAAAAAAATTGATTGCAGATGTCCTTCATACTAATTGTACTATGAATTCACCTTATTATAATAATTTTTCTAATATTTCATCAAATATAGATGTTTGTGTACAATAACTTTATAAATGTCTTACAAGAATGTTTTCACTCAATATCAAAACAACATCATGACCTTTGATAAATTGTAATATAACTTGATACAACTCATACATTTTATCCAAATATTGAAACAAAGTACTTTATTCTTAATGGAAGTTGAGTTCTTTGTATGCCAGTATCCAAGATTTCAACTATCTGGAAGCTCTCTTCTTTCTCACTGTGGGTACCTGTAAGCTTTGTGTGCTCAATACTTGATTCAACTGTTTGCTATTCTCGTTGCAAAAATTTGCACAAGTATTTAGAATGAAGCCTTATTTTTAGAAACTAAACAATATTCATGTCTGCAGAGAAGAATGTCTTGAATAATGAGGACTTGGTACAGTTTTTAGAGGCTTTGGTACATTCATCGAGTTTTCCAGCTTCTGTCATTTTAAGCCAATCCTTTGGAATAGAGTTTCATGATGCTCAGAGGGAAATTACTGTTTTCTCACCACCACTTGGTTTTATGAACTGCTAGTTCTTTTATCTGTCAAATGTCATAGAAATAAGGCTAATACTCTTATGTTTAGAGTAAGTTTGTGTTTTCTAGAGTGTGCTATTAACATTAAAATAATTCTTACTTAAGGTAAAATAATAGCTTGGGTATGAACTTAAATGCAGGACACAGAAGTTCTGTATTTTTATGAAAATGCTGCGGATCATTGCAATGTCAGTGTGGTCAGGGCTGTCCAGAAGAGATTGAACCATGCAATCCTCATATCCTTGGGATCACCAAAGAGGCTCATGAAGCCATCATACAGGCCTTGAAAACCTGGTCTTTAAGGCTAGTCAGGAAGCTGCTGTGGTAATTTATATTTCACAGGGTGGGAGGGAATCTGAAAGAGCTGAAGAAAATGAGGGGAGCAGGCAGGCTGGCATGGGGCTGGGAAGCAGGGGCAATGGGATGGAGAATGGAGATGAATGCCAGGAGTTCCTTCTTACACCATTTTTTCCCCCTGTGAGCCAAGGACAGGAGTCCTGATCTTCAGTTAAAAACCCTCTGGTATCAAAGATTTGTTGTTGGTCGTGGTAATCAGGCTCTTCTGCACAGTGATTCCCGGGAAAGCTGCACAAAGTTCAATGTGGGAGGGACTGGCCTTCATCTGCTTATGTTTCCTGGAAAAGAGGAACAGGGAGAGAAAGTGTCTTTTACAGGCAGAAATGAATGTCTGAGTGGCTAAAAAAATATTAAAAAGTTAAAGACACTGTTGGAGCTGCTGTTGTGGGCGATGTGTGGTGTTGAGGTTATGTGTGTCAGCTAAGAAGTCACAAGAGCATTGCCTCTTTTTGTTAAGACTTCTCCATTTCACAATGATTATAACTCAGAAAAGCAAAATGAAATAATGCATATGTGAAAAAGTTTGAACGTGCTTTTGGAAGCTTATAAAACAGAACAAGGACGTGCTTTCCTGCAACTTAGTCCTCCCCATAGAATAAGCTGGCTGAGGTGGCTGTCCTCATCCCTCTGCCCTTTTGCCCAGTGGAAAAGATGAAAGAACATTCTCGGTGTGTATCACAGGATTAACAAAACCAGTATTGAGGATCAAATAGGAGAGACTCCACATAATCTCTCATCTTTCGTGGCAGTCATTCCCTGTGCATTCAGTGGAGAGGCAGCCTCACAGAGCTCTGCTGGTGCATGTCCTGGCAGTGGGAGGGGTAGAGAAGCTTTTATATGCTGTTGTGAACTAAAGGGCAAGTGTGAACTAAAGCCATGTTTTTACCCCACCTGGTATTTAGTTGGAGCTTAGTGGGAGCTTGTGTTGATTGTGGAACTCTTGTATAAATACCTCACCTTTGTAAGTAGGATGAAGTAGGATCTTCTCACAAGTTCCTCCCAGTTTTCTTTTTTTTTTCACAATCTTGAGTTAGCATTTAGTTTTGTGATACTAAGGATATGAGTAATTGTGGCAGAGAAACATTTATGCTTTCGAGATATAGATAGAAAAAATATTGTTTTCTGTGAGGGAAAGTTAGGGTTGTAAGAAACAATTGTACTATTTTTGTCATTCTGTTGTTCGATGTTTACATGCTATTTGGTCTTAAACTGTACCATGAACACAGACAATGTATTGCTATTACTGACAAACGTAAATGGAGCTTGGCAGGAGGTAAACGTGTAACCACACAGGATGTAGGTTTAAGTGCACTAGTAGTTAAAGAAGCATCCATTTAACATTTGTTATAAGCTACTGTTGTTTTTTTATAACTAATAGGGGAGCAGTTAACAGTTGATTTACTGTATAGGGAAAAAGAGCTTGTAGCTTCAGATGGAATACTTGCAGCCTCAGGCAGTTTTGTTAGTGTTTTCTATTACAAATAAGTTTAATAGTGTACATTAAAAAGGATGTGTATTTAAACCTTTATGGTCCATACTGTGTTAGGTAGAATTACAGTAAATTGCTACATTTCATTTCTGTAATTATCTTATAAACTGCTAGTGATACTGTCCTGAAGTTTATGTTCAGCACATTTTAACACAGGTTGTAGTTTGGACAGCTTGCATCAGATGATTTGATTTTCTCTTAGGGGTATAAAATTACATATTTATATATTAAAAAAAAAGAGAGGGATCTATTAAAAAGCGTAAGAGTTACACACCTTTGGATGACTCTGTGTACTGTGGACCAGGGAGGGATCATGAGCACCTCCTGTGCTGTGATTATGAGTATGCACTGAGCAATTTTCCTATCACTAATAGTTCTAGAAATGTATGATTGTGAAACATGGTCTTTTCCTTTTATTTTATTTTTTTCCATTCCTGTAGGAACTTGGAAGTAACAGCCCTCCGCAGAGGAACTGGAAGGGAATTGCTATTGCGCTCCTGGTGATTCTAGTTGTTTGTTCACTCATCACTATGTCAGTCATTCTTTTAACCCCAGGTAACCTACTTCTTTATTTTATCTTATTAAAGGTGTATGATTCATAATGCAGTCATGAAAAGTGACATATAATTGTTAAAGTATCTCTTGCCCTTGAGCATTTTTAACTTGTGGCTACTACAAATTTTGTGCCTGTAGGGACTCAACAGTTACTGGAGGCCTTGTGGAGCAGAAGCACTTGGGTTTGGCAATAGGTCCTTAGGGTTGTGTCAGCCTTGGGATGGCTACAAGCAATCCTCATTAGCTCCAAAAGATGTGAGCTGACTTTAAGATTTTGTCACTTGGGCTGTAGTTTCAGATTCACAGATGAGCTAAGAGAAAGCTGCATGTCATTAGAAACAAATTCCCAGAATGAAACTTCTCACTGATCAGAACATGCATCTTTCATATGTACATGCACAGGCTCCTTCCCTTTTCTTTCTCTCAAAAACAAATAGGGTAAATTAATGTTCAGTCACAGAAAAAAAAGGGAGAGCACAAGTATTAGACTAAAAGAGCAGTTAGACCTGTAAAATAATTATGCCTTTTTTTTTTGTTCTAATATGATTTGAGTTATTTTTCCAAAGACTTTCTTTTTACCACTGAATCAACAACTATTTAACTATATCATAGAACCTGAGAAGGAAACTCTGCACAAGTTTTAAAGAAAAAATATCTTTGAATTCTTTTGTCAATTTTAAAGTTACGGCATAAAGTACCTGATTTGCTTGGCATGCCTAGAAGGTAAATATTGTTCTGCATATGTTCTGCTATTGAAGTGCCCCAATTGTGTAAACCAAAGGGTTATTAAAGTACTTTTTAGTTAAATAATGGTTCCAGACTATTTGGTCACTGGATGAAATCATCAAGGGATGCTGGCTGTGTCTGTCCATGAGCAAGTACAGCAGTAGACCACTACTGCTTGAAAGGAAGGTGATGAGACTGAATGCAAAAGGATCAAAAAACTTTGCTTGTTAGAGGGAATGACACAGCTAGAGACAGTACGTAGGAATACTATGGACTATTCTACTACTTCTGTTTTGTGTAAATATCTGCTACATATGCCTGGTGCTGTCCAAAGTGACTACCTATTTCCATGTTGAACACTTGAGAAAAATAAAAGCGAAGTTGTTCTGCTGTAGTCTCAGTGTATAGGAGTTTCTTCAGGGAATAACAGAAAAGAGATTTTGAGAGCAAATGGTAGTGTCTCCTGGTACACTTTAAGACAGAAGACTGTTTTCTGCTTCAAGGAGAGGTAGCTTTTTTGGAAGACTTGCAAAAAATCAAATGTTATGCTGGAATCTACAATAATAAAGATCAGTTGTGGCTCTTATACCTATAGAGAATTATTAATGATGTAAAAAAACATAAACTGAAGTCTTCGAAGGCACTCGTGGAAAAAGAATAAACAACCTAGGGAAATGTTAACCTTTTTTTTAAAATATGTTAAAAATGCTCAGCGAATTGCAACACCTCCAAGGCTGTTTCAAAATCCAGAGAGCTTGCTTGTAAACTTGCATAAGCTGGGACCTACATTTCATTTCAAGCCATGCGAGTGAAAACTAGTTCTGTCAGCTCAGATGCTCTAAGATATCCCATAGAGACTGTAAAGCTTGATATAAATAAAAACCTTTTCCCCAGAATGATCTAGGTCCGTAAAACTGGGCTTTATTGCAGGTTGGAAATGTTTACCAAAGAAAGATTTGGAGGCACACTGTAGGACAGCTACTTTCCCTGTTTTGACCCTAATCAGTGCTGTTCCCCCTTCACTTTCATTTTTAATTAATATATTTTTTGAAGAAAATGTTTTGATACTCTACTGGTCTGCTGGCAGGTACTAAGCACTATAGCTGAAGCTATTTTGTCATGAATATATGTAAGATCACTTTGGGGTGTTTGCATTTGAGGAGAGGAGAAAGTTGGAGCCCATTACACATCTGGCTATTGGGAGGTGCTCAGTTCTAAGGTGCCACTAATCTGTTACATAAATACTTGGGTTAGCAAATTCTTCTCATAAAATATAATAGGTCTGAATTTAGATCTTCAGTGAAATAGGGGGAATTATGTCCTGTGTTACCTTGGGATACTTCAGAGTGAATTGCTTATTATTTCTAATACCATTTTGAGCATCAGAGAGTTCTTTCCCTATTTAGTTCTGCCTGTATGGATGGGTGCTTTTTAGATTTCATGTAAATTCCCCTAAACACTGTACATCGTACTGCTTCTTTTTATGGAGATGATAATCATTTCAGATCGTTGTTACTCAGAAGCCTGATTGTTTCATTTGTATTTTTTTTGAGGCAAAAGTGTGTTTACTGATATGCCAAATACAACAGCAATGTCTCTTTTGCCTACAGTTATTTATACATTGTTTTGTCCACAATATAAGAAGCTCTTATGTCTGTGTACACTCACAGCTGTCATTGCAGTTCTCTCAAACTTTGAGCAACAGCTTTCCTGCCTTTTTTTAGTAGAGACATCAATGCTTCCATATGGGATAGCAAGTTTTTAAAAGAAAGTGTAAGTTTTTTAAGCAAAAGGCTTCAAAGAGGCTCTAGCTTCCAGTAAATATGGAATTGGTACGAAAACTAAAAGAAAATTCTTGCTTTTTTGTTGTTGTTGATTTTTTTTTTTTTAGTATTTTTTTATTACATGAAATATAACTTGAATATACAACAGGAAGCAGGAACTATGTTGAAATAAGAGATGTATTTTGACCTATTTATAGCTTCTGTTCAAGTCTGAAGCATCTGTGTTGTAATTATGGTTGTGGTTTTAGTAAATTGTACCGACAGTATTAGTAATATTTTGGTACCTTTTATCTTGCTTTTAATCTATAATAATACTCGGAATCTTTATAAATATCTTAGTGTTCTCAACAAAGATATGGAAAAATGGAAGTCCAAACCATTCAGTGATGTAAGACATCAGTGGCAGAATCTGAATGAACTCCCAGTCCAATAACCACTTGTTGGGGCTCAACAAGTGAATCTCTGTGGAATAAGGGGTGCATTAAATAAACCCCATTGCACCCATCAAGTAGAAATTGCTACACTGCTCTGTACTTGGGAGTAGAAGGCAAATATCCCTGCTAGTTTTCTTCAAAATTAAATAAGTACTAGGCTAAAGGAAGTGCATGAAGATACAAAAGAATGAGGTTACTGTTGTTAAAGCAAGGAACTGGAGTGTGGAAAAACTTGGGAGTTTCAGAGTAGGAACCTGTTTGTCCTCTGGGGCAACTTAATTATGAATCTAGTTATTTTTATGTAATATTTGGAGTTGATTACTTGAGAAGTATTTAAGACAAAACAAAAGAAAATGCCTTGGGAATAATCTTATAGATATATCTTTATATTGGGAATTAGTGGCCGGTGCATAAACAGAAATAGCTGTTTATGAGATGCCATCATTTAGTTTATATGTCAGTATAAATATAACACAAGTATCCTTTTTCTGCTTGTATTCTATTTCATGTTTTCAGAGTTTCGTCACATACCTGCACATACTGAAATATTGATAGGTAAATTTTTAGAGATCAGTTCCTTTAAATCACTCCTACCTTTAAATCAACATTTTTTTTTGTTTTTTTTTTTTGCTTTACATCATGACAGTGTGTTCCCTATTGCAGGAATTATGTGAAGACCTATCTGATTGATCACTGTTGATCTGTATTTCAAAAGTGAGAAATGCTCAACTGGAAGGATTAGCACTTAAAATCTTTTATATGAAAAATCACCTGAGAATGATCTAAGGGTTGTGCAGACATTACTACCCTTGTATGGGTGTTTTGCCACAACACTTAAGGCTGTGTTTTCATTTAGGGACTGACAGTAGTTCTACCTTCATGTTAACTTACAATTTCTGAAGATGTGGCAGACTCAAATGCTTTACTCAGGACTCCTTTACTGAGATATTGATATTGGCATTTAAACCATGCCTGCTGATAGATGTACTTACTGTTGAGCAAACTGGCATGTACCTCTAATCACAGACTCAGAGAACACTCAGTGTTTGCTTTGCTGTCACATGATGAAAAAAAAAGGACAGCTTTAAAGAAAAATTCCTTTAGAGAACATTTAGGCCAGCCAAACTGGCAGGAAATGCTCTTTTTGAAAGATTTTGAGAAGAGAAGAGAATCCATCTGGGTTATATACGAGAGAAAAACTGTTTAGAACAGGGTTAGGATCGACCCCTCGATACCATCTCTCATAATGCTCTTAAATTAATAGAAAACAAACTAAACATTTTTTTTTTTGTGATATGGAGAATCATTACCAGAAGATTCAGGTTTCTGGTCAATGCTGTATAGACTTCCTGTAACTACTGTACACTGGCAAGTCAGCTTTTCATATCTGACTACTTTAAGGCAAGTTTTTTTTCCTTTGTCATGCAAACACAATATGAACTATCCTAATTCCCAGTTATCAATATATCTGTTAGCTTGCATACAGTTTAGTAGTGGTGTTTTTCCATGGCATTTAACATGAAGCCTTTATCCTAATTTCTAACATGAAAACATTTTTTCCACAGAAAAGTCAATAGGGAGCTTCAGTTAATGGTATACTGCACAACATAATTATTAGTTTTATTTGCTAAGTTAGAAGGTAAATTTTATGAGATCTGTAGACTACTTTTAGCCTGCAGAAATAATATCCTATAAACTCATGAGAAGTAACAAGGCTATTAATTTCTACTTTTGCAGTCTTCTAGTTTGGTAAGCACAAATAGGTTTGTCATTTGGAATTAATACACATCAGTCATTGAACTATATTTAGTTGGATGTACAGTTAAAATGTAGCCTTTTAGTTTTTAACATTTGGTTTTGTTTTTATCTTCTATAATCTGTATCATTATATACATAAATATATATATAATTTCAGAATGAAATAGAAATCTGTGACAAATTGTGTGAGGACATTGGAAATATAACTCCTTCAAGGAATAATTCAATAAAATTTACAACAGAAATGAAAAAGAGATAGTAGGCTATTTTGTAATGTAATAAATACGAAGTGAAAGGCAGTCTTTTTAAAAAAAAACCCACAAGTACATCCTAGAATCAAAGAATAGTTTGGATTGAAAGAGACCTTAAATATCATCTTGTTTGAACCCCCTGCCATGGGCAGGGCCACTTTCCACTAGACCAGGTTGCTCAAACCCCCATCAAACCTGGCCTTGAACACTTCCAGGGATGGGGCATCCACAGCTTCTCTAGGCAGACTGTCCCAGTGCCTCAACACCCTCACACTGAAGAATTTCATCTTAATATCTAATCTAAGCCTGCCCTCTTTCAGTTTAAAGCCATTCCCCCTTGTCCTGTCACTCCAGGCCCTCGTTCAAAGTTCCTCTCCGGCTCTCTTGGAACCCCTAAAGGGTACTGGAAAAGGTACTGGAAGGTGCTCTGAGGTGTCCCCAGAGCCTTCTCTTCTCCAGATTGAACAACTCCAACTCTCAGCCTGTTTTCATAGGAGGGGTGCTCCAGCCCTCTGAGCATCTTTGTGGCCTCCTCTGGGCCTGCTCCAACAGGTCTGTATCCATATCACTTGGAGAAGGAAGTTACCATCAACCAGGAACCTCCTGGATTGGTTATGCCCTGCTGTGCTGCCCCCCCAACAGATGCTGGTGTGGTTGAAGTCCCCCATGAAGACCAGGGCTTGTGCATGTGAGGACAACCCTGTTAGTCTTTGGAGGGTCTCATCCACTTTGTCTTCCTTGCCAGGTGGCCTGTAGCAGACTCCCTTTATAATGTCACATATCCTTGCCCTCTCTTTAATTCTGACCCATCAGCTCTGGGTTGGCTACTCATCCATGCCCAGGAGGAGCTCTGTGCATTCCAGCTGGTCACTGACATAGAGGGTGATCCCCCTTCTCTTCTTCCCTACCTGTGAGTATAAACATTGTGAAGTACATACTAAATGTATGTGCTCGAGAAAATTTAACCCAGTATAGTGTTTTGAGTGTTCATGTGATGTATAATTCATCATGCTGTAGATAAACTGAGCCTCTGAGATATTGATAGAGTGGAAAGTTAGTGCCAAGGATTTCAAACAGGGGTCTATTTTAAAGACTTAGCATTAGGAGAAGAGTTACTTTTCAAACATCCAAGTAAAGTTTCACAAAGATGCCAGTTTAGAAATGCTAATAGTAATTTAAAAACTTACTTTAAAATCCAATTTATATCATGTTTTCTTTGCAGGCATGTGAATCAGAGTGCAGAGAGCAGAACTGGTGTTCCTTTCTTCTCTGATAGACTTTCTGTACACAGCTGATATATTGTTTTAGTGATTTTTATTAAAGCAGTTAAAAAAAGTTCTGTCTTGGGTAAGACAATTTTTTGGCAACCTAACAGCTTGTGTCAGCTTGATTGCTAGTTGACAAACTGGCAGGATACAAGGGGTCACAATAGGTAGGAACAGACTCAGGAAAGGTTAGAAGGGAAGTTCATTTAGAATCATAAACAGCATCAGGATCAGAGTGTGTTGCATCGAAATAGGTGATAGAAAACAGCTTGTTGCGGGTAGGCAGTCAGCAAGGTTATGGAGAAAGGGGAAAATGGGCATATGAAGAGCCCAATATTTGATGCTGTTAAGTTAGAAGTAGTATTTTGAGGACATGGAATGTATTTGTAGAGCTGAGCAAAACATATATAACAACATGTGCTTACTTTGAAGATAAAAACTCAGTGTGTGGCAGGAGCAAGAGCTAACAAGTCCCGTGATGTGTAAACAGAGGGATTAGGTATAAATCAAGAGAGATAATGTTACTCTGCTGTAAAGCTCTAGTAAGACTGCGGGCGGAATATTGTGTCCCATGCTGGACTTGTAGAATATAATAAAAAAAAACTAACAGGGTATTTTGATCCTTTGAAGGTAGGAAGAGGGCAAAAAGCTTATTTAAGGATTACAATATTTGTCTTATGAGGGAGGATTTGAACAACTCTGCATGCTTAGCCTTATAAGACACCAAGTACAAGAAGAGTTGATTATGGTGTTTACAGAGTCCCTGCTGCGATCTGGGACCATGAAAATGCAGCAGTGCCGTGGCATGAGCAGCTGTGGTGGCTTGTGTCTATTGTAAATTTATGATGTGCATTAAAAAGCAGTTTCTCTTCAATACAGCAAGGATGCACCTTATTAATACCAGCTAAAGTGGCTTCAGCAGGCAGTACTGATGTTTAAAGGCAAAAATATCTTATTGCTGTTGATTCCAGTAAGCTTTCAGCTGAGCTTCTTTTCAGCTGAGAAATTTGGCTGAATAAAGACCAATAATGAAACTATGATTGACTTTGTTCTCTGTGAAGGATCATGTTTTCATCCAAAATGTTTTTCAGGATATGACCTTTACAAAGGACATTTCTTTGTTAAAGAAGTGCTGGTAACATATTGGGTTGACAGAAAGATAACAAGATTGCTACTTGACTGCTGTGATTCTAGATACTCTTTTTCTATGGGTCTCCCATCAGAGAACTGCTTAATATCAGGAAGGACAAAATCTGACTAACAAAAAGTTCCTCACATAGAGAAGGTGAATGGAAGGAAGGATGCAAGGGAAAAGCTCACAGAGTGGAGAAATAACTGCAGTAATTTATGGTAACCTGGCCAATAACGATACAATTATAAAAAAAACTGCCTGGGCATTGAACTAGTTGGTTGTGTAGGAAGTTCATAGGTGCGTATTTTTGCTAGGGCACAGGCAACAAATGGAACAGCTTTTGGCAGCTGCTGTCCTAAATAACCTGAAGAAGTCAGGTGAAGTGCATAGCTGCTCTTCATTATGTGATTATTCATGGAAACTTTGTGAGTTTGTGTTTTGGCGCTAACGCTTTTTGCTTTATTAGTATTTCTGATTTCACATGTTATTGTGACAGTGAATCTTTGCTACTTATTTATTTGGTCTACAGCACAAAGAAAGCTGAATTTAGCAGAGCTTTTTTTTTTCCTTAAGCATGGGGATGGTTTTAGATGCAGGCAATTTATTTTTGGTTTTGAAAGTCAATGTTGGCTAATGTTCAGAAACATGATATTCCTGGGTTCTGTCATGTTTGGGAAAAACACAAGGCTGTTAGCCAAATGTTATACTGTTCTTGTCACTGGCAAGCCCAGGCTATAAAATGTGCATGTAGAATTTTTTTTTTCATTTTAATTTGTAGAATAGGTGAAATTGGTTCCAAATTTACTTACAGGAGTTTTTTACTTAGTTTCTGTCAGTATAAGGTGATCAATATGTCCAACATCCTTTAATTCTCAGGAAATTTTTGTATTGGTTTGTAATCAGACTTTGCTTGCACTGGGGGTCTGTGGTAAGAAAGAACTTTGCCACTACCATCCCCATATAATAAATAGCCAGGCACTACAGTCTGTGGTTGTCCTGTCCAAAAGGTACCAATGCTTTGTTTTCTGAAGCTTTACTGAAGAAATGTGATACTTTTTCTTGTTGGGGGGGGAAAAAATAAAAAGCACAGTATCGTTATCGATTTTGACAGGATTACTTGTTCTATAATTACAGTGTTTTGCAAACAACACAATGTATAATTTTTAATAACTATCTAAAATGATGTTATGTTTGCTTTAGATGAACTTGCAAATTCATCAGAAACCAGGTTATCCTTGGAAGATCTCTTCAGAAAAGACTTCATAGTTCATAATCCAGAAGCCAAATGGATTAACGGTAAGTGTATAAACTCTCACGTAATTTGAAAGTAGGTAATAATTTCAAGTATTGGCTGCTATTGTTATCCAGACACTGAGAAAGAATCTGTTAAAATTTCAAACTCTCTTGAAGTTGGCCAGTGTCCCAGTTTTCCTTTTAGTTCTGAATCATGTCTGTTTCATTAATTTTTGAAGTGGCTTTCTAATTTTAAAACTCTGTCTAGTAGAAACTCACTGAAATTATCTGTTTATGCTCCTGACTCAGTTGGAAACAGTGAGGAAGAATTTTTTAAGAATTGGATCTTGTTTATGTATTCACAAGAAGATAAAATCTATTAATATCTGAACTTTTGGATCTGAGAGCCTGTTCTCTACATGTCTAGAATAGATTCTTGAATATTTCAATATACTTGTACAGCTCATAGTAATTTTCTGATGTCTACGAATTGCATGTAGTGTTCTAATTTATTAAATTATTTATAAATGGTATGCAGATTCCCCCCAAATTAAGGAGTTTTAATGTAAAAAAGTAAACAAATTCAAACTTTTTTTTCAACTCATTGACCTCCATTGCTCTTGAGCATGTGGGTTGTTCAAATTCTTTCTGTTTAAAAGAAATGCACAAGTAACACAATAACAACCATCTGATTTGTGTCATTATAGTTGGGTCTTTGTATTACTTACTCCAGGTGTTATAATCAAAGGAATGACAACAGGCTTTGTGCAAAATAGAGTATTGTTAAGGAGTGCTCTGTGGAAGGCAGGAGTGTGGAAATCTGGTGACTTTGTATGTAAATTCAGAATAACTTTACATGGGAAATAATTCTTCAATTATATTAATCGACTTTGGCATTCAGCTATAACTAGAACTGATCTTTATGGTCAATCCTTTTTTTTCCAGGGCCTGCTCTGATATTATTTGTTATCCAGTAGTTAAGAGATAGGAGAGGGGATGTTCAGTTTAGTTTCCTGCCACTCTCTTCCCTCAGTTACTCCAGTGAAAATACAGTTGGAAGAAGATCCTTATGCCAGTTCTATCCATTACTCTTGTTACCCAAAACCTCCACGAGATTACTCTCCTAAGAACACTAGTAGTTGTTCATAACATGTGCATAAAACTCTATGCATGTAGTACTAATTTCAAATTCCAGGACAATAAAACTAAAAGGTTATGGATGGAGTTATATTAAATATTGTTGATGCTATAAAACATGTAGTTTATTGTATTTTTTTAACTCGGTTCTACAGCCTGTGCTAAGATGAAAGCTTCTTTCATGAGTTTTCTGGATGTGGTAAAAAGAAATGTAGAATTTGATGCTTAACCCTTCCTTGGATGCAGGGTTTTTTTCTTGACTTCAAAACCATCTTAAGAAACTCATACAGTGGAATATAATTTTATTAGTATCATGCAAAAAATGGAGGTCGTAAGCAATCTAGTCTAAAAGGTGTGAGATTGTACAGCTATGAACTTTTACATCACTTCAAAATAATATTAGAAATACTATTTAATAAAAAAAGGCCCTGTGTTATTAACAGTACAGCTGTACTAATATCCAATCTTTCTTCAGTGGTGTTTTACTGAGTCACTATGTCAACTTCTAAGCTTGCAGTTAGGTATTTTCCTGTGTTTATTTGCCAAAGAAACAATGAAGTACAATAGTGCAAAAAAGGGAAAGAATTAATATTTGGATTATTAGAGTATGTGTGTGTATAAGAATTAAAGAAAAAGTGGGGATGATTAAGGATTTATTAAATGTTTAGTGTTTCTGATAAACACAGAAAAAACTATGCTTTTTTTCTGTTTTTTTGTTTGTTTGGTTAGGTTTTTTTTTTTTTTTTGGTAAGGATTCAGTATGGTTAATGAAATCAATATCTTGGATAATAAACAAAACAAGGAATAGTCTTGCAAAGCAGCATTTCTTCTTCCTCCTTCTAGTTTTATTTTTAAGACTTAGGATAAGATTCTATTTTCTTTCCTGGCATGGTGGCCTTGCAGTGATGGCAATATATGCATGGAGAATGAAATATATAACTTAATATTCAGATTCATTACTGTGGAGCTGAAGGGGAGCATTTGGCACTTTCTTTGGATATTGACTGGGTAAGTGAACTCTGCACAGGATGATTTTAGCAGAAAATAAATAGCTACTTACTACTACTTCTTACTCCTCTTGAAATAGGATAATTTGCATCTATCTGAAATTTTTATCATCTTCACCTCCTGGGAAGAGATAAGAATAGAGACTGAAAAAGTGCTGCTACTGTAAGCAGCTTCTTCAGGGTCTAGAGTGTGTTTCATCAAAAAATGAAAAGCAAGGTTTAAGGATTTCAAGTGCTGGATGTTCTTAGGTAAGGCCTGGTATTTAGCTGCTGCTCTTTAATGAAACTTTATGTACTGATCTTTGGCTTTATCTTCCAAGCATGTTATTTCTTCTTTCTACTTCCTGCTCCTCTACTACAAATCGATCCCCATGAAGTTATTTCTAAACTACTCTTTAATAAGAAAAACTCGTACATGCAGAAGTTTTTTCAGTTCATTTCATTTTTATGCTTGAAACGAAGTCCTCAATTTTATGTGCTTCCCACCAAAGTTAATAATTATGCAAATGTTTAAAGCTGGAGAGGAAATGTTGGTCTTTATCTAAAATAATCAGCTGTTGCCAAAGAAAATAAAAGAAACATTGTGAACTAGTTTTAAAAGGGACAAAATGTATTCACATTCTATATAATATGAAGGTGTACATATGAACATATCATTCAGATTTCTTCCTCGCTTCCTTTTTCTTTCTCCTTTTCTTCTCCTTTTTTTGGGTTTATTTCAAAGACTTTTTTTTCAAACCTGACTTGGATTTTTCTCTTTGTAAGAATTAACGAAGGAAAGAGATAATATGGGCGATGGCTACTATTTTTCTTGGAGATAACTTAGTAGTTTACTAAACTTTTTCACATATAAATTTGATCACTTCAACTGTATTTAAAAGGACGTGGTGGTGTGTATACACAACCATCATTCAGTCCAACCCATGTTAGCTGGAAGAGTGTTTGATTTCAGGAAGCTTTCCAGTTGCTTTGCATAGTTTTGAAGATGTTAAATGAGAGTACATCTTCCTTTAGCATTATTGTTCTTCAGGTTTTCTAATAGGAAGTGAGAATTTAAAATGCTGCCAGTGAATTATGAAAGTACTTGGACCTGACAGCTCATTGCTCTAGATAAGAGCTTCACATTAGATGGCAAAGAGGCTTGGTTTACTTAAGTTTAAGCACAAAACTGCAACATAGTTGGGTATATACTCAGCAGAATGATATTTTTCATATATCTGAAAAAGAAGTGTTGGAGAAAGACCTGAAGTCTGAATGATGGCCTGCAGCAGGCTGTGCCCTGGAATCTTGTCTCATGCTAAAGCTCAATAAATCACCTGAGCACATGCATATGTGCTTTATGGAGCCGTGAGGGGTTTTGGTATCTGCTTAGGGTAAAACTTCTGTAAGGGGCTTTGCTGAAATTGTGAGATAATAAAATAAGTATTTCTCTCTTTCTGTCTTTCTTGCCTCTGGAGCAGCTCTCTGTTCCTTTATTCAGTAACCCTTTTAACACTGTGTCCTGGGAAGAGCATAGGGTAATGTGCATGGCTGGGCAGCACCACAGCTCTGTTCTGGGAACATGCTGGTGCATGGATTTTGGAGGGGACTGAGAAGTGGGCAGGTGCCAGCATAGAGGGAAGGGCTTGCAGCATCGCTTCAGGGAAGAGAGTGATCTTTGAGAGGGTTAGAGATGATACCAGAGCTTCCCTCCTCCTGTAGGACCACCCAGTGTATTCAAAACAGACTCATCTAACAAGCAGCAGCAGCCCTCTCTGTGTCTGGGAGGAAAAGAGAAAATAAGGAAGTCATGGGGAGTCAGAAGTAGTAGGGCAGGGAAGACTGTGGGAAGGGAAGGGACCCAGACTGGATGAGGTGGGAATTTGTGTTTCAAGAAGGGTTTCCAGACTCCTGCAGAAACTGCATTTTCTCCACCTATCATCCTTGTCCCTTCTTTCTTGCGGGTGCAGGGGAGGCAACTGGTGCTCACATCCCCTGCTGCAGAAGATACAGAAAATGACAAAATAGTTTGGGGCAGGTTTGTCCCTTGGTGTCATCCTGGCAAACACAGTCCCTTTCTTTAACTAATCAGGCTGAATGAACACAGCATTTTGATGAGAGATTTCTGGAGGAAACATAGGTTTGTACCTCTTTCATGTGTTGCAAAACCCTGGTTTTAGAATGAGGTTTATCAGTTTGTCCAGCATAAAATCCTAGGTTGTGCCAGAAATCTCAACAGGTATACCTTGTTTAAACTTAATTTTGAAAGCAAATAATTTTTCATGCACATGTATTTTCAAGGGAAAGACTCTTCAACACTTTTTTTTTCTTCCCCCTTTTACAGTTTAATGTATTTCTTTGGATATGATAATGAACCACTCCATCTCAAGACAGAAATATTTTCACAATGCCTTGAGAACAGTATAAAGGCAATAGATGTCTGGGTTTATTTTAACTTAAAGCCTTGTATTTACTTTATTTACTTTAAAAAATTTTTTTTAATATTGTTTCCAGATTTCCTGTGTTAACCTCAGCAGAAGCTTTTATTTACTGAGTAATATTTACTTGTTCTGATGTGAGCATCTTTATTTATTTTCATGCATTGGTTTTATCAGTGAGGAAAAAAGAGAATAGGTGATGGTTTGTTCCCCTTTTGAAAATCAGGAAAACCATGGGACTGGTGTAGGGAGGAAATCCCTCTCCTCCCTTCACATTTATTTTGCAAACATTTACTGTGTTTAATAGGGTCTCTCTTTTTGAAAAATAATAAAAAAAGAGAAATTATAATATTAAACCACTTTTGCTTTATGTTGACCACTCACTTCACTGTAATATTTTGTAGACTGTGTATTACAGTTAGCAGGGAAAGATATTACCTGGTTGAAGAAGTATTATTGCTTTTCATAACATGTTTGGTTTCCTTAAAGAGCAGTTGAGAGAGTGGCTTCCCATAGTTTTATTTGTGGTTGTCCCCGGCACCTTTCTTGTGCTCTACACTGCTTTTATCACCTGGGGAGTGAAATGTGTACACAGTGGCCTTTGCTTGAGCTGGTGCTTTCCTTGAGTCTCTGTTGCCTCTTGTCAGTCCTGAAAAATCAAATAAAAAATGTTTTTGGGAAACCTGGCATGAAGATGGTTTAAAATTGTGGATGATAAAAATGGAAGTGGTTTGGGAAGCACAGCACACAGATTCCACAGTACCACATGTGCCAACTTTGTGCAGGAAACTACAGTTTAAAATGTTTAGCACTTCTTAAAGGAAGCTTTTTCTGTACATGAGACAAATATGGACTTTATTTTGCAGAGCTGAGAGTGTTGTAATGTTTTCAGAGAATATGGATCAAGTGCAAGAAATCAGTCCATCACTGAGCAATAAAACAAGACAGATTCTGCTCCAGAAATTTGTTTCTGAGTTTGAATCAATAAACAGCTAAATACCTCTATTAGGATTACATATCTATATATAGTGGTATGACTCTGGTAATTCATGGTAATTAAGAGTGCAGTCGTATATTTTTTTTTCCCTGTCCCTTAAATGAGATGAGAGTCTGATGCGGCCAGGCTGGAATTCAGAGATTGTGTACAAGTGCATTTTTGGTGTAACAGGGGCTGTGTTTGGCACTCAGATATTTGCTGTGATATGATGCATCAGTGCTCTGTCAGGGACTTGGGCAGAAGTGAAGAGAGGTATGTACAGTGGTGCTCTTGCCAACTCTCCATAGAGCTTTCATTATTTATCTGAATCTGTCTATGCAGAGCCTGAAGTTGGAAGTCAGGCCAGGGAGTTGTTTTGTTCCCTGTGGTTCCACGTGAAGAGTATATTCTTGAAAAGTAGCAGAGAGTGGTTGGACTTTGACTCCTCGTGCATGGAAAAGCAGCATGTAGAAGAGCAAGTAAAAAAAATCCTGGGTAGGACTACAGTCTTTGGAGGGTTTCAGCTAAAACACTTCTTTCCTAAAACTCCAGGAATTGGTGTGAAGTACACATCCAATTGGTGTGAAGTACACAGTTTTTGCCAAGTCTGAAGAGAACATTTTGGTAAAGTCCCAGAAAATTTGAAAAGATACATAGAGCATCTCCAGGCTGGGTGATTATTCTCTCAGAGACTGCTAAAAAGGGGAATAAAAGTTTTGATCGATACCGTTCCACTGATTTGTTAAAATAACTTTTTAAGCAAAAGAATTTAAACAGTACTGTTGTGAAATGGATTGATTGATTAAATTCTCTCATTAAGGAATTGAATGGAGGAGTTTGGAGCTGTATTTGTGCTGATGCTGAATGCTTCCCTATGAGCTAGCTGTAGATGGGTAATTGGTCATTCAGGCAAAGGTTGTGGAGGTACCACCCTTGTTCCAGGTGCAATGTGCCTTGTGATATCCCTTCATGGGGGACAATGAAGCAATGGCCAATCTTACTTTAGGAAGAATTTTGATTTTCTTGTTTGTTTGAGTTTTGGGGAGTGGTTCGTTTTGGTCGTGGAAATTTTTAATTTATTTTAAGTCCAGATGTAGTAGTTCCTTGGTTTGGTTTTCTCTGTATTGCTCAATAGAAAATAAATTTATTGTTAAATGTGGCACGTGAGGAATACATGTAAAATAAAAGGAATAAAGAGAGTTATATAAATAGAAACTGAAACAAATTATTTTATGCAGTACTATACATAGGCTTGCAAGTAAGAAAGAATTAAATAATTTGGGTTGCAGCTGAGTGTGAATGTAACATGCACCCTTAAAAACCAGGATGGGGAAAATCCTTTACTTTTTTCTATATGGAAGTGGAGATTTAATGTCATTTCTTTAGGGATTTGTCAGAAAAAAATGTGGCCTTTTTATCAATAATCATTATCACAATGTAAATATTAATTTTTTTTCCAAAAAGCAGAAATGCTTTTGTGCTTCAACTTCATGTGAATGGATCTCACATGTTTAGATGTGGTGGCTCTGCAGCT
Source organism: Manacus vitellinus (assembly GCF_001715985.3). Lineage (NCBI taxonomy): Eukaryota > Metazoa > Chordata > Aves > Passeriformes > Pipridae > Manacus > Manacus vitellinus. Next base: position 1,055,163 of record NW_021939632.1, read on the forward strand.
GTGGGATGCTCACTGGGGTGGCAGCAGAGCTCTTCCCTGTAGGCAGAAGGCCAGAGGATTACTGTTCCTTTCATCCTCTGATTCTCCCCCACAAGGATGAGCACTTGTATAGCCTATTGCTCAGGAGGTTGTCTTGTCCTGATCACTAAAATTCTTTGTTCCACCGGTTGTGCCAGAATAGAGTTTTCCCCTCTGTAATTTTCCCCCCTAGACTCTGTGCAGTCTGGGTTTTAAATGATCTTACTTAGTGACTGTTTTAAATGATCTTCCTTGCTCAACCACACTGTTAGGATCTGTTGCATGCATTATCCTTCTTTCTGCTCTCATATTATTGATGTCTCTAAGCTACCACATTTGTTGCTTGCCTAGAAGTAGATCTTGGGTAATTTCTGCTCAGATCAACTATGTTAATCCCTGTTACTGCATCGATACTGGTGCCAGTGTTAATGATTGTTAACAAGCATTAAATAGTGCTGTGTATTCAGGACCATTAACTTGTGTCACCGATGTATTTTGTAAATGACTTCTTAGCACACCTCTTTGGAAATCTCCCTTCCTTCACCAATATTCCTTGTACATAAATACAACATCATGTATTAGTCGTGACCTCTGCAGTGTTCTGTAGCTGTTGTCTTTGCTCGTGCATTACCATTATTGATTGCAAAAGCTTCTTTCCTGGCCATTTGTTTTCTGATATTTTGTTTTGTTTTGTTTTTTGTTTTGTTTGTTTTGTTTGGGTTTTTTTGTTGTTTTGTTTTGTTTTGTTTTGTTTTCACTAGGAATGTAATACTTCTTCCACAGAGTACCCGAAATTTATTTTCCTGAAGAGTCTTTACTGCTTGTAACAATTTCTAGCTGTATTCATTGAGATGAAGCTGATTCCATGCTAGTTGAAATCTTTGAGTATGGGACAAAATCCAAAAGTTGGCATGTAAGGAAAAAATGAAATCAAGTATTCCAAATAGTGTGAGATCAAACTAACTTTTACCACCATTAGCCAAAAACACAGTTGATCATTGCAGTCCTTCTTCAAATTTATGTGCCTACTAATTTTTGACTTATTCCACAACCCAAAGCATTAATAATTTAACAAAGACATCAATATACTTAGAAAACATTTACACAGGCTGTGTGCTGTTCTATAAGGTGTATTTGAAAGAGGTTAGCAGAATGGTTTATGTTTTCTAAGCAGTATTTTTAGATAGTAACCTTATGTTGAAGGGTTAAGTACAGTAATTCTGTATGTGAACCCCTGGGAAAGTGGACCAGACACTTAATAAATCTTAGTTCTTTCTGTTTGTTGAAGCAAAAGTCTCCTGAGTGTAGTGCACGGAGTAAGTTTAACTATTCCTGTTACCATAGTGACGTTCATGGAAGAGAGAGACCTTTTCTCAGTGATACACTTTTGACTAATACAACAGTCCTTAATATAATGAACAATTCTAAACTGAATGTGCTATATCATTACTCTTAGGATGCAACCCTCTAGGATAAATATTTTTGCTACATGAGCACACCTGAACATTTGATAAAGTGTTTTAAAATGGTAACAGACGATGGGTGCTACACAACAGATTTGTGAGTTCCCTCCAGACTGCCACTGTTTCCTGTTATATGCAAAGACTTCAGAGATGTATGTGGTTGTGCATCAGCAGGTTTACATGAAGAGTATTATTTTCATCCTGTGCCTCCTTGTTCTGTTTTCCCCACATATCATCACTGCTCCTCACCAGTAAGTGTACCCATTGCCCAGCTGGAGCTCTAGTCCTTTCCCTGTGAGATGGATTTGTAGTAACCTGTTAACTTTTTCTTTGGAAGCTGCTGTTTATGCCTGCAGCTGGTTTTATGGTTCTCTTACAAGCTCATTTAGATTGCTGTAATTGGTTCATCAGCAATTGGATTTTCTTCAAAGGAGTGCTTTTCAGGAGGACATAAACCTGCAGTTGTAGTTGTGTGCAGCAGCAGCACGGTTGGCTGATTCTGCCTTCTTTCCATTTGCCTAAACCAAATCCTTTCATTATCTTCAGTTTTCTTGTTTGTCTAAGTGAGCAGTTCTTTAACAAACACTCAGTTGATTTTTGTGGCAGATTAGAACGTTGTACAGTGCTTAAAGTAGTTATCTTTATAAGCTGAAGTTTTACATTTCTAATCCTTATATTTTTTGTCCATTGGTATTTTTCTTGAAATAAGAAGCAGTAAAACCAGTTCTTTCTATACCATTCTGTAAAGCTCCAGTGTTTACGTAATGGATCCATAAAAATTGCATTTTTAAACTTACATATATCTATGGACATATATATAAGTTTATTTATCTTTTAGTCCTTTTTTAGTTTGCTCTCTTTAGTTGATTCTGTTGTGCATTCTCTGATTTTTCTTTTCCTGTTCAAGTGGCAGATTTCAGAGACACTGACTCATATTTGCCACTCATTCATCCATTTCCCTGGTCTGTTTTGCTTTCTGTGCCATATGTTGTTTTTCTTAAATGTATGAACAGACCCTCTGCCTCTGGCAGACACTCTGCCCGTGTTGGCAGTTCAGACAGCTGGAAACAGGTACCAGGCCAAAGTTATTCTTCATAAGAAAATGTGATTGGTACTTGAACAGTTTTGTTTGTTACATCTTTCAGTGTGATGCAGAAAGTACTTTTGGTTTTAGTATGTTTGGGAAAGTGGATATATCTGTCTATATATACTGAGGTAATGTATTTTGGATTTTTTCAAGGGTCTACTCAGTGCATCAGTTCTGTTAAATTCTCTCAATAACTGTTAGTGTTGAGCAGGAGGAGATGACACCAGTGTTATGTGGTTTTGATCTAAACTGCATCCTGTTGCAGTTTGGATCTATTCATTTTAGGTGCATCAGGACTGTAGGGAAAAGACACTGGAGGAAGAAATCTACAGAATGAAAGCATTAAACTTTAAAAATGTGGCCATGAAAACCCAGGACTTTTGACTTCTCATTTTAATTTATAGCAAAATAAACATCGAGGAGGTAAGCTAATCTATTTTATTGTGAGACTGGCACTGCATGAGAATGAGCTTTACTAGTTTCAAAAGTTACAGTTATCCTAGAGCAGCCATCTCTAGGATAAGAAGGCAGCTTTTTTTCTGCTTAGGCCTGGAGTTATGTCCTAAGTCTTTTCTGCCAAACTGAGTCTGTTAGTTCTGTAATGGTGATTCAGATAATTATGTATTTGTTATCAGGATCTCACCTGAGACAGCTCATCTGTAAAGGTCACTAAGCAGCTGTCAGGTGATGATAACTTTCCAGGTACTGCTGATATGAATTAGAGTGGCAATTATGGTTTGCAAATATTTTTGTCAGAAAAGTTTTCTGATGATTTCTCTTTGTCTATTTTTAGTCTTCACTTGCAAGTTTTGTATGAAGAAGCATTTTCTGTATAAGCTTTGTGAAAAAGGTTCAAATAGTTCACTTTAGCTTTCTCACATTTTGGATAATGTGATTTTTAATTTTTTTTAAAATTTTTAAATCTTATCTTCAGTATAATAATGATTTCATTTTGACATTTCTCTGTTATTATAATGTATTTTATATTACTTTTGCACACTATTTTATTCATGCAAAACTGCTGTATTGTGGTGTTACCGAAGTGAACAGTTCAACATTTAAAAACAAGTATTTAAATATATTCTATCTAAAATTCTAAGGAATCTTTTAATTAAAAAATTTATAAGTATAAGGTTTTCAGTTGATTCTAATTTTGAATAAAAATGCTTGCACTCCAATATTTTGTCACCTCTATGGGCAATTTAGAGAAGCCATATTAGCAATTAAAACCACATTAGCAATTACAGCTCCAAACTACATTATTAATTTCCCAAACTATGATGTCATGTTCCATTCATGGAAATCTATTGCAGAGTTAATATTATATAATCTGCAGCATTTCCATTGATTCCTGAAGGATTCCAGATGTATAGAGATATGGAAATAGGCTCCTGTTATGAGATGCTTCAAAGGTGGATGTTAATGCTTTGCTTTCTGGGTAACTGCACATGTAATGAAATTTATGTAAGTTATGAATTTCTGTCTTTTTTCCATTTTCATACCCACTGTTGTTCCTTGTCCTCCTAGAGGCAAGGACTCACTGTTCCAGCGAGTTAGTCCTGTCTTTTTTTAGCAATTTGAAATGATCATATAAAGTGTTACATAAATGTTCCTCTCTGCTTAAATATTCTGCTCTCTTTCTCCAGCTATTTCGTGACCTCTTATTTTGATAAATTGTTAGCTGAAAACAATTTGGTCTCAAAACTCTGTTTTTGAAGATCTTGATTAGCTCATGCATTTTACTATAATGGAAATAATAACAAGAGTTCTACTGTATTATTCCAGTAGAAGTTATACTGTTAAATTTTATTTTTAACTACTTAGCTAAATTCAGTGCAAAGAGTATTGAAAAAGAGCTGAAAGTGAAGATAAACAAATTTCTTAGGTCAGGTACTGTCATTACCACTATCATCATTTGATGTGTAGTGTATGGAAATAGAGGCAGGCAATATCTCTTTCAGGACTAAATGCTTTCAGTCTCCCTACCATCTTCAGAATAGTCTTCTAATAATTTTAAACAAACATTTTTTAGGATGGGTCTGTCCTGAGTACTGCAGCACACAACCATTGATTGCCTCACCACTAGATATATTTTAACTGTATCTTTTATTTGTTACTCATTATAGAAATGAACAAGTGGGAGTATTCAATAAATTCCATTAATTTTTCTGACTGCTTGCTACTTTTTTGGATTAGGTAGGGATAAATAACATTACAGTTAAATGATAGGGTTTTTGAGTCAGAGAGTAAATCTTTGCAGAGATGAGAGTAAGAAAACAGTGCTATGAATAGCCTGACTCTGGGCTGGTTTGTGAGAATTCCTGAACACCATGTTGAAGACAATCCAGTCCTTTTGCTGAAAACCATGACATTCCCTAATTCCCTACACTGGTAATGTGTTGGATGAAGGTTTTTTAGTTCTTTGTAAGGGCGGTTGTGGAGATTGACTTAGGATCCACTTTATTCTCTTCTTCCTGTTGTTTAATAACAACAGAACACTTCATAGTAAAAGTTCTCAAATGGTCTTAGTCAGAGTACATTGATGTCTCTGGAGCTATTCATTGAATGCTTGTTCCTTTAGTACCTTGTACTGAACTTCAGTACAGTAGCATGATGAAATATATTTTAAAACTATTACAGAGATTCAAAAAAGAATATTTGAGCTTAAATTAAGTTAGAATATATGGATATTCATTTTGAATTAAATTTAAAAAATGTTTTGGAGTTTTTGTTATTTGTAATAATTGTGATGCCTCTGCTAAATATCTGTTTATAATGTTTTATTTGTGGAATAGATAAAATACATACTTGCATAAAACTTGATTTTTCAAGGGGACTTGATTTTTCAGCACCCACAACTCACTGTGGTGCTCTTATATATACTAATTTGATCATAAGATTTTTCAAAATAGCATTTGTTCTTTCATAGATGTAAAGGAATGTAGGGAGTTCCTTGTTTGGGAGTTGTCTAACTATGTGTTAGTCAATGTTTAGACAAGTGTGAAGAGCTCAGGCTCAGGAAAAGCATTTGGTTTTCTAGCAAATAGGGAACTGATACAGAGGAGCTGTTAATAGCCACTTTCTGACAGTGCTACCAAGTGCACAGAGCTGAGCACAGGGAAACTGGTTTGATGTGGCAGAAAAAGACGATTTGTTACATACCTTTTCAGGAATGTGTTTTGTTTAGTTCTTTTTTTTTCTTCCTTTTTTTTTTTAACAAGATTGAAGCTTGTGCTGGAATAAGAACTGGTCTCTAATCTAATCTGGTTAGTCTTTAGTGAACAAATAACATCAGAAAAGAGAGATGGGCGTCTATAAGATTTCTTGTGCTTTTCTTCAGAGCTGACCATGGCCTTCCTCTTCCCCACTCCTCAAGAAGTGATAAAAAACTCAATGCTTTGTCAGAGAATTTATTAAATAAATGAAAAAAGTAAATATGAACTTTTTTTTTAACTTTTAAAATGCCATCAGTTCACCATCTTTATCACTGCATGATCATAGAATCGTAGAATAGCTTGGGTTGGTAGAGACATCTAGAACAACCCCCCTGCAATGAGCAGGGACATCTTCAGTGACATCAGGTTGCTCATCCAACCTCATCCTGAACCCTTCCAGGGATGGGTCAGTCACTACCCCTCAGGGCAACCTGTTCTGGTGTTTTACAACCTTCACTGTAAAAAACCTCTTCCTTACTTCTAATCTAAATGGACATCTCTTAGTTTCAAATGTATTGCAACACATTCCACTAGAAAATCTGTCCCCAAATAGATAATCTAGATATACCAAGACAGTTTGCTGATGGACAAAATCATAACAATTCCTTGGGAGAGTATTAAAGTAATAGGGAGGAATCACCTGATTACATCTTTACTAGAACAGTAGTGAAAATTTATTTCAGTAATGGAATTTTTGTAAGCATTTTACAAGAATCTTTAATTATAAGGGTAATTATTTTTATTGCATTTTTTAATGTATTTTTTTAACAAAATAGCAAACTGATTTCCTGCATTCGGTTCTTCTAGTGAAGGGAAAATATTTTTTAAGTGCTTAATCTGAATTTAAATTAATGCAAACCTTTGTACTCAGCTTGCATAGCGTGGAAGTCGTAACTTAAGAAAAATACAGCTTTGTGACACACTGATTACTTTTGTAAAGATAGAAGTATATTCTCCCTTTGATGAGTGTGTCTAACTTCCATTAGTGCTAATGGGAGTTCTGCATTTATGCTTTGAAGAGTCTACACTCCAATTAATTATAACACTTTAAAGAAAATGCGAGATATTATTGAAAGTAGAGATTCTTTGGTATTGAAATGCTTTTTCTGAGTTTTTATCCTGTTTCCTCTCCTTCTGTGAATGTTTTGACGTTGACTGACATATTGTCATGAAATGTTGTAAATACCAGTATCATGTATAGTTGAAATTACACTGTGACAAATCGATAGTTAAAGTCATCTCACATCAAGTTCTTAGATATCTAGTCTACCTCCTGGCAGTCTCTTTTTCCCTGTTTACCTTCAGCTGACAGCTGAATAACTGTTCCATTAAGTTATCAATTCCAAGGTTAACCTCAGATCAAGTTTTACCTGACTGAAGTTGAGATAGATGAGAGAACTGTGTTCCTTGTGCCTTTCCTTAATCTTCTTGTTGTGAGCAGAAAACAACGAGCACCAAAAACCAGATAAATTGTCCCTGGATCCTGTGCTTTGGATCTAATTACAAACAAGAAACAACACTTGAGAAAAGTCTCAACAGCTTTGAGGAAAACAAGGATGAGTTGTTGCCAATAGTCACTCCCATTGAAGGTGATGCAGATGCAATAGTTTCATCTGGGCTCTAAAAACAGTTAAGCAATTTACTCTTTAAAGACACAGGTAGATATAGAAGATCAGCACAAAGGGAAAGAAGATGAATCAGTTTGACCAAAGAGACTTAATTATTTCTTTGATTCGTGGATATCAACCTGAGCAAAATCAATAAGGATGTAATGATACTTTTCATATTTATTCTTTTTCACCCACAGGGTAAAATTTGCAGAAACCTATCTGTTGAGTCCAGAATATGGAAATAGATAGAGGATGTACGAAAAGATGCAGAAAACAAAGTAGATTTTTGTGCTAGAGTGGCAGAAAGAGGGAAAAGACTTTGCTGATTAAGCCATAGCAACTTCAAATCAAACTTCATGAAATCCACAACTTTAAAATATGCAAGAGAGTGGAAGGGCAAAAACTAAAACCCCACATATTTCTCCTCAGATTTTCTTTTGGTAAAAAATACACAAGGATTACATTTTAGGATTGGATGTTTTGTCTTTTCCTGACACAGTCAACCTAATTTATAGATATGTCTTTTTGTCTTCAGTTTAATATTATCCAATACATGTTTTTTTCTTTCTAAATTTAGAAAGATGTCTTTTATTTTTATCTTTGTGTATTGAGTTTAATGAGAGAAATATTTTCTCCTGCTGACTGCAGACAGGCTCTTACTTGACTACAGAACTGATGATGAAAATCCTGACATACTTCACTACAGCAGTCTGAATGTGCTGATATGATAGTTTAGTCTGAAAACATGTAATTATGATAATGGCAAAAGAGCAAGTCTCTATAGGCACTTAGATTTCCTTCCATAATGCAAACAAAAGACACTCTCACACTGTAAGTTCTGTTGTTTCATCTATTATAATGGGCAATTAATCAAGACACCAGGAGAAAACTCTGCTGATAATGGTAAAAGCTGGCACGGATCCTTCTAATTTGTGTAGCAACAAATTGGGAGATGTAATCGCAACAGAGGAGGGTGTTTAAATAAAATTAAAGCTGTGATATGAAATGACAAAGGGAAGAAACTGAGAGTTAAGGATGACATTTTATCTTATTTTAAAGCATCTGTGGAATGAGAAAAGACCATCTCAGTGGCATGCCTTGTGCTGAAACAGATGAGCTGTCAGCCCAAACTACACATTTCTGGCTTGGTATTTGGTTATGATATATCAATTGCGCTAACAGGATATAGTTTGGTCTGTGATTTTCTTGGTTTTATTGTGCTTCAACACAACTGGTGAAAAGATTAAAATGGTTCTGTTTAAAGTATGAACAAGCTGGATCGAGACCGATATATGAATATACATATAGTATATGAATTATTTTCATCTATACCTATCTCTGCCTACAGATACCATGTTTGATTAAGCTTAAATAATTTCTTTTGATACCAGAAACCAAGATTGGCTATAGGTATATAAAAACTGTTACATAAATCTAAAATTTATGTAACAGTTGGCTGTCATACCTAAGTTTGGAGACAACCTACCTTTTTTCTTGTGCATGTAAAATAAAAATTTCTCTTAAATGAGGAGTGGAGCATGATGTAAATCTCTGTTAGGTTCTTCATTGTGTGCCATATGCTACTATAATTCCTAGTCTGTAAAGAGCACTTGGGTGCTACAATGCATATTTTCATAAAAAAAAATTCTTCTGTGAAACAAAGTTTATGTGAACTAGGCAGTCATTACCTCGGAGTAGGCTGCAGTTCCTCCCTCTGTATCAGTGCAAAAAGAGCTACTTTGTAGAGCAGGAGAGTCTTATTTTTGGAACTGTGGAAATAATCACCTCAGTGAAGATCTGCATCATCTCCATAGCATATTTACTTTATCAATATGCTTTGTCAATGAAAAGCACAGTCACTGTCCCTGGTCTGATGTGAGGAAATTAAGGCATAGCACTGAAGAAATGAAAACAGTAGTTGAAAAGAAGAAAATTATAAACTTATTTCCAGGATGGAGATGGTGAGAGATTACTGATTTGGGCTGTGTCTGTCTTAACGAGTAGTGTGAGCCTGTAGGAGAGGATTTTCAAAGTGAATCACCTGGTGCTGAGACCAGCTCCATGCTGTGTGTGAACAGGGATGTTTGATTTCAGACCAGCAGCCGTCTCATCCCGTAGGTGGAAGGATAAGTGCTGCTGAAATGCTTCAGGTGCCCGACTGGAGAAGTTTAGTTTCACTGTGCAGTTTCTCTCATGCAAGATTCTTCTGTGATGTGAAACAAAGCATGGTTAAAAGGAGAGAAATCCAGTGATAAGACAAGCATCTACCAGGAGTGGTTTAGATATAGCTGGTTCTTAGCAGGACATGGCAAATTGCAGGAGGAAGAGATCAGGGAAAGAAGAAATTTTATGGAGGGGAATAAATGCTTTCTTGATGTCTTTTCTACTCAGTCTTCTCTGATTTTAAGTTCAGAGGCTTTTCATGTCATCACAGGAAGGGAGTGTTCCTGCAAAGTGAACTCAGATTTTTTTTTACTCTGTTTCCCGTGCTTTCATTATTGCAGGACATTCCTCACCATCACGAATATTGATAGCCTAGGAAATCCATCATGAACATTGTTATGGTGATTTATCTCTATACCTCTTGCATATTATGGTGATGACTACCCCATGATACCAAACCCTGAGAGAAATACATTCCAGGGTTGACAAACATTTCTGCAATACAATAGAATGACTTTATCCAAAACTCCTCGGCAGCAATTAAGAGTAAAGTTTAATTAAAAAAAGTCTGCTGATGCAATTTGCATAATATGTATATTAAATCCTAAAGGATATGCCTGTATTGCTGATCTGTTTTAATTGGGCTTAATTTATTGCCAGGAGTAACTAAAAAATGTTTGCGGTATGTCTAGACTAACATTTACAGTTCAGTGCTAGACTCAGTGTAATGGCTATTTGAATAATTTGAATTAAGAGGAGAACTTTTGCTGAATAGTCCTTTCCCATTTCATCTCATGATGACTCCGAGGTGCCAAGGTGTTTAATCTGAAGGCATGCAGTTAATCACACAGTCAGTCAGGGTGGGTGACTTCATGAACTGGGGTGAAAGATCTGTGCAGCATAACTTCTCTGATAAAGGCCAAATATTCTCTGTTACAGCGGGTATCACAAAGCATATTTTTGTCTGTGCTGGTTTTTCAAGATTAGATGCAAAGAAGAGGGATACTCAATGGCCTAATGGCAATTGTAATTTCGTTTTTTAGATATTGAACAGTGTATGTATTTTACGCATGTACCCAATGCTGCATGAAACTGATTTTTCTTTAATATGGTTAGTTTAAACTAACATTTAAGTAGAAAGTTATTTTTTAAAGTACATAGTAATTGATGGACATTTTTAACTTGACTTTCTTGAAAAGTGCTGATTATTATGATGGTTTTACAAAGAATGTACTCACACATTCATGTTTCTGTTGAATGAGGCTTTATAAAGATTAAATACATGTTACTGGAAGGGAGCCACCTCTTGCCTAGTCACAATACAAAATGATTTCTTCATTGCATGGCATTTTTAAAAAAGCAGTTCCCCAAAAAACTAAAAGCAAAAAATTTCAAGTCAATAGAAAAAATAAATTAATGGCATCTTTGAATAATGATAGCTTACAACACTATCTAGACCTGCAGTTCTATTTTGCTGACAGAATATCTTTTCAGTGACCTTTTTTTCGTATACACCTGTCAACGTCCAAATGCCAGTATTTAACACTTAATGCAGAAAGAAGTGATTGTGCTCTAACCAATGACAGAAATGTTGAGGGAATTCAAGGTGCTTGAAGAAGGCAGTTGCCATAAAAAATGAATTTTAGTAGTTTTATTATTGAGCCTCCATATTTTCCCCTTCCCCAACCTGCTGCCTTATAAATAAATGGTGAATCTGAGGTAAAATGTGCTGAAGCTGGAGAAATCAAGAAAAGCCACAGAGAGGAGTCTGAAATCCTTGTGTGTTATTCAAGAAAGGATGTTTTTTCCTGAAAAACTGAATGTTCCCATGCACATCAGCACCCAGTGAGGCAGAGCTGCTTAAAGAAACCTAAGAATAACTAGAACTGTGTCAGAATGCTCACTTAATTTATTGCACTTCTCCTTGCTGTACCTGCCAAGGTAAGCACTGTTTCCTGGAAATGTGGTAAGTCTTTAAATGATTCTGTGAAATAGTTTCAAGAGAGTTGCTCTGCAGAAAATGTCACTTGCCCATAGGGAGGTAATAGGAGGCAAACCACTTGCTCTGTAGTTGGTGAGGGATCACAAATTTAGAGCAGTCTGATTTTAGATGACAGTGTATCCACACAGAAATAATGCAAATTTGAAACCCAAGGATAAAATATTTGAAACTAGGGTTTCTTTTAGTTTGCAACTCTGTTAAACAATTCTCTTAATAGATTTGGGGGATATGTATTTTTTTGCCTCACTCACCTTGGTTTCATAAGAGCACATCTCCAGGACTTTCAAAAGTTATTTTGTTATTTTTTTGGTAGCAATAAACTTAGACTAAAATTTTCTTCCTCTAGAGGCTCAACATTGCCCAACACTGAGCCTAACCAAGCCAGACTGTAATTTTTTTAATTACAAAACTGTGTGAAAAAGTGAAACATTCAAGGAGAAGGCCTATATTGCACCATGCAATTGAAACACTAAGTGTGGAAGGATTGCCTTTATCCAACAGCATAAGAATTAATAATTTACATTGTTTACATGGAAATTGGGAGTGATGTCACCATGTGAATTGGAAGAAAAGCACAATTTCATGAATACTGACTTCTTCAAACAGGTTACATTTGTGGAAATGACCAAAATTCCATGTTTTTGCAAACAAATAGAGTCCCATTTCTTTTCTTCCAGGAAGCTTGCACGCATTTAACTGGATATGGAGCATAAATCTACTTCCCTAGCTTAGCCTTTTGTTAGGTTTTCTCTACAGAAAAGTCTGTTCCAGTTTGTTCAGGTGTATCCAAAATGCAGCAGGTGGAAATCTTTGTTAGTTGTTTAGACCTGCAGGGTAAGGACTGTGTTAGTGCATGCAGACCAAAGGGGTGAGAGAGGTCAACCCTTATGGCTTGTGTGCCTCATTGTGAGAAGCTGAAGTCTGTTCCTCAAAGCACAATAAGACAAGTTACGCGTTAGCCTATTGAAAATACTGCACTGACAGCCTCACTCCATCATATTTAATGTGGCAGGGATAAGTGTGGAAAACCCCTAGGTGAGTATCCTGTTCAGATACAGCACTAGTGATGTGTGTCATGGTTGGTGATTCTCCCAGAGGTTATTTGGTTTTTACTTTTATTCTTTACAATGGGAATCTCTAAATATTATTTTCCTGGGGAGATTATAGTATTTTCTGACAGAAGGAAACAAGTTGATTAAGTGGCTAGAGTTAAAATGTTAGCGTTGCAGTACATTTTTAATTCAGAAACTAATGTTCTCTTCACGTGGCTCTGTGCTGTAGAGATTTTGTATTCTTTATGCTCAGATAGGCCATCCCATTTATGTGGTGGTGTTATGTGTTAGGATCTTGTTCATAGTTGGAGAAAAAAATCACTGTAAATAAGATTACAAAAACTTATTTGTATTGATTATCTTACTTTTCCCAATCACACAAAGTGGGAGGAGGTAGATGTAATCTTTATTTCCTAATGATCAGAGAACAAAGGAGGAGCACGTTCTTGTTAACCTGGAAAATGGATGGTCTGAATGCACATGTAGTGCTGTTAGCACCAGGGACGTGGCTGAATCCAAAGCAGTAGGCGCCTGAACAATCAGGTGTTTCCAAAAAAGACAATACCTTTTTTCTTATCTTCCTGCAGGATAGCTTTAGGGAAGATGTACAAAACAAAGAAGCATTGAGAGTGGAAGAAAATTCAGTTATTAACTACCACACCTTTTTTTACAGGATGTGGAATGGGCAGCACCTTGTAGGAACATCTGCAAAAACAGACCTCTCATAAAAGCCTTGGAGACTAAATTTAGATGAGGGGCAAAAGTGATTGATCTCAGGAGCACTAGTGAGAAAGACACATAATTGTTTAGGCAGTTGGGGTTAGGAGGGAGAGTACCAGGCTCTGCAAAGAAAAACACCAATAAATAATTCTAAATTTGTGAATTGCATCAGTCTGAACATAGTTACAAATGTGACAGGTACAACTTGGTTTTCTGAACGTACTACTCAGTTTTCAGTAGAAGTGCCACTTCCCTGGGTTAGAACAGGCCCTCTGTGGTGTGAGGTGTAAGACATGCCTGAGAATGTTACTTTGCAGTTTCTTAAATTAATATTTCAGCTGGTGGTGAATAGATTGCTGAAGGACTTCTGGGCAAGCATTTTCCTCTGAATCTCTGATGATTATCTAATAAGGTGTTAGAAACCATTCGTAAGTCAGAGTCCTACAAAAGCTTTTGTAGCTTTTGTAAGGATACCTCAGACTGTGGGTTTTAGTCCAAACTAAGACCTTTAGTGAAACCTAAACAGAGTTTTGTTCTAAACCCTCAGAGCACAATGGTTGTCTTGCATGAACAGTTAAGCCATTGTTAACAAAGCATTTTATTTTATTTTATTTTATTAAGAATGGTTGTGCATATTATGTGGTGTTATAACATACGTGTGTGGAATATGTAACATAAAACAGTGTGTAGGATATCATCTATATGGGTTAATGGGGTCACTTAAAAATCACATCACTGTGATTGGTGCTCCAATACAAACAACTGACAATTTTAAGAAGGGAAGGCAGTGGGTTCTGTCCTTGTCCCCCTTGACAGACATGCTGTATGTATTCCCACTGGGGTGGAGGTTGATGACCGTGAAGTGGATGTCCTGCCTCACTTCACAGGACAGGTGGGACACAAGGAAAAACTCTTCCAGAGGTGGATAGTGTGTTCTCTGGAATTTTGGCTTTTCTGTAAGATAAATATTTAAAATGTATATGCAAAGTGCTTTCCAACTTTAAAAGAAAAAAAATACAGAGAACATAAAAGTAGGCATGTAGTTCCCTTGTTTCTGGGAAAAACTGTTTCATTGTGATCTTCAGACTAGAAGACATTTATGATTAAAATCAGTAGGACTTTTGCCATGTTACTCGAGGTTATGCTTTCACTATAAATGCCTCGTCAAAGCTTGGCTAAGTCTAATTACTGCCCCAAGATGTCCAGTGACAGCAAGATCAAGAGGTTCATTATGTGTTCTGAGAAAAATCCTTATCCATATTATGTCTTCATTTTAATGTAATCAAGGAAACATTTCTCTTTCAGGGAAGGAAAACAGTACAGATGTTGCTTCTTACTGTACTCGAGGCATTATTTTATGAGTTTTTTTTTCCCCTGAATTGAGTATATCATCTGTAAATTTTTTTATAAGTGAAATTTCTGTTTCTAAGTGTATTATTTTGCTTTTCATAGATTTTTTTGTGTCAGAAGTATAGAAAGTGAATTGAAGATATACATCTATGAATTAGCTGGTTTTGACATGTCTTTTTTAGCACATCCCTTTCTCTTATACAGTTTGATTTTCACAGTCAGGTCCTATACTTCATTGAAAACATAATATATTTGGTTTTCTTCTGTTTTGGTGTTGTTTCTCCCCCCCCACCCCCAAGAAATTGCAGTTAATTCAGAACTCACTCTCATAACCTTCTTTAAAAGGTTCTTCCCAGTGCTTATGCTTGTCTCTGCTGATAACATTTTTTCCTGGTTTTGAGGGCTGTTGCACTTTACTGGAAAACAGAAGGGAGAGTTGTGACATGCACTGTGAATGTTGTAATATAATCTGTCATCTAGACAGAACTGTCAGGTGATGGGATATAAAGCTGGTCTTCACAGCACAAACTTTGACTCACATTTGTGGTTCTGCCTGAAGACCAGCCCCAGTCCCAGTGCCATGTGCAGGTGTAGACTGGGTCAGCTGCCTGACAGCAATGCGAAGCTTTGGGAATGTTCAATATTTAAAATAGAAAGTGGTTGTGATTTTTGCAAAGCTGCTGCATGAACTGTGGGCATCAGCAGTTGTGAACTGAAACTGTTACCTATTGTCCTGTACCTACTTCTTTTGGCGTATATTCCTTTCGGTGATGAACCAGTTCCTAAACTCGTTCAGAGACACCAATACCTCTTCATTTGTCTCTACTTTCTTTATTTTGTCGTCTGTGCTATTGAACTATTCCTTCAGTCAGCTTGGGGGAAGAGACTTACTCTAGTATAGTCAGTGAAATGAGGATCTGTTTTCATACTGAATCCTCTTCTAATTTTCCTGATGTTTCCCTGGTGGCCCCCTTGCTGCTCTCTTGGGGGGGGTAAGCAAACTGACACTGCATCTCTGATGCCTCTGATGCATCTGGTAAAAGCACGTTTCTGTTGGTACACATAAACTTTAGTGGTGGCATCACAGAGATTTATCATCACAAAAACATGTGCTTTGGACTGTGTGAGAAGGAATCACACTTATGATGGAATTTTGTGAGTGAGCTTGGGCAGCTTTCTCTCTTCTGTGTACAGAGTAAGGCAGAAGAAATAATTGAGAAATGGGGTTGAGATAAGGATAGTAAATGAAGGAAAGTCTTGATGTGATCATCTGTAGGCAAACAACTCCCCTGTGCGTAACACTTATATGCTCTGGCACTTACTTTTACAGCATAAATCTTTTCCTTTATTCTTAAAAAATCCCAATTAAATCCAGTCTGCCCTGTGAGAACTGCGGAATGTCTGGCTCCCAGGTGAACAAAGACGAGAATTCTGAAAGCCTACTAGGATTTTCTTTATGTCAAATTAATTCAGATTGATATTGAATATTGTAGTGATGAGCAAAGGCACAAAACTCATAAACAGCTGAATCAAATATTTAAAAGAATCACAAATGATATCTCTACATTAAAAATGAGGTTCTGGGTTAAAAATGAGATTGAGAAAATCTAGGATCTGGTCTTGACCTTAATGTTTATTTTATTTATTTAATTGCTAAAATAACCACTATTACAAAAGACGAAGTGCTGTAATTTTGGTGATGATGGACTATCACCTTGGTTCATCCATCATTAGTCCTTGGAGTTTGACTTTTAAAAGTGAAATGTTGACAGTGGTTAAGTCACATAAACATGATTTGCTAAAGGTTGTAGTCCTAAAAGATCTGAATTAACAAATACAAGAAGGTCACTTCAGTATGGTTGTGAAGGTCAGTCTCATCTTTTTAATGATATTAAGTTTTATATCTTCTTATCTGCTACTGTATTTTCTTCATTATTTTATTTTGGTAGTCCTAGATATATAGCTCTTCTCATATACTTTGGATAAATAATTATATTGCATAATTCAAGGAAAGATCAGATAGTCCTGAATATTTGAGCATGCTCTGCCCAAGATGTTGCAAATAATTTCCCTTCCTTGTCATTAACATTAAAATTCTGACTTTCTTCCAAGTTGCCTCAGCCCTTACTTCAGCCATTTGTCAGGAGGAAATAGCAGGAGCTTTTGTTTAACATTCAGATGACTCCTCTTTTGTTTTATTGATAGTTTCTATAGCCCTTCAACCTCATCACCTTTGCGTAGGTCCAATATCTTGCTCTTCTTTGGGAACTGCAAAATCAATTTGGTTCAAAGCTGTATCTAGTGCTATGTAGTTAGAGGTGGAACACTTGGGGTGTAACATGCAATAACCATTTAATCCCCTACAATTTTATACAGTGAGGGTTTTTTGTTTGTTTTCCTTCTTTTTTTCGGACTCCTATTTGACTGTGTTAACATGAAGGTTGTAGGGTATATGCTTCCAAATATCCAAGGAACCTCTCTCTGTTGGATTTGAAACTAACTTGTGTTTCCTAGACAGTACTACCCTCTGGTATGTTCTGGAGCAGAGATTTGTTCAGTGCCTTGTGCTGCAGTGATTTAATTTTGGATAGAACGATTAAATATTCATTGATCCTGAGTGTTGCACAGACTGTAACAGGCAAAGTACTTGACTGTGAGCTGAGTATTTGACTCCCAGACTAGATGTCAAAAGTCTGCAATATGTTTTATGCAACCCAACTGCTGCATAGCTTGAAACTATGTAATTATATAATTTAGACAGGGATGTTAATCATCAGAAGTAACAATTCAGTAAGCATGGATAAGAAAGGATCTTTGAGAGTTTTTAAATAGAGAGTGATACTGAAGGTGAGCTCAAGAGCCTGTAAATTTCCATATTTCAGACTAGTGACATAACAAAATGCTGTAGAGCTGGAGGAGGAACAAGAGGAAAACAATAAAAAAAATATTGAAAGAAGAAAAGACTGGCTCTGGAAAATACTCCGTTCTCTTTTCTAGTTTTCCTAAATTCTGCTTAACTGAGTGCCTGCATGCTGGAATAGAAAGTGGTTAGTAAAAAGCTTTTATTTAATTTAATAAAAAAGACAGCAGTATAGTGCTGAAGTAGAAAAAACATCCAAGGTTTCTTTGTGCTGGAAACTAGCTGTACACTATTGTACAGCTTCATCACACTGTAATTACAGGTCTATGAAATGCCCTTTACCTCATAACACAGTGCTTTCCTACAATTTGATTTCTGTTCTAAAATGGTTCCTGATTTGTAAAGCTCTGAAATACCTGTTCTGTTTTCACGCTAAAAGTTTCAAAGGTGGCCTGTTTGACTTACAGCCTAGTTCCCACTAAATTTAGTTGTTTGCGAGATGAATGGTGACATCTAGTCATAGGGACTTAAAATTTATTTTTAATGGGACTGATAGATGAATGCTGAGTAGCTGTGGTTGTTAGTTCCATTCCAATAGCAATCTCTATAAATTTTTGGGATGAGTGTTCTGTAAATTGATGATGAATGTGTCAAAAAGTTTCTTCACCAAGGCCAGTTTGTGCCAGGTGCTTCCAAAATAGTCTTGTGAGGGTTTATTTTTGTTTGTTTATTTCTTTCTTTTGTCTTTCAATGTTAAAATATCACAGTATGGGATGAGAGAAAGTTGTAAAAGGAGGGAGAAAAGGATTGTCTGAGAGGGTAATGTTGAATGTGTTGAGATTAATTGCTTTAACTTAGTGCTCTCTGCTCAAATGAAAGCAAGGTTCTTCCAACCCGTGGTCTGGGTGCTCTGAGCTGGCTGACGATGGGGCTTATTTCTTTGGATTTCATTTCAGATGGTGTCTCAGGATATAAAAACCTCATATACTAAAAATATGTTTTTAGCCTCCTAAATCCTTTGGTGTGTCTGTGGTTCGTAATCACAAATTTTAAGCTTTTAGCTTTTCCAATTTGATGCTAGGAAAAGTAGACATTGCAAATCTGATCTGGTGTGCTTTGGAGGGAGGCTTTGTGTCTGATTTGTATAGAGTATGACTAGAGAGAATCTGTGAGAGAGAAGGTAAAGACAAAAATCTACTTTCTGCTGTTCAACAGACCACTTACAACAAAATTAATGTACCAGAATCCCAAGACTAAACTGTGACAGGAAATTACAACACAAAAGAATAATGTCTAATAACCTTTGGCAGATCTTCACAGCTGCGGGGTTTCTAATGGCAGGAAAAGCTGTGCACCCTAGTAGTCCTGGACAATTTTTTCTGGGCCATCTATGTATTTGCAAGTGCTGAGTGTTTGTACACATTTTTTTGTATAAAATTTGATATTTCTTTTGTAATCCTTTTTCAATTCTTTTAATGGTTGTGTGTAAACCCATATAAGCAACAGTAAAATCTTTAAAACCATTAGGGGAGAAAATATTCTAATGATTGAAACACCTCTAAAACTTAGTTTAGGGAATATGCTTCTCAGGATCTGCTGTACTGTTTGAATCCTGAAGAATCTAACGTAGTCAGAGGTACATTGTGGTGTTCAGAAATTTTATGACTTTAGTTCATCAGAATTCTTCTTTAAGGCTGCATGGCAGTTTCTTAATTGCTGGAAGAAGAAGTTAGTGTAATATGTTAGATCTACTGGAATAAAAGTGATGGTCCTAGTTCAGCATCAATTCAGGATTTACTAGGAGTTTGGTATTAAAATATTTATTTGGCTTTAAATTAAAGACTTGATTATGTTCTGTTGTAAGCCTTTAGTTGTGGCTTATAATTCAACTGACAAGCTTTCTTAAAGCTTTCTTAGGATTTTAAAGGATTTATTATCTTTGTATTAATCCAACAATTTAACTAATTAGATTACTTGATTCAAATACAATATTGAAGTCAGCTTTCTACTTTGACCTTGATTTGATTGCTATGTTGCTTTATTGCTGATTTAATTTACAGTTGTTGACATTAGTTCTTGGAGTTTTGTTTTTGATTGTTTGGGTTTTTTCCCACTCCCTCTATTGATTTTTTTTAAAAAATTATATTTACAATATCAGGTTATATTTCTTTCAAGAAAAGTGGAATTTCTCATGACTTGGTTAAAACCCCAAACCAGTTTTGTTTCATCAGACATCTGCTCTCTCATACTTAGTAACAAAATCCTGGGACAAATTCAGCAGCAGTCTTGGACATGATTCCACTGAGTAACAGATATGTCACAGCTTTTAAGTAAAGATGTAAAGAATTTACGTCACCTAGTGTTTATTGAGCCTGCAGACATTAAGAATTTTGCCATTGATTTCATCGTA
The DNA here is from genome assembly GCF_001715985.3 of Manacus vitellinus. Lineage (NCBI taxonomy): Eukaryota > Metazoa > Chordata > Aves > Passeriformes > Pipridae > Manacus > Manacus vitellinus. The sequence continues at coordinate 1,075,113 of NW_021939632.1, forward strand.
GTTGAAGCTTCAGCTGCTCATAACTCAATCCACCTCTATTTAGGTGATAATTTACTTGTGATTTTTTTTTTCATTTTCTTTTTTCTTTAATAGAAAATTGCTGTCAGGGAGAACATGGATAATATTCAGGTATTTATATATGATGATGGTTATGACAGATCTTCCTGTAGAATGGAAGTACGGGATAAGAGAGAAATATATGGAAACTTAATGTCAAAGATAAGGAAAAAGCCTTAACCATAGCAAAGAATTTGTCTTACAAATATAAACTCATTTTTAAGGTAAAAAAGAAAGTTCCATTTTTCCCTTCTGAGAAAAAAAAAAAAGGCTATGAAGTGCTCTGTTTGCTTCCTTTTAAATATATTGACTTATCACCAATTAAGATTTAAAGAAGCTATACTTCATGGGCATCCTTCCCTTATGACTTCTTTCATGTTGTTTTTTTAACTTCTCCTTTCCACTGAAAGTAAAAGTGACTGAAAGAACCCATCTTTTGAAATTTTTTGAAATTTCTTTTTACTAAGAAACTTTTTTTGTTTTAACTTGATTAAAAATAGTACATTTGCATTTTCACATGGTTTCCAGCATGGAAATAGTGGTGCTGCCTTTTTTTTTTTTAATTTAATTTTTCTGTCAGACCAAAGTCCTTACAGTGAAATTTTTAATCTTATTCATGGTAGTTCTATTCATGTTTAGCTTTTGCAAAAAGCCGTTATTTCAAATTCCACACCCTCCAAGTGTTTTTCTAGCTTGAATTTGACCTCAGTGTATATTATCATGGCTAAAATGAATAAGTCCCTTTTTTTTTCCCTCCTGATTCTGACAATTACTTGAAATTTGTTTATTTAGCAAATGCTGGTGAGTTCTATGTCAGGCTATCTTTCTGTATGTCTAATGGGATCCAGATAATTTCCTTATCCTACAGGAAGTGTAGCATTGCATCATTGGCATTTTGACTAAAAAAGAGTGATAGGGAAGGGATTTACCTGTATCCAAGGGATCTGAGATGCAGAATGGCCTTGGGAGTCATGAATTGCTGCAGAAATCAGGGTAACGTTTGTTTTATGCTGTCCTTGCTAATAATCTAATGGCTTCTTAGTGTGTATTGAGAAGGAAAATAACTCTTCACTGAAGAGTGAAACTCTCACTTTTTCCATTGGCTTCTGCAGTTATTAAAGGCAGTTGATGAGGGAACCACAAGAAGGATCAAACAAGATAAAGTTGTAAAGAAGTTGCATGTATGACCTAGTGTCTACAAAATAACTCTTAGATAACTTTGTTCTTCCCAAGAAGAAACCTAGGATATTGAGAAATAAAGTAAACAGGAAGGTTACATCCCATAAAGTAAAAATTGAGCACTGCTACAACAAAATGCTTTTGTGGGAATTTCTTTTTTTTAACGAGGTAGATAGGAACTAGCAGGGGATGGAGAAAGAGGCAAAAATTACAGTAGAAACCTTCAAGTTCTCAAAACCTGCAGATGGAAATAACTGGGATGACTGAAATCTTTTAGGTGATGATTGAGGGAAACTGGGATAGGAACTGCTGATTTGAAGGAAAGGGAGAGGGTGAATTAACTCCCCAGCTCTTGATCAACAGCAGACTTGAATGTACCTGTGTCTCTGGGTTAGGTGATTCATTCAATCTAAGAGGAAAATGTGCATTGTTTCTTCTTCCTGTTCCTGCTGTACATGCTTTATATGAGTTGATATTTAGAAATTTGTTTACAAATAATATTTCCAAGTGGTTTTACCTTTTGAATCACAATTCATGCAACTTGTGACAAATAAATAAATGCAAAGCAGATTTGACACTGTTGCCCCAACAGTGTTTGGGAAGTGCTTGGATATCTGAATTCCAAATAATCTTATTGTTTTCGGTTGTCATTGGGGCTCTGTTGCTGCACTCTGTTTATTCCATGAGGGCAGTATTTTGTTCAAGAAATGTGATTGTGATGCAGTCCTGCTCATAAAGCAGGAAAGGAATCTAATAGCCAAGAGTCCTATTTCTTATAACATGCTGTTAGCTTTTCTGAGTTTTTTAGTATCCACCATAATATTGAAAATGGATAAAGAATATTCAGGTTCAGAGAAGAATTTTATGACCAACTCTGTTCATAAATCTGGAAAAATCTAGTAAAAGTAATCATTTCCTGAACAGTTTTCTGCACTGAGTGTTCTTCAATATGAATGTTCTTCTCTCTGCCCCACAGAGGAAGGTTTAGAGGAGTGTGAGCCTTGCTGAAGGGACATTATGTCAATGTGACTTCCTTTGTGTTGCATACACAGTGGCTCTTAGAAAAAGTGGTGCACTGCCTGTGTAAGAATGGTCCAGAATATATAACTACTTCACTGAAGAAAGATTATTTTTCGCAGTTGAATATTTGAGTGTATAATGTTAACATCTCATCAATGTCTCTTCTTTCAGAGACAATATTTGGTTACTACTGCTAATGACAGTGAGTTATAAATACTGGATGCTCAATAAATATTGCCAACTTAATCCTAGGCTGGGGGGTAGGGGAGAGGATTTTTGGATGCTTTGAGAGCTTCATGACTATTAGTTTGAAGGTCACATGTCTGAACAGCAGTGGGAAAACAGACTGTCAAGGCATATGGATGGAGAGAATTTCAGAAGGCTCTGATGAAATGTTTTGTTCTCAGGTTCTTCTTCACTTACTAGTAATTATTTTCTGAATGAAACAAGCAATTATTATTCAGTAGCATTTTATACTACTGTGTCTTACTATGTGGCTTCATGGCAAGCAAGGCAGCTGAAAATCAAGCTTTTGTTAAAGCAGAGAGAAACATCTGAAGGGCAATGAAGATTTTTGTTCTCTTAAAGCTTGTCTTTATTTTTGACTCCAGCCATAACAAGGATCTAATGAAAGATAGTCTTTCTTGGTGTAGAAATTGTTTCTTTTATACATCTTTATTGTGTCTACAGCTATAGGACACTGACTTCAACACAAGAATTAAAATTCTTGAAGAAAGCATAGTTGACCTTCTTTTGTATGGATAGAATACTTTAAAGTGCTAGTTAATGAAACACAAAAAATCTGGAGAAGATGCATCTTGAGATAGAAGGAAGTCCTTCAGCTGCAGTTTTTGAATTAGTGACATTTATGTCAATTGATTTATGTGAGACAGGGTTCTAAAACATTAACTGTATCTAAGTGGCACCTACAGTAAGGACTATTGAATATTTAAATAATATGGTACTTAGTTTAAAATGGGTAGAACTGCACACAATCTCTGTGATGGCTGAAGAAGAGAGTAGAAAAATAATTTTATAAAGAAAAATATTTATATTTACCTGTTGTAAAGTAGTACTTCTGTGAGTGTTTGAATTTTATAATTGGTTTTATTATCTTTTCTTAGCAGGAAAACTGTTCTTTGCAATTGCTAACCAGTAGCTAAGTAAAATAAATGTTTCAAAATTTTTTCTAATTAAAGATGATAATCTTTTCTTACCTTATTACGAATGTCATATAATACAATAACTCGTAATTTGGTGCTTTAGGCAATTGGAAATGTGTTTTCCCTCAATATTCTTTTCATATCTTTTCTAGAGAAGAAATAGGAAAAAATAGGGTCCAATGTCAGTGAATTGTCTTGGCAGAGTTTACTATAAACAGAAAGAAACTTTTAGTTTGGCATCAGACAGTATGGAATTTTTCAGCATTAGAGCCAATTGAAGGAGAAGTTCACCTCCGTGTTTGCTGCCAGAACCTTCTTGATTGCACATCCAGTCAGTTTAGCGAGTAGCATTGACTGTGGTTGTGTTTGTTTAGTACTTTTAGAGGTGTCTGGGTGGACAGAGGGGACTAAAAAGTTCGTAAGAGCCATCTCTAGGCAATAAGAACATTGAATATCGTGGATATAGCAGGGATTTGCTTTCAGGTATCCAGGGCCACACTTGCTGATTAGGTTTTTGTGCTCTGACCTGTCCACAGAGCTCAGCTTGCACGGGTAGAACTATAGCAGAAGTTTCCTCAGAAGTGTTCACCCTGCCTGGAGAGAGGCTGCTCTGGTGATCTGTGAAGTTGTCCTGTCTGGAGCAGTACTGGTTAGTTCAGAGGATGGGAGAGTCACCTTGGGAAGGGTCCCTTTTGGTTTTATCTCCATGAGGGGATGCCAGTTATATAGCATACAGTGACCTTCATTTCTGTTTGTTGATTCAGGGAAGTATACCACCACAAATGGATATTTATTTTGCTTTATTTTTCTTGCCCCATCTTCTTCTAGAGTGCAAGAGGTTTAAACTAATTAAAGAAACCCTCAAAATACAACCACAGGAGAAGTAAAGGAAAAACTAATTAAAAATCATGCTTGGAGCCCATTGCTAACAAGAAATAAAAAACCTGTAGAAAACAGCTTCCTAGTTTGTATTTCATAGCATTTTCTCTTCTTGTAGTTTAAATGTTAAAATGGAAGAGTGTTGAGGAGGGAAAACTGCTTTTGAACAACTCGGTGAATGAGTTCTATATTATAGCAGTGAATTTTACATCATCTAGTGAAATGCTGTGATAAACCCACATTATTAAATATTGTGCTGAATAAATGCAGTGAAAAACTATTCATGTGATTAGCATTTTCTTGCTGCATACCGAGCACTACTTTATTAGAAAAATCTCTACTATTATAGAACAATTTTCATTTTGTAAGAATACATCCATCAGAAGAAAAATGCTATAAAGGTTAGATATGACTAAATAGCTTGAAATTTAGAAGCTCATTGTGTGCAGAAGAAAGGACAGTGGGAGATAAAGAACAGGAAAGGGCAAAGTGATTTGTACACACAAAGGCCTAAACAAAGTGCTTCTAGAACGCTGGTCAGAATGTGAAATTTTAAAAATCATCACACTTGTGTTTCTCCTCCTAGCCATTTTAAATTTGATGAGTTAAGTAGATTTGTTGAAATGATGTCATGAATAAAATGCTTCTTTTATTTTTTCTCAGTTAATTTTTTGGGACTATGGTTATTAAAATACTTTATATGAGACTGTTTTAATGCTTTTAGGTGCATTGTCAGACTGTTAATGCTGTGTGACATCAGCAGTTAAAGCCACATTGAAGTGTGGGCTTAGAGGTATCTAGGGCAACAGAAGCAGTACCAAGTGCCATAGTTGAAACTGGTGAATGAATATGCCAGTCAACTTCTGATAATTTCATGTCAGGGGAGTCTTGCTCAGTTCAGGAAAAATATGCACATGAGCTTCTTGGAATATGATAACAGAATGAGTCTTCTAGAAATTCTAGACTCAAATATAAAGGTAAGGAAACTACTGGAATCAAATGCCAATGTAATTACAGTTGAGGTTTTTGGGTTTTGATTTTTTTTTCTGAGTAGATGAAGAATACAGATTCATTTTCCTGTTGCATGAATTCTGCATCTGCTGAACCAGTACAGCAAATACTCATGGAATTAAATTCTCACAGACACAGAGAGAAATTATAGTAGAGGACATTGGAGCTACAGGCTGCCTGAACTTTTTTTTTTCCAGCTATATCTGAGAGGTTAGGCATTACTAGAGATAAATACAATTCCATGTCTCTTCTTCTCCTCCCTCCCTCTTTGGGCTGCCTCTGCTTTGTTTCATGCTTCTCACTGGCTTCCCTCTGGCCAAAGTACCTCAGCAGGCTGTGATACTTAAGTATGCAAAACTAAATTAATCCAAAGTAGATTAAGACGAATCATAAAAGGGGATACTGCTCTTTATTTTTTATTGAGAAATTCTTTCAAAAGTCTTCTTTCAAATTAATTTTTCTGAAGGCAGTGGTGGAACAGCTACCAGGCTGATTGGTGCTCATTTAACCCTGGAAAGTGAAAGCTTCAGTACAGTGGTCCTAGCTGTATACTGAGAGGGTATGGAGTGGGCATTCACTGTTAGGAGTAATCTCCTGTAGGAAGGAATTTGGAATGACTGCAATCTGTCTGCCTGTCTGTTTTAATTTTTAAGTATCATTATTTTGTGTAAGCTGCTTGAAATCATTGCGTGCATGGTAAGCTGCTTACTAAAAAATCCTTATAAAAAATAGATGCTGTGAATTTCTAGTAGACACATAGAAAATACATTTTTCACTTATTTAAATTCATTTGATAAAAATAATTAGCTTCCTAACTCAAAGACAGTAGAGGGCAAATTTCAGTGACAGTGATGACTTTTAGACCCTTAAAACCATGTTAAATTATAGAAAGATTGTTCCTGGGTATTTGGGGTGACCCAGTCCCATCACACAACTGTTCCACTGTCACATCTTTGCAGCCAAGGGACAGGCTAGAGACCAGCTTTACCATGTAATTAGCTTTGTGTTTTCATGTAAACTTCTTTGTCGTATTCCCGATTGTCTTGCAGATGTGAGTATATTTAACTATGGAGGAATTAAAATGCTTTTCCCCCCTTTTAATAGCTGAGGAAATAAGTCAGAATAGGAGTGATAAATCTACCATCAAGTGGGATCTCTACATTAGTATAAGGAACTGAACCACATTTTTTAAAATTCCAGACTCATGTCTTTGCCCAGGGGTAATGCACCCCTTGAATTGACTTAGTCTCCTAACATATGAAAAGAAAAAATGTGGTTTGTGACTTAATACACCCCCTCTGCTAAGGAACAAATACACTAGAGATGCCAGGTAGACTGAATTGCTTTTCTGTCCCATGTGCCTATAGGAAAAAAGCGTCAATGAGGATAATGTTCCTGGTTTGCATGCGTAGACAACATGGATGGATGTCTGTTTTTCTTCCTGGTCTTGTGTCAGTGATATATTGCAGCAATGATAAGGCTGCAGAGAACTGAGACTTGAGAAATACTATTTCAGTCTTTATGAGGATTGCATTTATTGCAAAGCTGCTTCTGAAAAAACACTATGTATATATAGTACTGGTGGTGCAGAAATTTAACAGAGGAAACTTTGTCACAGATTTCACAGGCCCAAAAAAGGAAAAGGGGGGGAAGAAGTTATTCAAACATCAGTTCCCAGAGATATTAGCTTTACCTCTGACCACAGAGGTCATCACACTGTCATTTTTCATTCATCATCATCTCTCAATCAGCTCTGTACTCACCTTTACAAGATGAGTGAATTGTGTAAACCACATTGAAATCTGGAAGCCTTTTAATTTAATGTCAGCTTCTTTTTTTCCTTTAGGGGACAAGGTTAAAGGGCAGTCTTGAAACTCCAGTGATTTACTCTTCTCTCCTTCCTGTTAACTGAAAGGCCATTATTTAGGAACTAAGTGACTGACCTACATAAGAAGCTTATTAATAACATCTCTGTGAGCAGGACTGTGTAATACAGCAATAGTTAAAACATTTTTTCTAGGTATCAGAAATTCATTTGGTATTAATTATGTGATTCCAAGGTCATAGTAAAATCTTGTGCTTGTGTGTAATCAGTATTTCTGTCTACCACTAGGGACAAGAAAAAAGGATAGAGCAGAGCAAGATTTCTCCAGCTTGATTTGTATTCATGCCTACCAGCTCTAGCCCCGTCAGTCTTTGATTTTAGTGGAGTTATTCTTGATGAATAATAGTGTATATTATGCATTGCCAAGGATCTGTGAACAAATCTGTGGCCTTTCTAATCCAGCACTTTGCACACATCTGGACTAAAGGCTCAGGCTTGCAAACTCTTAAGCAGAAGCATTACTTTTTATGTGGATCACATCTTGATATTTGTGAGACAATTCAGATGAAACATTACAGCCCTAACACAACACTCAGGATCATAACACAAGTGCTGTTAGAAAGAACCTTTCTGTTGTGCCAGAAGTCTCCAGATATTTCCCCAATGAGATCACCTGTCAATGGATTCTTGGGAGAGATGGGGCACTATGACCTGGGTTAGACTCCCTCTGTGAAGGTACAGGGGCAATCTTGGGCTTCCCAATTACGTGGATCTGTGGAAGTTTTCTCACGATGTTTTTTTCTCTTTTGGGTGTCTCTGCATGATGAGCTACTCAGTTGCCCCCACTTATTATACTTTATTTTGCAATGTGGGCTGTTTGCAAAGCACATGAAGTTGATTCCTTTTCGATGAAACTTGCTTAGTCAGTGGGATCCAGGAGTGCTCCACATGCTCTTCAGTCTATCAGGGAAGTTCCATCCCTGGGGCCACTTTAGAGTGGGTCTGAGGTAAAAGCCCTCAGATACAGTTAACATGGATGGATGTCAGATCTTCATCACTCTGTCTACAGATCACTTCTGCTGAGCTGCAGCACTTCTTAATATACATACAGCTTTCATTTGTTTTCTGCAGTGATAAGCTACTAAGAGAGAGAGATTTGCATTTTTTTCCTGTAGAGAAGCATAGTGCAAGCCTTCATGACATGTTCAGGCTTAGCTTGAAAGCTCTTACACTAGGGAAATTATATTTTATACTGAATTTCCTGAAGTGATTTTGTGTAACAGCAGCTGAGCACTGTACAAAGGATTACACCTTAATTTTAGATAACCATTATGTGAATGGTCATTGCAAAGAAACATTGGATTCAGTGGTATTATTTGCATGAGGAGGAATTCTTACAATCAAAACCTTACTTGTTGATTATTTTGTGTCCTCAGTTTGAGATTCTTGGGATACTTGGGGAACAACCTAATCCAAGCTCCCCAAAGGTTTACTTTTAATTCCTTTGAATATAGTACTGTTTGCTTTGGATCAGGGCTCTTGTCAGGATTAACAACAGGTCATGTGTAAGCAAACAAAATGAGAAATAAAGATTTCTAAAAGGGTGAGGATTTTTAATATTTTTTGGCAACTTCTGGGTTCTGGGGATTTAGCTGAAAGACCTCTCTTTCTCTCTTGCTGTATTTTCTGTTTGTTTTGTGATCATGAGGATATTTTTATTCATTCTGCCTTTGTAGAAATGGTGAAGATCCTGGACCATGTGACGATGGTCCATTTGATGTTTTCTTGACACATGAACATGGTTTCTACAGCTCACCAGCTCTTTTGTTGACAGTGCACTTGACTCAGTTTGCGTCACTTCAAGAGTTCTACCCTTACCCAACATTTAAAATCTACATTTAAAGTAAAACTTTCCTATAAGTCACTGCACTAGATCTGATTATGTATATTCTGGAGGGGGACATGCACAGCAAAGTTTGTCCAGGGAATTACTTGAAACAGCCGACTGCTTTACTTTTATCATTGTCATCTAATATTTGCAAATAGTGTTGGATTAAAAACAATAAAGCAAATAAACTCCTCTGCTTTGTTGTCTCAAAAAGCTGCACAAACCCAAATTACATTTGTTATTGATGAAAGACCATTATCAGCCAAAATGGATCCATTTATCTTGAAAAAACAGTATTTTGATCCTTTTTTGATGAAAAATGTATTCAAGATTTTGAAAAGCAGTCTCCTTTTCTTTCATGGATATATGTTCATCACTGCCATATCTACATCAGAACAGAACACAGTGATTGTTAGGCTGTTAGAATTTTAAAATTGCTTGTTTTATGATATTGGCTCTTTTAAATTTTATTGTAGTATGTTTGTTATACCAATAAAACTATGCTAGCACAGGTCGTATCAACCAGATGTTAATATAGAATTCAATGGTAACTGTTAAAATATAATCCCTAACTCCTAAAATACTTAGTGGTGGTTTGGTTCTGTTTTTGTTTTGTTTTGTTTTGTGGTTTTGTGGTTTTTTTTTGTTTGGTTGGTTGATTGGGTTTTTGTTTATTTGGGTTGTTTTGTTCTTGTTTGTTTAGGGTTTTTTTTGCTTTGAAAGATTCACTGTTTTTTACTGAGGATTGGATATATTTGGAGGAAAAAAATGTGCAGACAGGTGTGCACTTGGTTCATTGAAATTTAAATTAGTTATGAATTCTCAGCAATGAAATCAGCTCTTTCTGTCAGGATTATCTTGTGGAATTTCACACAGAAATGCAGTTGCAATTGCCTGTAGTTAAGTGAGTGTTTGTTTTTTGAAAGAACTGAAATCAAATCCTAACACTGTCAGAAGGTTGGCTATAATGTATGTTTAATTGCGATCATGGAAGCCAATTTTCTTTCTATGTATTTGGAGGCATATTTTATGGTTAATTGGTTTTTAAGCATACAGAAGTTCCAAGCACTGCTTTCCCAGTCCCCACATAAAATCCTTGATGACATGGTGCATAGGGAGCTCCTCAGAGTTCAGGGGGAAATTGCTCTGCCTTGTCTGTGGGTTGAGTTTCTCAGTGGTCAGTATTTCATGTTCAAGGCTATTGAAGCCTCTGAGAGCACAGTTTCTTCCCAGTCTCTCTGTCAGGGATTTCTAATTCTGGGCAGCCATTCAGCCACATACTGTTATTTTTCATTTCAAAGACCTTTTCCAACCATCCGCTCTTGCTCTGTTTCACACATTTCTGTAACCTGTACTTGAGATGGAGGATTTTGGCTATAGTTCTTAGGCTTCAGTTCTGAGAGACTAAAACACAGACTTTGACTGCCTATAAAGTTTTGTTATCTCTAAGGCATGTTTTTAAAAACTTAAATTCCACCTAGTTTCAGGGTGCTATTCTGTTCTGTAGCAGAAAAAGGTACTTGCAAATGGGAGACTTGAGCCCATGACTACTTTTTAGAAAAATGTTGTAATTTAGAATTGTGCAAATTATTTCACCTATCACACTGAACAGAATGGCAGTAGAGAATTGCAGTAGAGTGCATTTTAAAAGCATTAAGAATGGGGTGATTGACAGATCTTAAACTATAACTGTCAGTGGGAAATGACAACGTCGTGAGAATGGTTCGAATGGGGCTCCCCATCGTTGAGCTGTGGGTCCCTCACTACCCAGTGTGTTCATTAGTGAACTCAGAGTAAATCACTGATGCTAAAATCTCCTGTAAATGATGCAAAGATCCTCATGTGAGTAAAAATAATCTATATGTCTATGTCATATACAAAACAATATTTGCACTCAAGATTATTCTGCATTTCTCTTGAGATGGTAAAATAAATTAAAAAAAACACAAACAAACAAACCAATACCTGAATTCCTAGGAAGAAAATGAGTATGGTACAGTCATACTGCTGTTGTGATACAATTGTATTTTAGAAAGCAGTGACTCTGAGAAAGGTTTAGCTGTCATGATAAACAAGGGCATGGGAGTTTCTAGTGTGATGTTCTGGCAAAAAGCAGCCCAGGGAAGTGTGATACCATCACACAGCACCTGCAACTGTTAAAGCAGGAGCAGAAGCAGAGAGATGACTTTTAGCTCAGGCTGTGGAATTGGCAGGTTCAATATGAGAATACTGTTTCCAGTTGAGAGTCCCCAGCTTTGAAAGCAAATTGTGAGATTTTAGATGATAAAGGGAAAAGTCATACATAAATTTAAAAGACTTAAGAAAATACCTTTAGCTATGTTTTCTTTGGACAGCTTTTAGTTAAAAGTCTGAACCACTAAGCTGCAGAACTGTGCCCCTATTAGTCCTGCTCCTTTACCTAATGAATCATCATTTATTATATATAATTTAGGTAAAGAAGGAGAAATGTGCTCTCTAAACAAAAATAATCTAAACCCTGATGCATTGGCAGCGCTTTTGAGGGGAGATGATGTAAAACATGGATTTAAAAAGTTTTTTATCTGTATCCTGGCTGAATATTATTCAGTAACTGGATAAAAAGATTTTCTACCAAACTGACTATAGGCAGAAGCTTCTTCTACTCAGTTTGGAAGGATCCCTGTCCAGTTTCTGTCTGTTTTCAAATGCCTGGATTGAGTCACACAGAGCACTTTAGAAGTGGGATAGATAATATATTGATCTGGACTAGGGCTTGAATGACGGTAGAGATCAGAATGTTCAGCTCTGCTCATTTAATGAATGTACACTGTACATACAGTAAAGCACCTGGAGGAAGGTGACATTAAAAAGTTAATTCATTTGCCGTTTAGGAGTCCCTGTGTTTTGGAAGTAACTGGGGGCTTTCAGGATCACAGTTTTTGCTTCGGGTTCTAAGGAATTGAACACATTTATTTGGAAGACTGTAGGTTCAGTTTTTCATTCTGGTGTCCCAAAAGAATTTGATTATACTCTCCTGAAAAATCATCCATATGCACCTTCTTTTATATTGCAAGTGAAGCCTTTTTTATTAGATTATTGTGTCACATTTTGACAACTAAATAATTTTGAACACTGTTCTCCCAGAGAAGTAGAAAAGAAAATGTCTCAGAATGATTGGCACCTCACTATCTACTAAGTGCAGAGCTCGTTAAAATGAGAGATGACTTTTCCACAAGTTGTTAAAAGTGGAAGGTTCATTCATGGAATGTGGCCAATAGCTCAGTGTGGTGAAAGACCTGGGTCTTATATGTCCTTTACAGCTAATCAAGCTGTTCAGGAGCATAGTCCAGCATATGTAATCTGCCACAGGCCTTGTGTTTTTAGGGGGAAAAAAAAAAGGCAGGCACGTGTGCATTGTGTTTTCCTTATTACTGTTATAATTCACATGCTGATTGTGTCTTCAAATTCACTAAAGTAGTCATAGGTTAACTCCTCCTGAATGAATGAAGGAGAATGAGGAGGAGAAACTTGTAACCTGCCTTTATTCAGGTTCTTCATATCTGTGAACTTCTTTTCTAAGACAAGGAACAGTTGAATTGTTTTTAGTTTCTCTAAAGCTTGGCTACTCTTAGGAGAGCTCACAGAAAACTGCAACTTGTTTTTTTGTTACTGAAAGATCTGGGTTGTTGAATAGCTGTCAGACTTGCTTTTATCCTATTACATGTTCTCAGGGAGTTGAAAGTGCAGTTTGACATCTAGGAGGAAAAAACCTGAAACCTCACTCTCAAATGTTCCTATCTGTCATGTTCAGAGAATAACATTTTTTTCCCCCTTTTTTCTTAAATCATAACAGACATGTAGAATGCTTCTGTTTAGGTCCAATCTGTATATTTGCACTAATGTATTTCAGTGCCAGTCTTAAGGTGCCTGAGGACATCAGTCAAATCACAAAAAAAAAGTGTGGTCACATGTCAAGGAACACACTGGAACTCCTATGTCTGCTTGTTTGAAAGATCAAGGCATTGCTCCTAATGCTGCTGGGGGAAAGCACATTTTCATCTTGCATTTTTGCAGATGTTGTGTTGTTGCTCATGGGTCTCTGGGTTTTGTCAGTTAACCATGAGATCTGGTGCACTGGAAATGCATCATGGATTAGCCATAGTCTGTTGAAGTCTGAAGGTTTCTGAAGAAATTAGAAAAAAAACCTCAGACATTTCCATGTGATGTTGTACTGGCATGGGAAAATCTTTCTTCAGACTAACCTTAGTGCTGGAATTTAAAGATGTGAGTGGACATCTTAGCAGAGATCAAGAATTCCCACAGTTGACATAGTCAGTTATTTAAAATTCGAATTCAGTTCTAATATCAGTCCACAATGTATAGAGACGGGGCTGAAATCTGGGTATTGGAAACTTCCCAGTTACAAACTTTCTGCTCTGTGGTGTTGCACACCAAAGAGACAGGGTTATATAGCTTTGCCTCTTGAAAGGAACTAACAAGTGTCAAAGGCAAAAGGACAGGCATAGATATGTCTAAGCTGAGACATATCCATGAGAAATTAGTACCATTGCTGTAAAGAGTGAGATTCACAAGGCTTGGCCAGACAACAGAGGAGCTGCTTAAAATATATTGAAAATATGCTTATAAATTCTGCATTGCATTTCTGCCAGTACCTAACACATAGGTAAACACCACCTGTATTTCAGAAGAAAGTACTGGCAATTTTTCACCAGATTCTGTTTTTAAGGTACATCTTGTAGATTTAATGGATTGATTAAACCCACTCAGGCTGCAAGATTTGTTCTAGTGTGGTTGCTGTTTGTATCTTTACAAATAAAAAGTCTGAAAATAAAAGGCATATCTAGAGCTAATGTAAATTTGCATAATGTCAGCAACTTAATGGTAGCATTATAGTGAATTATATTACTGATATAATTGTGTTATTTATTTTTATCTTTGTACCTTTAAGTTGGCAGAGAGGTTTTTTTTTTTAAATATGATTGGAGAAGATCTTAAATGTCAGAGGAACTAACAACATCAGATCATCATCTTAGATTATCATAGACTTTTAAATATGACACAGTCTAGACTTCTTAACATGCCAGTTGCAGAAATGTCTGGAAGCAAAGATATTGGCACTTTTTAAAAAATCTGAAGTCAAATCAATAACTGTATAGAGGCCCGACTTCAATCAGTCTTTCTTGATTAACTGAAATTACCATCACATTGAAACCAATTCCAAGTGCTGAAAACTCTGTATTCTTCTTCTGTTGGTTGCTTTTTTAAATCTGTCTCAATGACTTCTGTCAGAATTGAAGAGTATCACCACTAGTGATGATAAAGTAGATTTCGCTGCTAGTGAGGACTAAATGATTGATATTTAGTAGTGAAGCGTGCTCTGATAACTCATGCCTTTTCCCTTTTCAAGCTTGGAATACATAATTTGAGGGGAAACTGAAACAGAATGAGGCATAAATTCATGGGAAAGATACATTTTGGAATGAAAGGGATTTGCTGTACTTCTTTTTTTGAGCCTCTGGAGCTGATACAGGAAATTATTTATTATTAATGACAATTTTGCAATCAAAGCTGACAGAAGTAAAATATGTGATTAATAGACTGTTCTTTAAGAAGATTACCAATATGAATAAACAGATAATGCAGAGGTAGTATTTCCATCTGCACATATGTATTAAACAGTATTGAAAATTAATTTTTTCTTTGTCTCTGCTTTGATTGCATATCAAATAATAAAACTTAGCCCTTCTTGAGCTCCTGCCTCAAGTTTTCCTGTTTCTGTCACTGCACTACCAATGTTATTGCTTGATACTGAGCTTTATATAATTGATCTCAGACCACTTACACCTATTGATCGGAGTGAACAGGATTTCAGTTGTATAGTTGTATTCCCTCCCAGTCTGGGATCTCATGCACATTTGAGTGACATAAAAGCTGCTTTATCCAAGCATGCTGTAGTTCAGTAGACATTATCATGGATGGATCATAATGGATTTGCATGTTAGTTTTGTGACATAAAACTAGTAGGGAGAAACATTACAAGTGTAGTCATTGCAAGTAACTGCTGTGCTCTTCTGGAAACAAATAGCAAGGAACACCACGGTTCCTTAATCTTCCATGTTGCAGCACCGGCATAAATCACATCAGTGATTGGGTTAATCACTGGTGTGCATGATGGCCCACATCATAAGACCCTAAGATTTCAAATCTCCCACCGTTTTTTGGAAGGTAAAGATAATTCTGCAGATAACTCAGAAAAGGTTTTCTTCTCTGCTTGTTCTGGCAGCTGAACCTGCACATGATAATTATACTTAAGAATCCATGCGTAAAGCTATGTCACCTTTTTAATGTCCTGAAATTGTCTGTTTTAATAGCTATAAACTCATAACCAATTTTTTTACAGCTCTATGACAGCTATACAACAGTACTGTGCTATCTTATATAGGAAGATCTTTTTCAGCATGAAAGTAAAGACCTACTAAATAATAATCTTTGTAATGTAATTGCCTTCCCCCTAGCATGTCAGAAATGGGCATATATAAAGACATTTTTGGGACAAAGAGCATTGGTACTTGCAAACTTTATCCTTGTGAAGTGTAAGAGCTAAGCATGAGGAGAACATTCTCAACACAAACATCCTTTCAGATCTTTCTGTGCTCTTCCACATTGTAATGGGACTGTCCTTGGAAATACTGAGTGCTCAGTTCTCACTGTCTGTCTACTCTCAGAAATGCTCCATCATTTGTGAAGATTGTGTATCTAATATACAGATACCAACTTTACCTTTCCATGTTCATGGCCATTTTCATATATCATAGCTGAAGCTATGCCTGAAATCTTAGTCATTATTCATTCTTCTTTATTCATACTGAAAAAAGGTGATGATCACTTCTAGTAGTGAAATTAAGTGATGTACTTTCAGATAGCACAGCCTGAAAGTCCAGGGAAAGAGCAGAGCACACTGTGCAGACAGCGTTTTTGAGAATGCATTTTTGGTAGAAACAAAAGTAACATGAATTATTTACCTAGAAATATTAAACTGGCTTGAGATCACTGCTGGAAATAGGGGGAATTCTGGGCCTTGTGAATCATTCATGAAGAAACTTTATTTAACAGACTTTTTTTTTTGCCTTCACAGATCAGTGAATCATATTTTATAACTTTTAGGATGTTTCTGTTGTTTCTGTTCTGTTCTGTTCTGTTCTACTTATAGTAGGTGGGGTTTTTTCAATGCTTTCTAAGGAAGCACTGATCAGTGAAGTTACATTTTTATGTTTGCTTTTTTCACAAGTAAGGAGATGTGGAAAGAGGCAAAGTGGTGTGGTGATGGAAATTATAGTTTCGGTTTGATCATATACTTTGTCCCATATTTGTGGATACTGGAAGGTGTGGCACCCCACTAACTAAACCCATGTATGGAATGGGCTTTAGCTGCTCCCTGAGATTTGCTCAGCAGATCTCACGAGTAGGCCGTAGGCCTTTGTCTTATCTTTTTTTTTTCATAATTCTAAAATAAAGTTGCCATTAATATATAAGGATTTTATTAAGCAGCCCTTTAAGACCTACCTAATCTCCTTCAGTGACAGTGAAAAGTTATTTGTGTTAACAGTCTTTCCTTTATTAGAACATTCCAGAGGTTATCCCAAAGAGGGGAAATACTATTGCATACTCAGGACAAGAAAGTTTTAGCACTAGTGATATTTTCCTGCAAAGAACATGTCCTGGGCTACATAAATTCTTTCTTTGTATATATATTTTAGTGACGAGGCTTGATCCATGTCTCCAAATGAGATCAAAAAGAGCGTTTCCATGAATTTATACACAATCCAGTTTAAACTTTTAGGACCATGTTCACACTCCAGTATATATGTAGACATTAAAACTACTGACACGAAAATTGTTGCAGGCAGTCCTCAATCATTATTACGAAGAAATTGCAAACCAAACACCTAAAATACACTAATGTTTACTTATTTGTCAGCAGATTTTATTAAAAATACTGCTTAATATGACTAGAAATTTGTTTTTCTGTGTATGTTTACACTGTTGACATTTGGAGATCCATCAGCTATTGCTGGTTTGGTAAAGTTGAAGTGTGAGCTTTTAATAATCTTGGAACTTTTAAACCTTTAATAGTTTCAGAGTTTGAAAGTAACATTGCTTTAGGAATAAAAGGAAAAACCAGGAGTTGCTTTGGAACCCCAGTGCAAAAACTTGGTCCTTGATGTGGCGTCACTGGAAGCAGTGGGGCTTTTCTTCATAAGTCAGTGCTCCCTTCAGGAATGCTGTTTGTTCAAATACATGCCAGCAGGTGGTAAGTCTTTGGCTTTCCTCACTAAGGAGATGCCAGTGAAGGCCCATGGGACTGAATCAAAGCTCACTGAGGTCTCTGGAAGTGTTTTTGAAGGCTGTGCTTTGGCCCCATGTCTTCCAGAGTTTCCCTCAATCCCTGTTTTTATGTATGTGAACCTAGAAGGCCTAAGGCTAGGATGATATTGTGTCTCATAATGTTTGTTTGACTGCATTATGAATCAATTTAAGATCCTGAATAGTGTCCCTTTTGTCATACTCTTCTAGAGGAAATGTGGTAATATAAGGGAAAAAAAGAAGGAATCATAGCTGGATTTGAGGAAAAAAGATAAATGCTAGAAATATCAAAACCTCTCAATTTAGAGTGGAGGTCTTCCTCTCCATAAGAGGAGTTATGAATGCTACTTACCATGAGAGGCAGAGGTAGTATAGATCACAGTAACATCCTAAGTCTTGCTTGTGGACCAATGGTATATATTAAAAAGAAGCATGCTGAAAAAGCACTTCAGCCTACTTAAAGGCAGTCTCATTTCAAAACAGCTCATCCTGTGAAAAGTACACAGTCCAGCAGATACCATTACACAATATTTCTTTACATAGCAATTTCTTATAAAAGCTCTGGTTGTGAGATAGATTTCTCAGCAATATTGCTCCCTTCAAATATACATGCAATAAAAAGCAACAACCATCATCAGCTGGTGATTGTCAGATGATTTACCTCTTTGTAGCACAGTTCAGATAGTATTTGTATTTGGTCTGGCTTCTTGGTGCTGGAAATTACATTTTTGTAAAGAAAGCTTTAACTAATGAATAAGATGGATTTTTTTCTACTGTGGAGGCAATCTCTGCTTTGAGGCCAAGATTTTTCTACCCCATATCAAGACAAATAAATCAATTTGATTTATCTTCATAGGAAAAGAAGAGTAGAAATGACCTGTAGTCCCTTGCATCCCAGGAAAGAGAATGGAAAAAATCTAAACAGTAATTAATTTCTACTGATAGCCTTAATTGTGTCTTCTCTCATGAGAACGTTCAACAGTAGTGAGAGAAGAGTTGCTCTTCATTCTCTGCTGCTTACACAGTTGTTCCTTCTTAGGCTTGTTAAGGCAAATATCACTGAAGCAAAAGGCTTTTAATCATCCAAATTAGCAAGGGAATATATTCACCTCCCTCTAAAAGAAATCTGTTAGTGCCAAGTGTACATACAATACCATATGTACTTATGGTGCCTCTGGAAATACACTGGTTTTATCCTAAAGCTAATATTAGACTTCATTATAGGATTTGCTTTAGGGCATCTCCAGAGAAGCATATAAATTGTATTTCTGCATTCGCTGTATGTATGGTGTTGCCATCTCTATGAGTTATTTTTTTGTTTTGAATAAAACTGAGAAAATTAGAGTAAGAAGTATGATTGCTCCAGCACCTGTGTGACTGGAGCCTGTCTGGAAGCCCTTTCTACTTTTCACTTCACAGGACTTATTGATCCAAGGCAGAATAGCAGTTCTCAGTTCTTTTCTAGGAGATGCATGCAGTTAAAGCAAGGATTGGCTACTCTGGGTGTTAAAGTGACTGTGTTTTGTCCTTTTTGATATTGGTACAAAGGTTGTTCATTTTCAGCTGAAAAACTGACTGAATGTTTTCCTATAGCAGCTGAACTGGAGAAAGACACTGGGATATGTGTGTGTGTGTATATGTAAAATATTGATTGTGGATCAGCTCAAAGATCAACATACTTAAGGATTTTCATCAAAGGGAGAACTTTATTTGAGGTAAATGAGGCTCTTAGTTGTCTTGAACGAATGTATAGGTTTGACTCAGAAAGGGTGTTAGAAACAATTCATGAAGCAGAAAGGGAGACAGATCTTTTCTATCTTGTAGTGTTTCTAACATTTATTGGAGATGTGGGATACCTCTTTTAAATATTTTCAGATCCATCTGTCTGAAAAGCTAGGACCAAGCCACTCAAAGGTTGAAGACAGGGACAAGTTATCTGTAAGGTCAGTCATATCCTACTTCTGCAACTTTGCTTAAAGCCTTTGCAGTTGACAGTGACTTATTTGAACCTGAATGTTGTGCTTAACTGGATGACAGTTCTACCTGTTATGTCAGAAGGCGTAGTAGTAAAACACTTTCAGCTGAAGCACACAGCTTGAACTCCTATTTTCAAAAGCTTAAAATGATGTTATTTTCCTCTTTCATTTCTCCAAAATACTCTCCTAATGGTTAAATTCTTAGTATGGTTCATCTAGTTCCAAGGGTGCCTCTAGCTTCTGCCACTGAGGCAACTTCTCTTTTAGAACTACCAAGTAATCTTTTGGAGAAATTTATGAAAACTTTAAATTTATGAAATTTATGATATACCTATTTTCTTTTTTTTTCCCCCTCCACCTTGTAGTCAGTTACCACTGCAGTGGTAACTGCAAATTTTTCAGACTTGTCTCTACAACCTCTCTGCAATATCAGTCAATATTGATAGAAGTTGAAGGTGCAGGTTGTAACAAACATGGGTAGAGCCCTTCCCAAATCTTCTTTCATGAAGCCTAGCCATGATGATGATGAAGAAGGTGAAGGAGTCAACACAACATGTCTAGGGAAAATTCAGGTGTCTCCTCTCTCTGTTAAAAAGAATAATTTAAAATAGGACATCATTAAAATAAAGACAGGAGTTTAATGTACTTTATAATGGCTCTGCTTCTGTTATACTCATTGCTTAGATCACTGTTTTTCAGACTTGGGGAAGAAATGCTAATGGTATGTCTGCTCTATATGCCATAAAATATAGCCTTTCTCATTAAAAGAAATATCACAGGCGCTAGCATGTGACTGATAGGCAGTATCAGCATACAAACTGCAGAGAGTAAAACTGAATTCTCTGTATCGCTGGAAGGATTCAGATATTTCAGAATCCCAAAGCTGAATTTTAAACTGTAAGCACTCATTTTATCTTTTGGACTGCCACTGACACCTGCAGATGTTGTTGACATGGGTACTTTGTTAAACTGGATGCAGTATTTTGTCTGAAAGCAAGTTTAATCTCAATGCCCTCTATCTTTTACTTAAATAATTATAGCCTGTGCTACTGCCTTACATCAATACTGGGGTAATCTGTACTAAGAAATACTATGCACAGTTAAGAACTAGACACCAAGTAATAAAGGCATGTATTAAAACCCTCCAAATGGCCTTATTTAGTGGTTAGTCTGCCTGGTGATATTGTACACCATATTAAGTTGATTAGTGTGTAGCTTTAAAAAGGCAAAAATACAATGGAGATATTACATGTAACACTATATAAAGTGCTACACATAGAATATGATGAGGTTAAAGTCCTTGCAAGAACACACAAAGCCAGTGATGAAAGTCACACCATTGATGTGCCGTTGCTTCTGCAGGAAATCTACATTTTCATTTTCTAGCACAGAAAGGCACCATCCTTCCCTTCCTGTCACTTGCCCCTGTAATTCTGTCAAAGTGACTCTCATATGATTGAAGGGAAAACATCACTGCTCCCCCTCGTTTATTTATGCTCCACGTGCAACTGCTGTCCTTGTGCAGCCACCCACTGTAATGGGCTTATGAGCAAGTCCTTGATTTTACATGCAGACTCCAACACCTTTGTCTTTGTTGAAGGTTTGCTGAGATCTGTTCCAGGATCACTCCTGATGAATGTCCAGGAGAGCCACTCAGATATCTTTCCCATCTATTGAAAAATAGCAGTATGAGGAAGGAAAGGTTTGTCAGCTCATTTTGTCTCCTGCAGGTTTGAAGACTGTGAAATGTTTGCCTGTAAGTATGTGTTTGCTTTTGAAAGTGACTGAACTGACTTTTTACTTCAGTGCTTTTTACTTGCTGTCCATGAATTTCCTGTAAGACTCAAAACATTACCTGCATGGATCCTTCATGAATAGCTACAACTCTTAATGTTGACTGAATGCAAAATATGAGTGTTACATTTTATGGAAATATTTTGGATTTCTTTGTCTCTCTGTGTTACAGGAATCACCAACTGGTGAACTGAAATAATCTCTAATGTCTTCCGTAATGAGAGGAATAGTGTTTCTTAGTGTTGCTTCATGTGAGGGGGAAAGATTTATTTAAGGAATTCAGTGGTGAGCTTTACAATGAAATACATACATGAATTTTGCCCTGTTGTGTGTCAGCAAGTAAATATAATTTTTTAATTTTTTTTAATCTAGATTGTAAATGTCCATCCTGGTTTTATCACAAGCAGTGCTAATTATCTTTTGCAGCAAAGACCCCACATCTTTTCTGTAGACCCCACATTTTCCTGTAGAAGATGCTTCCCACAAAGATGAAACACATTTGGAAATGCATTTTGTGCAGTGAGTGTCCTTCACTGTAAGGGCTTCTCCTTTTCTTTTTCTAGTTTATGGTTGTATAACGTGACTGGTGACAGCTACTGATTCTTTACTCAAATGAGAAATATCTGATAACTGGGGTTTGGTTTTAGGATTTTGGGTTTTTTGTTGGTTTGTATGTGGTGGATTTTTTTCATCTGATTGTAATTCGTGTCCTTCCAGCTGTAGGCTCTAGAGAGAAATGAAGAACTCACTCAGATTCTTCCTTTACTATCATATCTGGAAAACCCTGATAAAAAATTTTATTTATCAGTTCTTGTCTCATATTTAATGAGTTCATATGATCTTCTTTTAAAAAAAAAGTACCCTAAAAAATACATTCATAGTATTAATGAGGTACTGGGGTATAGACTCATGTATACCTTTTATTACTTTTAAACATGTTCCTCTAAGTTAAGCTTTGTTTTCCATATATACATCTTCTTATTTTTTTCTCCATTTTTAGAATAATTTCTGGTTTTTTGATAATTTAGTTTATCAGTATGATGTTTAAGAGGTCAGGCTTGGTGACTTTAACAGTCCCTTTTGTCTTCAGTGTCGTTGTTTGTGGTGTCTAACTGTATGAGTCAGGTAACAGAGTCTGTAAAATGTTGTTACCCATTTAGTTTCCAGCCTTCAGTTTAGCTGGAAAAAAGGTGGATGTGAATAGAATCAAACCTGGTGAGAAAAGAACAAAAGAATAATAAGAAGAAAGAAGCCCTCCAAGGGTTAGATGCAACCCGTGGCTATTTGAAAGGGCATCTCTTATGGCAAAACTGTCTGCAGAAGGAAAACTAGAAAAATCTTTTCCTGTGCATTCTTCTAGACTTGACAATTTCTGCCATGAAATACAGCAGAATCCCTCTTCTCATGTCTCTTTCCTGGGCAAGAATGACTCCGTCAGCTCGCTATCTGAGCCAGCTATCAAGTATTTTGCATATATCAGTTCAGTCTTTATTACAATTTATTACCAATGTAAGGATGCAGAGGCATAAATAAACCTATGATAATAACTGAACTAGAAATACTGTCCATCTTATTTGTTGTCCAAATGAAAAATATGACTTGTTTTAATTCTTCTGGCTACCATAATTTTTACTGCCATCTAATGAAGACACCAGAGTGCATTTTCATCATTGCCAATGGCACCATGAGCAATCCTGAAATAAAGTACTATGCACTGTTTCTGTACTCAAGGTACCCAATTTTTTTTTCTATCTCAAGGATGCAATGCTAGGCAGGATGCTTTTATAACTGAATTTGCTCTGGGTGACAGGCAAAATATTCTGGATGTGATACAGTGTAAGTGATGTAGAAACCACTGCCCTTGTCAGTGTCAGAGTTTGCTCTCAGGGTTTTGCTTCCATGACTTATCAGTCAGAAGTTATCTCAATATATTAAGCTTTAAAATCTTTTAACATGTCCTCTAAACCCACATATTATTGAAATGTTTCATTTGACACTTAAAAAAAATAATCATTAAGCATAATTAAGAAAAAAAATCCTATTTAAATGAAAAAATCGCTAGTTTTGCACTTTTCAAAACATGTTGTCAATTATATTGATTATTTATATATTAGTATGGTTGGCATCTCTTGTGCACAAGTAAATCTATCTGAATTCATGGTCCAGATTAAGTGACTGGTGCTGTGCCAGGTGAGTAGGTTCAGATCTGGTCTGAGACATGAACCCCCTTCTGGGGCACAAGGAGACTTTGCTTCACATTTATGTTATGTGAACTGTATTTTTTTTTTAAATAAGCTGTATATGAAATTGTGGAATTGATACTATTTGCTTGGTATGTAATAAATATTTACATTATTACATGATGTGATTGATGTTAATTGGACATATTGAATAGTTAATTGTGTGGACATTCCCTTATCAGATAGCAGAAGAATGAGTATCCTCTTAACAGGGCTGAGTATTATATGACCTCCTTTACAAGGATATAAGAAATCCTGATGTGGTCTACAATCTACACAATGTAGCTAATATTTACAGTTTGGTAATTATTTGTAGGACTTTTTCATTGCATTTATAATGGTATATGTAAATTGTCTGATGAAATACACAACAAAAATGTTGTATAGAGTGAGATGCCACATCACTGTGGCATTTTACTGTGTTAGGACGTGCTAGCATTGTACTGTTTATCCCCTCTCAGGTGTATGTACAACCAGCCACCTATTTTACAAGTGAAAAATAAATGCAAGAGAATCTCAGATAATAATTAGAAGTAGCACATAGAAACCAAATATTTGGAAATAGCTTTGTGCTGAAAGACTTCAAAGGCTTATTGTCTTAAAAAGCTAGCATGTTAGAAAAAAAATGAAATGCATGGTGTTTATTACATTGTTTTTTTCCACTGCTGGGTGATGTTCCATAAGAAGAGTGCGTAATTGGCTATAAGACTGAAAAGGCATGAGTGATTGCTTTTTGTCTTTCACAGCTAAAGAAAAATATTTTTAACATTTTTTTAATTATTTTAGTTATTTACTTTCATAGGTAATGAAACTGTAATTACTGCTTATTTACTGAAAATAATGAAAATATTTTTCTTAGCGTTATTTGTTGTATACTCCCAATATTTCTCTTAGAGATAGGAAGAACAGTGATTAATCCTGCAGTACGTGCCACATCCAAGCTGTGCCAAACTTGGTCCATGATGAGTTTCAAATATTTTGAAAGTTACAGTTTTCTCCCAGCTGCTTCCCTTGCTGTAGGGAATAAGTAACCTGCTCCTGCCAAGAGCTAGCTACTTTTTTTTTCCTTTTTTTTTTCTTTTTTTTTTCTCTTTTCTCATTTCCCAAAACCAAGTATGCCAAGCATGTCCTCGTCACTGAGCACAGAATCAAAGTGCTGATATTTCACTCCAGGGCGCTTGGAAGCTTTCTTCCTCTGCCCTGCTGCTGAGTAAGAAATGTGAAAAGTCTTTCTTAGTCATTGGTATCAGGCCAAGGGTTCTTGGCCCAAATCAGGCGTCTGCTTAAAACAAGACATCCATCCTCAAATGTAGTAGCTATTTTCTTCCTAGGAAGTAGTTTCCTTCCTAGGAAACTCCATTTATGGGTTCTTTTCTTGGAGAAAGAAAGCAGAATACCTCTGTTTCCAGTTCAGGGCTGTGCCTCTAAAGCTGATACAATGGTTGTTTTTTTTCTTGTTTAAGCTGAAAATAAGTGTTACAGTAACAGTAATGCTGTCACTGCTTATTGGGTTTCTTATTTAGGGAGAATGCTCAAGTAGAAAAAGGAATGTTTATGCTCTGTGCAGATGGAATATATGTGAGTGTATATGCAGTATAGAAATTTATATGTATATCTTAATTAAATTATGTAATAGAAATTGAGTAGTTGATCTCATACATAATTGCATCACATAACCTGTGACTTCCAGTGGCCCAATACAAAATGTGATTTCAGACTCAAAATGAATCATCTCTAAGTATTCAAAATAGGTTTAGCTCTGAAAATTTAAGCAATGTCACTAAACGGATCCTTGCTAAAAGGTACTGCTCCTGAAAATGTGAGGGGCTAAAAGAGGCTGTTGAGAAATTGGATGCAAATTTACCACTTATGTTGCCTTTTTTTTTCTCTCTCTATAAAAAAAAAAACAAAAAAAACAAGCAAATTCCAATATGTTATGAAAACCTGGTTTTCATATTGTGCATGTCTGTGCTTTTGGCACGGTCCCAGTTTAAAAAGTGCAATGAAATTGTTTTACTATAAAATGCATAATATTCTTGAAGCCTGACCAGCAGTGATGGAGGAAGCTTCTACAGTGTTCCTGTAGGCAGTTTTGATGGGAGAAATGATGTAATAAGGAAGCACTGGGCATTTTTTATTTTTAACACTCCTCTCCTTTGTAGGTAGTTACTGTTTTTATGCCGTCCCTTGCAGCCTCCTGACTGTGCTGTCAGCAGTGTGTGCTGTGCAGCTGTGAGACACAGCCCATCCATACAGGTGGGCACAGCCCTGTTGGCTGAATCCCAAGTTACTGGCACTTCTGAATCCAAAACCATCCCATGGCTCTGAGCTGGGCAGCACCAGCTGAACATGTAAGTCCCTGTTGTCACTGCTGGGTAGGGATTTTTAAAGAAAACCTGATTCCATAGGTTTTTTAACTGCATTTCTCCAAACTCTGTACTGTTTTGGAAAGTATATGTCCTGTGCTCCTTCATATATGTGATATATAACAGAAATATGTTTCCTCTGTGCAAAGCTGTAAAAATCAAAGGGCAACATTTGAGACTGTTTTTTGTAATGCGTGAGGGGGAGAGAGTTGAAGAGTTGTGCTGTGACCTTCAGTGACAAAGTGCTGAAGGAACAGTCCCCACAGCTATGTTTGCTCTGTGCTGCATAAGTTTGGATGTCATCGAGTTTTTTTACCCTAATAGTGAATTGTTTCAGTGACACAAACTGGATTCAGACAGCTGAAGTGGGGCACTCCATAGGACAGAGCAGAACAGACTCCAATTTCTGGCATTGTCTTAATGTGTTTCATATTACACTGTAAAATAAAATGGATTTCTCTTATTGCTAATTCTCCCCAAGCATTATTAGAGTGAAAGATCTTTCTTTAGGTAATGTGTTCATGACATCATGGTGGGATTCGTTTTTCTCCTTTGTCAGCTCATATTATAATATCAAGAGATACTGTGGATTCTGCACTAAAGTGTTTGAAGCAAGCCTGCATGCTCTTTATGAAGGAAAACCCAACAGGAAATTACAGGCCTGGTGCCAGAATTCCAGGTCAAAGTCCTGTCATTTGGGCTCTGAAAGAATTCAGGATAGAAGCCTTGAGATCTCTACTGCATATAATGAATGCCATCTATTCTGTTTACATCAGTTCTGGCTGTCCAGCCTTTATAGAGTTGAAATATACAGTTTGGAAGACAAAATCAACTTCATGTACTCCATATTAGGATGTGGAACTGCTAAGTGGCTCCCCTGTAGTGACTTCAAGTTCAACCCGTAAACTAGAATAAGTTCATGTTTAGAACTACTAAAAGTGATCTACATTTGGGAAATATGGGAGAATTTCTGTCTATGTTTCAATTTGGTGCATGAAAGTTTTTTCTTAATTGCACAGAAAATGAAAATAGCAAAACAAAATCTGTTTGACAAATTCACCATCAGGAAAGTGTTTAATAAAGATGATAAAAGTGAATAAGTGTAAACAAATTTAAGATCTCTCATTTAGCAAGGTATTTAACATTCTTCCTAAGCAAAATGTTTAGGTTTGAAAATATGGATGTTCTGCCAAAGGCACAGTTACACCAAAACAAATTTTGTTCCTGCTAACATTTGTGGATGAGCCCTTCTTGCATGCCATGTAATTAAGTCCTTCGTAATGGATTAGAGGAGAAAAAGCAAAGACATTTCTGATCAGGGTTTCCTCATGACATAATAGTGCTTTTTCTAGATCCATTTATTTTAATAATTACACCGTATGAGCACTGGGTATATATTTTTCATCTTTGGCACTATAGTTTATTCAATCCTTCCAGCTATTTTCCTTTTTTTGGGTGGAAAAATAAAAAATTTTGAGGCAGGTGTGTTGAGCTTTTAACAGAATATTTTATATGTATCTGAAGCAGTTATTGAGCAAGTAAGGATGTACTAATGTAATTAGCATTTCAATGAAAAAATGACACTTTTACTTAGGGGAAACGAGAAACTAATAATAACAATCTGAAAGGGGAGCATAATTCAAATGGATAATAAAAGCTGAATTGCATGAATTATCTGATCAGAAGCAGATAAGAGGTGTAATCCCCTGGGATAATATTTAGGATAAATTTGGAAACAAAATTTAAATATTTCATCTTTGAAACTAATGTATGACTAAAGTATGGAGAAAAGTTCCGTTGTTCCACTTGCACATCACACCTGGAGTAGATCTGAGCTCCTCCTTTTGCCAGTAATGTTGTCAAATTACCACTAAATGTTCGCGCTGTTAAAGAACAGTTGTTGGCTTGCCAATAATGCCATTGTTCAACCTTTCCTTCATAATTCTTCTTGTTGTAATATTCCCATTCAGCTACATTTTATTTTAAATTAATTGTAGAGATAAGCTGCACAAAATGTTCCTAACTAACATGTCACCTTTGTAATTTTGTAAGAAGTAAAGTGAAGCATGTGATGATAATGTTAAGATAGAAACTTAATTGCTTGTGTCCATTTTCCTTTGGAACTAAAACTTCATCTTTGAGCCAAATAAAATCTTCTGGCAAGTGTGCCCAAATACAATCAGAACCCTTTCCTGGCCAGTATGATGGGCTTTAGTTGATCTGTTTGAATCAGAAGGCTTGTTTGTATGAGTTTGAACTTACACCTGCGTTCTTTGTCTGTTTGCATCCTGAGGATAAGACTGTTTCCTGGGTCATTTCATCCTTCAGACCTGCTTACTGCTCTTGTGGAGCTTGCACTGAGTGTGCCATGAAGGGCAGGACCTGTTGGGTCAGGATAAGCACGGTCCTGGTGATCTTACACGGTTACTGACACTGCCTGTCCAATTCCCCACGCTTCAGCAGACCAGTGGAATTGCATGTGCAGAATAACAGTGATATCCAATCCAAATGAATGCCAAAGGAAATTCAACCAGTGTTTTCAGATGGTGGTGCCAAGTCTGTGCTTCTATAACTGTATTGGTTAGATAACTACAAAATCACCATTTACTTTCCTAATTATCCAAGAACTCCAGTAGTATGGTAGGTAATGAATACATATGAAAACAAGTCCTCTTAAGTGCTTTCAGTTCATAAGCTGAATTTAGATACACAGGATTTAATAATTCTGGGCAAAAATTCTTAATGGCGCATGTGATTTTAGATTTGTAATTTCTATTGAAAGTGCAGATGACTGATCAGTAGAAATAATTTATTACAGGCTGGTATTTAAAATTCATAAAAAGGTACAAAAAAAATCACAAAACAGTGCCTTGATGTGATTTATATGTTACTGGTTACATGATAATTCTCAAGAGCTAATGATCTTCATTTAATCAACCTGTTTTTCTCATAAATCAGAATGATTTGGAAAAAGCAGGTTAAATAATTGTGAACAGAAAATTGCCTATCTTTGTTTATTTTAATAATAACTTAAAATATTTTGTTTATCCTTTGGTAGTATAAAATAAAATAAAAAACTACTCCTGTCTATTCTGTAGTTCTGTGGTGTTTGGTTGCACCTGCTAGTTTGTGGGCCCACTGCACTGTGAAGCAAAACTCCTGTTAACTCCAGTAAAATCAGATTTTTAACAAAGATATCTAAATTCTAGCCATGTTGCTGGATTCAGTGCAATGAAATTGAAGCACGTGAAGCCTCTGAAAAGGGTTGAGACTAAATGCACTAGTGGTTTACTGAATTTGTTGTACTAACTACCATAATGATGAATATGTATTAAAATAAGAAACCCTTCTATTGCACAAAGATTATTTAGTTATTATTCAACTTCCTATTTTGAAATTTAATTTCATTTTCAGTGGCAGCAAATTGATAGCTGTGAAATATGTCATTGTTTTCTATAAGTCAGAGTTTCATAATCCATTTGAACTACATATCTAAGATCACAAACTTTTACGTTTTGCTATTCAGTATTTAGCAGATACTCTCAGACCTACGCACAAAGTAGCAAAAAATAAAGCGGATTGATTTTCACAGGTAATTAGCAATCCTGTCTCCTGCATGTTCCACATCTGCAGTGCTGTTCATTATCACCATCCAGCTGATGATGACATAACTATTTCTAGAGGTAGAGACTCCGACTTTGAGCTGTGGAGATACCTTGTTCACTGCTAGCCAGAAGAGCAGCTCTCTTGACAAGTGTTTGCACCAAATGACAGTGTATTCGTGGCACTGGAAGAGGCTTGCATCCACATGTGCTGAGCCTCAGGGAAGAGACTGTAAAGGAACCATCTCTATTTTTTATTGTTGTTTTTTTTCATATTAGTAAATAAAAATATTTATTTTTTGTCTTTTGAATCATTTTCTGGTTTTGATGAGGACTGAGGATTCATTGCCATTTGTGAATGGGGATACACTCTGTGTTGTATGAGTCGTGGAAAAGGTGGTAGACAGAATTAAATACTCTGAATATTATAACACACTCCAAATAATCAACATTATTTTAATTCTTAGGTTATTCATGGCCTGTTCTGACTATGGGTCAGGGTTCAAGCCAGTCAAACTGTTCATTACAGAGGGGTTTGCTTTTGTAATTGCCAAAGAAGTACTTGGGGGGGTGGGGGTGGGATTCAGTCTTATTATAGCAATGCTGGGCGTGGTAAATTTGGTAATTGCAGATTTCAGTACGGTAGAAAGCTTATTCTGAAGAAGTGAATAGTCATTAAAAAGTAAGGAAAATGTGAATGTTGCTTGCCACTATCACGCTCTGAAAAATTGCTATTTAATGTTATCAATATAGATATTTTCTTTTGGGGCTTAATATGTTGTTCTCTGATTTCATTGGCTGAAGTTGGAGAGTTAAGATACATTGACAGATATTGCCACCACTCTGCATGAAACATATGGTAAAATCTGGGTAAAACTAATTTGGTAGTATGCATATATTTATTTCACCTTTCAAGAGCAAGTAGCAAGTTCAGGAGCAAGTAATCTGGCTCTAGGCTATCCTTGCTCTCAGTTAGAGTTTAGGTATTACATTGCTTTATCAGGTGCTCTGTATACTCTATTTTGATTTTAATTTCTTCGAGATGCAGTTTACTAGAGCCTGTACTGGATTTAGAACAATTTCTGTGTACTAGAGAAATTACCTGGAAAGCGTCATCAGTGTTCACCTGGAAATCCTACTCCATGACCTTGTTTGCCTTGGACATGCTCTGCTAGGAGTGCCAGACTCTTAAGAGCTGCATCATACAGCTTGTTAAGGACAGCTGTGAGGCCACTTTGATCTTACACTTGCGATCCTTTCGCTGCAAGCCCTCAGCAGGTACTGAGCCATCAGCTCTGGCTGAGTCATCTTGCTGAGATGCCTTCACTGGACAAAAGGGGGTGAGAAAACTGCAGCCAGAGACTGGTCTTTTACTGTGATTTGCACTTAGCCACTGAATTTTAATTTTCTCACTTGTTCTGCTTGTCCATGAAACATCAGTCTCATCCAGAGCACTGCAGAAATAGGAATGATGGTGAGCCCTCAGGAGTGTTTGAAAGGCATAAGAAGTTCACATTCCTATCACAAGTAGACATACTCAGTTTTATTTGAGAATTGTAATTATATAGGAGTAGAGAAGCATATAAATCTTCCTTCACTGAAATCACTATCTTCTCTGAAGTGTAGCCTTGCCAATTCAGTAATCTGTGTGAAATCCAGCCTGAGCCATGCTGCCTACTCCAAAGCAGAGTTGTCCTTGTTCCATCTGGCTTGTCTCAGCAGAAAGGTCAACTCCCAGGACTGCCAGGGAAGTGCTGCTCTATTGAGGTATTATCCCTGAAGAGGCTGGAATAGCATGTGTGACTGAGACTGAGAATTTGTTCCCTAATTTTCCTCAGTAGTCCAGGGACATGTACATTATTTGGGTAACAGCTGTCTGAGTCCATTGCCAAGCTGGCTCAGTAATGGTCCTTGGTGCAATGCAAGAGAGCAAAAGTGTTTCCATGTAGTTGGGAAAGCTGAGGAGTTTTATCAGAAATTTTGGAAAATGTGGAATGTTCTCAACTGGCAAAATGACAGTGTCTGATGTTTCACCACAACTGTGCAGTGTGGGCTGAGGAAAACAGAATGTTGGTATGAGTTTTACTACTCTTCATCTTTAAATTTTTTAGCACTTTATAAATATTTTCTAATTTGATGCCCCTCTCTGTTCCTCTTTTATTCTTTTTTTTTTTTTTTTTTTTTTTTTTTTTTTTTTACAGAGAGAATAGCTAAATAAAATTGTAGGTACCTGAAGGTATTCAGGAGTAATAACCTACTGGACCTTACTACAGCGATGTAGTCTATAAGGAAGTCCCTCTGTCCACCATGCATACAACCCTTTTCCCTCCCTTTCTTTTGGCGCTGATTTACTGTTAATTGCATTTCAATCAAATTGGAATGGACTAATAGACTGAAGTCTATTATTCTAGCTTTTAACACAATGAAATCATGTTTAGTGATTTGCTCTAGGGGAGGAAATGAATATCCCTAACTTTTTCCTCCAAGTAATGACAGAAATACAGATGGGGATTTCTGCATTACAAAAAGTGGGATGGGGAAAGTGAATGGAGGAACGGCAGAAATAGTCACAGTTTGTGCTTTAGTCCATCAATTCATTGCACTTTGGGTTAGATAACTGCCTTCCATTCATGCTAGTTCACACTTAGATCTGTGCATTTTTATTTACTTTTGTTCATTTACTTTCTAATGATTTGTCCTGTTGTGTTCTAAAAGTGAGGGAGACTTATTTCTTCTGATAAGAGAATAATTATGGTACAACTTGTGTTTCCTTTCAACTTTTTGTAGTTGTAGACAGCTCCTTAAATGATGTCAAGTTAACTTCTTGCTGTCACATGGTATATTGATGATTTCAGAAAGCTTGAGCTCAGCTGTAGCTGTGCTATTCTAGATGTGCTTTTGAAACACAGAAAATGAGACAGACCCTGGTGGGGCAGCCTGTATTTGGGAAACCTTGAGTGAGCAAATCTGTGTAAACATGCTGTGCTCACTCCCAAGCAGAGTCCCAGGGGAATAGAAGAGAACTGCAGGAAAATTTCTCCATCCAGGAAGACTAGGGAGGAAATAGCTCCAGCAAGCTGTTTCTGCTATCTGCTGTGGATGGCAGGACCAAAGACCTCAAATGATTACTATTTAAGTTACCAGTTAATGAATTGTTAAACTTATAGGAACTTGTAGGAAAAACTTGGAAATTTCCAAATTAGAGCACTGTTGCCATGGCAGTACATAGAATAAGAATGTATCTTTCACGAATCTGGGTGTGATGGTTTAGTTTTGCTGTGAAAACTAAGCTGACAGTGCATCTGGATTCCACAGCATGTCTGGGTAGAGCCCAAGTACAGTCAATGGAAATTAATTCAGCTGCTTACTCTGTGATTACAGGGATTTCGATCTATCTGGCTCTGTCTTTGTTGTATTTGTGAAGGAATTCAGCACCTTCCCACATGTTTACATCTTTCCAACATGTATAGATAGAAGTGAGTTAGGCAGCAGACAGTCATGTTCTTTCAGCTGAGCTTGGCACAGACATTGCTACTGTGGCTGTTGGTTGCTGTCCTCCTTATTGTCTCCCACAGCTCTCAGTGAATGTTTCCTCATCTGTTTCAGTTCAGACTCCAGAGGACTGTGTTTGACTGCAGTATATATTTCACAGTTGTTTTGTTTTTTTTTCTTCTTGTAAATCCATTCCCCAGTGGAGTTTTTAATATTCAAGAGCTGTCTGCTTCCTCCGTCCTGTCTGAAGTGCTGGCATGGGGATAGTGCAATAATGAGACACGATCCTGTGAAATTGCATGACAGGAAAGAAACCTGTGGTTTAATAAATGAATAGTGGCTGTTGAGAAGAGTTGAAGATTTTCATACATTGATGTACTAAAGCAACCAGGACCACTGAAAATTGGCATGTGTTGAGCATGACTTGGTATGAAATCCAATGACCAGATTAGGAAAAGAGAAAGATACACTGAGTAGGGATGGATATTTGAATTTTCCAGGTCAATCCATGCCTGGTCACTTAATTCTGGAGTTGAAGAAAGTAGGAAGAGCAGAGCTAATTTGCTTGTGCCTGTCAGGATGTTACTGTGACTCTGATGTTTCCATTTTTGTAAGTACTACACCATAAGATCTCCATCTGGTTTTTGGTTAGTTTTTGTTGGGCATAGATGAAAAAAAAGAAGACCTGTAGAAATCACAAAGTATAGGAATTATCTGTGTGTACATCTTTGTAAGCCATTTGGAATAGAGCATCTTCTATATAATAAAAGATTGTCTGGAAGAGTACGTTATAAGAGGACATTACATTCTAAAACCAGTGAAGAATAAATGTTTTCTTGAAAACACTACTAACAGCCTAAATTTTTAGAAAAGCAGGGAAATCTTGCTCAGTTGACACGTGACTTATCTGGCATATTGACATTTGCTCTGTATCTGTAATATTTTTTTAAATGACTATTTTATTTAATTACTAGATACTTAATTAGACAAAGATTTGTCTAGCACCTCCTGTTTATTAAATCATAAAGCATTCTCTAATTAGCATGGCATTTTCTGTAATCAATTTGATGAAATGCCATCTGTAGTTCTAATAATACTGTGTACAGCAAAGTCTGATTGACATATGTGTTGAAGGCAAGGTATCAACCTTCTTATATGTTTGTATTTAAAAAACCCATAAAATGTAAGGAAGAGTAGGCCTCTGACTTGCTAATGCTGCTGTTTGTGCTGCAAAGCAGAGTTTTATTTAAACAACCCAAAACTTAGTAAATATTTTCAGTGGGAAAACTAGCATTAACAATCTTCAGGTTAACACTGTCAGCAATTTCAGACTACCCTGAGGCCTCCTTATTCTATATATTATGGAACAGATTTTCAGCATTGCCTGAATGTACTTCCTTCTCTTCACTTTTTAGATGCTACTTGTACTCTCAAGACTTCTAGATAAATTGCCTTAATGTCTGATGGTTTCTATGCACAAAACAGCCTGAGTACTGATGCTCCTTTGGACAGCTGACTTAGGCTGAGATTTACAGTGCTACATACAAATTAGCCAGCAATTAGCTGTCTGTGCTCTTTGTACCTTCTTTACAAGTCATTTTTTTCTTCAAACTATTCAATATCAATATTAGTAAATTTTAGTTTTATAATAAGCTTGGATTGTTATGATGACTGTTAGAGGCTAAAGAAAAAACACAGTGTATTAACAGGTCAAAAATCACAGCTTAAAACCTCTGTGAATAGAATAGAATAATATTCAATAAAATTAATCCACTGGTAGAAACACAACTCTTGCATGGCTAAGATGGAGGTACCACCAATAAAAGAAGAAAACTTCCAACCAATAAAAGTTGGAACAATATTGATGTGAAAGTGAATAGAACACCAGACTAAAAATCAAGAGACTTGAAAGTATGTGGTAGCTTGTCCATTCAACCCAGTCTGTGTAATTTAAATAACAGGATGAGTTGCTTAATTTCAGTGACATGAAATCAGAGTTTATACTCATCAAATAAACCACCATCATTCAGTGTTGTGCTTTCAGAAAGCTAAATCATTAAAGGCCATGTAGACCCTGGGCCAAATTCTTATACTAGAACAATTCAGGGCTTGATTTGCAGAGATGGTGATGTATTTAAGGATGGAAGTTAGTCCATTTCCCCCTAAACAATACATGGTTTTTCATTAGAATTTAAAACAGCCTGGATTGATTTGGGATAATTTGAACATTTATGATGCCATGTGGAACTGTGAGTGCTGCAAAAGAATTCTGTAGCATTTAGGACATGATAGGGTGTTGTCAATCCAATAAATGAGGGTAAAGAAAATATTGCAAAATTGATGGCAGTCAAGCTGCTTGTCAAGTATGAAAAGTTTTGCATTGTTTTCTTTGCATTTTGTGATCATTTGCCTGTAGTTTGACATTCCATGGAACAATATATATTAGGCCAGGCACAGTATAGAGCTGCAGTTCCTGCCAACACATATCCTGTTCTTGAGCAGAACCTTTACCAGTGTTGAACCTAAACCAGGAACAATAGTGTTAATGAAGCTATTTATAGGTAATGCTGCTTTCATTTAAAAAAAGCACTTGAGATTATGATGATGCCATTTATAGTTGCATCACTGAGGGCTATATTTATGGTATTCATATATAAATCCAAATTATGATTTAAATTGTATGGATTAATCATTTCAGCATTGTTCTTTGCCTAGACATAGAGCACATGATAAAAAATACTTACTTTTAAAAACATAAAATTGCATGGAAATTTGGACATTTAGCCTCACCATGATAAAATAAATCATTGTTGGCTCTGCAGCTAATTTAATTCTGTAAAAAGGAAGTAATATTTATGTTGCTGACTCAGGTACAATTATTATGCTTTAATAATTACAGAATTTTGTTTTAGAGTTTGTTTTCATGTAATATTTAATGTTGCATTCTTTTTGAAAGCCAAATAAGTTGTAGAGAATCTTTTGAGCATCAAGTTGGACTGCAGAGCTCTGTGTCCACTAGGCAGACCTCCTTCACAGTCTGCAGTAGTAGTCCATTTTGTCTGCCTGGGAAAAGTTTCTCTTCTGAGATTTGTGGAATTTGCATTCTCTACCTTTGAGCATCATAACACCTACACAGATTATCTGAATGAAGCTGCAGCACTAACTGGACCCAGTATCCCACCTGCTGCTGAGATCAATATGTGATAGTTTATAGGAAAGTGGAGCTGGAGGCACAAAAAGGAGACACGTTATGCATCAGAAGGAAAAACAAACATCCCTTAGTCCCACAGTCAGCTAGCTAAAAAACCCCAAGGTTTGAGATTTTTTATTAAAATTACCTTAGCCCAGAGCCACAAACATGAGTTATATTGTGCAGACAGTCCTGCATTCCCAAAGATTCATTGCAGAAAGGGATGAGAAAATCAATAGACTGAGTTAAATCTGCAGATGATTCCAAGCCAGAAGAAATTGCAACAGCCATCCAAACTCAGCCCTTTATGTTTTTTGCCACATTTAGACTGAACTAATTCTTGACATAAAAATCTAAAGCATATCTTAAAGAGAAAATGTCCCAAGGCTGATTCTGTCATCTCCTTTGCTGAGCTCTTCTGCACATCACAACCTCCATACCTGTCATCAACTTTTCCCTAACTATATATATGTATATGTATATATGACCTAGATGTCTTTGAAGAATTTTAGCCCACCCAACCTTGCATTTCTGTGTTTGACTTCTGATCCAGCATTACAGTGACAATCCCTTAGCTTTCCTCTTTACCCATTTCCCATTCCTGCAGTGTGCATTCCAGGAACTGGACATTTTACAGTAGTGCCAACCTCACCAGTGGTGTGTGCAGAGGCAAGATCACCTCAGGACTTGACATCCACTTATGCTGGAGAATTGTGTCAACTCTTTACCATGATACTGAGTGGAGAACATGTAGCATAGTATTTATCTGTGTGAGCCCATAAGATTTTTATTCTGTCTCTGCTCTTCAGTTCTTACATCTACAATAATTAATGGTTAACCAGGTGAGACAGAACATTTGGTAGGAGTACCCTATCTTCCTCTTTATTTTTTTTTTTTTGGTTATACTGTTTTTAATCTTCCTAATGTGTTTCCCATTAATTCTGTTTAATGTAAACTTTAGATGTCATAAATCATATCCTGGAAGAAGACCAGGCATAGCCATCTCTATCAAATATAACACTGCCAAATTTGTTTTACAAGATCTATGTTTGTAAAGTCCTATCAAGTATTAATTATTTTGCTAGCCACTATTTTTGTAGGAAGAATCCTGGTTTTGTTGTGCCATTTTTTTATTTAAAATGATGTCAGGATAACTAATGTACAGACCCTTAGTTGCCTGTCTTCACTTTTAGTAAAATAGAATGAATTTAGCAGTCATCTAATGCTCTAGAGTTTCCAAACATTTCAGAAATTTGAGAACTGTTACAATTAGGAAACTTTCAATCAGTTGTTTTAAAGACTGTTTTTGTGTACATCATTGAGGGCTGGTGACATGATAACACATCTTTACAGAGGCTTCCCACGTTCTCCTTTGCTCAAGGCAGAATGCTTTCTATTCTAGTGATGTCCTTAGATTGATAATGTGGCTCTTCAGTGCTGCAATTTGTGCCCAGCCAAGAAGTTTTCACATGATACTACTCTTTGTTTCAAATTAAATAAGAATTTCTTTGAAGTAAGAACTCTACTTCTCTGAATGGCTTTGTGAAGTGTCAAGGATCCCTGAACCTCTTTGTGGTGAAGACACCATGATAATAAAGAAAACAAATTCGTCAGCTGTGCAAATGGATAATGCTAAGGACTAGGTATTGTTTTCTTTTGTAGACTTTTTAACTCTAGGGAACAAAAATTTAAAAAAAACCCACATTGATAGCTCTTATTTACGTTTGATATATCATCATTATGTTGTGATAACTATCACAGTATCAAGCCTGACAAGTCACTGGTTGGGATTAGAATTCCATATTAATTACTGTGATTACTTTTGAAGACTGTATTTATGCTCAGTGCTTGCATGGGACTTTGACATAACCTTTTATTTGAGAAACTCCATGCATTTTGCAATCGTTCATTTAATTTACGCACTTCAGGAGTTGACTACTGAATCCAAAAGAGATGAAAACCCAAATTCAGAGAGAGATATAATTAGTGTCCAGTCTGACTCTGTTTTCTTGGCTGTTTGAATACATTTTCTTCTAACTTGAGAAGAAAGGCTTTAATTTATGTCCTTCACAGTATTTGCTATTTCAAATGCTGTTTTGCACGGTGTGCAGGACTTGCAGGAGCCTTAGGACTGTGTGTTTTATCTATGGTCCTGTTAGGAATTTTAAGGGAAAGTTCTTTATTTTAGTAAAACGGTTTTGATAGGATTATTTACTGAAGCATGATGCTATAAATCCTGCTGGTCAAATGGCACATAGAAAAGTAGATAAATGAAAAGGAGTAACATTCTGATACTCATTTGGATTTGGGTAGCACATTAGTCTCAGGTATGGAGCAAAGATACATTGTTCAGAGCGCTGCTTTTACATGGCTGTTCAAGTAATTGACAGCTGTTCAGTGTCTCTGGGTTATATGTGCCATTTCTCACATCATGGTTTAATCAGAACTGGGGACAGCTCTCTGGCCAGACAACTATTTTTTCTATAGAACTTCTTAGTACCGTGGTGCAACGTCAGTGGAGATTTTTGGTGTGAGGGTTCCTAAAAGAAGTTGCAAAAACTATAATGTTGTGTAATTAGTAACCTGAAACCAAATAACTTCATACAAAGTGCCATTTCTTTTTACTCAAAACGTATATTTGAAACCTTTTTCTTTAAAAGAAGATGCTGTTAATTCCACAGTTCACAATCTAATTTGCCTTCCTAAACAACAGCTCTAATAATACTGTCCTAAACTCCATCAATCCCACCCCACTTCCCAACCATGGTCCTAGAATAGTTTAATAAGCTCTTCAAATGAGGCTTCATTAGTTTTACAGAACATACCAGAGGACATTCACTAGTGCTGTATATCTCGAGTTTCTGTGGAGTCAATTAAAATACAGCTACATTTTTCCAAATAAGCAAAGCAAAGCATATTTTTTATGATAGCATAACTTCTTTCTCCAGTCTTGTTTACTTCCCACTTCATAAAATTCAGAGATCTGTAATGAATTTCTCAGACATTACTGAGGTTTAGTAAAGTTCTTTTGTGTTTCCTTTAGGCTTAATTTAGAGCCTTCCTCATGCTTTCTACATTGTTATAATAAAATCATTTCATTAAATATAAATCTTTCACATGGGTTTTAAATAACATGAAAGATCAGCACTCAATCTATTCAATCTTTTGTTAGAAATAGTGGGAAATTTGGAACCTCTTTTTTGAAAATCAAGGCTTATATAGCATTTGTGTATTTCTTGGTAATTTTACAGGTATTGATATGAACAGATACAAAGCCTTTTTCATAAGAGTCACAATTAATTTCGTTTGTTTGTTTTTTGTTTTTGTTCTTAAGTGGTATTAAGTTATGTTTATCATGAGAAATTATAAATGGAGTGGTAGAAGGAAAAAATTGCTACAGTTCATCCCACAGTGTTTTAAATGTTTTACAAATGGACCTACTTACCTTTAACTCTCCTTTGCCAACATTCAGCTTATGTGGCAATCTGGTATTCTGTGGCTCAGCACTAATCACACAGAATGTGGACTGTCTTCAGATAGTCATAACTTTTTCAATCCAGTCAAAAATACAAAAGAGTAGAAGTTTTGTTAGAAAAATCACATCTAAGGAGATATGTAAATACGATATCCAGCAAAAGCTTTTTTTTCTTTGCAAAACTTTACTTAAGTTCATGGCCCTTTTCAAAGTGAATATGCTTGGACCTTGGTGTCAGAATGACAGTGATATCTAGGTGAGAGCAACTTTATGGTCAAGATGTGACTTCATTCAAAACAATCCTATCCCACTGAACATGTTTTTGCCACAGAAAAGGTTTCCATTTAAATGAAATTTTTGGATGAGCATGCTATAGGGCATAAATTGGTATTTTTGAAGCTCATGAAGCAAATTGACAAAAGTTCTGTCTTGTATGTGTATTGTAATAAAGACATTCTAATTAATTTAACATACTGTTTTTCTCCACAGGTATATTAAAGACTCAATGTGTTTCCTAACTGTTTATGCCTTTGTTGTTGCAGATACAGCAGTGGTGTATAAAAACAGGAATGGACATGTTGTTGAATTGAATGTTGAAACAAATACAACTACATTATTATTGGAAAATACAACTTTTGTAAGTAATATATATATTATTTACTTCTTTCTAAATGGAAGTTTGCTAAGATTTTTCCTGTAATAGGAGGGAGAAAATACAATATGTAGATGGTACAGAAGATATGCTTATAACCTAGACTAGATTGTATATAAATGAAAAGTATAATCCATTCCTGTCTCAGTGAATGATTTCTGAGTGAAATTATTTGTTGTTTTATCCAACCTACATATAAATAACCAAGATGTTGGAGGATTTTCTATCGATTGTAGTCTGTGCTTTGTTCAGGCCATTTGAAGGCTCATGCTTGGTGTATGCACTGATGAATCTGCCTGATCTCTATTAGAATAGGAGATTTCATAAAATGGGGGAATGCTACTCCAAGTGTTGAGAGTTTTTCACTGTTAGAAAAGGGGAAAAACGTTCAAAATTCATAGGAATATTTTCCTTAAAGCAATTGAAGATGCAAAGAAAAATGTATTTCCTAGTTACGTTAATCTCTGGTTTAGTTGTTCCTCTGTGCTTTAATGGAAAACTAGATGATTGGGGATTATTCCTCTTGACCAGAAAATAGTATGTACGTGAGGGTTTTGCATATCTTTCTGACTAGCAGTAATTGCTAAGGAGTGCTTTCATACTGTACTCTTCACTTAATTTTGTTTTGTTTAACACTGTTGTTCTCAGGGATACTACATATTCTACCCTATAATTCTCATTTATCAGGGTTTTGCAGCATAATCATGTGGCTCATCAATCTTTCCTCATAAATACTCCATACAG
The DNA here is from genome assembly GCF_001715985.3 of Manacus vitellinus. Classification (NCBI taxonomy): domain Eukaryota; kingdom Metazoa; phylum Chordata; class Aves; order Passeriformes; family Pipridae; genus Manacus; species Manacus vitellinus. The sequence continues at coordinate 1,116,030 of NW_021939632.1, forward strand.
ACCACTGGCTGTTATTGTTAATCCCTGTATTTTTAATTTAGTAAAATCTTTTGCACCTGCAGACCCTAAAGGATGACTTCTTTTCATCAGCAGTCTTTGGCAAATGCTGATTTTATTCCTGGTCTGTTCTTGGCCTTTGCTGATAGAGATTCTTCTTTTCAAAGCATAAAGCCTCGGGTGACCTTTACTTCTAACTTCTCAAACAAGAAAGAGGAGAGTAGAAGTTCAGGAGAAAGAACTTGATGCTGACTTCCTAGGTCCGTGTAAAGATGAAGGAGAAGGGAGGAGAGAATTGTATTTTAATGGGGTGTGTGTGTGGCTCCCTTTCTGTGAGCTGGACCTTTCCATATGCTGGGATGTGTCTCAGGGTACCTCTTAGCCCAAAAAAGGCTGTCAGACACAATTAAAAGTGGGTGAAAAGGTGAATCTCTGTGAAGTACAAACTACAAAGTAGTGCAGAAGCACTTTCTCTCTTATCCATGTATTTGAGTGTGTGTGTGTGAGCGCTTGCCTGGCCAGGTAGAGGATTAACTGTGTCAGGCCTATGCACTGCCTTTAGTGTATATCTTGAATGCAAGCAGCTGCCTGGGCACCCCTGGCTATTAAACAGGGCTTTAATTACAAGACTTAAGTTTCCTTACAGATTAATTCATATACTTTTGGTTGCAGTTATTTGGCTCATGTGATGTAAAGTGTAATGCCAGCATGACAAGCTATTCAGGCCATTATGCTAAACCAGCCTTGCCACGTAACACTGGATTGGTGTGGACAGGCTGCTTCATAATCTGAGTGTCACCTCTTTTTGCAAAGTTGCTCTTCTCTGGGCTCTTCATGGAACTGACTTATCCTGAACTCACACAAACTGAGTGAGCTCTAGACATTAGATATCTACTGTTAATTAGAAATATGGGAAACTAAAACAAAGTAGATAATATTCCAGCAACCATTTAACAATTATGAGTGGAACAGAGATAAACAAAAAGCTAAGTGTGTTCTTTCCTGCAAAAGTCCTCTCTTTACACAGTCAAAAGCTTAGAGTGTTAGAATTAAATAAAGTGAATTCCAGCAAGTATTCATATGGAAGTATAATAAAAAGCTGAAAACAGAGCAGAAGGTTCGATAAGTTTGTTGGTGTATGTTTGGAAGACAGCAGTGGGAAATGTTCTGCACTGAGTTGTCTGTTGACACAGTGGCCAACAGTCCTAACAGGAAATCATAACATTACAGAGGCAGGCTGAAATCAAATGCTGTCCTCTTCCTGTAAGCTTGCCTGCCCCCTAATTCACACTGCTAAATGTAATCTTCCAAAGTCATACACCTGGATCATTAATCAAACATTTTCCTCGCTCAGTGTCACATCTGCTTAATCACTGGTGTATAATTAGAATGGTGCTGGTTTAATGACTCTGCAGAGATGTCTTGTATTAATAAGAAGTACAGTAGAGATCCAACATATGCAGTGGCACTGTAAGTTCCCTCATTCTTCCCTATCAAAGGGTTTTAGTCATGGAAGAGTCACCTTTTGCTGGGAGTTATTAGTATGATTTTAATCTGGGTTTGTTCTCCTGTTTGCTCAAATAGGGCAGAAGTGACATGTTTACTTAGTAATATTGATAATTGTCCATGGAAAATTGAACTGCCATGATAAACTCATTGCACGGAGGCAAGGGGCAAATAAAGACTCCTGATTGTCACTCCTGATTGGGCTGGGTTTGAAACAGCAGCTCAGAAGAGATTTGGGTTTTTTTCCCCTCATTGCTAAACCCCTGAAGCAGTCTTCCACTGCTTAGAGATCACTGGCTCTTCTTTTGCACCTTAGAGATTGCCATTTTCCTGCAAAGTACGTATCTTTTACTCTTCTTTGTGTTGGTTATTGTCTAAAAGTCAGATATCCCTACTGAGGATCTCCTGTGCTCACTATATAGGTGCATCACCAAAAAAGCAGACTGCAGGTTTTAAAAAAGCATGTTACATATATAAAAGATTAAAAAATATCCTTTAAAATTATCTTTAATAATAGTCATGCGCCCAGAAAGAAGAAAGACTAGTGTTTTGTCATTCTAAGATGCCCACTTCTCTTACATGGGGGAAGTATCTACTCCAAATTCCTGAATTACAGTATTTTTTTACAGTTTCATCAGGTTTTATTCAGAACTAGAAGAATTTTTCCCTTAGAAATGGAATCCTTTTCTATAATCAATCTATTGATAAAACAATCTGACCTTTATATAATTAACAGCAGCAAACCAATATTATGGATAACAATTGCAATGCCATGAGTGAAAAGGGTAGCTTGTAAAGCACAAAGAATATCTATTAACATCTCTAATTGTTATTATTTAGAGATGTTTTCTAATATGTGTTTGTCCTCTGAGTGTATTCATGTAGTGCATCCTGTTTCAGCTGTCTAATAAACAGTTAAAGTCCTGAGCCAGCGGTGTATAAATGTTAACAGCTGGAGGCTGGACAAGTCTTCTATTAAGAGAAGCCAAAAAAAGCCCTAGACATTAATCTCTGCATGGCATCCTGATGTTTGTGATGCTGCCTTGATACTTGATTACAATATATTCTCTGTGATCTATCTGAGATGCCTATCACCATGATCCTAAGTGATGAGCCTACCAGGTTTTCTGCATTTAGCAGTACTTTATTACACATCACACCTCCAAAATAAGTAGCATTATGCCACATTTATCTAAGTAATTTCAGTGTTTAACAAGCATTTGATTTATTCCTTTTACTATCAACTATTACATAAAGTCAGTAAGAGCAGGTTACCAGTTCACTCACAGCACAGCCACAAGATGCAGCTAAACTGAGAAGAGCGCATGGAGGACCACATGGATTCTTGTGCTCAAGGGAAATTGTCCATCTGGTCCCCTATTATACTTCTAGCTCAGCTTCTCTAATCTGTTTTACAAACCTTAAACCGAAACCAAAATGAAAAAAGCAAACACAGAGATGAGAAAAAATATGCGTGAGGACTGTGTGTTCTGGTATGGAACTTTCCAAATGTGTTGAATCCTCTGAAAGAAACCTGGAGAAATTTTACCTTAATTTCTCCCTCTCAAAAAGCTCCAATAATTATAAAAGTGCTAAAACTTTAGTTAGTGCTCAGTTCCACTGCTTTTGTGGTGCATATGTGCAAAATTATTTGGACACCATGCGTGCACCCTAACAAACACTCAGTCCAGGGTCTTCAGTCAGAGATAATTCTAGTGTGGCTTCTTAAACCTTTCGAGTGTAGATGATGGGATATACTTTGAATCATCAGATAAAAGGCTGTTGTTTTGTTTTCAATACCTGACAATACAAGTGTAGTTGTTTTCAGTTTGTGAGCTCAAGGGGAAGCTGCATTGTGGTGCACAGCAAACAGTTATTACTGAGTTGCAAACCTGTTTCCACGGGAGCATACCCTGGAATATGTTGTGTTGTTTTGTTATTGTGGACCATCTTTTACACAAGGATGGAGAGAGAAGGATTACTTCTCCCTGCCTGCAAGTGGTGAGCAGAGCAGTAGTCATGGCTCGTGAATCACAAGTAGGCTGTGGCAGCCCGGCTGTGAAAACCCTGTGGAGGCCTTGCAACCAAAAACAGAGAATGAGAGTTTTAGTTCAAGCAGAGCTTTGGGCAGAGAGTGTTTTGTGGTGTTTTACAGAGCGTTGTTCGTGAACAGCCCTTCTTGTTCTCTACCTTTTGATTTTTTTTTTGGTTGTTTTGTGCTCCCCATCACCGCATCCCCTTCCTCTTTTGACACGAAACTCAGTGCAGCATCATAATGCAGTTATAATTCCTTTGTTGATTAATGCAGATTTAATTGCAAGACTGGTTTACATGCTTATATTTTTAAGAGCCTTGCATAAGAGATTAATGAAAGGGCGAATAATAGTAAATACATTAAACAACATTATATAACCACATAAATATTAGTAATTGTTGCAACACTAGACATTTTAATGACCCACACATGTTGTAAATAGGTGGTTATGAATATTGTAAAATATCTCTACTCTCCCGTGCTCCTTTAAATGTTAAATAACCCCCTCAGCAAATCCTTTTCAGTAGGGGGGGTTTAGTAAGGTAGGATTTATTGTTGCAGTGCCCCACTGTGCATCAAGGTGGGAAAGCCTGACAGATGAAAGGGTTTGCAGTCACTGTAGCTTGGTGATGCCCATTGTTTTCTGTCCAAGTGAAGAATGTCCAAAATGCAAAACTGTCAGGTTAGAGTAGCTCTGTGTGGGGTTTTTCTAAATAATATTCCTGATAAGATTGTTCTTTGATATAGAAAACAGTTAAGACCTAACTATATCAATGTTAATGAGGAACGTGAGGGAAAAAAATTGCATGACTGAATGGTTAGAAGTTATTTTCTAGCACAAAGGCAATGGTGCAAGGCCCCTGTGAGCTCCACAGATTGGTTCATGTCTATTTTTATGTCCTACAGTTTCAGGTGGGGTTGGGAATTTCGTTCCTGTTTTTGAGAACTACCCATCCATAGCATAGAGGTCAGCTTAGATCATGCTTTAAGGCATATTTGTCTTTTAAACTGGATGGGAATCCTGAGCCTTAACAGCTACAACACTTAACACTGCAACATTCTTGGATCTAGGTTAAATGCTCAGGTGACACAAGAAGTGGTGCATTAAGTAATGTAACCTTGGAAACCCAAGTTTTTCAACATTCCAATTATCATAAGTTTTTCTAATTACAACCAGACTCTCTCTCTCAGAGATGCCCTGTTTTTACTGCTACAAGCCTTGTTATGCTGGGCTCCACTCTCAGCTGCTCTCTCATCAAGGCCATCTCCTTTCAATCACAGCAGTGGTAATAAAGGAGAATCCCATTGATCCCTTGATTGCTGGTACCACCCTAGGGAACTGTGATGTACCAAATGCCTTCTGGTCTTGCAGCCACTCTAATTCTGTCCAACTTGACTCCTGCTGTGTGTTCTCATTTGGTCAATGCCTGTCTGATAAGCTGAGCTGAATACCTGTAAATGCTGATGATCTCCAATACAGGGAGATCCTGCTATACCCTTCAGGTAAAATACTGATACAGTTGTAAGTGTGTGAAACAGAGATGTATAATTTCCTAAGTAGTAGTATTGCCACCAAGCTTTAAAGTAACATTCCAGAGGTCTTGAAATATTTTATCCCAGATGGATAATGAAAAATTTTGCAGCCTAAATATGTGTAAAGGGAGCACAAAACAATAATTGGAGAAGGATAGTAATAGGAGTGTAGAAGATGGAAGTCTCTGGGGAAAACAGAAGCGCAAGAAACTGAAACAGGAGGAGGGGTACAACTAAAGGACAAAATCCAAAACCAACAAATAAGCTCCACAACAGTGAAAATTTCTTTTAATCAGTTTTGACTGCGATGTATTATTTCACTGAAAGCTATCATACTGAAACTATGGAAAAAGAATATTATAAAGTATTTTACATATTATGAATACATTCTTAAAACTCTGAGTTACACTATATTACAAGTAACTTCCATCTATCTGCTCTACAGCATATTTTTGATATGTAAAATGATATTTGATGAGGTAAATGTTATAGTAGTTAAAATCCACAAAAATAGTAAAAACAACATTTTATGGTAGGTGAAAGAATAGGGGAAAGATGAAGGAAGTAGCCAGTACATCAGTACCTCAGAACCAGGCTTTAAGAAAACAGCAGAAATAAAAGAGAGCTGATATTTAGGAGTCCTTGTTGAGGATGTGGAGCCTAAACCAAGCCTAAAACTTCCCTAAACACATCCATAACTGGTATTTCTGTTAACAGCAAAAACCACAGAAAATGCAAACTGAAAAAAAAATCATCAATGCAAAATATTGACATAGGAAATCAAAGTTGAGGATATATTGTTCATTGGAATATTTGTTCCATTTTAAGCGTCCATATGGAAAGGCGGAAGAAAAGCCAGTTCTTCTTTATGTGTAAAACTATGATTTCACAATATTTGAATGTGGATGAAAGAAGAAAGCTGGAAAGGTGAAGGGCAAAAGTCTGTTTAAATGCTCTGTGTCCTTTTGCCTCCATTTGGATTTTACCATTGCAACCTATGTTGACAGTGAGAATAGCAGTCATTGCTGGTCCATGGGATCATCACATCATGCATCATTGTCAGGAGAAGAGTTAAAACTCTTATCACGTGAGGTATTTCAAAGAAATCTAGAAATGCAATGTTTCATATGGCTAGGCCTAATTATAAAATCTATGGGGGTTTTGGTTGAGTGAAGAATAAGATCAGTCATGTCTGAAAAAGTGATGTCAACTGCAGTAGTGCAAGAAGAATGGATGGCAGGTTTGTGAATTAGGCAGGGAAGACAGTGTACAAGTGTTTTAAAAACATTTTTTTCGCTCAGAATCATGCAACATTTAAGGATTACAGCAATTTCTCTAGTCAAAATGTTTTCTAATTGCATAGAGCTGATGGTTTTCACAGGGATTTCAAGTCTTGATGTGGCTAGATAAAGCTAGAGGAAAATAAGGAAATTACCTTCCCTTTCTTCCTGTGTTGTGCCTTGCCTCTTTTTGTGGTTTGGAAAGGGATAAGGGTAGGTATGGAGTGCAAAGGACAACACAGTGTTGAATTACCCCCAGCCCCCTGACTAGCTCATACTGTGCAGTGATGCAGAGGGAAAGCAGCCCTGCTTCTGCATCCCTGGACTGGGCCTAGTTAGGCAGCTCTATTTCTCCCTGTTTCAGAGCTTATTTGTCCAGAACTATGTTTCTTAAGAGATCAAACACAGCTAACCATAGAGGCATAGTAAGGGGCAGTATTTAGGTCTGTCTTCCTGAATGAAGGCTCAATAGCTCCTGACAAAGCAAGAAGCTTGAGAGATTGTGGATACACAGACACGGTAACAGAACAACCATCCTCCAGATTTTTGACAACAAGACACCAGAAGTTTTTTAATTCTCAGTGGGTTTCCAATATGATATTTTCCCAACACTTTCTTTCAAACTCAAAAATATGTTCTCCTGAGAAGAGAACAAACCCTTGGGGTCAGAGTCTTCACAAACTTCTTTTTAATTAATAAATATATCTAATCCCTATAGTGAATGTCTCAATAGATAATCTCCCAGGAGCTTGAGTGGCATAGATCTCACCTCCTACAGCAGGGACTGAGGTTTTCTTTTAAGCTCATCACCAGCTGATCTAATCTCCTCAGTCGTAGAGTAAGGCATCTTTTGGTTGATGAAATACCTTAGACATGGTTGTGGGGAAAAAGTGAAATGTCTTTTGTTTTAGTGACTCACAGATCCTGAGCTTACTTGCCATGTTAGGCAGGAAGAAGGAGTCAGGTGATTTTTCTTTATTTCCTACTGTTAATCTAGAAGGGCTTCTTCTGTGAATATGAGAAGGCAGTTTCTGAATTAATTACCAAAATTGAGCTTGTCCTTACCAAAAAACCATCCCAATGCCAGAACTCTAAAGAAAATTTTAATCCCTTTAAGTGACTTTAAGTTACTTAAATCTCTTGCAATTCTACTAGAATTAAGCCTCTATTTCATTAAAGGCTTGATTTTAAATCCAACTTAAATGAGCTAATTATGTTTTTATAATAATGTAAAGAAATCAGCATTGCCATCAAGTTTGGCAATGAGTACGTGATTTCTGCTGGTCAACTTTTAGTTTCTTATTTCTGAAGTAAAATATTAAAAAGTATGAAACAGCTTTATACTCCTTTTACCAAGGAAAAAAAAAACATTATACCAACAAGAAGAAAACTATTTTGCCAAAACCATTCTCTTCAATTAAAAAAATTACATCTTTTGGCATTGCATGTACATCATGTGTCTGAGACATTTCTAGAGGCAAGCAGAATTCTGCAGGTGAGTGCCAGCTGAATGAGCAAGGTCATCTTCAGTAGGATTCAAATGATTTTAAATCCCAAACCCACAACACTTGGATATAGAATATAATATGCAAATTGTTCTTGCTGGTGTTACCTCAAACTGCCAACAGCTTACAGCTGAGCTACTCAGCTGTCTGCATGAAGTACCTCATTACTTGTAAGGTGGCATAATCAGGGACCGAAGATTCTTACTAAATGTATGAAATGGTAAGCACTGCATGCCCTGAGAATGAATTTGGAAAGTTGCTGGGTTATATATTGCTGAAAACTGAGGTAGGGGGGCAATAATTAATATACTACTAGAAAGAGGAGAAATTTCATGTCTAAAAATGTTTTCAGTGAAGTGCCAAGAAAAGGGAATGTTATTCATAGATTAGCATTAACACAGTTTATGCTTGAAGATGGTCAACTCTGAGGTTTGGTTGTTTTTTTTTTTCCATCTACTTTCCTCAAGTCTGCAGATTTGTCTTCTGACTTCTGATACTGTTACACTGCTGCATCAAACTAATACCGTTTATCTTCAAAACTAATTTTTTCCCTTTGATGTCTTTGGATAGTTTGATTCTAATACCTGGGAGTCTGAGTTTAATCTGTATATCAAAACGTAGCATCTTTTCACTTGATTGGAAGATTTTGTTGTTGTTGTAAATTACTCCTTAGCTACTCTGAATGTATTAGTTTGTGACTTCTGCTTTGGGTACCTTAAACCCCCATTGAATTCATTAGTTTAGCTGTGGGATTAGATTAAGCAGAACAAATGCTTAAGAAATAAAATAAGGGAAAGTCTTCCTTTGAATAGTGGATAGAAGTTGTTCTGCATAGCTATTCATTTATTTGTTTTCATCTTGCACCTTTGTGGTTCAGTTATTTTTTTCTGTCCTACTTTTTCAATTCTTATCTAGATTTTTCACATCTCCTTTTTTCTTTCCTTCTGCAAATAGATGTCTTGAGATTAATTTAAAATTATTTCCTTCAGTGCCCTTTAAAGCACATTCTTATCTTTCTCATGCATTAGATGCATTAAATTATTTCTGACAACAGCATTACCCCTTGATTAAATTACAGCCTTGAATTCAATTGGGTGTCATGTAGTCCTGGGTAGATGTAAAGCATTATTAGTTTTATGGTGCTAGCTTATGTTTCACTTTGCTTTCTGCTAAGAACTTTTTTTCTTATAAGAAAGATTTTTGCTTTAGTGCGAGTTGTCTTGCAAAATGTTTATGTATGTGGTGTTAAAAGAAAAGCAATAGGGACATGTTGTACAGCTATTCTTTTTCTTGTGTGTTATCTTTAAGGCTTAACCTAGTTATGAATCTCTCTTATAATCATTCCTGAAGTACATACCAACCAAAGTGTCTGCCTTCATCCTCTATAGATGAATTGGTTATAGTTGTTATCCTTGAGTTTAGTGCTTGTAGTAATGATAAAAAACTCATCAGCTTCTTAATTAGTATTTAGTGTTGAAGCCAGATTCATCTGTTGCCGCTGTAGTGATACCAGCTAATTAGGCTAAGAATTATTTGAGTCCTTCTTTTGTGAAAATTACGTCAGTGTTCTAAACCAAATCTCTCTTACAAATGGGAAAGTCTTAAGTGAGTTGTAAGACAATTTGGGAAAAAAATTTCCTATAGCAAACTCACTTTTATTGTTACTTCATTGCAGGTAACATTCAAAGCATCAAGATACTCTGTTTCACCAGACTTAAGATTTGTTCTTCTTGCTTATGATGTTAAACAGGTAAGTCAACTATTATTAATCAAAAAGCCTCTAAATTAAAACTCTGAAACCATTGTTTTCTGTGTTTCATCTGTGATCCCACTTAATAAAATAGGATTTATGTACTATATTTCTCTTCCCAAAACCTTCTGATGCAATGATGGGGAAGTTTGTATTGGAGTATGTAGGGAAGTATTGCAAGGTTCTCAGGGGAGGTAAATTGCCATGGTTCCTCTGAAGGGCCTTGCTGGTTTTTGCAGTAGAGCTTTCATGACACTTAAACTGCTCTGTTTGCTGTTTATGTGAAAGCCCATCTTTTGATGTTTCTTCTGTTTTAAGCAGCTGTACAGGTCATTTATGGACTATACTAAAAAAAATAAATCTAGACTGATTCATGTCATGAAAGTTTTATTGTTGGCTTCAGTAGTCTGAAGCCTGATAGTCTGAAAGTCTATATAATGCAGTATATTCTTTGTTTCTTATAGTATTTAGAGATTTTATAGGCTATTATGTTGTCAAAAAGAGTTCTGATCAATAATACCATGTAGCGTTTTCTAAAATAAATCTTTGAACACACAAAAAAAATAGTTTTATGAATTTCTTCTCTGCATATTGATGTTTGTATAAAAAAGTGCTATTAAAATATGAACTGTTTTTCATGAATGAATGGTTCTGGCTTGGTGGACTCTGATTATTCAAACAAGTTGGGTTGTTTTGTTTGTTCTAAAGATGTTGTAAAGTGATTTGTTCACTTTGTATTATTACTTGTATTCAAGTAGGGTTTTCATGTACCAATTTTAGGGAATTCCAGATGAAGCTCTTTTTACAGTATGCATATATCATTAGGAAAGAGCTGCTGTTGTTTAGTTCACTGTTTTTGTGATAAAGAGCTCCAATTTGATTCCTGTCTGAAGTATACTTGCTTCTTGCTGTTTCCCCTTTTGATTGGTTCTTATTTTGTGAAAGAGTTTAATAATCCCTCATAATTGCTTAAATTCCTCATTTGTTCTGTCAAAACTTCTGAGTGTTTGACATGCAGATAGCTCTCAATGCTTGCTGGATCTCTCCCTCCCTTTGCAGTAGAACTCCCTTTCTATATTTCATTTTTGATTTTGTTGCAAAAAAAAGAAATTTTTCCATCCTTTTGCAGTCGAGTTACATAGAGGAAAGAGGTTTGCAGCATTTACGTTTTCCGTCTGACCATTTCCTTTGCTCATGCATATTGACAAGAAGTAATTAAAATGAGAAATGAGCAGGCAAACAAGCAGTTTGTGGTGGTAATCCTCATGGCTTTGAATGAGGCTTGTGTTGCTTTCTCTTGACTACTTCAGCTGGGCTCATGGCTTTCAAACCAGACACATACTGTGGTTTTTGTGTCTTCTAGAAGTGCTGGTGATGGTGCTAAAATTTGTAATAGCTGGATGTTGTCACTCAGATGTAAATAATACCACTGAAGTCTCTTAGCTCCTGAGAAGAATGTGTTGCTTAAGGTGAAAGGAAAAATAAACAAAAATCGTGTGAGCCAATTCATTCAGAAGTTGCAAAAAAAATATTATTGTGAATATTTGGTAAAAACCCTTTTTTTCTTCCAAATTTTCTGTTTCTTGGGATATTTCTTGGGCTAGTAAGGCACTTCTGTTTGCTCTAAATCTGTTGGAGAAAAGGTATGCAATGCCTTGGGAAGCCTTTATATTTTTTCATAACTAATACTTCCAAATAACACGAAGGGTTAAGTTAGTGTTCATACTTCTTGGGCCTTCTCAATTTTTTCTTTGTCAGTCAGAGACAGACTTACTGAGTAGGGATGAAGGGAAATCAACCTGTCTACCTTACTTGTTCCCTCAGCTGTTAACTATAATTTATTAAATTTATTGACTATAAAATTAAAATCAATACTAAACAGCATAATGTAATTGGAGAGTTTTAAATTAGTTTCATTAGGATCAGGCTGAATTCCTTCTTCATACCTCTTTTGAGTGTAACTTTTTATGAAACTGAGGAGTTGCTTGTCGTCATGTGTTACAACACAGGGTTGACTCTATTAATATCCAGTTCAAGGAACCACACATAACTTATGGTAGGCATTTAATTGATCTCACCATCTGCTATAGATTGCCACAGACCTCTGGACTTTACTACTTATGTTTGACCCTTATTTTCCCTTCTTTGTTAAGATTTAGGTCTATAATTGCCCTGTAATGTATTTGATGGGATTTCTGCTTTTGCAGACTCTCAAGAGTTTGGGATGTTAAAATTATAATAGTTGTTTACATACATCAGACTGTGCTCTTTGTAACATACAGTAATACAGCTGGAACAGATTTATTAATCAACAGTTTTATAAATAAGCTAGTGTGTTTCTGCTGAACAGATTGGAGGAAAATAGAGACAAATGCTCTTCAGACATTTTGTCATGAAATTGTAATTAGAAACAAGGTTATTTTGATGTTTGGATTAAAAATAAATGTTGAGTTAAATTAAATAGTTGAATATTTATTTTACTGTTGTCAGCATTTTCTTTAATCTATTTTATGCTTGGAATGGCAAACTTTAATTAAATTTGCAGTTGTTTCAGCACAATTAAGAATGTCCTCTACGCATAACGGAACATAAATCTGCATGAAAATAAGCCATCTTTGAATACAAAAGTAATAATTGAATGAATCATTTAAATCGTGCTTAATAGAAGGAAGAAAAGCATTTCATGTGGCATAGCAGCTGTTTTAGTATAACTCTATAAAAATAATATGGAAGAAAATTCTTCTGCTAAGGAATTCAAGGTGGTGTAAATTGATTTCTGGATATTGGGTTCCCTCCATCTCCATCATAGCACGTCACAGAACCCAAGCTGGCATTGCTGGCATAATCCCTGTGACTATCAGGAGTTTTCTGTAAGGCTGTGGCAATTGTGGAGGTACTTTCTGTGTGCTCTTTTCTGCAGTACTCCATAGTTCTCCACACTTCTGAAATGCTTTCATCAATTCTCTGAGTTTTTTGACTTCGCCAAAACTTCCATGGATCAGCTGTGTGTAGTGTATAATGTTCTTTCCTTCTGTTGCTTGCCATAATTTGGTGAACATCACTGGAAAAAGTCTCATTTTTGAAGGCAACAGATCACTAAGTAGGATCTAATTTGAGAAATTCTTGTTGAATATTGTGCCATCCTGATTCTTCTGGGACAGTGGGAACACAGCACCAGGGAAATTATTATACATATTGTATGTGAGAGAGGACAGTTTTGCACTGCTATATCTTTTTTATTTTCCTTTGAAAACTGTCAAGGTGTGAGCAAAGAATGTGACTCTCTGAGAGACAGAGTAACTAAGCCTGTTGAGATTTCAAGAGGAAAGGTTATTTCACTGTTGCTTTCAATAAGGACTGTGCTAAAATGACATTTAAAATTTTTCTCACTCTTCTAGTGGTGTTATTCACAACTACCAAAACCTGATTTATGTTTTGATTAGAAAGTGGAAATCAGACACTCTGTTCTTGCATCAGTGATAAAGAATGGGGCTGAAACTTGCAGAACAGTGAGCACTGATATCCTTTGAAATTCTTTTACCATTGGGAAATTTCCATGTCCCTTAGCAGGTTATACCTTGCAAGTTGTTCATGGACTCCACATGAAATGAAAGTAAGTTTTATTCAGATATTAGTGAGTTTTTTGCTCAGACATCCTGGGCATTTTCTCCCCATGCTCTTTGTAGAGTACAATGTGCCACAGAAGAGCAAATGAAGTAGATGAGATCAGATCCTCTTTTTCTTCATTTGATTTAATAGCCCTTCCTTGTGATTTTGTGACTTTTTTTCCTACAAACTGTACTTTCCTTCTCCCTGCTTTCAAATCCCTTTTGAATACCAAATTTCAAGATTTTTTTCCTACTTTATTCTCTTTTCTATTAATAATGCATCATTTCTGTTTTCAAGTAATTCAACAAGATTAATTATGTGAGAGTTTTTTTAGCTCTTGGTTCAGAAATGTACTTAAACACAGTTTAAAGTTCAGCTCTAGTTTAGAAGTGCAAGCATATTATATACTGTCTAAAAAAGGAAATCTTTCCCTGAATTAGGGCTTCAAACTGTAATCTCTTTTTTAGCTAGAGAGTTCTAATGAAACAATGCATTTAGCTTAATGCACCATGAAAATAGCTTCTAATAATTCTTATGGTAAGATCAGGATGAAGAGGAACCCAAATCCTTTTCAGAAAGGTGGGAGAAAAATAATTTTAGATCTTACCATCACTCATTCAGTAGGAGTGAAAAATATTTCAAAAGCGTATCTGAGTATTTTTAGTTTAATGTATTGAAGTAAAAATGAGAGTCCAATAGAGTGTTTAAAGCAAAGAAACCCCAAGTTACTTCTCTACTGTGTGCTAATCACTTTGCTGCTGTAATGTCTATTTTTAGAGGGTAATGATAGGGAATACTGACCACAGTCTACAGCAAGTAAAGGACAAACAGCAACAAGTGACATTCTCATCAAGCTTTTAGAGCTTGCTTGTGGTACTGGCTTACTCGAGTGCACTGAAGGGATCTTCAGGAGTTTGTCTGCAGATTAGAAGAATCCATGAGGGGCAAAATTCAATGAAGTCTTAAATTATGATCATCTGTTCTGCAGTAGGAGATTATCTCTCTACCAATTAGGTGGAAACTAAATGTCCAATTGTCAGTAAACCTCTCGGTCAGTGAAATTCATTATTGAATTTTTGTTCAGCAAAAGTTAAAGGATAAAGACATCAACCACCTGGTATTATGTCGTATTATCATGACACTGGTTTTAATGTGTGCAGATGTTTTCAACAGGATAGTATATACAGCGCTTATGAAAGTCTGGCTTTGAGGAGCATTATCTGGAGTACCAGCTAAGGGTTGGAGACTTAAATGACAAAGATGAAATGAAATCTGTCATCTAACCCATGGAAACAATATTTTCTCACCAAGATTATTTCATACAAAAGAATAACAAAAGACTTTTTAAACCAACAGTATTTTATGTAGCTCTCTCTATGAAGTAAAGATCTGATACAAAATTCATGCTATCAACTATTTCCTCCATAAATGCATGCTGCTTTAGATAAACCTGTTTTTCATGTGTATTTCTGTGGGTTCTCAGGGTAATCTTTCATTTGTTCATTCTGAGATGAGTCCAGAGGCAAACATGCATGTGTATACTCCTGATCTTATGGGATCGTAAATTGAAGTCTGATCCAGACATGACTTTCCCATTTATCTTTATCTGTTGTCAAGAACACAAATAACCATTTTTTAGCAGCTTTAGTGTAGTGAGAGGGAAAAAAAATAAGAAGGGAATTTTAAAGTGAGTTACACCCCCAAAATGTGAAATTACTTCTTGCAAATATGTTTTTGTGACATATTTTATTCCTCTCTTAGGTATGACAAGATTGGGTGCTCAAAAGGTCAGCTGTTGAGCAATTCATGGAAGCAGGCTGCTCAAATTTCCCCCTTTTAAAGGCTGTTGTTTTACTTTGAGTTGAAGTTTTAGGTGGTCAGATTAGAATGTGGTAACATAACAGCTGGGCTGTAGGTTACCTTGGCATACTACTCATCTTTTACATATACTTGACTTTATTTTTTATAGCTCCTCAGATATGCAAGGCATTTTAAAGATATAAAAAGCCAAGGTCTTTACCTGAGGAGATGATGTACTTTGTAGTAAAACCTGGTAAAATGAATTTTGTGCCACTACATACTATAATGGATTATCCCATAGGAGTGACTATTCATGTGAACACAGTATCCCACTTCTATCCAGGATTTTATCAAAATTATTGGCAAAACATAATAACCACCAGTCCCCATAAATAGAAGATGGGGAAAATAGAAAGAGCATATTTCATGCTGAGAATCGTGGACAATGATGTTTGTTTAGCATTTGTCTGATAAACAGACTTCACATTTAATCTCTGTTGAGTTGCAGTCCTGGAAGTACTTGCATTCAGTTCATCAGACAGATTACTACCTTACTACTTATTCGAAGTTACACCTGGAATATCTGCATATCCTGTGCATTATTTATCTTTCTATATGCATTATTGTGTATGAATTTTTGGTGTATTTGTGGTGGGATTTTGGGACTGTGCACTGCCAGGGTTTTACTGTGGTCACCAACAGAACAGGGTTTGAACTGTCACAGTTACATCATTTTAAAAAAAATTCTGAACTAGAAAGGTGAGAAACTGGAGTACTGTTTGGGTGCTTCCACTGTTTTTTTTTTAAATTCTGATATAGTAGCTATCATGTCACATACCTGTCCATATTTATCCACTTCCTGCTTTTTCTATGTTGATTCATATATGCAAGTTCTACCTTGTGTAGCAGTTAAAAAAAAAATCATAGTAAACCACATGAGACAGGGTGTTGCTGCTTTTCATATAACTTACTGAGTTTTTCTATTCCATTTTGTTCTTACCGGATTGCTGTTCAAACTCATTTTTTATAAGTAAACAAAATAAGTAATTCTAATGTAGAGAGAATATGGGTTTTTTTCCTTTTCAGAGTTGCCAGAGGTAAAAAATCAGATTTCATGTTTCAAGTTCTTATTCAAAGACAGTATTGAGAAAAGAAAATTGTACTTTTCTGTTGTTCAGTAAAAATGGATTCTAGGGTATTTAGCTTTTCAAACAAAATGTTTATTGACAGAAAAAGTATTTATTTTCAATAATATTGTCATTCTTATCAAGCATGAGTACTGTTATTTCGGTAGGACTTAGATGGTGTCCAGCTGAGTTTCTGAGATGCAGCAGTTTAGAAACTCAGTCTTAACTCTGATTTTTGCATGGTTGTATTCCTACATCATATAATAATCCAAAGGGACTGGAATCCCACTGTGCTAATGCTATAGAAACAGGCATTATTACACTATTTAAGTCAGCAGCTCCATTAATCCATGAACTATTTATTTCATACAGTATAAGTTCCAGCTTCTGCTGTGAAACTGCCAACCCTTTGACATCCCTGTTCCTCTCTTGTGCATTGATAATATGTAGCTATGTCCCAGAAATGTCCATTGTAAGTGAAGAGTTTGTCCATCACAGCCCATGGACAGAAAAGAGTTGTATTTAAAAGGTATTTATTTGTTTGTTTTTTAATTCCACTTATCTTGTGTATACTAATGATTGTTACCAGAAATAGTGTACAACTGAAAGCTAGTTATACGGTGTAATGTTTGAGGCTTCGTAGAAGATGGGGTACTAATGATATTTTTATCAAAGATATGTGAAAATAAGTCTCCCTCAGCAATGCTGAATGAAAACAATAAGGGGCTGTTTTGATAAAAAAAAAACAACTAAGGACAGCCTGAATAAATAACAGGACTGTTAGGAGTCCTAATTGGAGACTGTATCAGTAGCTGTTAAAGGCTGGAAAAGCTGAACAGAGCTTTAATTTGGATTGAAATCTGCCAGAGTTCACCACAAACAACTAGAGTCAACTGATACACCCACCTGTTTTTAATGATTCTTTGTTCCATGTTCCCAAGAAATAGTAATTCCCTTCCTTGCTACCAAAAAATATGGACTAAAAGAATATTTTACACATCTCTCAGTTTTGACAGGTTTTACCCTGAGCATGAATCATTGTTACTTCAGCTGCTACATTTATTGATTTCTCAAATACAAGAGCTGGCTCACATCAAATACCAGGAATAAATGACTTCTGAGGAGCAAAATCACTTCATGGACTTGACTGACCCATTGTGTTATAACATTTTACTGAAATGCCATGTATGTTTTATATGATGTAGGTATCAGGATATCTGCAGGTCTAACTTAAAGACATACTCTTTCTATATGGACTGAAAAGAAACAAGATTGAATTACTTAAAACAAATGCCTACAGTCCAGTTCATGTGTTCAGCACACTTAGAAAATCCATTTTAAAGAATGGAGTTTTTTTGCTTTTATTTCATTTTTCATAATATCCTCTATCTGAAATTCAATGATAATGTATCTTACTGAGAAGTGTGATATGCATTATAGCTTTCTCATTAAACTTTTAAATAAGATACCATTAGTATTGATGAATATAATCCCAAATGGTCACTTAATCTTAAAATAGTCATTGATCACACATTCAGAATTTTAGTCTTGCAGCCAAAATAATATATATTGTTAGTGATCATGAATTTTATACTAGTATTAATTAACATCTTTCTTTGGCTGCAGTGTTATGAATTAGATTTACAAATTAAGGATGACTTAGTGAGTTTCTGGTTTGTTTGGGTTTTTTTCCTAAATGCAACAACATTTGCTAGAAAATCTTTTCAGATGCATTTCATATATGAAATAGAATGCTGAAGCACAGTCTAGAAGCCTAAAGTTCTCATCTTTTAAAGTATCTTGGTTTTGACTTATTATAGAAATTGAGAGGCAAAGTTATTCCACAATATTGACTGATGTGCTAGCATGTGGTTTAAGTTTGTTTTTTTGAATATCTTTAGAAAAAAATGAACTGAATATCTTTGTAGAGTAGCCATGATGTTTTTCACGTTTATTGTGTCATAGAATCATAGAATGTTTGGGTTGGAAGGAACCTTAAAGATCGTCTTGTTCCAACCCCCTGCTATGGGCAGGGATGCCTTCCACTAGAATAGGTTGCTCAGGACCCCATCCAGCCTGGCCTTGAACACTTCCAGGGATGGGGCAGGGATGGTATATAAGGATATATTTAAAGATACATATATATGCTTGTATTTAAGTAAATATAGATTGAAATATTTGTTTTAAAATATCCTATCAGTAAATAACAACACAAAGTGCAAACAGAAAGGGTTAATACTTCTCCAGTCTTATACTTTTTGTAGTACATCTGTTGACTGAAGTCTGTCAGTGATGCTACCTTGAAACCGAAACTCCAAAACTTTATCTGCAGATCTTATTTCATTGGTAAAATGCAATCAAGCATAATTAGACTTTGCCCAGAGAGGCACTTTCAGGACCTGGTTGGAGCAAGCCATCGGACACCTAGCCTGGATTCAGTGTTGATCCTGCTTTGTGCAGGAAGTTCAGCTGATGACTTCCTGAAATCCTCTCAACTTGGTTGAGTGTGTGAGTCGGTATGATCACATGAGCAGTATTCCCCCTTGTGATAAAGATTCCAAAGATTAAAAAAAAAAAAACTTTGATATTTTTGGAACTGTTCCCAAGAAGGAGAACAAACAGCAAATGTCTACCCAAATGTACAGTTTCATAAGGTGCCAAATATTCCTTAAAACATTTTCAATAGTTTTATTTAACTTTTTTTTTTTATGTTCACTTAGATTCTTATTTTCAAATGTTTCCATACCTTTGTGTGTATTAGAAATTTCATCTTTTTCCTCTACATATACATGAATGGGTACAGTTCTCACTGCAGTGGTCATGTTTGGTAGGAAGAAGTTCTGAATTGTTTCCATGCTGCAAAAATGAGGAAAATCAGATGAAAGGAAAATGTAAACTTTGACTGAAGGTTCAATATCACTTTCTGTTATGATTAAATAGTCAAACAGGCTGGCTAACCTGTTTGAAACCGATTACTCTAAAATGTGAGAGGGGGGAAAATAAATGCTTTTCAGTTATTCTGCATAGTTCTATCAGTAGTGCACATCGAATAATAATTAAATTTTACTTAAAATAGACAAGTTGGAAAAAAGTAGTGACTTAAAAAAAATCAGATCAGTGGGTAAGACTTGAAGCTTCTTTTTAATTCTAAATTCCAAGTTCCTGGTCTGAAGAATTTTAATGCACAATCTAAAAATGTGACTGTAACATTCTTAATAAATGTTTTTAGTCTTGAAGGAGAGAATTTTTGTACTGTGCATTTACTCAAATTTCTTGAGGGGGAGCAGGGAAAGTGTTAGCTGCTTTGGTTTTTGTTTGCTTGTTTTCGTAACCAGAAAAAAAGGAGGTTGAAATCTTAAAATCCGGACACCTTTTTGGAAAATATTGATCGCTCCAAAGATAAGTTCAAGTGTAGTACCTGTGGTAAGGACAACCTGTAGCAGCGGTCCAAACATGAGTAAACATGTTTAAAAACTGTCCCACAGAGAATATCTACTCTTCCCAAATGCATGTACAAAAAGGATCTTGAAGCTGGAAGATATTTTGTGCCCCGGGAGCTCCAGAGCTACTTGTCACATCTCAGAGAACCAGTCCAAGCACATCAGAATTTAATTTTCTTCCACAATCTTTCACTTTCACTGTGAAGGAAATATCATTATATTTAAGCAGCAACCGTTATCTAGCAGGCTCCTAAAGTGCTTATCGCTTCTGAACTTGATGAAAATGCTATTAAAGTCAATGGAACTTTTTCCATTGTCTTTAAAATGGACTTTTGGATCATCCCTTGCCCACCTATCACACAAATGTAATAAAGTCATCTCTGTAGTGTGACAGCATCAGCCAGGTGGATGATGAACAAGGAACAAAGATTTTCAGCAGGATCTTGTAGAGGATAGATTTATCAATGTTTTCAGCAGTTTGTCTGTGCTTTGAGTTGGCCTTTAGAGCTGTAGGTTGTTTACACCTTTGTGAACATTAGTCATCTTGCTTCTCATGGTGCTCTCTCTCTTTAGGGACAGTTGTAACAGAGATTTCTGACAACTTGCTTCTGTCATTGTTATTTTCTGTAGCATTTTGAGTGCAATTCACTTGGCCCTGGTGCACTGTCAGCTTATAGTGGTTCTAATTGCCATCTTCATTATCTTCAAGATATTTTAAAACTATGTTTTCCTCCAGTGGAAACTTCCTGAATGTGACCTTCAGCTGCTTTTGTGGATGCTGAGACAAGAATTGATTCAAGTTCTTGTCACTGTCAACTTCATCTGTCCATGGTTTTGTTTATGAGCCTTCCTTCATTGTTTTAGCTGACATGTATATGAACGTGCTGTGTTTAACATGTTTTAAGATTAAGAGGCTGCATAGGGGAGTGTCAGCAAGTTTATTCCTCTGCTTCTCCTCCCTCAAGGAGAGCTAGGTTTGGTTTGGTGCCACTCCTACTCACATCAGCTTTTCTCCCATTGGGATTTATGTTCAAAGAGAAATTAGAAGGTGAAGGTGGCCTTTGCATCCTTCTGTGATCTTCACTACCTGTGATGGCTGGGCTCACAGAGTAAAGGGAATGAGTAACTGATGCACATCTGAATCTCAGCCTTTCCTATCATAATTCCTTGTCTCTGTACTTTCCCCTGGGGATGGCTGTGTCTGCAACTGAGATCTAACAAAGTCTGCTCAACAACTCGAACTCCCATTCAAGTTCTGATGGAGGATTTATGACTTCATATGGTTCATTCTTGCAAAAAACCTCACCTGTTTCTAAACTTACCTTGGAGGAGGGTTAGTAGGAAGAGTCTGTACCTATGATGAGATTAGCCTGGGAGAGGTTTACATGTGGCAAAGCTATTCTGGCTTTCATGCTGTATCAGTTAGTAACATAAGATGTTATAGCCCTTGATTGCTTATTTATTTATCCATTTAGATACCTTGCAGCTGCAATGGACCCACTAGCTCTTGTCCTTACTGGTATCATGTAGTCCTTGCATTGTAAAGCTGCATTGGGCTGTTTCACAGAATCACAGAATATCCTGAGTTGGAAGGGACCCACAAGGATCATCAAGACCAAATGTTTCCCTTAATCCTTTGGATTCCAGTCCTTGGTAAGATATAGAACATTAAGCTGGCAGAGCTGACTTTGTGTCTCTCTAGCACATGATACCAGCGCTGTTTTATTTTTGTCTCAGATTCTTCTTTAGTCAGCTACACTAACAGCAGTGCAAGTTCTAGTACAGCAGGATAATGAAGATCTTATAGGACATGGTGTCAGTTGTGCTTTTAGCTCATCAAAATGTCTTTGAGGTTAAGGGCAGCTGATTGGTACTAATGTAACATTTTTTGGAGGCTTCTTTCAGTTAGTGGATTGAGTAAATAGTTTAATTTACTGTATCGGTCTCAACCCTTTGTTGTGAGTTTTATATTGGTCATGTCTGTGAATGCTGGTCAAAGGTGAAGAGTCTTTTCTTGGAAAATGTTGTGTTATCTTAATCTGGAATTATCCAGAAAGGCTGGGGTTGCCATAATGGTTTAAGAACTTACCTGAAATAGTATAAATATACTGTAGTTACATTTAAATTAGCAAATTGAAGTGGTACTTATAATTTTAAGTTAAATCAGGCTTTTGTATGAATGTTAGAGAACTTAGATCTGTTTTATTTTTGAGGTGATGGTTCTTGGTTTTCCATGTGCCTCAGTCTCAACCCATGTGTGATCCCATCATGCTGTACTTGTGGTTCTGGAGTCTCGGTGATATGAAGAAAAGTTGTTACTCTGATCACATAAATCATCTGTGCAGTAGCTTTCATTGAGAGATCCCCTAGTAACATGAAAGCATCATACCTCTAAGGGGTCCTACAAAGATGTTTTTAAATTTGAATATATAGTATATTTATATACATTATAATTTTATATTTTGAAACTTATACAAGAAGGTTGATCTCTGTTAGCAATATATCCATATTTTGTTAAAAATATTAAAAACTCAGTTAAATGCATTCATGAAAAACTGGGCTATTTCATGATGTATTATTAGGCTTAATTATTCATTTTGTTAAAAGATTAGGAGCATTTGGAGTGAATGGTTGGTAAGACTTCCATACAAGAAGCTTAAAAACAATTAAGCTAATTTATATATTATGTATATAAAAATATAGCAATTAAATCCAAAGTTTGGTTTCCAACGCCTTGAGACGTGTAAAAACCAGTCCTCCCCAAAAGGGCAGATATCAAGTTAAGAAAGGGAACTTGTATATTAATAATATTTCTCATGAGTGGAATTTCACTGTGACTCTCAGCTGTGGTATTTATTACAGTAGCCATCTGCTTTGGCTGTGCCATAATTTTTTTTTTCAGTATCTCAGATGAAATTAAAATCATCATGCAGTGAACACTCATAGGAAAGTAAAAATCTAAATATGAGCTTGGCATTAAAGTTATTGCAGCTCATTGCAATTATGTCCTATTTGTATAATATTCCAAAAAAAGAAGAACATCTTTAACTGTTTTGAATATTCAGGGAAAGGCTGTCTATTTGGGTGATTTTGCTTATATTAATGTTCCAATAATTTTTGGAACCTTACATTGAAATGGAAATTTAGAACTTGAAAATGTGACAAGCAAATGAACGGGAAGAAACACAGAATCACCCAGGGTCACCCAGGTTCCAGTGAGGAACAGATTGCTCTTCTCTCCCACTCTTCCCAACTACTCAAATCCAATTCTTAACTCTTCTTTTTACTATATCTCTTAATAGCCTGAAGCTTCCAGGTATTTGCATTTATCCTAGTGGTTTGTTGTTATGTTCTACCAAGAAGCATTCCCAAATTTTTGCTGTGTTTTCTGTGTATATTTCCATATGCTTTTAATACCAAACTAACCAAGAAATGTCACCCTGCTTTTCTTTTAACTTTCCCACTTCTCTAGTTTTTCTCCTCTTGCCTCTGTTTCCTCTGCCTTGATTAGTGTTCATGAGACTTTAACTATCTCTTTCTTAATCCTATCCCCTCCCTGACACAATTATGCACTCTGTTACTCATTTCTTTTTCCATCTTTTTCTGTTTCCTCTCCTTCCCTAAGAGGGGAAGTTTCCTTTTTAAATATATTTCTTGATCTCAAAAAATCCTCACTTAATCCATATCCTGCCTGCTTTATTATTTTGTTTCTTGTCACAATTAGTAATATCTACTTTCCTTATTACTTTTCATATATTTGATAGTTTGATAGATAAATCAGTTATAAAGATATTAAGTATGTTCCAGAAAAAAAAAAAAAAAGGAATTCCGAACACACAGTTTCTTATGATTTGGCTACATGAGGAGACTGGAGCTCACTTAGAAAGTGATAAAATGTGAGAAGATACCTGATTCCAAAAGTCCTTTGCTAATTTTGCTGGTTGCATCTAAAGCTCAGGGGTGTTATATGACCAAGATTGGATATATCATCTGGTGAATCATAGTTCTATTCCTGCCAAGTGCAACTAGATGTCATGAACTGGAAGGGTAGGCCAGTTTATTCTATAAAGTACTTGCCTCTGGAATGGTCTGTCAGAATAGTCTGAAACTACAAAAAGTTCTCGTGTATAGAAATGAGTTGAAATAATATGCAGAGTAAAAAAAAAAAATGAGTACAGTAGATGACAAATGCTGGCAGCTAAATTTGGTCCTCATTTCCACTCTTTTATACCTGATAAAGTACTTCAAATGGATAGTGGATAGCACATCTATCAATCTATACATTTACTTAAATAATGGAAACGAAAGTCAGTTCCTGAGCTATATCTCTCTCAGAAATGTTTGAGACTTTTTTTTCTTTTTAACCTTGAGATGATATGTATGGTAATATATTAAATTAGCATAAAATGTTATGGTCGTAGAGAGTGATATATGGTCATGTGTTCTCTTACAATGCATCAAGAATAATGAGTGGTAATTGATTCAGGACATTGATTAAAGAGCTATGGAGACATAGTTTACTACATAAATGGCCTATCAAATTTCATCTCTGTTGTACTTGCCACTTCATTACTCTAACCTGAAAATATTTCATGAAAGTGTGGCTGGACATATATATATCACTTTATATAGTTATTCAGTTGAACTGTGGAAAAATCCTTTGTTGAGAGGGGTTGTTTAGAGGAGTTACTCTAACATCTCCAAAAGGATTGCCTATGGACGATTTTAGTGAAACTAGATCTTTAGGTGTCCTGTCTTTAATTGTGGAGGATCATGGATAATCAAAAAATAACCTATTCATACCAGACTGAACAGGATTCATTAAACTATTTAATTTACCTATTTGGTGTTAGACATGATGACCAAAATGAGGCTAAAAAAAAGGTTGAGTCACCATCCTTGAAGGTATTTATAGTCATATGGGTGTGTCACTTAAGGACATGGTTTAGTGGTGGACTTGACAGTGTTGGGTTAATGGTTGGACTTGATGAACCTATTGCAACTTAAAAGATTCTGTGAAACCTCTTGGAAATGACGCACTAATCCTTCAAATAAAATAGTTTGGAAATAATGATTTTATTATTGTTAGCTGAGGAAAATATATAGAACACACTGTAAATTAATAGATTCTCAGAGATTTGTGTTTCTGACATGTTTCTCATTTATTTACATGATAATTTTTTTTCTGTGTTATCATTACAAGACATAAATTCTAATATGCCAAAGGGAAAACACAGTTCACCAAGAAGATTTTATTTCGGAAGTGTCATGTTAAAAAAATTGTATCCTTAACTTAATATTTTAATTTTTTGGGATAAAATGCTTTGCCAGCTAGATTTCTGCATGCGTAAGAGCAGCACAGTTGTCTTGAATAACATTTCTCTTGCTTTTTTTTTTTTTTTTTTTGAGCAGCATATTAAATGATCACCCTGTATGAGAGCAGGTTTGCTCTCTTAACAATCGTAGGAAAAGGAGAAATCACTCTTTTTTCATACTTACTAGCAAATTGTATGAAACTATGTTAAAAAAGATAGGAAAAGACAGTTGGCCATAAGCCCTTTGCTCACATCTGCACTAAATCAGTGTGGCTGGAGATCTGAAAGTCAATTGACATGGTTTTGCACAGAAGGGTGCAAAAGTAGTAATCAATCTCCTGAAAGAAAGAGATATCTGGGTTAATGTGTCTTTCTCCTGACAGTTTATCTCCACTGGATATTTCAGACTTTTCATGATTTTTTGTCTTTTAATTCTCTGAGCAATTTTGCTTACCTTTGCTCAAGAAGTGTAAAGGAAGGCCTTGAAAAGATCCAGGGAGATTGATGTGCTATTTCATAAGAAGACCTAAAAATGCTTGGTTTGTTTTATAAAAGAATGAGGTGAAACAGTGCTTTATATGCTAAAGGACAGTGTTGCCATGAGAGTAAAGAAATGAATGTAAACTACAAAGTAAAAGGATAAGTCAAATTGTTAGTTTTCAGAGCAGAGCACTCTTGGGCCAATCTTCCAGTGGTAGAGTGGAGTCAACAACCTGTGCAATTTGAGGGGGAATTTTCATCACTCTGTGCTTTAGATTCTGGGAGAGTGTTCCATTTGATATCAGTGGGATGCATTTGATAGAAGAGAGGTCTTTTTTAATCTCATTACTCAGTAGTTATGGTAGTTGTTCCAGTGATTAAAAAAAAAAAGAATTTGTAAAATTTTAAGAAATATAAAGTGATTATTGAATACTTTCAGAACCAAAGTGAATGTAGTGCAAAGGAAAAAAAAACGTAATTAATGAAAGTGGAACAATTATATACTATGAAGTAGGTGGATTATGTGATATATGAAAAGATTTCCATGTCTAATTGCATTTGATCCTTTTGATCTTCAAACTCTTATATATTTTTCCCTGATGATTTCCTGCTTTCAACTGACTTACATTCATTTCCAGTCCTACTCAAAACACTCTTGCCCACCTCTGTACCACTCATCTATAATCTATTACCTTTCCTTTTTTCTTTACTTTTTTTTTCCTTAAAACATACTGTTAAAATATTTATCACCCAGCACTATTTACCATCAAAGTGAGTTAACAAAGAAATGTTTGTAAGCAAACTTTCCTGATAGTGGAATAAATTTTCTGGAGCTCTGGTTTGGTGAATTCCTGTCCTGTCCCACTGTTACCACTGGCATAGAAGAGAATTCCCTTTCTGGGAGTTATAGACAAAAAAATTTCTTGATCTCCTTTCAATTTGACTACGGTAGTCAAGGGAAAGGTTTCAGTTGCTTGAATGAGACAGAAACAACAAATACTAGTGTGAAGTCTGTACGATGATTCTTTTTTCTTCCATCTCAGATTTTGGCAGTGGATAAAAGAGACTATATAAGGGTGAGTTGAATCCAGTGAATAGTTCAAAGTGCACAAGGATACCTAAGCAGATTAAATAATTTTGAAGTCAAAGCTTACTCAGCAACACGCTTGAGTGAAGACAGTGAAAGATGTAACAATAAGAAGACACGGAAAACTTCCATCTAGATCTTATCTTGGATAAGCAGAGACATTTATCTACAGTTATGAGTAGAATTAGGAGGACTGTCCTCTCATTCTAAATATTTAATCACTTATAAAGGTTGTATTTGCCACAGTGTATTCCAACTATGAGTGTCAAAATGTTTCAAGAATATACAGAAGTGTATTTATGTCATGGTTTAGGTGTACTGTTTGTATTCTGAGAACTGTTCTGTTTGTCTGACATCTTAGTTTCTTGTACTGGTTTGTATCCAGCCTCTGCTTTGGAATAAAGTGAAAAAATCAGTTGCTGGGAAAGGGTAGTTCTGAGTCCTTCCATTTAGTGTGGATGTGACCAGTGAAAGCTTACTTGACAGGCAGTGAATGTAGCAGTAACACAAAGGGGTCAGAAAAAGATTTTTGCTCTCTTTGATCAACTTAAGGGCGACCTGTAAAATTCTGCTTCTCTGGCTCTTACAGCTGCTCTGTGGAGGTATGTGAGTAGTTGCACTTCTGCAGCACAGGCTGTGCCAAGGTGTGCTGGGCAGAGACATTTGGCTGAGCACTGGGAGCAGTAGGGAGGTTCAATGTCGTGACCAAACTGTTTCCTTGAGCTGTGAAGAGGCAGGGATTTACCACTGGGGTCAGTGTGCATCTTGCACAGCTGGGCTCTTTTGAAGGCTGTCACCACTAATGGCTGCACTGCTTTGTGCTCCTGCCTGATTCCCTGCTCCTCTCTCATATGTTATCAGGTATTACTGCAGATTCCATTGTATTATTGTAACGTGCTGTAAGATTGAATGGGATTTTTTTTTTTCTCGTTTCATTTCCAGCTTATTGCTTAAATGTGGTATCTCTAGTTTCATATATGGCAACTAAAACTTGGAGTGGCATGGTAATTTTAACAATATAAGAGCTTCTTAATGCACTGATGCACAGTATCTGTTTTGCCTTTTGTTCACTTGCTTTGAAGTAGCAAATATAATATTCTAGAGAACAATATTTTGTATTGATTTTACTTAAAAAATCAATAAATAAAAATAACTTGGCACAAGAGGGAATTCGATTACAATCTTCATGGAAATTGTTGGAAGACACAATAAAACCTTAAAATGAGGTAATATGTATAAGTAATCAAAGTGTTGACTATGTTTATGAATGGCAAGCTTATGGTATAAAGTACTTTCTTAGTACTGAAGGTCTATTTTTATTTGTGACTCTCTTCCAATTCTTGTGGGCATAACTGATAAAAATGATCTATAATGTTTAGAGAAGTGTCAGAAAGGCACAGTCTTTCAAAGAAGTCCTAAAATATGCTCTTCATTTCTCTTCTACTTGTCTGCAGCTTAGTCTTCTACTCATTATACTGTGCAGCTCTCACAGGTTCAGTGGGTGCAGTAAAACTATTATACTGAACTAATTAGCAGTGGGTTTTCTAGAGCTGCTCTGTGGTACTTGGTTTGAGAAAAGCCACTGTTAAATGGGTTAAACCATCTGCTATGCACAGTACTCTGGCCACACAATATCTAGATATCTAGACTAGCATAAGTCAGGACTAGGTAAAAAAGACTATAGCTGGAAAAGCTGAGTCACTATGAAGCTGTTTTGGGGCTCTTTTGGTCAATGTAGTAACTTTGCAAAGTTACTACATTGCAAAATCATCTGTAGAATTTTTGTACATTATACATTTATTTTTCCCCTTCTCATGCAGTTATTACATATTTATTACAGCTGCTGACAGAAAGAGGAAGACACATTTCTCAGTTCCATATAACAGATGAAGCAAAAAGAACTTGTTTCTGCTAATTGTTCTTCTGTTTCTGAAAATGTGGAGGATCAAACATATGTAAAGGCTGGGAGAATTTAAGGAACAGAATATAAAATTAGGATCTTCAAGTTAGGCTCTTCTTTGTATATTTGTGGAACATGCTTCTTGAATTGTTCTATAAGATTAAAATAACATGTCTCTTACTTATCATTCTTTAAAAAAGTCAGTGAATACATTACATAAATCAGGAATTTGCATTTGATTGAAGATTATATGACATAATGAAATGTGCAGCCTAAGATCTTTATGATTTTGCAATCAGACTTCCTGAGAACTTCTTTATACCGAAAGAGAAATATTATTATGTAATTAAAACTGAAGAAGTTCATGTAGGTAGCATCAGTGCATTGTTTATCTGACTTATTTCAGGTTTCCCTGAAGTTCAACTCAGTTGTGGTGCACAGAACTAAAACAAAACCTTTTCAAAACTCAAAAATGAGTAAGGTGTGAGGGCAGAAGACTTTACCTGCTTTTGATGTGTTTCCCCCTTATTCCTGGGGTTCACTTCAGACTGAATCATGGAGTGAATGAAAGAGAAACCTATGAGCATATTTTTGGGGCTTATTTCCATTGTGTTACTGTGAAGCAGGAGAAGCTACCAAGACCCTTCTTGTAGTTGACAACTTGATCTATTTTCTTTTCACTCTAACAAATGTATGTGGAACCTGGCATTTGAAATGTGCTTATTGTTTACATCAAGAATTAATTTTTTCCCTTCCTTATGTAAGGTATTAGGCTGATACATACTTAAAGTGTTTTGTGTTATTCCTGATTGAAGAATAATTTATTTTGTCCCTGCACATAGTAATCTCCCCTTTGGGAATCCAGTCATTTTGACAGGAATAAAGAAAGGGAAAAAGATAACTGAAGAGTGGAATATTGCAGCTTCCTTCACTGGATCCAGTTGTGCAGTTTTACAGTGATATATTGTCTGCATCAAAAGACCAGGGGCAGGGTGGTGAAACAGGCTAATAGAGAATGAAAATACAAAGAACATTTAAATGAGTCAGCGTTTTACTTTTTACAGTATCAGGCTCTGTATTGCACACCCTGCAAATCAAACACAATAATTAGATCCACAGAGATCTTAACCACGACTATACTGAATATATAAAGCTGTCAGAGATCACAATTATTCAGGAACATGCTGCAAATGCTTTTTCTGTCACAAAATAATGCAAAATGTAAAAAGAAATGCCAACAGTCACAAAAACCAAGACAAAAGAGTATGAAGTTTTCTTATGCTGCAATCTTTCACTTAAAGTACTGTCCTAACAGTTTAAATGTATGTTTAATGAGAACAAGAGCATTTTTAAAAGTAACCCATAAACAAAATGTAAGTTGGATTTAGTATATTTAATTTTATTTTTCCTTTTATCTAAGTAAAAAAGAACCTAAAGCCTTAAATATAAGCCTCATCTGGAATATCAACTGATGATGGTATCCTCTGAAATTTTATTTGTGATCTGCAGATTGAAGTAGTCAAGCTGAGTGTGTGGGTTTGAAAACATCTTCATCTTTCTTTGGAAATTGTAACATACTAGTCCCTAAATTAAGTGTTAGTTGAAGATTATGATTATGAAAGAAAGCATAGGATTCTCAAAGCATAGGATTCTCTTCTAATTATTCCTGAATAGGAAGATATGGAGGCATTTGTAGTAAACCCATACCTGCATGGTCTTCCCACCTCTAACAGAGTCTCCCACATATGACATTACTTTTGCATCTTGATACAGTTGTCCTCTTTTGACTCAAATAGTATATTTATTAGGTTCTTAATATCTTACATTTTAATAATAATAGAAAAAGATATTTTGAGAATTGTACCCATTTTTTTATTTAAGAAATGGATGGGTAAAAACTACCTCTGATTGATATAAATTACCATTGTAGTCACATTTGAAAGAAATTGTGGTGCTAGTTTGAACAGCAAGCAGTTACAAGAACAGATAAACATTTCAGTAAATTGTTAATTGTTAGGTTAATTGTTTTCCCATAAGTAAAGTAAGGACTCTTTAAAGACATCCAAGTTCTGCACAGCAGATGTGATAAGGGTACATATTTTTGTGTGCAACTCTAATAAAGAAAAAACACACAAATGTTGCATTACTCATCTTCAAAAATCTGGATAGCCTTTTGAAGAAAAAAAGGGGTTAAATTCTCAAGTTCTTACCTGGTCAAGAAACTATATTTCTAATCTACTATAGGACTCGGATTTTTTTAGGTTATGTACCATACTAGAAAGACTTTGATTTGCTTTAATTACATCTGAAATCACAGCATCTCTGCTGGCTGCAGAGCTTTCAGGAACTGTCACTCTAATTTTCCAATTTATAGATGTGTCAAACAGGTATTTCTCTTCCCCTCCTCCCTCTAAATTCAGAACGTTATCAGACTTTCATGCAGATTGTACTTTGCTTTTAAACCTGGCTGTTCTTCATGGTCGTGTGTTAATTTACAGAATGTGCTTTCTCATAGCTCTGCAAGAAACAGATGTTAATTAGAAGTAAACCTCAGGAAAACTGAGAGTTTAGTTCCAAGGTACACTTTAGCCTTCTTTCATCTGTGGAATAGTTAGGAGCTTTCAGATCACCAACATTTATTTAGTTGTTTTGTAAAATACTTTTTGCCATTTTACCCATTTTCCTATTGTTTGCAAATAAGGATTTTCAAATGTATTTTCAAGAGTGAGGAGGTGGTGCTTATATTCTATGTCTTTTTATATTCATCCAAATCATATATTTTGAAATAATCCTGTAGTCCTCTTGTCCCTGCCACAAAATGAGCTGTAATGGCAATCAGAGGAGAATTAGTCGTGGTGAAAATTGGCAGAATTAAGCTGCGCATAAGGAGAAACAGGGGCCATTAGAACTGGGACAGTTTTGCAGTTGGAGGCCTGCAGTTTTCAGTTTTCTTTTTTCTTAACTGAAAATAGAAAGAAATCAATGTTTTCTTTTTTTTTTTTTTCAAAGACATTTGAACTCTAAAGCAGTCAGAGTAATGCATCTATAAAGGCATGCAGTCAGGCTTTTTGATTTGTTTAGTATTTTGGGTTTTGGGCCTTTTTTTTTTTCTTTTGGTTTTTTTTGGTTTTGTTGTTGTTGTTGTTGGGCTTGGGTTTTTTGGTTGCTTTTTTTAATAGTTACAAGTGCATATTGAAGGTGTGGAGAGGCCTTTCTGAGGGAGCTGATGTGAGAAGCAGAGAGCCCTGAGCGTGGTCAGTTCTCAGAGCGCGCAACTGAAATGAGAAAATGTTACAGCTCTTCAGCCTTGTTATGTTGTACTGAATGAAGATGCATGTTGAAGGAATTTTCAAAGTGGGCATTTGTTGGCTTACACGTTTCTTTTGACTATTAAACCAAAACCATTTGGTGAAGGAGGGCCCACTCCACGTGTCAGTGGGGTGCTGTCAGTTTTTACGAGCACAGCAAACAGTGGTCTTGAGCTTGTCTTCCCCCCGACTCCAAACAAATGTGTACTGCAGAGAAAGGAGTTCATAATAAAGAAGTGATCCTAAGAGGTGTTTGAGAAACACCACAATTAGAAGAAAGAGTGCACAATCAAATGTACTTGATTGGTTTTTAAACCAGTGGGCTATTTACACCTTTATTTCTGTGGTACTTACACAGATATTTCTCCATCAGAACACGCGCGTTGCGTTTTGTTTGTCAAATGTTAAGTAAACTCTGAAAAAATTGTAATTTTTTTTTTCCTGTTGTGGCTGGTATCTCCAACCCACACACAGCTGTTCTAAATTAACTAATTCTGGCATGTAGGCTTCGTAGTCTGGCAGTAGCATCACTGCTGTCAGAGGTGATCTCTGCAGAGCTGGGTATCTGTGTGCTTGTCTGCAAGCACGGAGCAGACAGAACACCTTCCTGCACCCACACTGCTTTGCCACGTGCCAGCCACTCCTGCTCATGTCGCGTGGCACTTGCCTGCCTTGATTCTGAGGACAGAGCCCCTCTTCCCCATATGCCTAAGATCCTTTAAAGCCCAGCGGGATAAGTCACTTTTCCTTATGGTCCCAGTGAAAAGGATGTTCTGTCATTTTACTCGGCTCCAGAAAAAACATGGGTTTGTGAATTTATGGGTCAGGGATGAAAGTGTAGTTTCTTTGGAGAGCTCCTATTGCCTGGCTCAGCTGCTTACAGGGTAGGGCAGGTGTTCAGGTTGATACATTGCTTATGTTCCCCTCAAAAGTGGAGAAAGCCTGATGAGATCCACCAGTGCTGTACACCTGTAGCCATCACTGACATCTCTCCTGAGAGAGCAGCTGCAGTGGGAAAGGATGAAAACTAATGCCTTGCCCAATATCTTCTCAGAATCTCTGAATACCAGTGGTATGGAGTTTTTTCCCCCTGCTCTCCAGTGCACAGTTTGCAGGGACATACCTGATAAATGTTGTCCATAGAAAGGACCTCCTTTTTCAAAAAAAATGTCATAACTCCATTATTATGAATGCTCTTTTAAATTTTCATCTGTGAACAACATGTTTTTATAACCTGTGACAACACACTGGGAGAAAGACATGCTTTGACTGTTTATAGGAATTTCTGGTGGACAAGTTACAGTGGTAGAACAGGTAATTATTTGCCTGTTTCAAATTCATGCATTTCATGCAATTCTTTGGTTCTCTTGTATCACAGCCATTTTGAGACGTGTGAGGGTGATGGTATTTTAAGAAGGAAGAAGTAGGAAGCTGCAGCGTAAGTCCCTCATATGGATTCTGTCCTTAATGGGTTATGTCCAGAATCCTCCTTAATTTGATGTCTACCTGTAAAACAGTTGAATACATTTGCTCCTTTTGAAATAATAGCAGCCAAGTCAGCACATACTTGGTTGCAGCACCATTTTTTACACTCCGACATCGATGACTGAGCCCATAATTTCGCAAATTGATTGTGAATTCTTTGGGAGGTGAGAGCTTTGCCTCACACAGAGGAAAGATCCTGCCAAGAAGTGCATTGACTGCAGAAAGAGTTCATATAGATTTAGCTTGGACACCTGCCTCTTTCTTGTCCTGAAGACTGCAGTCCCTGCTCCAGACTGACATAACCGCGCAGAGAGCAGCTGTTGTGTGAACTTTGCTTCTCTGTGTAATACCAGCTTTGTCAGGGTTCTTCAGGCCCTGGTAGTGCAGCCTGAAGCTAAAAGGGATGATGCTCATAGCTGGGAACAGCTGCTGAGGAAAATGAGGGTTAAGGGCAAAGACAGATATTGCTCTTGAACTGCAGGAGGACTAAGGAGATTGTAGATAGAAGGCCAGAGAGATAGGAAAAAATGAAGTAGAAAGTTGTCTGTGTTTGATTTATGAAACTCCTGTTTAGCCAGCTTTGACAGAAATATTGTCTGTTTAGCGTGGGGGTAATAGGGTTGTATGGGCAAGAATTCATGTTCAAAAAGCTTGAATGTTTTAGGTATCTTATTGCTTTAAGGTGTAACTTTAAGTGGAAGATGCCTTGGGATAAGAAAGGTTGTTCTGAAGGAGACAAATGGTGTGTAGGTTGGAAAAAAGTTAAATACATTAATATAATATGTATGAGAAACAAACACAACTGTATTGCGAAAAAAAATAAATCATCTCTGTTTACCTGCATCATCATTAATTGCACGTTCTGGAAGCTGAATTTGGAGAAGGGCATTTTATGTTGCTCTCTGAAAAAGAAAAGCAGATAGTTTGATTGGGAAATTTATGTATTTATATAAATTTATATATGATGAGAATTAGCAAACTCTCAGCCTTATATCTCCACTAATTTCAGTACTGTCTGCAAGTCAAAGAAGCTAGGAAGAAGTGAGAGCTTTGCTTTAGCTAGGCTTAACTGGCCTTTGGCCTGTACCTACTGAAATCCTAATCATACTCAGGCAAAATATGATCTATGTCAACAAGGCAATAATTTCACTTTTCAAGCTTTGAATATGAAGGCTGGTCTAATTTGTGCCTAGGATTTGTGAAGGGTTAAAAAACCCAACACCACTGTATGAGGCCCTCTGTGCTTTCTTTTACCGAGGAGATCATTCTGGATGGAATTTCAGCTGAGATGGTTGCCTGGCTGTCATGGTCACACACAAGTACAGCCTGTTCCTGTTGTCAGCCTTGACCTGCCAACAGTCAAGGCTGTTTGTGTTTGAGAGGGAAGCAATTGTTGGCTGGTACTGCTCAGGACAGGGGAAGAGTCTTTAGTGTCTGATTTTTAAGGATTTTGATTCTGGCTTTGATAAGATTAACAAAAAGATTCCTTCAACACCAAAGCAATCTTGATTCAAGGGTTTGATGACGTTAGGCAGGGCATTGAAGACGCCTTTGTGTTTTCACCCAAATTAAATTTTTAAATTTATGTGCTAATAATAGCATTTTTCTCTGTAGTGTTCTCAGATCCTGTTTTGGTTTTGTTTTGCAGTTACATTGCAGGTTTGTTTGTTACTTAACATAACTGGCAGAATTTCAAATGTCACACAGGAGACATTAACAGACAAGCTATTAGCAGGAAGTGGCAGAGTTTGAATGCACATACATACATAAATAAATGGAGTCTAAAAGAAGATGTCCATGTAAAAGGATGAGTGCAGTGCGTTTCAACTGTTTATGTGTGAATACAGCTTGCACTTCATAAAGATTTCAATTTGGCAAAGCTTTTATTCCTTTCACCACTATTCCCAATTATGATCATCAACCCCACAATACAGCAGCACAGGAAAGCTTTTTACATTTATCTTCTGAACTAACTCATGGACACTTACAGCCTGTTTACATGTAGTAACCATTGTTATGCATAATATCTGCAGGTGTAGTGAGTGCCTTTTAGCATGAAATACATTCCACAGTGGTCAACTTTTGTGTATGGAGCACCTTTGAAGGGGGCAGACTGAAAATAGACGACAGGACTAGGGAAGGTTCATGAGCAACATGCTGTGTATTTTACCATATAATTAGTGTATTAATCTTTTAAAGTTTGTAACTTGTTTCGAAGCTCTCTGTTGGAGGAAACCACTGTGTACTGGGAAATAAACTTGAAGATGACACACAGAGAACCAGTTCTGCAATTCAGTTGTCTGTATTCCATTAATGGTTGTCTAGGCAAGTGTCCTTTTTTTTTGCATCCAAAATTGCTATTCATCTGATATTTGTTTTTTAAATTAGTGCCTGATTAATCTGCTGTGGATAGTGGACTCTGGCTTTCAGGCTAAAATACGATATAAATATCCTTGATTTGAGCAAAGGTTATTATTCTCAGTACCTTATCTAGTTCCACACTGTGATGATGTCTGACATCTGGGATTGTTTCAGTGCTTGACTTCTTAGCTTCTAAGCTCTTAAGGAATAATGTGTTTAAGAGCTGACTCCTGATTCCATTGTCTTCTCTAACTTGATTCAGTGGTGATGGATCAAACTTTTCACATGCAAAATATAAGAGTGAAATAAAGACTTTAAACCCCTTATTTACACTCAGTTAATGGGAGTCATTCTGAGACTAAATTTTCTTGAAGGGAAGCTTGATAGACAAGGGAGAATTTGAATAAAGTAACAGGAATAGCTAACGAACCTGCTAACTGCTAAGATAAGAGGTTTGAACATGTCTATAATACTCCAATCTGCTATGAAAACATTTTGGAGCCAGCTTGCAGGTTATAAATTACTGTATGAGGTGAAAGTAATTAATTTTAAATGGCAATGGCACTGTTTATAAGCTGTCTTCTCCCAGTATGATAGCAAATTTTGGAGAACTGTTGGATTCCTAGATTCCAGCCAACTGACACCATCCATGATCTGCTGTGTGGGAGTTCTGATGAGAGCAGAAGCTGTGAGTGTTGCCATGTAGAGGATTCAGGAATCCCCATTTCCCATGTGTTGGAGAATTGTGTCATACAATGAGTTATTGAAGAGCTTGTGTGCTGGGATAACATGGGTAGTGGTAGGAGAAAATTTCTATTAAATGTTTTTCATCAGAAGTTTATTCACAAGGCAGTTGTTGCTTTTATTTCCAGGCTACTGGAATCTTATTACAGAACAAAGAATCTTAAATGAAATCTTAATTTGAAAATCCTCGGCTTATCAACCAGTAATAAGTTCAGATGGTCAGAGTTAAAATTTTAGACATACTTTGCCAGATCTGAAAACTAAAAAATGGTACTCCATGCAATTCTTTTAAGCTAGCTATGCAAAAGAAACAGCATATAATGCTCAATATGTACGCAATTGTATTATGCTTTAAAACACAATAAGGTTTTATAATGAAAAGCTTGCATTAGTGTGATTCATCAGTTTCCTTGAGGGATCTATTCTGACTCTCAAAAGGTGTAAAAATGGAATAAAAAAATACAATTAATCAAGATATCTAAGTGTTACTCTTCATTTTGATTAAGTGGTCTCTGGCATAAATGAATTTTGATTATTTGCTTTAAAATTAGATTATTTGTAACTGAACAAAATCAAAATATCTAAGGCAGATAAAGTGTAAATTATTATAAATCTCACCTGTGTATTTGTTAAATGTGCAGTTCAAATAATTTGGCCTTGGTGAAGGCTTACTGCTTCTAAATGTACTGAATCCTGCTTCATAACCTGGTCAGGTGAGGTCGTTGCTGCAGGGCTGCTCTGAAGAAAAAGGTGCAGAATCATCTACCCTGTGTCTTGAATATTTCTCCCATATAAAAAGTCTGAAAACTCAATCTTCCCTTCTTTTGGTGAAGTACTCCAGACTGTCAGTTCCACAGGATTTGAGGGTTTTCATGAAGGAAAAATGTTTTGTGGAATATAGGGCTGAACTTCTAAAAAGATAAATAACAAAAAGGCTGTCGCTTTTTGTCCCTAAAAATGTACAGGGAAACAAATCACACTCATCAATGGAAATGAGCAGGAGAAGAGCAAGACATTTCAGTAGAGATGTTGAAAGAATCCTAATCCAGAGTTTTAGTTGTTTAATTTAGGGGATTTGCCTCACGGGTGTCTCACTGAAAAAAACCTTCAGGGTGGTTCATAGCAGAAGGTTAACTTAGAGCGGTAGGTGAGTAAAGTTAGACTTTGAGATGATTCCAGTTATTGATTAAAATTTTTCTAAAAAAAGTTTTTGCAATTAAAAATGCCTAAAGAAATCATTGCAGTTTTGCCAAACCTTACTAGAGAAAATTACGAATGCTGATTATTAACTGCTTATTGTGAGATTAGCAGAATGCAAATGTCAGATGGGGATTTTTTCCTTGGAAACTTTTTTTTTCATTTCTGTTTGTTTGTTTTAACATCATATTAAACTCCTAAAGGACTGTAGAACATTTTCAGGTTTCATTTGGTTTAAAAATTCAAGCAGGTTTAAAATGCTTGAAGGTCTTTATAGAATACGAAGTGTATGTTTTTTTTAAGATTTTATCTGTTGCATATCTTGTCTTGCCTTAGATAGTTTGCAACATTTTAGCTGTAAATACCTCTTTGTAGTAATTAAAGCTGAAAATTAATCTGGCTACCAGGTCTATCCCGTAAATTTCTCAGGGGAGGTTGGTTATCCCTTTCATGCAATGACTTAGTAATTCTGTAAAACTCCATCAGAATTTGGAACCGTACACCTGAGAAATACTTACAGTTCTCATTTTCTTGGTAATGGCTTTTTATCATGTGGCACTCTTCTTTTTTCCTGCCAGCCTTTATGTATATATTTGTATGACACTGGACTCTGTTGTTTCTTTCCTTCCTTTCTTCCTTTTTTTTCTGTTTCAGTGGAGTAAAAACAATGACAATTTTCATGAACTATTTTACAGTCATTTCACCTTTTCCTGCTGAAATTCAAAAGCTTATCAAAGTGGCCACAGTTTCAGGTTTTTTTTATACTGGTTTCTTAAAATAATGAAGTTTCTGAGATATGACCATGAGTTGTTCCTCCTCTTCCATTTCCCATCAAAACTTTAGCATTTCTTATGCAACTTCTATGCAATAAAATTAGGAGGAGTAGAAGTATCAAGGTTACAAACATTCCTCAACTTTTCCTCTACTTACCCTCTCATTTTTACCAAAGGATACAAATCAATGTGTAATTAACAGTTCTGAGGGATCCCAAACCAACCCCTTTTCTGTATTTGACTGATTTAACATTTGTAATCCACAAGAGGTTGCAGGATTCATATTCCCATTGTCTGTGGTTGGTCATCCTGTCCAATTTCTCACCTTCTCCTGCTGTTCTCAGGATGCACTTTAGTTTCTTTGTGGCATTAGCAAGCTGTCATTGCTAAGTGTAAAGGGTTCATGAATTCTGTCATTAGACATGATGAGAGACCATTAGGTTGTTACAGGTTTTACATTTACTGCACTTTTTCAATGGACCCTTTTGTGTTCTTACCTCTTTCACACAGCGTCTCCTTTCAAGCACTGTTTTGTATTGATTGATCTTAGCTTTCTCACCACCTGCTGCCAAATCAATTTTCCTGATCCATTTAAATCATTTCTGTTCATTCTTTTACTTTAGCATCTTACCTTTATTTTGTTCACCTGCTATCTTGATCAACATAGTTGAATTGTACTTCAGTGTGTGTTTTTTAGGAAGGCAGATGATATTTAGTTGATGCAGAATTGACTCAAGAGAAGTTAAGGGAGGTGGAGTTTATTTAATATTATATTTCTGCTATGAAGTTCAGTATTGACAAGCTACAGAACGTGTTATGCTGCAGTGGGCAGAAGGGGTTAATTTTTTCATTGCTTCCTTAATTAACTGAATCTTTACCTGGTTTGGAATGAGTGAGACAGAAACCTGCAGACTGGCCTTGCCTTCGCAGTCCAGAATGTAAAAAAGATAAACTCTCCCTGATTGAATCCCTGCTAAGAAAAGTCATGTATTTGGCTTAAGAACCTTCACTGTATCCCATTAAACCAGGGAATTGGTGGGGTTTTTTTGTTTACTCTGTGATTTTTTTTTTTTTGTTTTCTAGATTATGGGAAGTTGTAACTGGCTGTTTACAATTTCCTAAATGCCTGTTCCTAAATACCTGCAGGTTTTTATGTATACATTTTATAGTTCATTGAATTAGCCCTACAAGTTCACCATCCTTGGTGCTATTGTAGCATTGTCTGAATGTTACTGTGTATGTTAAGCAGCCAGTGTTGGCATTGGTGTGAGTTGGAAGTTATGTGCTGTAGTAAAGACTCTGATCTGTTTGATTAATGTGAATAGTTCATGTTATTAACAATAAATGCAACTACGAATTAATTATAAAGTTGAATTAATTTGTAAAGATCTATTAAGATATGTGATACTTTATGAAGTACATACTAAGTTCCAGGAGCAAGGACCTTTGAGTAAAAATTTTGGAGACATTTAGGGCATATCATAAAACAAGTTACATTCTGGTACAGTGCTTGGTTATAGGTATAATTTGGTATAATAAATCCATGTACCTTGTTATTCTTGAATGCAGGTTAGAATGTACATGGATGAATTGACTTCCAGAGATAGTCGAAGTGAATTAAAGATAAAATTCTGTGTGAATTTTGATAGTAATTTTGTGCAAGTTCTGTTCCCATTATTCTTTATGAGTTTGATATACTTAGGCGTTTCTACCTGTCTTTTTTCAGTGTTTCTATATGTTTATGTATTTTTAATGTCTTCTGGTTTAAATGTCTCAAGTAATCTGTTTCATCATCACCTGCTGTGGGAAAAGAGTAAGTGCATGATTGAATTTAAATTATTTTAAAAGTCTACAACCTATAACCATCATCTACTAAGAGGGAATTTCTAACTTGTAGGAGATAGTAACTTTAAAGTTGACATTTCTTTTCTCTAGTAGTGATTGCTAATGCAGGTTCTACATAAACGGCATATTACATGAAGTGAAAGTTTAATTATAAGGGGAAACTTAATTGAATATTTCTGTTTGATTAATAATAAAGAAACAGGCACATCACGTTTGATTTTAGACAAGCCAAATAAAGGATGTTGAAATACTGCTGTCAGTGAATTAAATGTGGTACAACACCAAGATGTGCCTTCTTTCAGTGTGTTTCTCTAGGCTGAGCATGGGCTGTGACCTTGCTGCTTTGATTTCTTCTGTATGTGGCATTAACAGTGTAGTCCAAGACAGACAACATACAGGTCACAAGGCTTTCACTACGACTCTCTCAGCTGGTTGTCAGTAATAAACCTTCAGTTTAGTGAATGTAGCACTATTGCTTAAAGGAGCAATGCAACAGCTTTATGTAACTAAAGGAAAACAAACTGAAATGGTGGAAAGGCTGAGTATTGTTCTTTCCTCAAACTACCTGAAGAATAAGTGACCCAGCAGTTTCAAATCAGTGGGCCTAATTCACATCTTATGTAAAATAATGTGAATCCAAAATGACAACAAAGAGCTCAGTAAAATCACTCCATGAGGAAGCACCAACAAGAAACAAGCTGATGAACAAAACTGGGATTTTTTTTTTTAATATATCAGAATTTCAGCTTTTTAAATGTATTTAAAATTGAAGACACTTTAAGCATTTTTTCCCCTGTTGTAATTATGGATTACTGAAACACACATGTGTTCTTTCAGCCACAGTGACATGTCCCACTCCTCCTTACTGGGCTTTCTAACCAATAAACTATTAAATCCAGAGGAAGCTTGATCTGCTGCCAGAGAGTTGTTCCTGAACACACACATGTAATGAACGTACAGGTTGTTTGTTTTTTTTATGGACAAAGATACTTTACCTAATATTTGGATGCGCAGGAATTAAAATACAAAATGCTACTGAAAATTCAAATGGATGCTATTTGAAAAATTATGCCTAGTAGTTACTTCACTAAGCAAGAAGCTTAAAAAAACCTCCTTCTAACAAAGCAACTGTAACTGGAAGTTATCGGTGTCAGGCTTTGCATGATTTGTAAGAAATGGATCTCCAAAAAATGGTGTGTTTTACTACATTGTTATGGGATGTTGTTTCAAGGACTAAGAGAAAATCCTTCTGAGTAGCCAAACACACTTTTAAGTGTTTTTGTTTTCTGTAGAATTTTTTGTCAAAAAAATTATCTTACTTGGGGCTAGCATCTCACACAGTTACAGATGTACATGTGGTGTGATGGGATCTCATACTCAATACAATTTTATATGATCTTTTTTTTTTTAACTCAAAAAAGTACTTTGAGATACAAAATTGAGTAGGGTTCAGTTTCTAAGACTAAAAGATATAGGAGGGACAGAAGAAAACTGGTTTTTATTTTCAGAATATTATTTGGCTTCATAGGCTAGTGCTTGTAAAGGGATACTAGTTTTCCTGCAAATTTAAGTATTTATGGGCATAACCATATTTAATTGAGCATTAGCACTGCTTGATATTTTGATAAATGAAACTGCCTTCCTCATGATGCTTTGGAGTCTGCACCTTAGGAAAGTCATACTTGCTAACATATCTGCACTGTATCTGACCCCTACTTTTATCCTGTAAAAATTGAACTAGAAGCCTCACAATTCATCTGAAATGTATGCCAAGACTCCCAGTGGATAAGAATAGCCTGATGGTGCTGTATGTGAAGGAGGAGAAGCTTCTGAACTTTTCAGTAGGGGGTTGAATGTACATTATGGCAAATAGATCATTTTAAATTAGTGTTCTGTGCATTTAGGATAGAGTCTATTTTTACTCATGCATAAATTACCTTTGAACACAATTCAGGAACCAAATCTTAGGCTTAACAATGAACATTTCAAAAAAGTAAATTAATATCTTCACAGGGAAGAAATATAGTTTATTATAGAATCACTTACAATTGCAACTGTAATTATGGCTTTGTCAGTATTTCTGTGAAAACTGTTTTTTAGAGGGGGTTGGGAAAATATTCTTTCAGAATACGATGTAGCAGAGCATGCAGCCTGGCAGGCAGTGCCTGAGCCTGAGGTCTGTCCTGGATTTAGTGCTCTAAATAGACAAGTTTGACTTTTCTCCTATGAAAGGTGACACACAGGTTGTTGGGAGATTCCCAGAGATGCTCTTTTCTCTTTAAGTAGCATTTTTATTATCTTAAGCAGGGAACCATCAGCCCTAGGATGCCTTTGGAGGAGGTCTTTTCTTGCTGATAACCTCAATCCCTGTAATCCAGATGATCTCCTTCCTGCAGGGATGGCAATGGCAGAGCAGAGGGAGAATTGTACTTTCCTTGTTGTCTCCAGCTACAATGCTGGAGTACTGGGCTTGGCAGTGCTGGGCTAATGGTTGGACTGGATCATCTTGGAGGTCTTTTTCAACTTAAGTGATTTGGTGATCCTACCATTGCTTTGCTTTCCTTACGATAAAAGATGGCAGATGTGCAGTTAGCTACTTACTGAGGTTTTATGCTTAAAAAAAACTACAGACTGTTGCCGTATACACCGGCACAGGAAAGCTATAAAATTCAGTCTAAATATTTTTGTCACCACTAGTGTACGTAGATTAAAAGGGTAGTAGTTGGTACTGTAAATTACAAAAATATATTTAATTCAGATTTCAAAGTTAGTTATTAACCCAAGAGACCTATGTAAATTTGACAGGAAATTTTAATATATTAAGGGGATGCTATTTTACCACACTGACATTCTGCTTTAAAATGGTGACTTTAATTTTCCTCTCATCTTCAGCTGGCAATTTCAACTTCGTTGTCTATAATCGCCTTGTGGTTCCAAAGAAGCTCTTCCGAAACTAATAGAATGAAAACTAATGTAAAAATGAGGATAAATAAATGAGATGGAAAACCAGACCTACTGACAAACATACAGTTAGTGTGAGAAACCCTGAGTCTCACAGTGAGCTTGTAATGTGAACAAAATTAAAAGCAGGGAAAAAATAATTAGAAATTTAAGAGAAAACAGTGATCTCACTTTTCTATCTGCAATCAGGCAAGCAAATTTTAGTGACCCAAGAATGTTTGTCAGGATAAGTATAGGTAGAGGCCTGAGGGTCAGAGGGTAAGGTCGGGGGAAATTGCCTCTTCTGTAGCTTTTGTAAGCTTTGGTTCAGAGAGTGAAGATGAATTAAAATTCTTCCACCCCTCCATCAGAGATCACTATGTGACAGATAGCTCAATGAAGCAGCTCTTTCTTTCCAGGGAACTAAATGCAAAGTTATAAAGACATTCACAAGTACAGTTTTCCTCCTCAACTGATAATAACATTTGAGTGTTACCAAAAGAAGTGTTAATGAGTGATTAAAAATGAGCATAATTTAGTTTTTAGAAGTCCTACACACTCTTCACAATTTGCAGCATGTGTTTATATATTAGTAAAGCTTAATCAGATCATGAAGAAATGATTTGAACTCAAAGGAAAGGAAATCCTGGGTAGGATTTTTTCAAAACAAAGGTGAATGTATTTACTTTTAGTGATTGTCTGAATAAGGCAGGATTTGTTGATACTGTAACTCTGGCTATAGAATAAAGAGGGGTAGGCTCTAGATTTTTACAGTGACTTAATGGTTTTCTTGAAGGGATGTTCAAAATCAGACAGAAATTATGGGCATGATGTGCCAGTCATGGAGTAATGTCTGCCATTAGCACAAGGTTGACAAGAGCTCAAAATAGATAATTATAGTGGTCACTTTTGACCTTAAAAATAGAAAAGTATAATACTGTTCTCTGTATTCATATCTGGTAGAGAAACTCTAGTTTCTGAACTCTGTTTAGTCTTCAAAAATAGCAGAAACTGGATAACTTCTGCAATTCTGTTTATTGCCTGTGAAGAAGTGTGCTTTCTAACCCCTTTGTAATATGTCTTGAGATCACAAAGAAGCAGTTTGTACAGCTTATCATTACCTCTAATCCTTAAATTACACTCCCAGTCTAACTAAAATCACTAAAAGTGGCTTTCATGAATACAAGAGGGCACCGCTCTGTAAAATGGCATCAGGAAGGAAGCACTTGGGAGTGAAAATGTGTCCTGTAAATGGCCAGTGCTGCTTCCCCCTTCTGTATACCCTGAGGAGTATGTTTATTCTCTAGTAATGCCAGCTAAACAAGCAGAATTAGTATTTAATTAAGAGACTATTAAATATGAATAAGGCTGCCATAACCTGAACTTGTAAGAGAATAAATGGAAGACAGAAAATGTTCGTTGAAAATGTAATGTGAAAATTTCTAGGGCTAATGTTTCAGTGTTTAATAGTTTGTATTCTCTTTTGTCATAGACTAAAAAAAGTCTGATACCACATCTGACTAGTAACATTTTCTAATAATTTTTAGGAGGCAAAGTGTTTTTAGTAATCCAGCCCCTATTTATAACGTGATCAGAATATATTATGAATATAGCTTTAATTTCTTCATGCTTCAATCATATTCAAATTTATTTCGAATCATGAAGCAGTGCCAGAATCACACACTATCTGTTATAATAAACACAAACCAATATAAGAGATATATAAAATGAGCATTTAAAAAATGGAGTATGGAATGATAAAAGCATAGCAATGCTTTTAAAATATGTTTTAAATATAGGAAAGTTATTTTTAATACAATG
Organism: Manacus vitellinus; assembly: GCF_001715985.3. NCBI lineage: Eukaryota > Metazoa > Chordata > Aves > Passeriformes > Pipridae > Manacus > Manacus vitellinus. The sequence goes on from NW_021939632.1 coordinate 1,160,868, forward strand.
AGTGATACTATTTTCTTTGCATGTTCTGGCGGATTTTAAGAGTAAAAGTGAATCATCCAGGCCCTCTGTCATGCATATGAGCACATTAAGTTTTGTAGTACTACTAAGGTGAGGAAAAACCTAAAAGTATTTTACTTTAACATTTCCCAATATTTTCCTAATTTTCAAATTAGCTCAGATCAGCGAAATCATTACCACGACCTTATTGGTGCTGACATTTACTTATTAATAAATTTGATTGATAAACATTTAAACAAAAAAACAATATTTGGGCAGCTCACAGAAAAACAAGAGGCAGACTTTTCTCAAAGTAGCTTTTAGGTTCCTTTTAAGTCCAGGTGTGCCATTGAAAAGACTTGTAAGTTAGAAGTTATGTGCAGCTGTGGGGATGTGTAAAGAAATCTACCTGGTAAAACATAGGACGTGTGGGGTATGTAGTACTGCTGTTCTCCATTCCTACTTCAGAGAAGAGTCAGGCCATACCCAACACTAGATTCCTAGTAAAATGTTGTCATTTTCTTCTTACAGGAATTCATTTTTACGTTTAGGATATTTCATTTCACAACAAAGGCAAAGAAATATTTTAGACATGGTTATCATGGTAATACTTTAAAACACAGAATGACATTTGCATTTTTTTAATATTCCTTTCATCTTTTGCAGAGTAGGATATGTCCTGTATTACTATGAGTACCTATGGCAATTCCACATCTTGCTCTTTGATTTCCTAAGATCATAAGACTTTGCAGAGACTTTTGTATAATGGTTGGTTTAGTGAGTATCGTGTTATCAAACACAAAGCTTCAATTTCTCTACATTTACTAATGTTTCACCCTTAGAAGGTGGAACATTAAATATATATATATATATATTTATTCCATTTTCCTATTTTTCTTTCTTTTTAATAACTTTTTGTGTCATTATTGTCATATGTGTCCAAAATAGAGTGGAAGCTTTTCAAAAGAAATTAAAGCACTTCAGTAAAAGTAATCTAACCAGTTTGTAGCAGACTGTATGCAATGAAGGACTGCAGAACATGTCATGAGTGTATGCAGACATTTATATGGGGAACCCTCCTCTCTCCACATTGTCCTTTCCTTGAGAAGGCGTTTTGTAAATGCAGTTCATTTTTTTCCTCTGTGGAAAAAAAGGATGGGTTTCTCTTTCCAATCCAGGCAAATCTGGGACCTCATTTTGTTGGGCTCAGAGCCACAGGCTCACAGACATGTGCAGGCATTTAACAGGGACTCAGCAAACCCCGAGGAACCTCTGCTGCTGCTGGTGCTTTGAGAAGTCTTTTGCTGCTGCTATGCCACATGCTGTTGGCTCTCCTCCTCCTCCTCCTCCTCCTCCTCCTCCTCCACTACAGCAAGAGTTTCTTAGATTTGTTCTTAGAACTGCTTTTCTTCTATAATGAGGAAAAGCAAATTCAGTGTGTTTTGTTGGAAGGCCCTGGTACTGAAAAAAAGTCAATGAAAATACTAATGTTCAAGGTCTGCCAGTCTTAAGCACGTAAAGAAATGTTTCAAATGGTACCAGCAAACTGTAGCTACAGGCAAATATTATATAAAGCAACTTCTATACCTTTGTAAAATATTTACATATGCTTGAAATGAAGTTTTTCCTCATAATGAACAATAAGTAATCAACATACCTACTTTGCTTTACTTCACTTTTTAAGTTTGAAGGCTCTTTTAATTTGAAATCATATGCAGATTGTTTCTTATCTGAGTGCAAATTAAAATAAAAAAATCTAATATAGGCAAAACCATAGACCATATCCTGTTATTTGAGTATTTCCTCCACTTCCCTTTCAGCTCTTTGTACAGAATTCACACTTTGAGTGGATTTAATTCTGGAAAGTTATCAACGTCATTGAATAACTGTGGGAAATTCTTCTCTAAATGTCAGGTATTATCAGACCACAGCACATTTAGAAGAACTCAGACTGTATAACCCCAAGGTTATATGTATTTAAATCTGACTTCATTACATTTTATACAAGACAGAATATCTCTGTCTGAAAAGGTCTCTGAGGATTTTTTTTCTGCCATTAGTTGACATACTTTAAATTCAGTAGGGAAAAAAACCTCCAAAGCAGGTCTGCAAGGGTCAGAGTTGCACAAAGCATTGACATAGTGAAGTTGTGTGTGTTTGCTTAACAGTGAGATACAACACTGTGTGATTCATTATGCCAAACTAGTTTCTTCTCTGGTAAGGACTGACAAAGGATTTAGTTATGTATTAATATAAAGTCTTCCCATTTATTATTATAAGTTGCCAGTCTTGAAAGTCAATTTGCATAGTAGGATGTCCCTATGAGTTCAGTTTAGAATTCCTTTGATCTTAGAACTGTCCCCAGAGTGACTCAGGAAGCTCTCCTGAGATTGTTTTTGAAAGCAGGGAGAGCTAGACTCAAAACAGTCTGGAGGAGGAATATCTGAACCATGTCCCTGATGCCCAGACTCGGGATTACATGAGCTGCTTCCCCCAGGTCTCAACTGAGTTCTCTGCTGTGCCCACAATCTCTTGCTGCAGCAGGTTGTGAACCACAGCAGGAGCCCTTGGTGTCCTTGTCCCACTGGGGGTGGGAGCAGGTCTGTGGCACAGCAGATCTGCAGATCTCAGCAGGCAGGGAGAGAGTGTTTGCTGGAGAGAGTGTTTCCTGCACACCCTAGAGCCTGTGGCAGCTGGTAGGAATGGAATGGGGATTGCTGCCTTCTGGAGCAGCATTTGGAAGGGCAGCAGTGATTGCGGGGGCATGGCATGTGGAGATGCAGTGAATAGTGGTCTGAGAATCTTCAATAGAGTCAAGAGTTCAGCTTTTGGGATATCAGCTGTATTTTATCTGTGATAGCAGAGCAATTTAGCACCTGTTTCAAAACTGTGAACTTTTTTCTTTTCTGTGTTTTCTATGTGTGAAGAATTTTAATGTTAAAAGGACACCTCTAGGAGTAGTCAAAACTGAGTTTCTTCCAGTGATTCTTTTAACCCTCCAGGACTGCAATATTGGTTGTAGCCTAAATTTTGACTATGATCCACTTTACAAGTCTGAGTTCTGTTTACACTTGGCTCTTAAATTACTCTGATAAAAGCATCCTGTATTCACATAGGATTCCAGTTGAAATTACTAAAAAAATTGGCTGCCTCACTGGACTGTAGTTGTAGAACAGTAGCTGATTTTTTTCTCCTTGTTCTATTTTTTTTTCTTCTTTTTTTTCTTTTCAGTTTATTGGAGCAGTAGCTAGAAATCAGACTGTTCTTGTTTTTATATATCATCTCCTTTGTTTGTTCTTGCATGGGCCTGTCTGAATATCTGGAGAAAATGTATGACCCAGAAAAAGGAACAAATGCCTTATGCCAAACTTTGTACAGGAAGAGAATAATGACAACAAGTAAAGAAAATCAGTCAAAGCCAGGGATGTGAAAGCTGTGTGTGAATTGCGCTGCAGATGCTGGTCCTCTAGGCAGGGTAGAAGATCTCACCTCCTCACCTGGCACCCACAGTGCAAGCTGAAAGTATGAGACAGGATGAGGAACAAAAACAACAACAAGGGAGCTGTTGTTCACTTGGGTTTTGTGTCAGTGTGTAGTTATGGCATGGCTGGGACATACAGGACCAAGCACCATGAATGTCTCTCTGGGGTGACTGAGTGAAGGTAAGGAGTGATTAGAAAGTGCTTCAACAAAAAGGAAAGGAAAAAATGAAGGAAAGGTTGATCTGGAAAGAGAAGGAAGTGCTTATAGCAGTGAAGGCTAAAGTGTTGTCTATTTTGCTCCAGTGTTCAAAACCAAGGTTAGCTGTGACCTGGTTAACCTAACAAATGCTTAGCTTAAGATAGTGAAAGAAAAGAATTGCCCTACTGGCCCTGATAAAAATTGCTCCAGGGAAGTGTTTGAGGTAAAGTAATTGTGAAGATTTGTAATCTGTGAAAACATATGGAAGGTAGACAAGATCTGTAAAATGAAAAAGAACAAAGAATGGTTTTGAGGAATTTTGGTGGAGAAATGGAGGAAGATTGATTAGTTTTGTTGGTTTTGTTTGGTTTTTTTTTCTAATGGAGGAGTTAAACTGCTGGAAAATACTGAGAACTTAACAAAGAGTAGGTAACTGCCAAAATCCATCTGTAAAGTTCAAATCATAAAAAATGAGTTTAATTTCTCTGCAATTGTAGAAAAAGCCTATTGAGTAGATAAGGAGTAGCCATGGTGTTCTCACCAGGGAGCTTAAGAAACATGGTCTAAATGGGACCACCATAACTAAAAGCAGATTGCGGTTCTGTGCTCGGAGTGAATGCTGGCAAATAAATGATTCACTGTCAAAAAAGATGGATTTATGTCTCACAGGGCTCTGACCAGAGACCAGTGATATTCAGCACTTTGAAGAGAACAGAACAGGGAGTAAATTTATTTAAATTTGCAGATAATATCAATCATATTGCCAGCAGCCTAAGGAACACGATCAGAATTGAAAACTATGTGAAAAAATTAGACAAATTATTTGAATATGAAGGTTTTAATTCAATAGATACAATGGCAAGCTCTTACAATTACTTGGGAATAAATCTAGTAAACAAATATGTAGTAGGCAGCATATTATAGAAAGTAGTGTTGTAGAAAAGTGTATGGGGATATTGGTCAGGCAACAAATTGAACACAAAAATAATGTCTTTTTTAGGAAAAAAGTATCACACTCCAGTGTTTAAAGATGTATTTTCTGTAGGATGTGAAGTCTTGAAAAGATTATTTAGGTCAAGAAGGATTGGATGTCCTTAGCCTCAACAAGAGAAAGCTGAGGATACAAGTCTTCAAATATGTAGAAGATTCCTGTGTACAGTGAGAGGATGAACATTTTTCTTTTCTATGCTCTTCAAGAGAAACATTTCTAAATCTTAAAATAGTTAAAACCCAAAATAAATTTCTTGAAATTTTTGTAGAGTTTCTGCCCTTAGACACTTTTTTGTAACCTGATTAAACCAGTATTTTCTCCATGCTTTAGTGGCAGCTCATTCTGTCTTAAGATGAGACTATGGCTGGTTTTCAGTCAGATTTTTCTGCCATTTTTCCATCAGGCATTGATATTTTGGATACTATATCCCATACTGCTTAGTACTGCAGTCCCCTACTCGCTCTTTTTCAGTTCAGAGGATAATCCAATAACAGAGAAAGTCTATTTACGCACATCTTTGAGACTTAACAAATTCCCTTTTCCTATTGATTCCAAAACCTGTTTAAGTTGCAGTAAGTATGACCAGAATGTTGATCAGCTCTTCTGCATTACCGGGCAGAGTGGAAAAATTCATGTTTCTTTATTACACTGAGCTCTCTTCTTGCAATAGTGTGTTGTAGAAATACATACTAAGCTAAATCTGATACAGTATAGAAGAAAACCACGTCATGGATTGGAAAAATCAGGTAGATAGGAGGAATAAAAAAATCACCAGAAGAATTCAGAAAATCATGAAATAAGCAGTTTGCCTTCAGATATAAATAGAAAACTTAATTTAAAAGTAATGTTCTGTAATGACAGCTCTTAAATTTATGTTTATTAAATTTATTTCTGTCTTACTGAAAAAAAACATGATTTGTTATATAGAATATAGAATTCTAAGTTGGTTTAAGTTAACTCTAATTTTTGATTACTCAAAAATAAAGTAAAATGAAGTTGCATGTGAAAAGTCCACTGTAGAATGTCAACTTTCAGGCATTTTTTAAAGTTTGTTTTGTTTGTTTTTTTTTTTTTTCAAAAAATGGATGGTTTTGACAGTTTGCACACAGCAATTTAGAACTCAGAATTAATTGCTTGCTAATTTAATAAGACATGGGATCATTTGTCAGTGTTAGAAAGGTAAGGTTAATTTGTAACTTACTGCTAAAACCTAGTATACAGGGCACTCTACACTAAAACCACTGTATTTCCTGCAATGTATTTATGGAATATAATGCACCACTTTGCTGTTTGGTAAATACCTTTGAGAAGATGTTAAAGAATTAAATATGTTATTACCTGTATGGAATAAAATGGATAACCTTGCTAGATGCAGTCTTGCTGTACAAGGCATTGCAGTGTCTTTATCTTATCTTTTTATCTCAGAGTTACAGTCACCAGATGGGTAATTGCTCAAGAAGTTCTGTGGTCAGATTAGCTGCAGTGGCCACAGTGGAAAGACTAGGGAATTTTAGTGTTGCATGTTACAGCTAATGGTAGTCTAGTAGAGATTCATTGAGCTAGGAGCTGTGCCAGAAATGCAAATGGAACTTTAAAAGGGTCTGCTTGGGAATAATGGAAAATGCAAGTTCTCCTGGATAAAAGTAGTAATAGGCTTCTGGGTTTGAGTCCAGTTAAATCAATTCTACCAGAATAATACGTATGTAAAGAAAGCAGTCTTCTGTAGGAAACTCCATTAGTTAATAATAGGAATGGATGATGAGAGAGTTAAAATTTCTTTTACCAAAGCAGATCATTAGCTGCCTGACTAACTTTACCTCTCTTGAACTACTAATAGAGTAGGGCCTGCTAACAGAAAGAACTTAATAGCATTTAGTTACATACGTCTTAGCTGTCAGTACCACTTACCTAATTTGAACAAAAAAAAAAGGATATGAGAAAAAAAATCTGTCTAATAAGTTCTTAATAGACTTTTATGAATTCCTAACACATTAAATGGATATACAATTAATCCTATAGCTTGCACTCCTGTATAAACCAGCACTAGGCTACAAAGGTGTCCACTGGTAGTGCTGTGCTTGTAGAGTGCACTGCTCTTACTGATTATGACTCTTAATATTCAGAGAAAGAAGAGGGAACAGTCAGATTTTTAAGAAGTACTAATTCTGATGGTCATATTTAATGTCATTCCCAGTGCATTCTCATGTAATCCATATATGTCTGTGCTCATTTAATATTAGCTGGAATGGGAATGATGCATAGTTAAGGTCACACCACAGACTCTTATGAAACACTTATTTGTTTAATGGAAACCTGAGGTCTGCATGAGAAATAGATGCCTGAAGTGGTTCTTTATGTTTCTGGGGATTTCTGTGCTCCTCTGTACCACTGAGTTCCATGAAATTTTGTTGCTGAGTTCAATCAGAGAAGATTCAGACTTTGAGAGAGTGTTGAACCAGTTATACTACTCAGTCTTGGGCCACAGAATCAGATGGAGAATTCATCTGCACCCTGCAAGAGGGTGGATTTACTATGAATCCCTCCTCCTCACCATTTACTAGGCTTTGCTGCTTGCATTAATCTAACACAGGCTTCATATCTTTGAAAGAAACTTGGATCAATGTTCTTGCTTGTTTTTTTTTTTTAATCTCAGCTTCTCTATTGAATGTATAGATCTTACAAGCAAAATTTAAAGGGTGTTGAGTAAGAGTTGTTCAAACTACTGCATCATTACTGGTAACAGAGATTCTGTAATGACTCTGCTAAACTGATGATAAATTTCTATAAGGGAAGAGAAGCTTTCAGGAAACTTGATGGTCAAGATACAGATCAAATAGAAATGAAAATGTGACCTATTGTGCGTCTCTTATGACAAATAAACCAAATTAAAAAAAAAGAGGCAACAAATCCCAAAAATATTTTAATAGATGATATAGATGTTCAAATGGACTCGATGATCTCAGAGGTGTTTTCCAACCTGGTTGATTCTGTGACATAGTTCAATAGTGTCCAGAGGTTAGAAGACATCAAAGCAACTGAGAATTTGGCCAGTAGACTATAATAAAACAGACATTACTTACTTGAAAATCTGAGAAGCTCAATTTGGTTCAAGTCATTATTATTTTTTAAAAGAACACAAATGTGAATTTTACTGGGTAGTTCCTCATATTAAAGGTGCTTAAACATTTTTATAACCCCCACTACTGAAATTAAAAAAAAGAATTGATTTGTTTTTACTCATTATGTACATAATCATTTTATGTTTAATCATTTAATTCTGCACACGGAATTACAAAGATTAATTAAATGTCAAATAAGTGATTAAAATATGGAATTTGCTCCACTTGAGTATGTGAGAGGAATATAAGCACTTTATAGGAGATATTTGATGTAAAATCACTTGAATTTCTTTGTTTTGATTAGGATGGCTTTAGAGCATGTGGAAGGGGTAATGGTAACAATTTTCAAGGGCTTATGTGTCAGATCTGCAGAGGTATTTGAATGCCTGAAGATGCAGCACCAGGGATGATCTTTAAGCATCATACCAGAGGTGTGCATCTCATTGACTTATTGATATCTCATTGACTTCATCTAAATGCATCCATCTTTAGAAAGTTTAGAATTCTATTCCCCGCATATATTTTATGCAGAAAAAGCGTTGAAAACTATGTCAAATGTGATCAAAGAGAACCCTGGTATTATTGCTGCCCCTGCAAGAGAGGTGCAGCATAGATAATCTGTTGAAATTATATCTTACCCCTGTTGGTTGTTTATGTCCATGAACAAATAACTGAAGATCTCCAGTTGTCAGGTCACTTATATATATGTGGCATACTGTGAGAAGGATGTATACTTAATAATAGTGCATTTTTGAATTCACAACTTAGTTGTTTCTGGATACAAATCACACATTAATGAACTAACCAAAGTTTACAGAGATCAATAAAAAGATTTTCATCAGAGATGTAGTTACCTGGAGCCATCCCTTTTCAGATACATCCACATCACAGGTGGGAGTGGTCAACAGGATTAGGCAGTAAACTGTTTTTATTGAAACCTAGATTTCCCTAACAGAGTATTTCTTCTGTCAAGAAGATTTTCTTTTCATGTCTTCTTTGTCAGATGATCTGCCAAAATCTGAATCTAGACTATTTCCTTCAAAATAAAATCTGTGACGTGCATGTTTGGTTTCACAAACATATTTGTATTCAGTTTTCATGGAACGGCTGTTGAGAACTTGTTAATCTTTGCTATAGCAAACCTCACCACAACCTTTAATTCTTCCTTGAACTATATTCTCTTTCTAATTACTGTGGGGTTTGCAGGGTGTTTATGCACAATTTTACATTTTTTTAAAATATAAATTTCATAGTTCATAGACAAAGCTTTTTTTAAAAAAAAATTAGTTTTATTGACTCGTGCAGAGTCTCACAGAAGAAGGACGTCCCTCTGAAGATGACATTGATAATTATGTTTAACTCAGAAGATACGATTATAAATACATTTGAAACTAAGCGTACTGACAGAAAAACATTGCAAAAAGAATGGTTTGCGTAATAAATCATAAAAATATCTGGTTTGTTTATGAAGCACCTTTTTTTTTTTATTTCCCTGAAATCAGTAGCTTTTTCGCAAAAAATTTGAGATCAGAATAGAAGCTCAAAAAATGTACCAGTGCCCTATCAGAAGGTTTTGAAAATTGACTTGGAGCCCATGCAGTGGTGTTAAAGGAAAAATCCAGCTGACTCTTTAACTTGATATAATGAATCTGAACCTCGGAAACATTTACGTATAAGAAAACATGTACTGTTATTGGTACTTGCTTAGCTGATGACTGATGTGCAATATTTTGAGCACACTTAGTGGAGATTTTACTCAGAGATTATTAGAAAAATATATTCAAAATGTAATTGCTGATACAGCTTTGTACTTGAAATTGCATGTCATAGTAAAAGCTGTTCTGCAACAGCTTGAAACCAGGACTGCTCGCTGTGGACATGCCCAGCAACCACCACCAGACACAGTCCCTTCGTAAGCAGGATGCACTTGCTTGTAAATCTTGTTTGCACAGATTATCAGAACAGGACTTTAATGAAATACTTGGAAATGATGTCTCTGGATGAAAATAAGGAAATCAGTGAGTTAACAGATGGGGAATCTATAAATATGATCAACAAAATTATGAAATATTGAAAGAGTAGGAGGAAAGGTCTACCATCCTAACAAAATTAATTCTCAAGGGAGCCATGTTAACACAAGCAATACCATCTGTATTATCAGTTATGCAGAAATGTCTGTGACCCATACTTCTGGTGTGTTCTGCACCAACCAACACAGCAATTAAGTCTAGATAATTTTTCTATTCTCCTGAATTCATTCTTGGAGTTGAAGTTGCCTTTCTCTGCTTTGAAAAGGCAATAAGGGAAGAAGATGAATGACACAGTTGGCAGTGCCCTTTTGATTGTTTTAGCAAAAGCAGTGTTAAACAGAAAGCAAACTGTACTGCATTTTATCAGATATGGTAACTCAAGAGGAACCAAAGATGTGTTACATGAAGGTAATGGAAGGAAGATGTGATGAAGAAATTTTGCCAGTAGCCATTGCTATGTAACTATTAATGGTGATCTCATGTGAGAGTAATAAAAAAAAGACAGAAAAACAGAGCTGTTTTTCCATTCCTTAAAAAGAGCTTGTATCTGATGCAATTTACCAAGAGGTCTGATACATTCTGTGACTGTACAATCAGAGCAAAAAATAGTTCTCTGAGAAATATTTAACATTGAGAACAAAACCAGTAGTTAATTATTTTTAAAATAGAACAAATGTTTTGTAAGAACATTTTACAAAGAAGAAGGATGAACATAGATTAAAAAAAAAATAAAATTGAAAGAACCCCCCCCAAACCACCTCTACTCTACAAGTCCCTTCCCCCCACAAAATAGAGAAATAAGGCAGTGAAGTATCAAGCTAGCTTCTTGATTGTTGGAATCTGGAATCGCTACTTCTCATTGAAGCAGGGACAAGTAACCTTCATGGAAAGCCTGCATCTTTCTATTAATATAAAATGACTTAGCCTGAAGGAATAGGGTCAACCTGTCCCAGGTTGTTGCTTAAAAGATGCTATGGCAGAGTTTCCTTTCACTGGAAACGCCACTGCAACAGCATAATTGAATCCACCTTGCAAGTGAATATAAATGGGTATTGTTGGCACTGTTTGACTTCTAAGAAGTAGTACGTAATCCTGTAATTGAAAACTTTGTCCCAGAGCACATGCCCATAGAAGAAAATGGGCTGTGTGTTTTTCAAATATTTTAACCATCCTGTCTCACAATCCTTTTCTCGTAGCCCATTGTGTGGCAGGGCTATCTCCATCTACGTTATGTGTGAGGAACCCACCCCATCTTTCTCAGAAGAGGCATTGCCTGTATTCCTGGCTCCTTGATCACAGAGAAATTGGCTGACTGCGTCTTCTCTGACTAGGCCAACAGGTCAGTCAGGAAAGCAGATAAATCCGCTGACATTTGCATCTCTCAATAGCGTTGAAAGCAGGAGTGTTGAATAAGTGAATTCCTGTAAATGAGAGTTAGCAGTTACTTTGGTACAGATAAAATGGAAGGTCTTTTAAAATACATACATAGACAAAGTGGAAATACCTTGAAGTAGATGGCAAAGACTAGACCTTTATGTAACTCTCCCAGAGAAATGTTTTAAGCACACTTTGCAAAGCTGTCTTTGTTGCACATCATGCTTTAAATCAAGCTTCCATCTCAGGCTATGAGGAACACCTGATAGTGTCACAGACCTAACAGATCAAATGGTTGGGTCCACTTTTTAGAGAAATATTAAGATGTGCCCCTTTATAATTCAATCTTTGTGTTCTTTTTAGGTAAGGACAAGTCTTTTTGGGTATTTGAGCATGAAAGGTTGTTAGCTTGGGGTCTTAGGCAATAAATTAATGTCTCAGTGAAGACAGTCAACCACCTGCACAAATTAAGCCCTTATTATTCTATTTATTGTCTGCAAATATAGCACCAGATTAGATGTTTCCTGGAGAGACGAATTTGGTGTGAGGTATTCATCACTTTGTTATAGTTCCTTTGAGATCACCATGAACTACTCCCTTGTACTAAATGAATAGCTCTCTTATCATGACCTTTTAATCACTTTGTCATGAAGAGGTCTTTTACTTGCTACAGGAGTCTACTTCATGTTACCCCCATCAAAGGGACTATGATATCAAAAAACGACCACAACAGGGACTAATACAGAAATATGGCTCAATAGAAGAAAATTAGTGCAGGTAGGCCTGGTTGACTACAAGCAGCATCATGGCTTGCTAATGGGAAGTGCTGGAGTGGATAACTAGCTGTGAGCTCAATTGTTGGAAATTGCACATAGAAGTGATATTTTTCTCAGTTTTGTAATAAGGTAGTGGAACAGAAGGGGAACAGTATAAACCTATTAGCAGAACTGGCAGCACCAAAGAAATCACAGAGATAAGGGAGATGAATAGGGCATGACCAAAAAGGAAGTTTAAAGCTAAAGATGAAATTTAGCCATAGTGATACTTGTTGAACTTACTCTATGGACAAGATCTTTTTTTCATGCTGTCTTTAAAACATGAAGATGTTGATGTTCATACTGCAATGCAGAACTGATCTAAGAAGGGGAGAAATCTAACTTGCAGTGTTCAAATTACTGGAAGAGTTTAAATGGGATTTCTAGAGAATGGCATGGAGGGATGAAGTCCTGGCTGTGTTGGCTGCCTGGAATAATGAAGGTTTGACTGCAGTACAAGAGTGTTTTAAACACATGGATTTAAAAAGTAGTTGTGAAAGCTGTTTGTAAGTCAACCTACAGGCAGAAAAATACTCAAGATATACAAACAGTTATTTTCTCATAAAGTCTCTGTAAAAGACTAAATAAGGAATTTAATACTATTAAAAAAAGCCTCCCTGTAGCATACAAAAGATTCCTTGGGCTCTCTAACACCCAGAGATACCATTAAAGGTGTCTTGATAACACTGTGAGAGACTAGCACAGAGGAGAAGTTGACATCACATGAGAAAGACCCTGCATTCCTCCTTTTCCATGTGGCATATCCAAACTAAGCAATTAATAATGATGGTAAGCAAGGTGGTGAAAGGCAGGTAGTTCATGTATTCGAGTACCAAAGTGTCAGATTCCTTAGAAACTGTTTGCCTTTTTCACTTATATCTTCTGTCCACCAAAAGAGGAAGACTCTATGTGCCAATCTGTTCTGCATGAATTTCATTCATCAGTCCAGTGAACCTGTGATTTCCAGCCACCAATGCCCACTCACTGCAGGTCTGGGTACTGCTTTCCCTCCCTGCTGCCTGATCTCTTTTGATCTGATTCTCTTAATTTCCAGCCCTTTAAGGGACTCAGCTCTGTTTTGTTCTGAATTCGTTCTTTCTTTTTATTATTTCTCTTTTTTTCTATCCTGATATTTTTAGCCCTGTCTTTTTGTCTTCCTTCTTTCATTTTGTATGCTTGCAGGTTTACCCATCTGCTTCCCTCAGCCCAGTTTTCTTTTCCATTTTCCCTTTACATTTCTTCAGACCCACAGGCCATTTATCTCATTGCTTCTCCTTTCTCCAGCTCCACAGGGTCTTTTCATCTCTTCACGTCATTTGTAAGCAAACAGCAGAAGTGCATTCAGAATCTGCTTTCTGACTGCTGCCTGGATGAGTCAGATTGTCTGGAGAAAAAAAAAAAAAGATATCAAGACTATAGTCTTTACTTCAAAATTGAGCCCATTGTATGCTTTCATTTTCTTTTCTTTCTCATCATTTCGGGGCATCTTCAGTTCTGTTTTGTGTTCAGAATCTGTAAAATTCATTTATATGAAATGTTATTTTAGAAAATATTTTCTCAGTAACGTTTTTACCCATTTTTTGCACATAATGTTGCACTTGAATCAATTTGTGCATATTTTTTGTAAATATCACAACATGTAGAAGTGTGTCTCTTCAAAACAAGGTTGTGTTTTTTCTGCATTTGCTAATTTTCTCTTTAGCAATCTGTTTGAATAAATACAATATGTGATGAACAACTGACCTTGGAAAACCTGAAAAGAAATTCGTGACTCAATTCCTCCTTCCAGAGTATATCAAAGAGCAATTAAACCATCTCAAAACATTCTGAGACTTGATGCATCTTTGCCTTCAAGAATCAGTGTTTTAAAACATATTTTGGTTTCAATTATCAGTTTTCAATATGTGTGGAGATACTCAATCCAAGTTTCCTGTAGATGATACCTCTTGTATGGGATTTGGTTTCCTGTAGATGATGCCTCTTGTATGGGATTTGGTTAATAGTGGAAGGACCCTGAAAAGAGACAGATCTAGTATTCTCAGCTGCATTAACCAAAAACAAGCACCCTCACCAGTCTCGTATTTCTAAGATCTGGAGATAAAGTTCTGGCTGTTTTGTCAGAATTTATGTCTTTTATTTCCCCTTATGCTTGTCCAGATCAAAATATACATGTACATTGTGAAGCTGCCTGCAAATCAATACCATAAAAGATAAGTTTCTATAAATCCCGAAACACTCATTAAGTCAAAATTTTAATCATACTGAATATAAATGTTAGCATATGCTTGAGAAGGATGTGCTTGTACACGTGTATCAATACCAAAAAATGCTCGTGTTGTGCTCGAGGCTTGAGATTTACCAGGTTTGTCGTCATGTAACAATGATTTCAGTGAAGTCATTCCTGCTTTTTAATGCTGCAGGTGAATAAGCCAGAAAAAAATCATATAAATTTTTATCATAAATTATCTCATACAAGACTCGAGTAACATATTTTATGTGACAGCGTAACTAATAGAATTTCAAATGACAGTGATATGTGCGTCTTTCAGAAGTAGTAATGCAGAACATTCTTTCTTGAATAATTCACTCATCTGAGGTTTTTATATATTCAAAAATGATTGAGCTGCATATCCAAATATAGGGTGGTCTATCAGCTGTTAATGTAGGAGAAGAAAAAGAGGTTTCTGCATTTATTCTGAACTGTGGTTTGTATCATGTTACTATTGGTTAGATGAACTGAGTTTGATTGTGATTTAATTTGCATTCTGCAGTGGATGTCTTTTTCTTGAGATAATTAATCTTATTGAAAAATTATGTGAACAGTTGAAGCTTTAACAGATTTCCTAGAGATGCCTTTTTTGTTTAGGCTTCCTTGACAGACTTTTTTCTTATAGATAAATTATGTGTCTAGAAATCTCTTGCTTTTATATTTATTTTGGTTTGGCAGCATATAGTTGTTATGGCTGGCAATATTTCATACCCCAAATTATTAATGCTAACCATAAATTATTACCAATGATATGCAGTGGTTCTTATCAATCATGACAAGTAATTGATGTTGATTGAAACAAATAAATACGATGCTTTTCAAAGTTATAACCTTGTCATTTAACTTTAGTGCTCAAATGTGTCAAGCTCTATCTTAGATTAACTCTGCAATTAGATACAGAGTTCTCAGAAACAAGATATTCAACCTGTAAAGGCAAAAATTGTGCACAACTACACAGAGATTTAGACATCAATAGTGGCAAAATTTACCTCTATTTTTTTAGCTTCCAGAATTGAGTGTGAATAATAGGATTCGAAAGTGGGTGGAAATTCATAATTCATATTATTATAGACTCTTTGGTTGATTGTTTCTTAGAGTTTACTCTGAAACCAGATGAAGAACACATTGTACCATACTATTCAAAATGAGAAGTCTTATAAACTTTGTTTCAGTTGTAGGAGATCAGACACTATGATCATAGCAGTCCTTTCTAGCCGTATGAATTACAAATTAATGTATCATTAACTGGAGTTTAAAATTAGGGTAAACTGAAAAGATTCACTGGATGAAAATCCACAATTCATGGATTTAAATTCTGTTCCTCTCTCTACTCTAGATAAAATCAGCATAATAATCAGTCATTAACACATATGGTTAAATTCTTATTGAATCTAATACCAGGAAAGTAACAGTCAAAAACTACAGCTCCCAGGACCAAAAGGTACCACTTTACTGATGCAGAGTGTGAATCATTTCTGGTGCATATCCCAAAGTGACTTGAGCTTTGGTGTCAATGCACAGTCTGAGGTTTCACTGTGTTTGTTGCCAGGGCATAAAATCAACAGAATTCCAACCTTCAACCAATGTTATTTTCCTAAATATGCAGAGCCTGTCCCTTATTGGTATACTATGTGCTTTATTCAAACTTTGCACTTATAATATATGTGTTATACAGTGGTTTCATGTGTCTCTGTGGCTCAGAATTTAATGCTGCAGAGCTCTCTCTTCACTTTTTACCCTCTCAGCCAACCAATTACATGAAACTCCACCTTGACTGTGCTTTATTTAATTGTTTGTCATTTAGAAGCAGTTCCTATGCTGGAGAACACATGGAGTCAGACTGGACAAGCAAAGGGGGAACATTTGAAGTGAATGATAAGAGTTTTAGAGAAAGTTGGATTTCACCCTAATGGTATTGATACCATTAACATTATGAATTTATTTAGCACATAAATTGCAAAATGGATGGAAGGTTCATCCAGCAGCTCTGCTTTGCCTTTGGCAGTTGTCATGCTGCTACTAATTTAATCTTATTAACTGCCTTGCAGATTTTACTAACGGGGTATCACACATTTTGCAATAAAAGGGGGGAAAGGAATATATCTTTTTTTATTGTTTTGTGATCAGGACATTAGATACTGCTTCCATTCTCTTTGCACTGCAGTCCTGGCAAGGTCACGTGTCTTGTAGCTAATATAAAGGAAATGAGGAATAGAAGTTGGTTGTGTGAATGTTAATCTGTTTTTTTGGAGAGCAAGAAGTTGCTGTTTGGAATCCTGATGGCATAAAGCAAAGACCAGCACTCTCCTTCTGTAACTGGTTTGCTTTCAGTAGGCTACTACAAAAGATGAAGTTTCACCACAAATAACCTGGTGTTCTCCAAATGTGTAGCAGAATAAGGAGTTTGTATATCACATTAAAGACCTGCTCAAAGCCTTTTATCATTTTTATTACTGGAAATCTGAATTACGTCAGTATATACAAGCAGAACTCATAGTAATATATCGCTAACTAGGGGAGAAATAATTTAGATAATACTTTGCATAATTTATATAACTAATATACATAGACTTTGTATAATTTTGTATAATTTATATAGGCTGTGATTTTGTATAGGGGTGAACTTGAATATATATTAACTCAACATTTTTAAAATATTAAGAAAAAAATAATAATTTTTTTGGCTGGCTCATTTCACGCTAGGTGAAATTTAAGTAACAAAAGTCAGATCTCTGCCATACAAGAGAATATGTTTATAAAGCCATTCAACCTCCTTTTAACCTTAATGTTGTCACCCTGTGTGTAGATACTAACTGTGGTTTGAAAATGCTTTAGCTGGGCCAACACAGTATCATTTGTGAGAAGCTGTGCCAAAGCCCTGTACCATGAGCTCATGCACAACAAGCTCAGCCCTGCATTTTCCCCAGTTACCTGGGGTTAATTCATGGGAGTTAGAGAGGTTTGGGCACCTGTGGGATAGACTTACCCAAAGTGATTAACACAGTCTCATGTTTTCTGCTACGTCACTTGCTTTTGATGTGACTGTGCCACAGGCACACTGTATTAACTTCAGTAATCCCTTCAAAAGGTCTCCATAACCATCCTGTGCATCTGTATTTCATTATGTTCCCCTTGTATTCTCTCCACTCTGCATCTGGTACTTGCTTATTATTTGTAGTTCACGGCATGTTCTGCAGGCTCCATTTTTCTTCCAAGGCATTTTTATCCCAAAGGCAAAATGAGAAGCAATATATGTTTATATTTCTATTTCTAAATTGTATTTTTGAGTCCATAGTGAAGGTTTGTTAAAGATTTGATCTTTGGAGCTTTGGATAAGATTCTGTGTATTGTGTGGGTGTACTTTGTTGCACAAATGACAGATGGATAATTGGTTACCTTTTATCTTGGCCTTCTAATCACTTTACCAAGGCAAAGGCTTTTGGTTTGCCTTTGAGCATAAGTAGATTTTTCAGTAATTCCTCAAATGCTTAATTCACTTGTAGAAAAGAGGATGAAAGCAAAATCCCACTTGTGTTGCTGTTCTTCAAACTGTGTACAACAGCCAGTAGTTCCTGTGACTGGAACACACCAAGGCAGTTTGAAAACAGGCCAGACTTTTTCACTTATGTGTTATGAAAGATCATCAAAAGTGAGAAGGGCCACAGAGAATGAAGAAGTGAGTGTCCTTAGCAAGATGTATTCTTGTTTACTTCCCTGCTTCAATGTGTCCTGTCCCTTGATTTCTTGATTCACATGCATTTTGTGGTAGGTACTGTAATGCAGGTTATTGATTAGGAAAGATCACTTTTAGTTTTAGGTAGTCCTTTTTTTCAGCTGGGATTAGGAATGTTTGTTTCTTAATAACGTTTTTGTAGATGTGATGGCCTGAAGAGATAAATGAGAGAAGATTTGTGGGAAGAGGTAATATCTTTTATTAGACCAACTGATGTAGCTGGAAAAAAAAAAGAAAAGCTTTCAGGCACACAAAACCTTTTCCAGGTAGGGTTCTCTCACAGCTTTGAACTGCCTAATAACTGACTTGTGCCTGTGAAGCAATAAAAGTGGGTTTTTTTTGATCTTTCTCTTTTTATGAGTAATACTGTTTGGGTGCAATATATTGCACCAGTTAAAACTTTACATAGCTAAAGTTAATTATTCTGGTTTTAATTCTGATTAAATTCTTTAAAAATATAATAATTTTTCATTCAGACTGTAGACCCTTAAAATACTGGATTTTGTTTTTCATCTGATCAGAAGTGTAAATTAACCCATAAAAGATCTGATACCTCACTGATGAATCAAAGAAATGTGCATGGTTTTGAACCTTATCTGAGAAACTACTTCTCTTTCCAAGTCAGTGTATGTGTTTGGAGATAAATGGGATGGGTATGATGACTCACACTGCAATTTCAGTTATTTAATGATTTTCTGCTGCTTTTTTATTTTTTTTTAATTAATGGGAGGGGCCTGGCTTTTAAAGAGTCTCTTTTTTAACTGCTATGTACAATACAAATAAATGTGTATCTACCATTATGTGTAAGATATATACCTTATTTGGCTGGCAAACTTTGGAATAACTGGAAATATTACTGTGAGTGCTGACATTTTCATTGTATTTCATATACTCTCACTTCTTATTGTTCTTGATCAGACTGAGTGCTTTCATGGCCTGTGAGAAGTCTTACTGGAACCTGAGAGGATAATTTGCAGAGTCTAGCAGCACTGAGAACCACAGAGATTAGTTCAGATTACGGGTGTCTGTATGGGTAAAAACAAAAATATAGGACAGTCACTTCGCTACCTTGCAAAAGACCGTGCCAGCAAGGAGGCATTATTATTGCTCTAAATAAATAACACATGAAAGAACATAATTGGTTTATAATGTAGGAAATGGGTAAAGGATGCATCAAAGTGTTTGGCTTGCCCAAGCATTTTGTGAAAACAACACAGCGAGGTTATAATGTCATCAGCTCCCCTCCATTTCCCTGGAGCTGAGGGCCTTCATCATCCTGTAAATATAGTGCTAGTGAGGTTTTCTTGGCAGCTTTTTAGAAAAAACGCTATTCTGCTGAGGGATGTTTTCCAAATTACCCAAGGACAGTGAACTGGATATTTTCTGGAATATATTGCAGAAATAGTAGAGTATATTTGGCTGAGTGTATAGGGCTCGTTGTTTTCCTGCATCGTATTGGGCTATTCATTGAGTTCCATGTCAGTGTTTCATTTTTAGAAACCTTAGAAAGAAAAAGTAATTCCTTGAAAGGTAGAAATTAAAAGACATATAAACCCCAAAACAATGTGTCATCTAAAAGTTCAGATCGTGATTGATAAATGTGGCTTTTTTTATTGTTGGCTGTTAGCTCAGTAATGGATTGTTATTTCTATAGGCTTTGACTGGAGCAATTTGTCTTGAAATACTTTTGTCACCTTTTCATTTTAGGTCCTTTGTAATAGAGTTCTCTAATTTTATTTTTTCATACACAAATGCAGATGACTCAGTGTTGAATAGCATCAGATGAAAACTTGTCATCAGTTTATAAATTGATGAAAGACTGAATTCTGAAGAAATATTCATTTTGCAATAGTTTTTAGCTGTTGCATTCTCTGTCAAAAGAAATATTAAATTAATTATATTGGGGGGAGGTATACTGTGTGTTTGATAATAAAAGCCATTTTCACAGTTGTAACATTACAGGGAATGTTTTCCAGCTTATCATAATGGAAACAGGCAAGTTATTTACTTACCAGAAAGACCTGAACCCTAGCAATCACACATGCCACTTGTGAAGTTAAGGCTCCTCGCAGTGTCCAACCTTAACATGTATTATTATTTTAACAAATTATACCAAGACATTTTCTTCTTTTCTCTTTCCTCAACTGATATGACAGTGCAGAAATTACTGTAATGCATTTATTATTTTAAAAGGGTTTACTCTCCTATACTGCTTCACTTCTTAGAGATGTTCTGTGTGTCCATATTCATTAATTGATTCTCCTCTTTGTACCTAGAAGATGAGAAGATTTTTCACTAGAACCTTTCTCCCTTTTCCTCAGTTTCACAGTATGTCCCTTTTTTTTAAGTCGATTGGAGTAATTTACTGTCCATGTTTAAATATTAACCGTAGTTCAGTCTTTTGATAGCACCCCAGTTAGAAGACATGGAGTGCAAGAAAGTGTTTGAAAACGTTTTGGAATAGAAATGACAGCACTTTGGATTTGAATATAACACAATAACCAATCTTCACTTTAAATACATCATGAGTGGGGTCAGTGCTGCCAGAGCTTTAACTGTGTAAGCATTAGTCTGTTTATTTGTATAAACTGTCAGATTTTTTTCTGATTAGTTCACATCCCACAAAACAAGAGTTGCAGGACAAAATCCCCCAAGCATCTTCCAAAGAGGACACAGCTAGTGGCCATGTGGGAGGTTTGAGGGTTGCTGATACTCCTCCCTGTGATTAGTCACATGCAGTGTCTTCAGCTGGGTTCCTCCTGTGTGATGCCAGGTGTTGTATGTTAGGGATCAGAAGAGGTTTGGTCTCAGCCAAACCCACATTGATCTGCTCAAGAGGAAGCCAAGCAGGTAAACTTTTATACAAAACTATGAGAGCTTCCTAAGCATTTACCATAAAAGCCAGACTTGGAAAAGAAAGATTTTCTACATCCTTTTTTATTGATTTAATTTCTGTAATGATTGTGTTTCAGTATGTGGCTACTGCAAGCAGGACGAATTAGGAAACTTTGTACTTGAAATTTCTACATGGTGTTCCTGTTAAGAACTAAAACATGAGTAACTTGAGAAAAATGTTGGTATCCTGTCTGAAAGTGACTGCATTGTAGTGTTGGTCTCCACTTGTTGTGGAGCTCATTCAACTTTTAACACAGATATTAATATTTTTACATAAACGTTGAGACAAAAATTTCACCACAAGGCAAGAGGAGAGTTTCCACATGAAATATGAAGTAGTGTTGTTCTTGTTGTTACAGCATGTTTTCTGTTAAAGCTGTCAGAATGACTTATTAGTTTTGCATTTCTTGTTGAAATATATTCTGTCTAATAATTTACCTCTTAAATATTTGTATTCTACATAATTATCAGCCCTCCACACATTATCTCTGATATACTTTTCCCTTTTCCTGGAAGGGCAAGAGATCCATTCCTATTCTTTGTAACTGGCAGTATGAGACTGTCCACTTTTACAGCTGCTGGCAAATGCCCCTCTGGGTAACCTCTGGCAGTGCAGAAAGCACCATGGTTTAACAATTTGACTCTGTTTTAGTCACACCTCTCAGAGGAGGCCGGTACCTTGCATGACCAAACACTTTCCCATAAGCTGTAACATAAAATATTTAAAAAGGATTTGGGGCATAATTACTAATATAAATGTGATTCTTCTTACTGAAGCAACAATTTTGATGTTAATCACAATAGATTTGGAAAATGGAATTTTTTTTTTTGGTCTCAAGGGGAAATTTTACAGAAGGGAAATTCAACAGTTGCACAAAGTACTATTACTAATCTTAGAGACCTTTGTGGGCTTCTTGCAGCATCAGACAGCTAAATTCTTGACATATGTTGACAGGGAACTAATAATGGAAACGGAGTCAGTGCAAAGATGTTTCAGATGGCTCTGTTACTGAATGGCCTCCAGACAAAGTAACAACCTCTGAAACCCTCTCATGTGACATAGTGGCAAATTCTGATGGCTCTGTTCATGTAGGATCCTCCTTTGTGTATTCTCTTTGAAGGAGATACTGAAAGATTCCTGGTGCAGATAATATAAGCTAAAGAGTTCCCAACACATTTATCTTCTAGGTCAAGGCTTCAGCTTTACAGCTGTATCTGTTCACATCTAACTGGAAATAGCCTGGCACTGTCCAGAAATAAGTCCTTCATGTGCCAATAGAGATACTGTAACCATAGACATGAAGCTAAAGTCTAGTGGATGTAGTCTGGTGTTTCTTTCTGACAGAAGTTTGCATGAAAAAGAAGAGCTTTTCTTAGTACAGTAATAATTACTCACAAATATACTTTATATTCTAAGACCATGAAGTAATTTCAATTGATAATAAAACTAATTAATACTGTGGAATTATGCTATTTTCATAATGCAAGATAAAGAGCTGAAGAAATTAGCTAGGTTAAAAGCAATCACCCAAGCCTGCAAGACAGCAAAATGTCTCTTACTCACTATATGTATGTAGACTAATGTTTGACTTTAGAGACATGTAATAGTTTGCTTTGATTTCAGCCCTTTGGTGTGGTGATCCATCACATTATACACTCTAACATGCTGTTCCCTACCACAGATCTGGGTCCACATACATCAGGCCTTGATATTTTGCATTTAAATGGCAATTCTTTTGATTTTAGTCAACAAAATTTTCAACAAATAAAGACAGCAGAATAAGGGCTGTACATTAGATTTGGTTTTCTCTACCACTCAGAGAATCCTACTGTTTTTGAATCCAGAAGTCACTGGTAACTTGCTGTTGAATGAGGAAGGTTTACTGACAGATACCTCTTTGCTTTACCTAAAATGTTGCATACAAAAAAAAATCTCAGATAAAACAAACCTTCCCTGAAAATCAAAGACAGATGGTCAAAATTAAACCAAAACACATTTAAGGAAAGCCACAGCAAACAGAGTCCCACTAAGTACATGGTTTTTCTGTTCTGTGAGCCACAGCCCAAAAGGTCATTCAGACTGTTTATAGCAGGTGGTCAGAAAAATACCATATGACCCTGTGTCTGTCTGCATTTCAAGTAAAATGACTGTGATGCCTGTGCAGTTATTTTGACCACAACTTGATGAAAAATACAGGAAAAATTGCTTTGTTTTCTTGGAGTGTTTTGCTTGATTTGGTTTGGTTTCTATTTTTTAAAAAGGATGCAGATTTTTTTGACTGGGACATTTTCTGTGCAGTTGTTTTACTGATCAAGTGTCTGGTTAAATTAACTGAGAGTATGTGTGTCCTTCCTACAGCATGGTTCAGGTCTATTGGTTATAATTAATTCAGTAGAAACATTCTTTCAGTAATACAGGTATTGGTGTTTACAGGGATTGAAAGAGTGTGACTGTCATAATGCTAGTCTGTATTTAATCCAGTATTTAGTCTTGTAATTCTTGGCCTTTTTTTTTCCAACAGGTTTTTCATTATTCTTATACAGCTTCATATGTGATTTATAACATACACACAAGGTAGGTCACATTGTTTTTTCAACGTGATGTCATGTTAGTGGTTCTATACATTGGGTGATGCCAGTGTGTTCAACTAAAAACGTTTCCATTTTTTCAAGGGAAGTTTGGGAGTTAAACCCTCCAGAAGTAGAGGATTCAGTTTTACAGTATGCAGCCTGGGGCATTCATGGACAGCAACTGGTAAGCACAGTCATTAAAAATGTATTAACTCCAGACAGACTGAGGTAAAAACAAAATTAAAAGCCTCAAGATGAGTTTTGTTATGTATTTCTCTACAGTGCTACTATGTTCCTGTTACAGCTTTAAAGAAATCTATTCATTTATTTATTTATTTATTTTAAAAATGTGCTTTTCCAGTCTGAACCCAATAAGCAA
This sequence comes from Manacus vitellinus, assembly GCF_001715985.3. Taxonomy (NCBI): domain Eukaryota; kingdom Metazoa; phylum Chordata; class Aves; order Passeriformes; family Pipridae; genus Manacus; species Manacus vitellinus. Next base: position 1,184,722 of record NW_021939632.1, read on the forward strand.
GTTGTATAATTGCTGAAAGAATCACACCTTCATCTGAATGTGCACTCAAGTGATTTTCAGAAATACCATCTTTATGGCTACTGCTATGTGACAAAGAAAGTAAAAGGTGAAGAGAAGTTTTCTTTCAAGCGCAAGATCAATGAAAACTGTGGGCAAAAGCAATAGCTTAACATCCAAAAGTGGATGTGATGGATTCAATGAAAAGTGATGTTTTCATTTCAGTATGAAAATTACTGCCAAGGTCGGTTGTGCTACACTGAATTCATAATAATAAAAACCAGAGATGCTATGTTTCATATATTGTTTTCTTCCAGAAGCTTTACAATTTTTTATGAACAGAAATCATCCATGATCATCATGACCAAAGTCAATATGAGAAGAAAAAATTGTATTTTTAAAACAGCAATAGTTTTAAGCTGACCTCTGTTGGTAGTTGAAGGCAAGAGACTTTTAAAGCTTCAACTCTCTGGATAAGAAATTCAGATAATCCTTGTTACAGTGTTCTGATAACATCCTTAATGCCCACAGGTGTGATCCGGGGGCCTCCTTGCACATCTGAGCTGTTCATGCAGAGAGGCTTTAAGTTGAATGTCTAGAGAATGTACCCTGTTGCTTATATCATTCATCAAGATGATTAGAAAGGAAAAAATGTTTCTGCTTAAAATGTATTGCATTAAGCAAGTGGAGGAAGGTGGTAAAAAGTAGTTGGAACCCTGTTTGGTATGTTTTAATAATTAACCACATTAATTTATTAATAATGAGAGCATGGTGACAGGATTAATGGTAATAAATACATAGGTTATTTACCAGGCAGCATTATGGAATGTGGTGAACTGTGTAGGTTGTAGCAGAAGGGAGAAGCATTTGCGAAACTGAACAGATGTAAAAAATATTTTGATTAAATTGCAATTCATAAGATTTGTCTGTGCTGTACCTCTGATCAGTAATCTAAAGTAGAACTAGAATTGCATGCAGTGATTACTGAAAAAATTAATTTTTTCTTTTCCTGAGATGTATCTTAAGAACAGGGTCAGACTTACCAATTATAAACTTCAGAAAAATAACAAATCAGAATAATGCTGTCTTTATGAGTTTTACCTAAAATATCATTCTGTAAATGTGTATGGATACTTTCAGACAGGTGGACTCCCAGAACTGCAAAAAAATAGATGATCATTTTAGGTACAACCTTAATCATCTAAATTTGAAAACGTTGGCATAATTTATATGTGAGTGAGAATAACATTCCTCATCTCTGTTAATGTCCCTAGTAAAGTTAATGTCATGCTTTAAAAATATCTGCTCCACTGTGGGCTTTATGGTGCCATATGGTCTGCAGAATTAGGAAATAATAACTTTAAACACAAAATCTTCTGTGCACTCTGAATGACATCAAGTGTTGTCACATAGATGTACACCTGCAATTACAGTCTGCTGAAGGTCACTCCCATAAAAGTTGCCAATAAGAAGGATATCCTCTTGAAGCTGCTCATGTGGTAAAAGGAGGTCTATAAAGAGACAGAAATACCTTGCTGCATTACCCTCCCACTTCAGCAACAAGCCAAAAATGTAGCAGGAGCATGAATGAATAAAGACTGTTGTGAATAATGGTTGTTGCTCCTGTCTAAAGGAACATCTGCCTCTAGCAGAACCAGGACAGAGAAATCATTCCAGCAGAATAGCTTAGGCAGAGAAAAGATGTGCGACTGAGGACACGTTGCCATAATGGTTCTCAGTTATAAAATTTGTCATTAGAACAAACACTGTATCAGTGAGTTTTGAGTAAAAAAGTACAGGAAGCAACCAGCAGTGAAATAGAGTACAGAGGAAGTTGTGAAAGGAGAGCCCTAAATCATAGTAATCCATCAGTGGCTATTGATGGCACATATCTGGGTGCATGCAAAGATGCAGTCTCATGGATCCACGTTGCCAAACACACTATGACTGGTTTACTTTCCTGAACAGTACTTATGTGTCTTTTCCCTATAATAGGAAAATAGAAATAATTCATAAGTAAAACAAGCAGTGAAATACTTACTCTAAACAAATTACAACAGTAGATACCCGGGTAATCTCCAAGAGACATTTATTTCAGTTGAAGAACAAGTGGAGAACATTAACTTTATATACAACAATTTCATTTAGAAAGACTCATGGCACATACCGTGTGGCCATCACATAAACAAAATGTATGTAAATCTCTAAAATGAAGGGGAATAACACCCATCCAGGTGTGGTGCAGAAATGAATAGCAATACTATAACCATGACAGGTCAGCAAAATTAGCACAAAATTTAAAACACAAGGCACAGATAATGTCTGACTGAACCACAGACCTTAACTATACACTATAACTATTTAGAAGGTCCTGGATTAAATCTGAAGTATGGGGGATAACACATGGACTTGGACCAACTATTTTCAATAAATAAACTATAGTGTAAAATAAGACATTTCCAGTCCTTTGTTCTGCAGGGGACCTAAGTAACAGTGCAGCCTACACAGGAATCCTGAGTGCTTCAAATGAGGGAGAATAGTCAAGAGGTTCAAATAGATAACATAAGAAGATAAAGAGAAAAAAAATAGAAATATTTGAGAAGGAAAATTTCCATGAAGCCAGGAACTGCTTATTGGACAGAGGAAGGAATATGGCTGCAGTGAAATCTAGTATACAGCAAGACTTTACCTCCTTGGGACAGCAGGTCACTTGTGCCTAGTGAAGAACGACAGGGTTAGGTTTATGTCAGATACCAGGTGACTGGGCTGCAATACCATTGTTTCGACGGTACCACAGTGTTTGCAAGTTATTTCAGTTTCTTGCTATTTACCTAGAGTAGAGAGTTTTTTAAAGATTAAAAGAAAAGCTCAGAGAAACATCTGCTGTTTGAGTCATGACATTTTGGTGGTGAAATTGAAAATGTTTGCCGTTGGGGAGAAGAAACTTTTATCTAATGAATTAATGTATTTTAAGGTCACATAGCACTTACTTTTGAGAACTGTTTTCAAGGTCGCACTCTTTAAATTGCTGTCTTTTAACTGTGTTAGAACTGTGCCAGATCTAAAATACCATTTCTGTCTCTTAGTACATTACAGAGCTGTTTATGTATTTGCTTTACATTACTCATGTTTGATTAAAATTGTGAAAGACATCAGTTGATTATCTCTTTACCTCTCTTCTATAGAATCCATCACTGCAGCATTAAGTATTTCCAGGGAAGACAAAACAGCACAACTAGAGACCTAATTGGTTTCATCAACATTTTTCTGCCTCCGGTTTATTGATTAGAGACCTCATTGCATGTGTCTGAGAAGGAGATATTACCTACTTGGAGGGAAGGCTTTACTGAGGAGAATGCTTTGGGTTTTTTAAAGGGCCTCTGTTGTTCAAATACCCAATTTTTATCCAGTGTTCTCAGGTCGTTGCTCCTATCTTCTCTGATAGTTTGTAGCAAAGGCTTTCATGTGTTTGTGCTGACACAGGGGAGGCAGCCCTTTCTGTCTGGATCTGTCTATGGGGATGTATCTCAGTAGGAGCTTGAATATAAAAATTCAGACTGGAGATGTCTGGTCTCCAGTGTATGCAGTGTTGTATTTAAGCTGTAGTGCTCCTCTGCAGTGCTTCTCGTGATACAGACAGTTCTCCTCATCAGTTATCAGGCTGGCCACTTCAAGTAGATCCTGGTCAAGCCTGGGTAGAAGTTATTCAGTTTGATGTAGCTTTTTCATAACAGTTTTGCGTCAAGGTTTTTCTGCCTGGGTGGTGGTACGTGTTGTGTATTTTGTATAAAATACTTCACTCTATTTCACTTTATTTTATGAGCATATATCTATGCAAGTCACTTTGCCTTTGTATTTATAACAGGTATTTTATGTTATTATTGCATTGAGCTCATTTTTCTTTTGATATATAGTGTATTTTTGAAGGGAACTTGATTTTACGTTTGGTTAGATCAGCATAAGTAATGATCTGTTGGCTTGCATATGAATGCCTATGCATAAATAAATATCTATTTTAACAAAGCAGAAGTCAAGAAAATATTAAAAATATTATTAAAATATTATTAAAAATATTTGGTAGGAGTTTGACAGCTTGCTGTGTCATAATTTGATGCTATCAACAAAACATAGCATTATCAAATGGTTGGACTGAAGATGAGCTTTTACTATGTTTTTTTTTGTAATTGTTTAGAATTACCTATTACCCTGTATACACAAAGATCAGTCTGTTGACTGTAGCTGAATTGTGGATTCAGGATGCTGTCATCAGTTTTCAGAAAGTACTTTAAATATCAGAAAACAAGAATTTGTCCTCTTGTTTAAAAAAAAAAAAATTGAGCAGGCTACTCACTGAAAATAGTGTTTAGAAGCTGAAGCTTTTAAATAAAAAAATGAAAAAAGAATCCAGGGAAAAAGGACCTTATCTTGTATCAAAACTAGCTAAAAACAAGCATACAAACAGAAACTCACAAAAAACCAGAGTAAAATCTACTTTAATTGCTCTTAATAAATACACCAGTTCAAGAACTCTCTACCCTTTGCCTTTGTGATCAGTCATCTTTATCCTGGTTGTCATCTTTGGAGGTGCCCATCACACCCCTATCAATATCTGTTGCCCCATAAAAATGCAAATCTCTATCAGATTGTTGAATTCCTGCATTAACATAACATTACCTTTCAAATGCCTTCTCCTTGTCCAAATTTTAGGTTTTTTTTCAATAGTTTTCAAAGACCATTTTAGATAACAGAAATACTGCAGAAGCAAAGTTCATTGGTGTTACATTATTTTCCAAGTACCCAGATAAGCACTAGACAGGTTTTAGTGATTGAGGAATTGTCAGGACTATGCTACACATCTACCTTGCTCAACACATGCTTCAGCAGACATTAGTTACTGAGAACTTCATTTACTATTTGGCCTATCAAGGTGCAAAGTACAACTGCTATAAAAACTGGTAACTTACCTTCCTGTAAAATGTTTGCCAGGTGTTTTCTTTTTGTGTAATTAGTGCTGTGGGTACTTGGCACCCCCTCCTGGCAAAAACACTTGCATATGCAAATGAAGTAGATGCTTAATTATGCTAATGAAACCAGTCCTAAATAAATATATTTCTTCTGCTGTTTTTATTTGCAAAGTCTTCTGGTCTTTTGACTTACTCTACTTTAGATGAGTAACTTAAAATCACATATGGAAATGTCAAGGATTTATTTCATCATTCCTTCTAATGATTATGCTAATGAGGAAAATGGCAGTTCAAACTTAGAGGAAAATCTCTGCTTGAATTTATTCTGTAAACCAGAAATAAACAAGAATACTTCAATATGACATTAGCCTCAGGCATGAGTTCTTGTTTAAAATATATGAGAGGTTCCTTACAGAACTTCAAAGCATATTTGGAGACCCTTTGTCTTGGTGAGGATGTTTTTATGAAGAAAGGGAACATGTATGGTTTAGCATTGCCCACTCAGTTGAGTCTTTAAGGGATTTGACCATAACTCTAGCAAATGCTGAAGTCATATCTTTGTGAAGGCAGTGAGAAATTAAGGAGACTAATAAATCTTTTTCTCTTTCAAATGTTTTCATTACATTTCTAATTTCCAGCTGGGAAACTTACTGTATCAGAGACTGAGGATTTGAACAAAGAATGAGAAATACTTACGGAAAAAAGGCACACAAAAAGATTGTTTTAATGGCAATTTTTGACCAGCAGCTAAAGTCAGAATATGTATTATTTTGCAAGATGGCATTCTGGTATTTTTTTGTGTTAGATAAAATGTGCTAAATGGTCAGATCCTGTTATGAAATGATACGAAAGCCACTTATTAGCATACATGCTAATAAAACTAGAAGTTTTATGCTGCTTTATTTTTTATACAAAAACTGCTTTTTATCGGAATCATGGTGAGCATGGACAATATTTTTTTTCCACAGAAGAATTAGAGTTACCTAAGAGTATTAAGTAAAACTGTCTTGCTGCTGCACATTGGATTTTCTCTTGGATTTGTTGAGCTAGGATTACAAAATCTAAATGTTTTTTGTTTTTTCTTTTAAATGATTCAATTCAAAGTATTCTTCACAGGAAAAAAAAATTAGTTTCTCTGAAGATATTCTATTGAACTAATTTACATTTTCAATTATTAATTTCTAGGTGCCAACTCCACTGAAGTATAGATTGGAGGAGCATTTAATGAGTGTTCTGTGGTTTCAAAAGTGATACTCAATATGAAAGCAGTTTTCCCCATCTCAGAAGAGGAGAATGGAGAATGCAGCCAGAAAACGTAGGCAGTTTTGGAAAACAGGGAAAAATACATTTTTACATATCAAGGTTGGATATATTCAGTAAAAGATTTGTGAGCTCTAGAGAGCAGGAGTATTGTAAATGGAAGCAAGGCTAAGTTGAGCAAAGAAGATGCTTCATCATTTTGGTTGGTGAAAGGCAATGAACATGTCCTGTTATCAAAAGCAACTTAAAAATATGAGTGTTAAGGACTGGATACTGTTATCCCTTTGTGAGAATAGCTACTTGGCTGTATCTGAAAGAGGTGAAGTAATAATGAGAAAATCATGTTTTATAGGAGCATTATTCCTCTACTACTGTTTTTCATGTAGAACGGTAAAAGGCCCAGCAGCTTTATAGCAAATAAATCGAGAGGGCAGATAAAAGATGTTTCCTTTCCCTTTTCCCTGGTCCTTATTGTATCTGTTTCTTATCGCTGATCTACCATGCAGCTAATATTTGAATCAGTATGTAAGCCATGCACACAGGTAACATGCTTTTCTATCCAGTCTTGTATCAATAACTCTTTTGTAAGCAAATATATTGAAAATTTGGGATATCATTGTGCTAGAGGGCAAATTTTTTTTTCACATACTTACTTATGCGGATGTATATATATATATTTATATTTTTGTATTTATATATATATATAGTCCCACAAAGACACACACAAACAAGCATAGACACACACATTTGATAGGAGCAGTCTTCAGGACTTTCCCATGCAGCAGCCTTCAGGGAGCAATGAAAACAGCAATATGCACCTCTCGTCTAGACTATCATGTTGTTCAACATGTGCGTGTGTAACAAAACATATCTGAATATTCACACTTCCGTCTGTTAGCTAATATTAACTGCAAGTCCAATGGCTCATAAAAGAGAACCACTGTGCTTCTTGTGTGAAAAATGTGTGGCTTTCTGTAATGCAGAAATATGAAAATTGTATTTCAGAAGTCTAAAATTCTTTAGGAATAGCTACCCATAAAAACTGTGAAGCACAGTCAATGAGAAGAGAGGTTGTAATCTGATTGAACCTTTAGCTAAATCAGAGTTGAAAAAGATTAGGTTTTATTATGGACTGTATTTTCACGTAACTCAAAAATTCTGCCCAAAAACTTTGCAGACTTAATTATATCCATGGAACGTATACTCATGTAGTCACTTCATATTTAATATTTTAAAAAAGGCTATGATACACCTCAGGATGGGTGTAAAAGATGGATGTGACAAATTTTCCACCTCATCCTGCAGGCTCTTTACATCAGTCAACCAGGATTTTACCCATAAGAATAGAGTAGACAGTCCTTGTTATTAATAAAAACCCCAACAAAACAAGCAAAAAAGACTCCAAAACAAACAAACAAAAAACACCTCACAAACAAAACTAACAAACAACCCCCCAAAAAAACAAAAAGTAAAACTTGTATATACTTCATGGATGATGATGTCATGACTCCCTGTTGAATCTTTATAAGCATGACAACTGTGATGAGAAGAAAAAAACCCTTGACAGATTATGACCACACAACTTTGGGCATGTTCAGTGCTCTTGGTGGCTCTTTCTCTTTATTTTAGCCCAGTCCTTCTTGAAAAAGAGACATTAAATTCCATCATCACCAACCCATAAATGTCCTTGCATGTGGTTTTTTTTCCTGCAATGGGGTTATGACTTCCCCACTGTGTTTGTGCTGAAGGACCAGAGCCAATTAAACTTTTACTGCACTGTGTTAAGGTGACTTAGGTTTTCATGTTGACTTAGCCTGAGCCAGACAGTGAAGTGCAAAGAACTGTTTGTGGATGTGTAGTTGTGGAAAGTGTATAACCACTGACAACTTCAAGGCCAAGGCAGCCCTGGAGAATAAGGATTAAAAAGTCAGGTATACTGTTGATACCTAAGAGAAAACGAAGCATTGATTTCCTGCATCGTTTATGGCAGGTTGCAGTACATGTACAGAAATACAAGGGAAGAGTTTTGTGTGGAAAGAAAGCAAGTATCTGCTTTCAAGTTGTTTCCCAGACTCTGAACTGTTCCAAACAGAAATGCTGTTATAAGAGCTACTAAAAATTTCCTTATTCCTGTTTGTCACATTCCTAATGAGATGTTTTAAGACAAACTGTCTTTCTTGCATTGTATTTAGTGTCTGTGTGGAGTCTTTACAGGTAGATGTCATACACTAAAATTTTGAACCATTATAAAGACAATTGGCAACTTGAACACTGCGCAATGGGGAGATGAAGGCACATGCATCATACAACAAGATGAGCTGGGTCAGCAATAGTAGGTGAAAGGACGAAGCTTTGTATTGAATCCTGCTGGAGTTTCTCATGTAGAAGGTGCTTAGAGGCATCCCAGTCTGTTTTGGTATTTGCACAATTTACAAAGTTCTCGGGGATTGCCTACCACCCTAAGAATAGTAGAAAATGTAAACATGACTTTACAGCTCAGCATTTTCAATTCCCTATCTTTTGACTTCGGTCCTTGCTGTTAGGATGCTACTTCCTTACACTTTGTCAAAGAAAAAAGAAAATTCCTCCTCTAACCCTGAGCCCTTACAGTTACCCTACATATTTCTCTGTCATCCAACATTGCTTTTTTTCTTTTGGAGTAACTAGGCTGAAATTTTTCCTGTTTAGCATGGTACAGATTGATCCGTGTGGGCATAATTAAACGCTTGATATCAGTGTGAGATGATCCTTCAAAATACTAGAGATAATTTTAAAAGATTTTATGGTAAGGGCAGATTATGATTTTATTATAAGTCAGTAAGAGTAACCCATGCATGTAAGAGTTGCATTTCTGTTCACACTCTTCCATGCCGGCTCATTAGTCACTTACTTTTAGTAAGTATGAGTAACAAGGAGTGTGAATTCCTGAGCGTACACTGTTTATGGATAATTCTGTTATATGCATCACTTAGGCAAAGACTAAAGGGCTGAGCAGACCAATCCTCAATGACATTTTACACAGTGCTGCAGCCAGGGCAGTTCTTCAGGCAGCTCCATGGGGGCAAGACAGCCTTACTGTGATCCTCTGTGCAATCACAAAGATGTATTAAGCTGCTTTTTTGTGTAGGTTGTAGTTCAGATATTATATGTGATTTTATTTGTATAACATACAAAGCACAGCGTTTGGGCTCATGAGTAAGCTGTCATGGGATTAGGCAGGGTGTGAATTTAGTGAGTGTCCTGATCCAATATCATTGGAAAAGCAACATAATTAATGTGTATTGAAACAAAAGAGGGCAATGCATTGCAGCATTTATTGGAAATCAAGGACATAAACATCAGAGTTACCACGGAGTTGCTGATACTCTCTGAGTTCATGGCCTGGTTTATGTCATGACATTAGTAACTAATCTTATGGGTTCATTATGAGTGTATCCTTGCTATTGTTTACAGTAGATTTATAAACTATCCAAATAGCAATTAAATATAATAGCCTTGTAGATTGTTTGCAGTTGTTCAGAAATGATTGTGCTAACACATTAATGTGATGCAGTGGCATTAGTCTAGACAGAAGAAAAGTGGTGCTTCAGTCTTCTGTTCTTCATGCTCTCTGTCTGGCAGCTTGATGACCACAAAAATAAAATATCATAACTGACACCAAAAAAAAGGGGGTACATGGCATTGGGGTGTATGTGTTTTGAGGTCTACATGTTCCATACTGATCAACAGCTACTTCCTCTCTGCCTTAATTATGACAAATCAAACCGATTGAAAGCTTCCTCTGAAAAAATTGCTGCCCAGGTCAATCACTATGTTTAGAAAATTGGTACCTTTAAGAGTAAATATAGTTATTATTGCTTACAATTATAATAATTTTGTTATTATCTATTGTTTGGTTTCTGGATAATTTGCAATGTGTCTGATGATTTTGGAAAATAGATCTTTTAGGGTTAGAATTTCTCTACTGCCATGCATTGCTTAGGTAGCTGATGGTACCTGCAATGCCCAGTACCTGCATAATTTAGTGGTCTCTGTGCACATGGAAGTATGGGGTAAGAGCTGGAGCAAGTCAGAGCTGAAGAGCTCTGAAAATTTTATACCAGTATAGATTGAGCTGCAAAAGAAAAAATAATCTGCACAGAGGAAGTCAGAGCCATTCTACACTTCTGAAGACTTGCAAAGCAGCTGTATTGCAAACTGTATCAGACATTTTAGCCTGAAATCATGTTTGTGGGAACTCATGATCTAAATAGCTTACAAATATAATGTAGGGGAAATGAATATAACAGAAAGCTGCTTTGCAATACAGTTCCATAAAACTTTCCTTGAAATTGTCATTCTGTACCATATGTGATCTGGATACAAAATTTGGAAGATATGGGAAAAAAAAGACTTCTGGAAAAAGTCTGTGTAATTGTAACTCACAAAGTCACTGATGAATACTCTAACCTCCTAAAATTCACAATTATAGAAGCTTTATAAGCCACTTTTCTGTGTTTTGTATTATCTGAAATATAGTAATTGGTTTTGGAGATCGCTGCAGGACCTGTAAGGGAGGCATTAGCAGAATAATCAGTTGCACCAGTGAAATGCATTATAACTGTTTTGGGTTTAGTTTACCACCTTGCATTTTACTTGCCTCTTGATGTGTGATTGTTCCTGTTCATTACCATGGAGCTTCTTCCACATCTGATTACTGTGGGCAAGAATGCTAGACACTGGCCCTTTATCTTACTGCTTTTCCAACAAGTGCAAAGTACCTCCTAGAAGTCTGGTTTGTCAATGTAATTTTGTATGCAACATATATACTGTTCCCTTTTATGGAACAGTAAATTAAAACCTAATTTGGAAACAGTGATTTCCAGAGCATTGTCACAGGAAGTTTGGTGGTGTGCCCATCATCCTTACTGTGCCTGCAGCCCATGAACAGTTTGAGTGACCCCTGTGCCAGTGGAGTTATGTTGATAATGGGTGTTGAGTCTCAAGCTGTAGGTAGAAATGAGCCAAATGACATCACAACACCAGTTCATCACAGAGCACAGGAAAAGCCACTTCTTTCCTGCAGCCAAATAGAGACCTGAAGGATGTCTGTGGCTCACTGCAGCATGTGCCTTGTGTGGCTCTTGGCCACAGAGCAGCTTTGATACAGACCAGAGGTTTAGATTGCCGTCATGGAACTCCTAGATTCGTATAACAAACTGTTCCTGTATAACACTGCATGTCCAGTTCTTCTGACTGATGTTTTCTTCCTAAAATGAGCATTTATTTTTCTGTGAGGGGAAAAAAGAAAATAGCAGTTATACTGTTGTTGCATTGACACACAAAGCACATAATCTTAAGTACACCTTGTTTCAGTGAGAAGCTGCTTCAAGTAAATAAGAGTTTGGCAAGGAAAAAGGGCAGGAAGGGGTCCTCACCTTCTGTAGCTGTGGGTATAGTGGTCTGGCAATCTCAGTTTAAGGCTGTGAGACCCAGGGGTATAGTAAGTGAAATTACAGATGACAAGAAAATGTTTGCTCAGTTTGAACTTGAAGAAGAGAGCAGACACTGTGACTACAAATAACGTAATCAGTGGCTCTATTAGAAAAAAAGTGTCTATCAGAACTTTGGAGGATGCTAAATAGTGGTAGAGAAGATGCCAAGCCAGGTATTTATTTGAAAGCTAATGCACTGGCAGATATTATGGGTGATTTGCAGTATTTTTAAATTGATGAAAACTATTTGTAAGTTTCTGAAGTGGAGCTATTTGTATAATTTTCCAGATATGTCAACCAGAAAGTGATAACAAATATTTTAAGTACTTAAATGAAAAACAAACTTGTTACTTTGAGAGCAGGTGTTGAAAAATGGCAACCAAATTGTTTCCATGTGGATGAAGGGATTTGATTTTAGTTTCTTCCTGTAGTCCGAAGTAAGTTCCAATATTTACAAATCCAATTAAGTGCATGGATATCTGCATTTTCCATAATTGTGGTAAAAACAACAGTAGCAGTTGAAACCACAGGTTTTTATAAAAATGAATAAAAAAAAAAAGTTAAAGTTTGTTGTTTTGTTTTTTTTTTTTTAATTTGAGGTCCCACTTGTGCTGAACTTTTCATATCGAGCAGCATGTTGTCCAAGAAGCAAAGAACATTGACTGTTTGGATATATATAATAAGTCTGTATGCATACATATTATCATGCAGTATAAACACTGCCAAGAAAGTTTTGATGACTCTATTTAACTTCAAGCTAATTTTTACTTGTATCATTTAAATTTGAGGGCTCTGTGCCAGTATCCTCAACTCTGGGTTTTAACTGGTAGTTAACTGCTGGTTAAACTGGCTGTATGAAAGCTATTTAAACTGCACATGCATATGGCACACCTTCAGCTGTGGCCTAGCTAGGTTAAGAAGTGAGTCTCATTCTTAGGGACATAGTTAGTGGTGGACTCAACGATCTTAGGGGTCTTCTCCAACCTAAATGTTTTTGTGATTCTGTTCTGTGACTCTCCCATTACTGTGTGCTTTGTGCTGCCTTGTACTCCAACATGAACTCAGAACCAGGAGAAATACAGCTGCTGCATGGGTGATGGGATCTTCTTTCTCTTCCCAGTCTGGAGTTAAACATTGGAACAGTGCTGTGCCAACTTGATACTGCACATGAAACTGGAGAAGTCATGGTTTAATCTCTGAAGAGCAAAGTACAATATTTGCTGGGCAACTAAGAAAGTATTCTTTATTTGGCTTTCTTCTGTCTCATGAATAGCTGAAATTATTTGTTTTAACAGTTGTTAGCAAGAAAACATATTTCGTCTGGAAATTTTAGTGAATGATCCAACTGAAGGCAGCTGGATTTGGCCCTGGTTAATATATGGTAAGACAGAGACAGAACAAATGGTAAGAGGCAAGCCCAGATGGAATAGCATCTTGAAGTTTTTGAAGAATTAATTATCCAACTAATTAGCTGGCAGTCTCACAAGAAGAAGGGATGGAATTTTGCTGAATGCTTAGGAATTAAGTCAGACAGAACCTGTGCAGAGATGTAGCTATCAGCCTTGATGATGGTGGAGTCAGCTGGTTAGCCAGACTATGTGGGTCCGCAGGATGACACTGGTTTCTGCATCAGTAAAACACTTACCCTTCTGCATAGAGCAAAAAGTGCAGTTGAGTTGTCTGTTATATAGAATGTTGTGCTCTGAAGACACCTGTGCTAGTCCAGGGAGTGGTGAACTCTGTGTCCTTGCCAAGGTCACACAGAAATATAGCCAGAGATGGGCTGCCTGAAGAGCCTTTAGGTTGATGTCTTTAGCTCTGTCATTAGCAACTATGGGAGTTCTGCAGCAGAAGTATTTCCTGAACGCCAGAAGGTCTCCTTCTGGGCATAATCAGAAATTCCTTAGTCTTGTTGTAGCTCACATTTTCCATGTGAAAGGTAAGGAAGATTGTCACATTCTCTGGGGTATTAAGTGGGAGTGCTGAAGTTGTTCCAAGTTGAAGTAGTTATTTATATATATGTTGGTCAGAGATTCTGTGGAAAAATTATTTTCTCGGCTCACAGGTAGAACTCTCACCTGTACAGAAAGAGATCAGTACTTGTTGTATGGATTTTTTTAACCAGACCTATAGATACAGATGTCTTCTTTGTTTCCTTTCCAGCTGTATCTGCTCTGCAGCTTTAGAGTTTGGTTAGCACCTTCCTTCAAGTAGGTGTTAGTCCTGATGAATCCATGTAATGCCAAATGATACTAGTAGTCACACTCCACTATTTCTTTTCTTTCCAAGCAAAATGCTGGAGTCTGTGTGTTATCTTTTTATCTTGAAAAGTTAATTTCAGGAGCTGTTAAAATTTAAAAATATAAAGGTAAACCATGTAAAGCCCACTGACCCTTGCAGTTAGCATTACATATTTCTGTTATTATTGTTGATGACAAAATTATCTGTGTGGATGACATCAATCAGGAAGTCAAATAAATCTGCCATGGTCAAACTCTGGAGGATTAATTAGAAAGATTCACTCAGTAAGTTAGGAAAATAAATCCCTGATATGTTAACTGTTATGGGAGAGGTGCCCAAGTTTTCTCAATGATAAATATCAAGACAGTTTTAATGTTTGTGCTGACTCATTTTTTCTGGTTTATTTGTTAGTTGTTAGTGACTTCTGCTGTCATTTTACATCAGATAATGTGGGAATATTAAATTGACGATCTGCAAAGTTATGCCTTATGGGACATCTGTACCTTTCCATGGCTTTAAACCATGGCCACACTACACTAAGAAGTGTGACACGGCCAACAAGTTTTCCTGGTTGTGGTATAGAGTGGGGAGACCTACCTTCACTTTGGGCCAAGCATGACATGAGTGAGTGATGTTGCTTCTAGACCCCTCTTGTATTGGGGAACAGCAGTAGCAATACATCGTACCTCATCATCATCATGGCTGGGCTTCGCGAATGAAGATTTGGGGAGGGCTCTACCCACGTTTGTTACAAGCACGTTGGTGGCTAAAAAGGCCAATACGAGACAGGCATGTCCGGTTGCAAAAGGCACAGCAGAAAGACTCCTTAGATGGTATATTCTGCAAGGCACCATTCTTTTTGCGTTGTCTTTTCTCCTCAAGGGTGATCCTGTGTGCTTTCTCAAAAGCATCCGCAGCGTTATAGATGGTGTGTCTCCAGGCCTCCCGATTGGAGGCCAGAGTAGACCAGTTATGATGATCAATATGGCCAAGGCTGAGATGTTGTTTCAGTGAGTCCTTGTATCTTCTCTTTGGGGCTCCTCTCATGTGGCAGCTGGTGGCAAGTTCACCGCTGCCGGGCCAGGCCGGAGCCACGCCACATGCCCGCTTCCAGGCACATGGTACCTGTAGGATTAGTGATTGCATAAGCTATTTTAAGAACTTGCTGCATGGTAAACTCCCTTATATTCATATTTTTATATTCATAATAAAATAAGTTTATCCATGCATAAGTTAGTGAAGGGATTAATGCTAGATTGTTAAGGCCACCACCCTAACAAGAGTTTTGAGAGAAATTTGACTCTCTCTAGTAGAGTGACTGATGATTGGTTCCAGGGAAGGGGATAAATTGTGTCAGCAAAGGCTGCAGCTTTGTTTCTCTACCCCTAAAGAAAACTCGGCTTTTGGATATAAGTACAAGTCTGAACTTTGCTGTCTGGATGAATTTCTAGGACATGTGCAAATATCCGATTGCGATTCCGTCTCTGCTGCCAGGGATAATGGGCTGCTGGTAGACCCTGCTGGAGAAACTGCCCCTTCTTTGCAGGGAGGTCCCAGCCCTGCTTCGCTCAAACTCAGTGTCTCTGTGAAGGGCAGGTGATCACACAGTGATTCCAACAGAGCTCCAAGAAAGCTGCTGCTGCTGCCCAGGTGGAGTTTAAAAGGCTTGTGCTGTTGTTGAAACGCTACCCTGCAATCAGAGGAGGGATTGAGCATGGATGTGCCCATGCAGGAGGCTTCAGTGGAGCTCCTAATGGGAAAAAGTGGAGTATTTTTCTGTAATTTAGTGGCTTTTCTCTGCCTGTAGTGTTTGGAGTGATTAAAGACACACAGGGGGCCTCTCCAGCTACTGGCACCGGGTTTGTGTTCGGCTGGGAGATTGAATGTCTCTGTTTTCACAGCTGTCTGCCATCTGGAACTACTCGGACTGGGTGCTCTGCTGAAGACCTCAGCTTGAAATCAAACAGTGCAATTGTGAAACGTGTTGCAAACAATGAATAAGTGTTTTGGAAGAAATCAATTTAGAAGAAGGTTTATGAAAAAAGTACTTTAGAGGCTGCCAGATGTGGAAAAAGGAGAAGGATTAGTGCTGTGGTAGAACATTAGAGCAAGCAGAGCCTCAGATTCTTTACAGTCAGCTGAAATAAATGTGAGCATTATTAAGAATCAGTCTCTCACTAATCCAAAGCATTCCTGCAGGTGTTTGTCATTAATTGGAAAATAATTAATAAAATAATTTAAGAAATGTTCTGTGGTTTTTTTTCCATTTGGTTTAAGACTTGATGTGATTAGCTGTGCAAAATCTATAGGAAAACAAAAAGACAAATAATTTGGAAGGCAATAGATTTTGACATTTATCCTCACAGCATTATTACCTGAAGGCCTAACTAAAAAATTACTTTCAATTGTCTAAAAATACTTGTTAAAGATGTGTTTAAGTGGTTCAAAACAGCATAATAATAATTTTCATATATGATAGCATATCCTGGTTCCACTTTATGCCTTTTTCAATATATTCTCTTATTGTCATGGCTGAAAGCTGTGAAAGCATTTTGAGCACAAAGCCACTGATGTATTCATGAGAATACCTGTCTGATACACAGTTAGTAACTCCTCTTTTAGCAGTTTGGGAAGATTCAGTAGTTGCAGTCAACAATTTAGTACTTGTGATGTAGTAAATAGACCCAAGTATATACTGAGAAAAACCCTTTTACTATTACTTGCTCTCAGATACCTGAGTGGAGATAGACTAGCAAGGGAAATTTTTGGTTCCTGTGACATTGCTTAAAACACAATATACAAAATGATGAAATGTGTGAAGTCCCCACCCTGGAAACCTTTGGGAATGTATTTAATTTTACTTACTGGAGTCAGGTAATGCACATGTGTTTTCAAGATTCTGCTCCAAGAATACTTTTGTTTGTTTTAATTTCAGTGTCATGATTTCCTTACTAACTTGCAGTATTTGAGAGTTTGAATCTCTATTATAGGAAAAGTAGTAGTCTGAATTCTCTCCCAGTCACTTGCTCTCTCTTTCACTCAATTTTAAAAATCAAATTGTGGCTCATAAATTCAGCCTCTGTGTATTGTTGTACTGCAAATAATCAACATCAGCAGCCACTTCCTGAAAAATGAAAATTTTCATCTAGTCTCTGTGTTTTTGAAAGAAAATATTGGAAATACATTTTAGTGCAGCATAAAGTAGACCTGTAAGGAGTTTTCACCAGGAAGCTTGGTGGCAATGTTTAAATTGAGCAAGAAAGAGAAAAATGTGTGAAGTAAAGAAAAGGAAATTAGGTGATGGGCAGGGAGGGGAGGATTTGACATTTAAAGACTTCCTCTGCTTTGCAGTCTGGTGTAGGAGATTTTTGCATGTTTCAGCTACGAAATAGTTCCATTTCTACTCTTAGTTGATGGGCTTGTGAAAATCTGCATAAAATAAAACCAGTGTCTGTTTTCCTTCTTAAGTCACTTTACATTTGATACCACCTTTTGTTGCTGGTCAGTGTTGTAGGTGGAAATGCTAGAGAAAACAAGATCTATTCACAATCTTGTGAACAGAATTAATTGCAAGAGGTGATCTATTAAAATTTCAGTATTTTTAGAGTTATATAAAAGGTACATTTTTGTACCATATAAATATTATACTGGAGAGAAGAATTCACAGTGAGTCTGCCTTTTAGAAATACCTTTCTTGGCACTTAGTGTCAGATGAGAGTTTGGATTTTGTGGCTACACAAAGTACTTGTGCTTAATTGAATCCACCACCTACATTTACAGAGAGGAAAGTGAAGAGCCTCTCAGGCCACGACTAAGTAGCCTTCACAGTAATGTTATCACTCCTATTACACTTCTGCTGCCTGTTTTGCTGCAGAAATCAACATTTTAGTTCCCAAGTCCTTATTTCCAAGTGGTGAATGAGTTAAATAATTACTGATGAGCACTTTGGCATGTTCAGGAATGGAGGGGAATGCAGCCCTGACTGCAGGGGTGGGCAACGTCACTGTAGGAAGTGAGCATGGGCCATTCCTGTCGGTATAAACAGCAGTTCAGGGGCTTCCTGGCACCTCTTGGAATATAATAAATACCCAGAATGAGATTAAATTAGTAACCATAATGTTGGATCTTCCTAAGATATTTTTACAGGCTCAAGCATGGGGATATAGATCTTTTGAAATGCTATAGGCAGTGAGTGCAAAGCCAGTGCACCAACCCTAAATCATCCATGTGCATTTATGTGCACTTTAGTTATGTCAAGGAACATGAATGGTTGTACCTCATAAGTGTTTTGCAAAGGAACATAAATTCATCATTTTTTATGTTAATTCACATAAGCAATGAGTGTGAGGCTTGCTAGAGAGAGAGCCACTAGGTGGCTTTGAGGGTTTTCAAGAACTTTAAAGTGTTCCAATACAGGTGTTCAAAAAAAAATAAATATTGGGGTTTGGAGTAGATTTCAAAGTTGAAGGAGCACGTGTCAGGAGTGGTGAGGAAAGAAGGGAAACTTTGTATGACAGAGTAGGCTAAGAAGACTGTGAGGATGTTCAGAGGATGACTGAGAACTGGCTGAGGATGGAGACAAAGCCGCTTTATGAAATGAATGGGCAATAAAGCCGAGGCAGCCAGCAGTCAGTGGCACATCAGTGAGTATCCTTCTGAGATATTTGCTTATCTGAAATCTGTCAAATGGAATTAGCAATGCCTGCTAACTAGTAATAACAGGATTAAAGATCTTTTTATGGTTCAGTCATAAAACAAGTACTCCTTAATCCTGTGTTTTGACTGGCACTGATGGCTTTAAATAAAAGTTTTTTGTTGCAGAGACAAGACAATTTGCAGATCTTCACCATTAAAAATACTAACAGTCTGAAAAGGGGGGAGAGAAGCAAAAATGATCCTCCTGATCTTACAAAATTAATTATATTGATCTCATTTAATTAAAGAAGCTTAAATAAAGTAGAATCATTTGACCAAGTAGGCTTTTTTGGTAATCTCTTGAAAGCTTTTGTTTACATAAGGAGATACTGTCAGCTGTAAGAAATTGCTCCTTACTAACCAACAGTCATTAGAGTGGTTCCCACTACTTAGTCTATCTGTAATGTAGTCTGATAGGAATATTTTTAGTTCATATAAAAAACAAGTATATGGCTAAACTATTTAGATTTTCTTGGTTAAGCAATTAACCATGCCTTGTTATTGCTTGTATTTGTTTCTTTTACTTTAGAAGAAAAAGTACATCTTTACTGTGGAAGTACACATTTACAGGAAATTCTCATTGATATTATTTCAAAAGCTTGATATATCCAACATTCTATAATCCTTGTTTTCTTTTCCTGTTAATGTTGGGTCACACGTCAACTTCCCATAAATTCTCAGCTGTACCAAATACTATTTATAAAACTATAAATGTGATTACTGCTTGGTACATTTTGGATTATTCAAACTGGATCAACTATTTTTGCTTCAGTTTTGAGCTCACTGCTGAGTTTTGAATTCTGACCATAAAAGACTTAGTCCCAAATCACCACTGTTTCCCAGTAATGGTTAAAATCATTTCATTGATCATGGTATGAAAAAAACTCAGCTTTATTTCTTTCTGCAGCAGAAATCACGAAGTGGCTACTGTCAAAAATCATTAGTTTGGGGACTCATAGGGAAATCTATTTCAGGTGGTAATTTAGAAGCAAAGGGAACAGCAGTAATAGTGATAATAAAACTTTGCTCTTTGGTTAGTATTTTCCCATAATTTGTTTATCACAGTAGTATGAGAGAATGATAAATGATTGGGCTCTTAATGGTCTTTGGTGGAAATATGTTTACTTCATGTTAGACTCCCTGAGACACTGTGTATCAGTGTACATTTTTGAAATCAGATAACAAAAATTTCTTTTGCATATTGTTTCTCTGGTGCTGTTACCTGCATTTTCTATATGAATCAAGATGGTGCATAACATTGCTGTTAGATTGATTCCATTGCTGTGAAACCACATATGTGACCATTGTAATTTAACAAAAAAAAAAAAACCAAAGAAAAAACTACAACTCTGAGATTATTGTGGCTGAAATAGAGTGTGGTCACAGGCATTGACAGCTCAAGAAACTGAGGACTGTGGGAGTACAGACAAAAAGGATTAAGAGCATTTCTACAGGAAATGACAGTAGTTCTGCATTCTGGAAATGACAGTGGTTCTGCCTTGTGTACCCATCTGTAGCTTTTGGCTTGTTAGTATCTCGAATGTTTGCTTTTTATTAGCCTGGACTTGAAAAGATAGGGCCAAGGATGAAGTTTGGGACAACACGTGCCTAAACTGTGCAGCAGTGAAGTGCTCGAAGGTCTCCTGGCTGGTAGTAGGAAGGCAGCCGTACAGCCCATTGTGGCAGATGGCTGAAAACATAAGTATTTCCATGTCATAAGCCTTTCTCATCATCACTGTATTTGTCTGCTACCCTTTTTACCATCCCCATAATCCACCAAAGTATTTTTTATTCATTTTATATTACTTTTTTTTTTCTTCTTTTTTTTTTTTTTTTCCCTTTACCTTTCTTTTACTGCACTTTGTTGGGAAACCTGGAGCTCAGTCTCACAAAATGAGTGAACTTGATATCCTTTGCAACTAAATGAGCAGGGAAAGAAAAGCAGACAAGACTGAGAAAGGGCAATGAAGAAGGACAGGACTGCCTGTCCAGTCTGTTGCTCACAGGAAAAGGAGAATGAGGAGCCTAGGCTTGAAAAATAAAGAGCATTTATACAGCACACTTGAGATGAAATGTTTGTGTGTCAGTCAGAAGTAGTGTCAGCAAGCTGAGAAAACTTAACTACAGACTGCTACTTGTTTTTGCTTTTCCAGTATGTTCTCACACCATGATATAAAGCTGTAACTTATATTTACAGTGTATGTACTATGCTGTATGTCCTTACAGAAGCGTGTCTAATTTCACAGTTGGAAAACCAGATGGTTTTATTGGATAGAATAGAATTAATGGAAAAATTTCTTTATCTATTCAGATGTTATAAAACTTCTGTATGATTTTGAGGGGTGTAATAATATTTCTTAAGGTGAATAGAAACATTTCAACTGAGAATACCATTTCAAAGGAAGAATTGGGCTTGCCATACATATTAAAAGTTTGCTTAGTTTGTCCAAATTGATAATAAAAGGAAATATGAAGCCCACTCTGGTTGAAACTCATGCTGAATTATTCTGTAGACTGTTCTGAGCCTGAGGAAATTATGTATTCATTGCTGAACATTCATTTATATCTACCAAAATCTTTTTTCTCTACATCTCTCTTACCTCTTCTAGATTTATATATTTGAAAATAACATCTACTATCAGCCTGATGTAAAGAGTAGCTCATTGCGCCTGACATCCTCAGGAAAAGAAGGAATTATTTTTAATGGAATTGCAGACTGGTTATATGAAGGTAAGCTGGACGAATATATCTGTTTATTAAAACAGATGAAAGGTCCTTGTACAGACCCAACAGCACAAATCTGTTCATTTCAGGAAATGCTAAGGTTAGGTTTGCTTCTTTGCCTTCTCATTTTCTTGCCAGATTGCCTTTGTATTGACTGCTGGCTTGCATATAGCAGTGTTTTCTGGGAAAGGAGAATTTATTTTCAACCAGAATGTATCAAATGTATGATGAAACTGGGTAGTGTGAAAAAGTGTGGGGGGAAAGGGCTCAGTTAGTTGCTTATATGAACAACTGGGATGACCTATTTACAGTTAAAACATCCCGATAGAAGAGAACACTGAAGAACCATAACTTAGAAGCAGAGTTGGCTACATTTTGGTTTTTATCCCTGGACACAAACTGAAAGGTGATCCCAGATGATGCTGCCCAGGGTCTCACTTTTTTTATTGGCATCTCTCCTTCAGCCTGGGTGGTGGTTGGTGTGCTCTGTGTCAGCATGACTTGCGAGAGACTCCAGCCCCTCAAGCCAGGCAGCCACATCGTGCTTTACTTTAAGAACGTGCTTGAATCCTTTTTGAGTGTTTTGATGAAGTCTAAAAGTGTCATACTGTTACCTCAACAGTGGCTGCTGCTTTTGCTTAAATCAACATATGCTAGGCTCCTGGAAAACTTGCTGTTGCTGGCAAGCAGTGACAAGTTGGAGTAGGGGATAGATCAGTCTGCTGTAATACCCTTTATCTTTTACACCCATCTTCTGCATGGTACCACAGAATGTTTCTCTCTCTGCACAAAAAATGTTTTTAACATAGTAATAGTAAATTTAAGAAAAAAAAAAGGGAACAGATTATCTAGTTTGGTACAACAGCTTAAAATTAATACACATTTCAGTTACTCTTTCTATGGGACACATGTATTCTATAGTTAAATAGCTCGGTGTTAAATAATCAGTTACCTGAGGTATATAACTTCTTGCATGTAGAGATTTTCAGGGCAGACCGGTTTTTAGGAATGGTTTAATGCCCAACAGCAAGGAACTTAAGCATGATCCTTAAAAATGGTCTGTACATACGTCTTGACAGTTCAGTATTTTTGACAACAGCTCACCTCAGGTATTTTTTTAAAATCTCTCCTCAAGTGAACTTAAGTTAGAATGGTAGTTTGCATCCCTCAGCCTGTGTCCAGTAGTTACCCAGTTCCAAGGTTTCTTTTAATTTTTTGAAATGTTTTAGTGTGGCAGCATATTTGAAAACGCAAGGACAATGGACATTTTGGAAATGGAATGTAGTTTTATATGCACTTCACATTCTTAAAATCTAACATGAAGGCATGTAAATTGAAGCATTTAAGCAGATATAGCTCATTGAAGTGATACAGTATATCAAGTTTTTGCTAAAACAAAGTGAAGTTAGTAAGAATCACAGCCACAAGAGGGAAAAGCAAAAGTTGTCTAGTTTGAGACTTGAAAGTTTCTGAAGTGTTGTGGAGATGATGCACATCCCAAAGCCTTCCTCCCGAAGCATGTCCTAAAGCCTTCTTGAGGTGATTTTGCCCATTCTTTTCCAAATTTTTTAATCCCTGACCCAAACAGCTGTTCCATTTCCTGACTTACAGAAAATTCATAGTGTTTCCAGGGATGCAGGCTGGCAGAACTCTTCTTAACAATACACATCATTAAAATCAGTGTTAAAGGGAGTTCTGTCAGTACATGTTGGAGGACCCCAGTCCATGTGCTATGGTAGGAATGAACATACTGCTTCTTTCCCATTAACCACTGTTTAAGTTAGAGCAGTGCTCTATTTTCAACAGTGTTTTTCACAGCAGCAGAAGCTGAGCAGGCTGAATAGTGTCCGTGTGAAGTTAAGGGATTTTCAGTTGAATCCAGCCCTGTTCCTCCTTTGACCTCATTTTTTTTCTTTTATCATTTGCCTGAATTTGTTATTAGCATTTTACCTTACAAAGCATTTGGGAATAACTTTTCTTTGTGTGAATAACCTTGTCTAAATGCAAACAGTGATATTTTAAAGCAAACACAGTTGTGATTTTTTCTATCTGATATTCACCATTCATTCTCTGCTCTTCTCCTGTGTAAAAGGTTTTAGTTATCCAGCCAGGGAGAGAAGCATGACCTAGAATATATGACTTTGAATAAAGGTCTCGACTTCATTGCATCAAACCTTAGATAATGCATTAAACTGCTTCAGAACATTCAGAATCTGATTAGCATCTTGGGGAGTATCTGCTGATGATTTAACTAGTTTTGTTAGGTAGGCTCTCAAATTAGGTATGCAGTCAGGCCTTTGTTCCCCTTAGTACACTATTCTCAATCAGTTTTCCAGCCAAATTCTTCAAAACTAAATACAGAATCCTTACCAAGCAAGTGAACATATCAAATACATAATGATAAAAGTCTGTCTTTTCACAAGTGAAAACAGAAGACTTGTACAGGGTGAATTTGGAATTGCTCAGGAGCTGCTTTACTGGAGTTCGGGAGTTTGGCTGTTGCATTGTTGGCTGTTGGATGTTTCTGGTTTGTTTCTTTTGGATATGAAATACAATGACAATAAATGTGAGAAAACATTGCATGGCATCTTTGAGAATTACTTTCATTTGGAAAGCAAATAAAATTTGGATAAAAAGAAAAGTTTCATTTGGATTTTCAAAAAGTTATATTGCAGAAAAACTGAACTTCTAAGAATTAAAGATGTCCATTAGACTGAGACAAGAAAGTCAAAATATTGGACTCCAAAAATGTTTACATAAATATCGGTGTGGGAGGATCTGCGTGTTACTGGGTGCTAGAACTGAGAGAAATCAGGTATACTGAAGTTTTATATTAAGAGAAGAAAAAAAAAAAAGATCGACAATCCTAAAAAATAACCCCAAAAAATTCCCAAAACATTAAAATGGTCCAAATAACTTAAAATTTAATTAAAAAAATCTATTGGAATGCAACAGAACTAAACATATGGCAGTTACAATCATCTTTCATGTTTAGATAATTTATTGATGTTGCTGGAAGTATTCATTTGAGAAAAATGGTTCAAGTTTGGTCTTTCAATATGCCTTGTTATTCAAACATTCAGCCCAAGATAATGTGAATTTACTGAAATTACAACAGACACGTTTCAAGTAGGCACAGAGAGAATAATTCAGTGCCAACTGAATAAACTGGAAACTATGTGATAGTTTTTTTATGAACCCTAAGGAAATCTGGTTTTGCAGAGGAACTTCTTCATTCTCACGTTGCCCACTGGTGGTCTCCAGACGGTGAAAGACTGGCCTTCCTGACCATAAATGACTCTTTGGTACCAAACATGGTTATTCCCCGGTTTACTGGAGGCCTATATCCAAAAGGAAAGCAGTATCCATATCCTAAGGTAAGATGAGTGTGAGTGCAAACCCCATCTCCTCTTCTGTGTTCAGTGATAGTATTGACCCATATGGAAGGAGTGTTTCCAAACAGTAACAGAGACTGGTTTTGTTCATGTTGCTTTTCAGTAAATAATAATTACATTTTTTTTTCAACAGATTGTAACACCTTTTGCTGGAAAAAAACTATTGGGTGAGGGAACAGCAAACAAACTAATTTGAAGTAATATCATCATTGATATTTGGCTTGATAAAATCAATCCAGCACTTTGGAGAGAAGGGTAATACATTTAAAGAACTGCATAGAGAAAAGATACTGTCACAGCTGCACTGAAGTCACACACTCCAGTGTGCAGAGCCCGGAGCATGTTCCTTCATAGTGACGTAGATCTCAGTAGATTATGCTGTTATAAATAAATGTGACAGACAGTATTGAGTAAGATAAGCCACAGTTACATATTTTTGTGACCATCAAAATGAGAAAAAAAATAGAAATATTACTGATTTTTAGATTTGTTTTAGAAATTGAAAGAACAACCCGGACATGGATAAACTCTGACATTGCTCCTCATTTGCTGGGGATTTTTCTGGGGAGATGCTTCCCTATCTGTTGTTTTGATCTTCCAGCTGATCAGTTTATCCAGCCCTTCTGTGAAATTTCAAAGTGTCCGAGTTCCTTTCTGACAGGTTATGTAGGTCCACATATATGGTACTCCTTTGACATTTCAGGGCAAGTTTATTGAGAGCTTTAGAAAATAGTAGTGTTACCCTATTCCTGCTGCTTTATTTTGGTGTTAGTTTATATACTTGCATTGGAAAAAGGTCTTGAGTGACAGAGCAAAGAAAAAAATAAGGAATATTTTTAAAAGTCAGCTTTGTAAACGAGAAAGGAGTAATTCTATTTCATTAACAATTCAGCATAAAAGTGATACACAATACTACTTCAGTAATCTCATTAATGAAAAAACATTATTTAATTTCTCCATTTAATGCCAATTTAGATACTCATTAAACATCATTAATTGGTAATGAAGCTGTGGTATAGCACCAGAGATTTAAAAAAAGATTTAGTCTTTGTTATAGAGTACAAAATTATAACTAGAACTAAAAAATAAAATGAAACACATGTCTTTGGGAACACTGGAACATGCTCGTGTGTGTACATGTCATACACACAAACTGTGTTCTTAAAAAAAGAAAAAACAGAACAAGGAATTTTAAACTTTGTTACATTTATAGAGAACAAAGTAGGATTTCAATGCAGAGAGTTCTTACACTACTGAACAAATGTTTTGGCTGTTGTGCAAAATTTATGCTGTTTAAATTGGCATGAGAAGACCCTGAGGGGTGGAGGAGTTGAGGGAGAGATGTGGATGTGAGAATTTTCTGCTCAGGTAGAACATTCACTTTCAGCTGCCAGAGATCACTGCAGGCTGTGGGACCTCAGTGCACCGCTGACCACAGCTGGGGGGACAGACCCCATATGGGGCTGGAAGCCACAGCTACAGCTGTGGAGCTGAGTCTTGCATGTATCCACACAGCAGAGTAGGGCACACTGACTGTGTTTGTGGCAGAGACACAGGGGCAGCTTTGGGGCAGTTCAGTTCTTCAGGCCTAGCACCAGCCTGGCCACGTTTGCTGTGCAGGTGTGCTTTGGAGTATCTCTAAAAACTCATACTCCTGCTGGGTGGTAATTAGTCATGGCAGCCCTGCCTGTGAGAGCACTTGGACACCTCTATGTAGGCAATGTAAGGTTCAAGGGACATAAGGAAACTGCAGTGGTGTCCTAAAGACTTGACCTTTCAGTGGTTTTCTTCCACAGTTATGCATTTGTGTAAGCTGTGTTTATGCAAAGGATGCCTGTGGAGGATGACATTTCTTTTGAGGCAAATGTCAAAATTTTATGAAGAAAAAATAAAAATAATTCCAAGAGTCTAATTAAGTCCCTTTTATAAACTTTTTTTTAGCATTATTAAAAATACACAAATGCCACTTTCTTGTCCCCCATGCCAATCAGAAAGGAGTGGATACCGCATTCAGACTTTATTGAGATAAGCCCAATTTTTAAAAGGAATTTGTGGGTGTATTTCAGCCAACCTGTTTTGCATTTCTGTATACCCCTGTGAAGAGCCAGATACATAACTTTGTAGTTTATTATAATTAAATCTGTAGAATCAGTGATTTTTACCTTTTCCTTCCCATATCAAACAGGAGTCAGCCCCGTTGCAGGACGCACTTTTCATTCTGTGTATTCCAAGAGCATTATATAATGTTGTGTGACTCCTGTGACTTAAATGAAACAGAATTTGGAGATGATATCTTTAGAACAGGGATGTGGAACCAGAAGCATCTCCTTGCAGCCATTCAGAGCTTTACTTTCTATCACCAGTGCTTTTTTTCTTCTCAGGAACACCCCTTAGTTACCAGGAGAAGCATGATTCCCACCTCCCTGTAGATCCTCAGGATTTATCAGACTCTTCCCTGTGAATATATATCAAACTGGCATTTTATTCTCATTTTGCAACAGGAAGTATTTTGTTCCTCTTAGAACTGGCCTGCCAAAGCAGCTGACTTCTTATCAGGGCTGAAAATAGAGATTTTCAACTCAGCAAACCAGGGAAGAAAGACTGGGGGAAAATGGTAAAGAAAAACAAGGGAAGAGAAGAAATGCTATCCCAGATAGAGGTAGAGCAGCTTTTTGGAAGAAGGAACAATAGTGTCTGGAAAAGAATTTGCTGGAGGGTGGGTTTCACTGCAGGTTTAGGAACTGACTATGTTTTTGCAGCTGGCTTTACTGGACTGGGCATAGCCACTTGTAGCATTGGTCACTTGCTCTGCACAGGAAGGTCTCCCATTAGAAAAGGCAGTGAGAGAATCAGTCAATATTTCATATCTTTATCTGTGTGATTCAAATGGCTGTGAAATTAATTTTTAAAATTTAAGATATTTTACCTTAATAACTTTTCATTATTCTAAAAATACTTAATTATGTTAATGAGTGAGTCTGTTCAGTTGTTACTGATTCAGTGCCTCTAAAGCTTTTATTAATTTTTTCTTTCCCAAAGGCAGGTCAAACAAACCCAACAGTAAAGCTATTTGTAGTTAATCTATATGGACCAGCACATACACTGGAACTGATGCCACCTGACAGCTTTAAATCAAGGTATACAATTTCATTGTTTTGAAACTCATGTTTGATTTAACCTAACTGTCTCTAAGTTAATCATTGCCTTTTTACACTTATCTTTGACTGGAATGCACTTGATCTCAGTCCCCGTGGCTGAACATAATGATAAAATAGAAACAGCTGTACTGAACTAATGCTTCTCTTACAAATCACAGGAGTCTAGGATTTGCTCATGTTTGATGTCCTGGGAAGTTCCAATTTACTAGAAATATATATAATTAAAAATCCTAAGCTGTGATCAAGGGAGTTGAACTGCTGTCCTGCTTCTGAGGTAGTTACTCATTCGCTCCCAGCCATTACTTGCTCTGTGCCAGCTTGTTGCTTTTAGTTTCTGACATGAGATTGCAGAATTGTCTTGGAAATACACAGAACAGAGAATTGGGGTGTTCTCTCATTTAGAGAGAATTATTCTGAACCTTTCCTTTCATTTCTTATCCCAGTGGACAGGTGCAGTGAGGTGGCAGAAGGTGAGGAGCAATGCTGCCAGATCACTTAGGCTAAGACAGGCAGGGCTGTGTTTCTCAGGAGAAACTGCTACAGAACCACTGAGCTGATTTAACATTCCCTTTGACTTTGAGGCTGAAATAATGAGGCTGGCTGAAACTGGTGACTCTCCTGCTAAAGTTCCTGTGTTAAGCTGAGCTTCTGATTGCCTGTCCTTGTTGGAGATGCCTGAAATTTAGCTTTAAGGGCAAGAAAATTTTCATCCCCTCCCATATTTTTGTTCCAGTTTGTAGAGTTGCAGTCACCTTCATTAGATTCCCATTGTAGTTTCAGTACATATACTAATGACCTCCTAGCCCTAAAATGTTATATAATAGAGGTAATAATAATAATAATAATGATGACAGCAATTTCTACAGTCCAGATCTGACTGCTGTCTAAGGGCCAGAGAAGTGCCACTTCCCCTATTCACTCAGGGCATTTTCAGATGGAGAGCATTGTGAAAAGGAACGGTATATTTCTACGTATGTACACACACTTCATTATATTCCTGATAAACAATTCAGACTGTAGTGAAATTTGAACATATTTTTATGCATAGTTGATGGCAGAGGGAAAAAGAGGGATTATTAAGTGACCTTTTGCTTTTATTTCAGTGCTCAAGGAGTTTATGTCAGTGATAGAAAATGATGTTATGGTTTGATTTGGACTACTAACTACTATATTAGCTGGATTCTGTACGCTAAATTTCCTATCTCCATCCCTCACTGAAGACTTTTTAAAATGAAACATTTCAGGGCATGGGATTGGAGTTGCACTCTTTGGTTTTTTTCTTGGATCATTGCTTTCTTGGGTGGGTCAGCTGGTGTCGTGGTAGCTCTTGTTTTACTTTTGGCGTACATTTTTGCCCCTCAATAAGTTAAAACATTTTTT
Organism: Manacus vitellinus; assembly: GCF_001715985.3. NCBI lineage: Eukaryota > Metazoa > Chordata > Aves > Passeriformes > Pipridae > Manacus > Manacus vitellinus. The sequence goes on from NW_021939632.1 coordinate 1,214,010, forward strand.
AAGCCAAAAAAATGTAAATATTAGACTCAGCATACACTTGGATGTTATCATTCTGGTATCCACGTGTGAAAATATCTGTACTACCAAAAGGGAAATATAAAAGCCAAAAGAAAGCTGTGCATACTGGGTTGTTTGGGTCTGTTCTGCAAATACAGCACCAGACTGGGGCTGTGTGAAGCTGCAGTGAATTTCTGTCACCTGCATCTCCTGTGTGTGGCATCAGAGCTGTACACAGCTTTGCTGTTGGTGCTTCTCAGCTTTGTTCTAGTAAGGAGGCGTTTGAATGTTTAATTAAATATATGTTGTCAAAGAGTGATGAGATCTCCATCAGTTTTAGATTAAAAGCCTAATTATACTCAAGCTAAGCCCCTTGTTTTAAAGGGGGTCTGAGTTTCCAGACAAGCCCACTCTGCTGTTGCACGTAACTCAGCTGGACTGTGAAAGCTTCCAGCTGCCACCAGTGGAGAGGTGAGGCAAAAAGCCTGTCTGGAATGACAGGCTGCAACAGGTCTTCTTCTGTAACATCCTCAGCCTGACAGCCTAGCAGGATTTTGTGAGGAGGGAGGCAAATTTTCCATACCATTTCTGTGCCTGGAAATTCTCATGTGCTCAGCCAGGGTTGTTGACGGATGGACAGTTTTGAGCTATTTGTTAAAACAGGAGCAGAAATACAATGATACTGAGTGGGACTTCCCTTTTATCCAGAAGTCCCATTATAAAACACTTGTTATTTTATAACAAGTGACATTTTAAAGTGGGCTCTGTCTGCACTCAAACATCACACAATTACAGAACTTTTTTTTTTGTTTTTTTGGCAGTAGGACTGGATTCTTTTGCAAAAACATTTGTCTTCTGAAGGCATTTGGTATAGGAAAATACTGGCTTCTGTTGGAACTCAATGCTTGTTTTTAAGCTGGCTGGAAAGTACATGGTTCATGTGTGTTTGCAAACATATGTTTCACAGCTGGTAAAGTTTGTGTATGTATATGCAAAAATTTCCCAGGGGAACAGTACACTGAAGGACTGAGCCTTTCCACTTGTAAGAACAGAGATTCTGGGCACTTGGGGTTATTTTTTCCATCCCTCAGTACTGATACTGTCGTACCATACAAATGCAGCATTTGAATGAACTGTATGTATGTTGGGTTTTTTTTAAGTCTAGTCTGAAATATCAAGTATCTGAACTTTGTGTTTTCAAATGTTTACTTAGGGAATATTATATCACCATGGTGAAATGGGTAAGCAACACCAAGGCTGTGGTGAGATGGTTAAACAGAGCTCAGAATATCTCCATCCTTACAGTTTGTGAAACCACAACTGGGGCTTGTACCAGGGTAAGTTATGTTTTTGTTGTTTTTTTTTTTTCTGGAAGATCTCTTTTCAAGGTTTCTTCTGCATTTTGTTTTCATATTCAGAAGAATATTTTTGAAAATGAGTTTGCAGATGCAGTAGTTGCAAGCTGAATATAATTAGTCAACAGGGAGGAAATAGATGTGAGAAGATTCCAAATGTGGTGAACTGATTTCATGCAATTAAGAGCTTTGAGTGACATTTTCAGAATTACTAAGCTTTGTTCATTCATTAACTTCAGTGGAAACTGAGGTTGCTGAACATCGTGTACTTGGGATATAGCTAGAGTAGCAACAAGCTTGTCTTTCCTCAGATATTTTCAGCTGACTGGTTTCTTCTCTCTCCCCCTGCAGAGTTTCATTTTAGATCTTTCTGTCTCTCACAGCTTACATATTTTTAAGAAAAAAGGTGTAAAACTCTGATAATTCCTTCACATTCAATAGCAGAAATAAACAACTTCAGAAAAAGCCCTTGAAAGGCAGAAGGGATACTTCATTTTTGAATGTTAGCCGAGCTGAAATACATTTTTCTATTCGAATCCAGCCTCATCTCATCCCTTGACTCTGAATTTGACTTCTGACACTCGTGCACTGCATCTCTCCATTTTCACAGTCAATCTTGTATCTTGAATGCAATTGGCTGCTTTCCCATTCTGAGTCACGATCTCTTCCCAGAACCAGCTAAAAGTATAAATATTTTCTATACATGCTAATATCAGTACCAGCAGATGCTCCAAAGTAGAGGGTATAATTTGGCAGAGTAAATGGTTGTGAGCGATAAATGTTGGCCTCTGAATCAAAAGGCTCCCATCAGTGTCTGCTACTGAAGTCAGTCATGATGCAGTGTTAGAGGTTGTTTCTGAGCTTGTCTGCTTCTATAGCTACACAGTTCAGGTTGCTTTTCCTGACTCAGAAACTATGAATAAATCCCCGAAATACGGATTAAGAGTGTGACCATGGAGATTTGTTGATTAGGTTGCTGTTTAGCTGGTTCCTGCAAGCCTTATGCCGTTTTATTAAGAAAGTTGTCACAAACCTCTGTGAGCAGTCACTTCTGAAAGGGAAACCTTTATGTGCTCCAAGGTCAATTGGACTTGTTTGAAGTAGGCATCCTGGGAGCTGTAATCCAGGATATAATGCCACAGAGAGAGAGACTGAGAAGTCCCATTCCAGAAGACTTAGAGTGCAGCAAAGGACATTTTTAGGTGGGTGAGGAAGGAGAGCAGTGCAGCGTCACCATAGTAAGCTCAGCTCAGGCTCATACCAGTACCCCTGAATGGTTCTATTCTGCACCCACTGGGATAAGGTGATGGTCTTGAAATCACTGATGGAAGAGGAAAGACCTTATTGTGACAATTTAGCATTGTATCACATCATTTGATTTCAAATGTAAACCTTTTTTTCCCCCTAGCATTTTGCACATGTTCTCAGTTTCAAAAAGTACTGCATCAAACCAGCTGGTGTAATAGCTACAGATTTTCATTTCTCAGGCCATATATGTACAGATGCTTCTATAGCTAATAAATTTTCATTATTTCAATGTGACTATGAAAATTTGCAACAGTTGACATATATTATATTTTTTCCCCAACAATGTGTATGTGGTCTTTGGGTTTTTTCTTTCAGTTGGCATGGTGTGAAATATGAGTCTGAAGAATAAAAAAAAAATCATTTGTATTTATTTTTTGTTCTCATCACTAATGCCAGACTACAACCCATTAAAACAAGAGATTGTAATTTGACAAGGTCTCACAATTTGAGCTTGATGCTGGTCGTTTGCCCAGTGTTGATGAAGAACCTAAAATATCCAGTTGTCAGATGATGCCTAGAGGTAAAAAACAAATAGAGCTGCCTGTGTAAAGCTTCATAGCTAATCAGAAAGGACTGAAAACAGCATTCTTAGGTCCCCTGTGGTGTTCTACTAGAAACTCTGAATAAAGCAGCTGACTTAGTAATTAAATTATTGTTTGTTTCAATGGAAGTACCAACAAAGAGATGTGAAGATGGTAGCATAGTAGAAAAAAACCCCCATGAAATAACTAGAGACCTTTTGCTGAATGTGGGAAATATTTTTGACCTGTAGCTATTCCATAAAAGAAATTATTTTTTTTTTTAGAAATATGAAATGCAGTCAGACCTGTGGCTTCCTAAACAGGTACAGTATAAATGCTGTTTCTGAGTGTATAATGTATCATTGTTTCATTGTCATTTTTATTTAATTATGTGGTATTTTATAAGCTAATAAAATCCCGAGACAAATGTGTGGGTTTTGGAGGCAATATTCCCTTCAGTTTCTGTCTGTCTTTAGCATTCAGTTCAGTAAGCACTTAGATGACCAGCTGATTAACTACCTAACTCTTGGATGGTTAAAGACAGATCAGATGAATCCCATTCCAGGCATGTCCTATATACTGTGCTGATTTTTTTCTGATTAAAAAATAAGCTCACTAAATTACACCCAAAGGAGTTCAAGGATTAGAGGTCATATGGGCTGTAATTGGAATATGTAAGTATAATATTTCTGAATTCACACCCAGAACAGTATGTTGAACTAATATGTCAGCAAATTATTCCATTTTCATAGCTTCAGAAGAACTGTCCAATAAATGGATGAAACGCATTCTATTTAAAATACATTTCAGGCTTCATTTTGCAACGTGCAAATGAGAAATCATTTTAGCAAAAAACTATGCTTTTATAGCAAGCCATTTTCATTTAATATTTCTGTGTAAAGTTAGACGTGAAGGGATGGTATCACATCATGCTACAATTTGTGGTACGACCCTGATTCAGAATATCACTTCAGTGTGCTTATTTTTTCCATATAACTTTATCAAAATCAGTGATTGTTAAGCACATTTTGATGGATCCAGACTACCAAAACTTTTTTTTCTCCTCATCATTTGTAGAACTTATCTCTGTCAATAACTGTAGTCTGTAAAGGGAAGTAACCTGGAAAGTCCCACTGCATTAGGGATGAGATTACCAGACCTTTCACTGTAAGGGAGAGTTTATCAAGGTGCTTTAGGACAAGATTGCACATGGCATGAACTCACTCCATTTAGCTTTAGCCACCACATTTTTGTTAATCTTAGCAGAATAGATTTAAAACCTAAGGATTTTTTCCAGTTGACTCATGAGCACAGCAAATACCAAAACCAAGGAGACAAAAAGCTTAAGCTGATCTTTTGTTTAGAAGTTTAATGAACAGTGTGACAAACTGACACAATCTTACTTTCATAGAATGAAGAACCGGTTTTCTCCAAGGACGGCAGTAGGTTCTTCATGACTGTCCCAGTGAAGCAAGGAGGACGGGGCGAATTTCACCACATAGCCATGTTCATTGTGCAGGTAAGGTTTTGGTTCTGGCTGTTTTTAATATCTTACTGGTCATCTAGGACTTTTATTGATGACACAAGACCCAGGCAAAGGTCTGCACTTCATCAGAGTCCGAACGCTTGTGTCATCATTTGTCCTATCCAGGTTGTCACTTGGTGCAGAGGGGACATATTTGTAACTTCTTCCAGAATAAGTGGAGGTTTCTCTCTTTCCTTAGACCTCTTCTGTGGTAGCACATGTATTCACTAAATGGAAGGTACTTCCCAAGTGCTTTCTCTGGAAAATTCCATGGTTTTTTTGTACCTCTGTAGGCAAGCAGAGATGTTTTCTTGTTAAACCCTTCTGTCAATAATAATGTTTTATAGCCACAGAAATTCAAGAGACCTGCAGAATCACTATTTTTACCCTCTCTACATACACTATACATGCATAAGTATAATTTTAAATGTCTGTTCAGAATCTGGCCTTACACAGAACAGTAAAGGAACGAAATATCCAAACTTAAAATTTTGGGAAAGTTAGGACTCTTTATTACCCTTTGCAACATTTTTCAGTGTCTTCCATTTCCCAGGGTCATTACTTTTCCCAAAGAAGGATCTGAAAGAAGATAAATTTGCACTAGGACTTTGAAGGTCACCAGTATGAAGTTGTGATGAACTAATAAAGGAAATTATGCCCTGGAACAGAACACTCCAAGGCATCTATTTAAATCAGCAGAGCATTAATCCAGGTACTTTAGCAGAGCCATATGAGATAGGAGGGATTATCAAGGTACCCAAAACATCAAAATAGCAGACTTGGCACTGGGAAAATCTATTATCTGCCTTTATGACAGTGTTCTGGTATGAACATTATTAAGTCTGAAATAGATTCACAGTGTACTGTGGACAGAACAAGAGGAAAAGACCTTTAATGAAAATTTAACCTGAAGAAGCAAGAATAAAGATACTCATTCACTAGAGTAAATATATCAAGAAAGAGTCAGTGAAGATAAAAGGGATCAAAGACATGTCAAATTCTATCTTCTAAAGAAAACAGTAACTCAGATAACAGTCTGGTAAAGGCATATTAGTACAGTAACCACATAAAAATTTACACCAGAGCAAAACTATTTAGTCAGTCAAGTCTTATTTTGGTGTCTTTCCCACTATGAATAACTATCTTTAAAATACATGAAATAGTAATGGTCTAGATCTGAAAGTTAACTTGCAACATTCCCAAGGATGTTAGAGATACAATCAAATTTGCCCTAAACCTGTAGGCTCTGACATTTCTCACTACTAAAAAGCCCAGGCAACTTGATACTCATTCAGGAAAATATTTAAGCAAAAATTAAGCCCACTCTTATTCAGTAAGGTGATTAAATATATAGCTACTTTTAAATACACCTTCACACAATTTAACCAGAATAATGTTTAAAGTCAAGGTGATGATTCAGAGTTTTGTCCCTTTCAGGCAGAATTAGAGGCCTGGGTACTGCACAGCTCCAAAAATAAAAAATACTTCTATTTTGACAGCCATCAGCATGAATAAACAAATCTGAATGGTATAACCAATGACAAATTTGGCTTTTAGTATGTAGTTGCTCCTAAGAAGAAGGAAATATGATATCCCATGTATCAAGCATTATTCATCAGTAAGTAACATTCTGCATGATAATGGGGCTGACACAGAGCAGTAAAGGACAGGAAATGCGTTTATATGATGTGTTTTACACACTGCATTAATCTAATTGTCCATTATTTCTAAAGCAAACATGGAGGCATAAAAAGTATATTAACCGTTGCACATAAAGTCTTTTGTCACATTACATGTTTGTCACACCTTGTGAGAGCCACAGCAGCATAGCAGGTGCTTTGCAGAATTTTAAGCAGTTGGGAGATCACCAGTACCCAGATGATCACAGCTTTTCCATGATGGAGCTCGGGTAACACTGGAATTTGGCATTTGGATTCCCACTACTTCTCTGTGCTACTCAGTACAGATATTTATTAAGGGAAATCAGCCTCTGCATGTGGGAAAGTTAAAACACAGAACCAGTGTGAACTTGCAGGGACAAAGTAGTACATTTTAGTGGCTCACTTTAATCACTGAGGCTGATTTGTCAATCATAAAACAAAGTGCTGACAAATGGTGGTCTTTCTCAGACTGCATTTCTTTGACTGTACTTCAGAAAAGCATGTGGCAATGACAATCAAAGCAGGTTAGCAGAAGCATCTAATTACATCTTTATGCAATGGGAAGGGACTGTCTAAAAGATTACTGTCTATCATAGATTATTTACTGCCTGGATGTAGAGGGATAGATGTGTGGTTTATTGTTTGCAAATGCTTTTAGTAACTTATGAAATATTTAAAATAAACTAATCTCAAAATGGGATTGAATCATGTGTTATGTATCTAGAAATTTCTTTCATGGAGTTTTGCAACTCTAGAAAGTCTCTTTTTTTCCAACCACAAAATAAGAATTATAAAGTTACTTTAATGGATCAAGGCGATAACTTCCTGCAAGCTTCATAAATTATGTATTATGGCTGTAACCTTGAAAAATAACCATGTTTATTAACGCTTGGCTGGGCTTTTTATTGCTGTTTCTTGTTAGATCCTATGATCTTAATATTTAAATATCTCTTTCAGTTGTTGCAGCTTTTCTCTCTTGAGAGAAGAAATAGTCACTTAGGATAAATCACTAATTTGTATTTTAATCATTCTTGGAGACAGCACTGAATATCGTAGTCTTCCTGAATGGAGAACCCTCATCATAAACATATGTACAGAACCCAGCACAATGTCCTGATTTTGTTTGGTACTTGCAAGACTTGTCAAGAGTTACTACATCATTCTTTCCTTGTGGATCTGGTAGAAAAAAGATCAATTCTAAGGGACTTGATTCTGCCTTGCCAGTTCCCAGCATTTCTCATAGCTATCCTGGAGCATTTTATGCTTTCTAGTTATTGCTGCTGTTGATGTGGAACTCAGGATATAGTTCAGAAATACATGGATTAAAAAAAACAAACCCTTTTTGCCTTTATGACTTTCTGTAGGCCACATAACCACTGAGGCCAAGTGATTGGGTATGGACTGGTGCTGCAGGTTCACAGGCCACAAGGTCAGAAAGCACCATCAGAACCTCCATCTAACCTCCTTCGTAACTCCTGCCGTTCAGTTTTGCCCACTCAAGATGAAATATAAGCTGAAGTATCACCTCTTTTCTTCACGAAGTTTGTCTTGAATTTGAAAACTTAAGAATTTGTATATCCAAGCCAAGCATCATAACCCAAATACAGAAAAAAAGGCTCTGTTCAAGTAGTGAGGGTTGAAGTTTTAATCTTCAGTAGCCTAAGCCAAGATTTTACCTTTTGCAGTAGGAGCTTCTCGGTCTTCATGTTCTGCTGTTTTTGACCTGTGTCTGATGTGCAGCCTGCTACAACTTCCAGCCAAAGAGTTGGTTTTACCTGCATTGCATCCTGATGTTTCCTAGTCCAGTTCCTGGTGCACTGGCTGAGAAAAGTGTCATCGCATTCTTTGAAAGAATGTTTTGAATTTCCCCTTGTAGCAGTTATTTTCCTGGGCTCACTGGGGTAGAAACTGCTTCTGAAAGGAAACAACATGTGCTCCCCAGCTTGTAAACATTTGGTTCAGTTGCCAAAACTTGAAGCTACTCTTAGCCGCTTCCTATAGGTGCTGGATAAAGAGAGGATTCTCCATGGTGCACAGTGGAGCAGGGGAAAGATTCCCTGGAATGCCACTGTGAAAGAAAAGAAACACTAAGAAAAACAAAGTATGTGGAATGACAAGGTTCTTAGCTTGAAGTATTGGACTTACATTGTTTGTCGGCATCTGGGCAACTGAAAGAAAAATTGTAATGAAAACCAACATTATTTTAATGGCTTTGAAAAGTTTATATGGGGGGGGGAAGATGCTTGAAGTTCAGGCCTATCAGAATGTGAGGTTTGTGATTTAAAGATGTTGTGTTGCATATTTAAGTTTTAAAAACTGAAATCAATACTGACACGTGCAGACAATCCTTCTGGACAAAGAAAAATATGACAATTAAGGTGAAAGTCAGTGTTTTCCATCTCTCTCCAGGCTAAAAGTGAACAAATCAGTGTGAGACACCTTACATCGGGAAACTGGGAAGTTATCAAAATACTGGCATATGATGAAACTACTCAAAAGATGTAAGCACTATTCTCTGTATTTGTTTATGAAAATATCTGAGTTATTAAAGTGGAATCCATTTAACGGGAAATAGCATATCTCAAACAACAATATTTCTTTCATTTTTGAGCATTACCATAACTCTGACACACCTGAGTGCATAAAGTGCAGTTGTAAGACTATTTATATGTCATTCTGTTGTTGTGTGTGCTTTTATGCAGAGGGAAAAGAAGTGCACACTGTGACATCACTTACTCACTGTATTTTTCTAAACAAAAGAAATCAACACACAATGCAGCAGTAATAACGTTTTTGGTGACTTCTTTCCTGAAATCAGACAAGGAGTCATAGTAAATTTTACAACTTGATAAAACATCAAATCTTTAGTTTTTATTCTGGCTTGATTACTGCATGAGGCCTCAGAGTTTTGGGGATCTGGTTCAATCTCATAAATTCAAATTATTTATGGAGGTTATCAGAAGTCCTGATTCTAACTCAACTCACAGAGAAATATTTCCAAAGCCCATCTTAGTGCTACAGTAGAAGGAAATGCAGCACATACTTTACTGCTTTTGGTGGGGGAGTATAGAACTGACATAAAATGTCTGAAGGCTCCACATAACTTCAATGGAACTTCCTTAGTTTTCAATTTTATCTACCCATGGCAAAAAACAGACATTCTCATTTTCTTTAAAATAAATGATATTTCAGCAATATCTGAGGCTGCAACATATTTGAGGCTGCAGCAAGACCTGTCTTGTCCACTAGTACTGGAGAAAACCCTTTTTGACCAGTCCTTCTTTGGGTTCTGAAAATATATCCGTGGACAGTTTCTAGATACTTCTGAAAGGTTCAGGTGAAAAAATGAGGTCTGGATGCACTCAGCCTGCAGAGAGGTGACAGACCTCATGTGGGTTGTCTCAGCCTCTTGAGAGGATTTCCTTGCCCTTCTTCTGCCTATCAGGCAGAACCTTTTGGGGATCTCACCTGGGAAACACCAAGGGCTTGTCTTTGTATTCTTGCAGCATCTTTACTACCCAGTCTCTTTCCACCTGTGAAAACTAGATAGAAGAAAAAGTTTTCCTACAGCTCAAAAAGGCTTTTGGGTATCATAAGACCTATTGTAATACGTGATATAATTTCACTGTGACCTTTATCTACCTCTTGGGTTTGTATTGCAAACTCTAGGGTGAAGGAGAAACTTTCTCTTCTGTATTTGTAATGTGCAGAAAGGCATTGTGGTTGCTACTGGAGCTCCCTGGGCATTACAGGAATTAAACAGAAACCATAAAACATCGTGTTCATCACTGTTAAAATATGAAATCGTGTGCCATCTGAAATTACTACTCTATGTACTGGGTCTAAATTTAATCTTGGAAATTAGGTTTTTGTATAAGTATTTTATCTGCATGGATATTTGGGAATTTTTATTTTAAAAAATGGTTTTTATGGTGTCTCTCATTTCCCTAAACACTACCCACATCAGACAGTTTACCAAACTGAGTTTAACTTTTAACTTTTTTCATCTTTTGGGCACAGTTATTTCTTAAGCACTGAAGAATCTCCAAGAGGAAGACAGCTGCATAGGTAAGAAGTACAAGGGGCTGTGACAACAGCTTCTTCATCCAACCTATAAGTGCTATGGTGCTTGGGTAATCATTTATATTGTGTAACAATTAGTATGTTTGACTGTAGAAAGGAAAGAATCACAGCTTTTATAAGTTAAACATGTCAATGATATTTTAAATTTCCTAAAAAATGGAAAAGATTTTAACACAAAATGTTTTTACCAATTACATCTTTACTAGTCCTTTATAAGCATCTAAAAAGCTAAACCTAAAGGCAAGCATTTAACATGACTGTGTTTTAAAAGTATTAAAATCTTGTAAATAAAAATATTTATAGGGTTTAATCATGTAACTTAAAATGTGTGGGCAAAGCACCTCGTCCTTGCACAAACTCCAGTGCTTAAACCTGAAGTTAATGAGGCTTTTCATTGTGTCCTACTAATACTGTTACCCCACAGCACCGCTACTTATTGGAGTCCCAGTCTTGCTTTGGGCAGGTTTTGGATCCTGTCTACATTGCCCACTTTACAGAACAGTAGTCCACTGAGTCATCTGAAAACAGTTTCCATCAGGAACAAAATGAGTCAGTGGTATTTAAGCAACTTTGGGGACTGAAACAATTTTTTTCACTTTGATGAGCTAATTCTTGGTTTATTGTATTTTATTACAATGTAAAATGTTTCTGATTAATTTTTTTCACAGTGTATCAACAGTGGGATCATTGAATCGTCAGTGTCTCTCATGTAACTTCTTGAAAGACCAGTGCACATACTTCAGTGCAAAGTTTAGCCCCATGAATAGGCATTTTCTACTGCACTGTAAAGGTAAGTCAAATGCACAGTGTGTAGTAGTGCATGTTTACTTCTGAATTAATGTATTCTCTTGAGAAGGGCATTAGGCTGGAGTCTAACAGTTGGCTCAGTATTGGATTACTCAAAGTTCTGTACAGAGTCTATTCCAAGACTAAGTGAAGATGTTCTGTGTAACAGCTAAATAACAGGTGATGTCAGGGAGCTGCTCCAATCCTAACGCTTCTGTCCAAGTAAAGGACATTGACTTAAATTCACCCTACATAAAAATCCTTCACCAAAAATTTTGGAATTTATGGTGATGGTACTGTGGTTTGTAACATCTTCATTATTTTATATATAGGCTTTGATCTTGTATAATTATACCTAGTTAAAAAATGAGGGACTGCTTTCTGGTACACTGTTTCTCTGTGTGTGCATACATGTACGTGCACAGTGTATCTATACACACCCCCATGTGTATGTCTGTATCTTCCAAAAAGATTAAACCAGGTGCGGTTTAATCCACAAGCCTCTCTATCAAAATAATTGCAATAAATAACTCCTTGTGTTTTATTTTTAACTGTGTTCTAGTAGCACTAAATGGCACCAATTGGGTAAGAGTTTCTCTATAAACAGAAAAATAGAACCATCCCACACTGTGAAATTTATAACCTACACCCAGGAAATAAACACTAAGAAATAAATAAGATTATAAAAAAAAGGTTCAGAAGAGCATGAGACAATCAATAATAAAGTGTATAGCTAGACCTGTTGTCCTTGAAACTTGCAACATTTTACAGTGTCCTCCCAGTATTTTTTTGGATAGTTAGAATCAGACTGAAAAGAGTAGAACACAATTCATCTGGAATATGTATGAATAGCCCATTTTATTTTCATGCATTTTTCTATTTCTTTTGCAACTCCACTTTTATTTTTGCACAGAAATAAAATATCTGCCGGCTTGAGCATTGAATCTATCCAAACAAACAAACTATGAATATATATTGGCTAAAATAAGGGGTGTGGTTTTATTTTTTTTTTGGGGGGGGGGGGTTGTGGAAATACACCTACAATGCAAAGCTGATTAGAAAAAGAACATACAAACTGTATGGTTTATACATGGTTAAATCTGCAGCATGATGTTACAGAGCTAATCCTGAGATCCATATCTGAGTAAAGACTGCACTAGTAATGACTTACTCATGCTTTAAGCAGAGTTTTCCCTTGTTCTTGACATAGTCCCTATGGGGTAAGTCTCAGATTCCTGCAAGAGGAAAGACTGGTAAATTGGGAAGTTTTTTTTCCCCTGAATCGGTAATGTTCCAGAGTCCAAAAGGACAACTTCCTGTTATTATTTTTGCAAAATATATTCAGCCTGTATTTTTTAATGCATGCCTTTGATATAAAAACATGAATGCCAGCAGAAAGTTGTGCATGGAATTACAGGCTCACGACTTTCATTGACTTTGGAGGTGGCAGTTGTCTGTTTGAGACGATAAGGCTGTACATCATCCTCCCAGGACTAAACCTACACTCCACTGAGTTGCAGCCAGTAGACTGCTCTAAGCTGCAGGTCGTGGGCACAGATGATAAACCACTTTCTCTAAGTTTTTCCTACCTCTAACATTAATGCATAGCTGTCAGCTTGGCCTTCTCTTGTGTTTCATCAGAGCTTGCAGTTACAGCAGTGGTGTGGCTCTTGTATACTGCCACGGCTCTGTGGTGCATTGGGTATTTGGGAGTATCAAATTTTATGGCAACATCACCAGAGAACAGATATCAAAACTCTTCTGCAGGGTGCTGCTTGTAGGAGCATGATGTAAACTGCTCCAAGGAGACAAATGACACTGCATCTACTTGCATCCACACTTGTTTTCCCACCACAAAAAACCTTTGCTGAATTGTTACAAAAGCAATTTGCCCAGAAAAATCGTTGGGGGACTCTGGACTAGTTCGATCTATACAAGTTTCAATTCTTCCACCTCCTGTTTACCCATGAGCACCTTTATTAAGATACTTTTTCCTTTTTAGTTTTCCTCAACCAGGAGATCTGTCTCAGTATATCCATCTCCAGAGACTCTCCTGAGTGAGGAGTTATTTGTAGCCTGGTAGGTGGAGGAGACTCTACAGCCTCTCAGTTTTGGAAAGTGCATCCTTTGCATTTATTTTCAACACTCCTTGTGAATTTTTTCCTTTAGCACTTCATAAACACTAACAGATATTAATCTCTCCACTCAAATAAAATACTTCACAAAGAGATTAATTGTTTCTCCCCTTTTATACAACAGAAAATAAGCTCTGAGTTTAGGGTTAATAATAGGAGGTCAACGGGAAATCTAAGTGCTGTGCTTAGTTCTGATGTGCTGTAACACAATGCCTGTAAGACAGGTCTGTCTCTTTTTATTCTGATTAGCTTTTGAATCTACTACAATCTCCCTTTTTTCAAAATGTGTCATCATCCTTCAGTCTTTTACTGTGAAAATAGAGCTGACCTGGAAAACATCAGTGCTTTCCTGCTCAAAAATGGTCTTTCTTAAATAAGAATTTAAAGCAAGATGACAAATTCAGAAGAAGCAAGATGAGCTGGGGAAAAAAACAAACAAAAGAAAAAGAGACATCTGAAGAAATTACCTTCTTCAAGAGCTAAGGCAGAAAGCCGTGATTTCTCAGCAATCTACCTGTAAGATTTTTGTCAGTAGTTCCTCTTGAGACTAAATGAAATTGATAAAAATCTTGTGGAGGCCATGAATGGCATCATGCTTCTTATTTCAGGTATTTACATTTCCCTAGGCTCATGCCATAATTAATTGAAAGACAACCTCTTGAAACACATAAATTACGCTCTGTCTGTGAACTGCTCTCAGAAGGAATTGGTTTTTTCTCAAAAAAAGAGAAGTTGTAACTCCTAATTTCAGAGGGTCCGTGCATTCATCTGCCATGGGGTCCTCAGGGACATCAACTTTTCTGCATCATTCTTCCTAGCCCAATACTGACTGACTGCTTGTAATTTAAACTCTTGTCTCACTAAAGTAAAACTAAGCTTCTTGTGTGCAAATTCTACGCTGGGGGTGGGAACACAATATTTTCTTTTGCAAGTTTACACTAGGAGAGTCCTCAGAGCAGGTACAGCAAACTCGGCTCTGCTTCTGAGTATGCTGAATGCTTGGTCATCCCAGTTTCACATACCATCTTGTGCATTTGCACAGCAGCTGTTGATGTGAAGAATTATTCCTGGTGCACTTAGTGTAAATTAAAAATATAGTATCTGAAGTGGAATTAGATTACATTACACCTAGATTTAACTGTGATGCTGTTGGTTTTGCAGAGCTGGCATACCAAAGACGCTGCTTAAACAGATGACTAAGTGAAATACATGAGAATTTTTCAGCACTTCAATAGCTTTTCCACAGAAAATATAAGTGAATATTATCATTAATTCACCTCCCAGTCAGCCTAAAGTTACTGTTTCTGAAAGCCAAACTGATATATTTTAGACAGTGCTATTAAGGGCCTCCATAATTTTTTTTATTCTTCACTTAAAACTAAAACGTGGAGTTTATAAAAAAAAAAATGGTGCTCCTTGTGGGTGCAGGGTGTGGGTACAGAATCTGCACTGCTTGCTGAACAGGCAGGAGGCCTCTGTTTCCCGCTTTGTTGGTACTGTAGTCTAACCTGTGTCCTTCCCAGTGGAGTTAGTGCTGTGTTTGAAGGGAAGCATTTGTACGGAGCTTCCAGGATCCCATCTTATGTGGTAACTGCTGCTCTCACTTTTTTTATTAAACTGCTGAGTACTAACTACCCTGCACTACCTCTGTTTTTCTTCTCTCCTCAAAACAGGACCAGGTGTTCCAGTTGTTAGCGTGCACAGTACAAGTAATACTGCAAGTGAGTATTCCTTATGATATACTTAAATTTTATTATCATCCCTGATTGTGTTGGAGAGTTTGGGAGAGGGGAAAGGCCATTGCAAGTATGTGAAAATTAATAGATGGCTTATTCATATAAAGTTCTTTTAATTACCTCTTAGCAGCATCCACATCAGCAAATGATAAGGAAAGAAGTTAATCAAATTACTAAATCTTTCCCAGGCTTTCCAGATACGTTTTATGCTAAATGCATATGACTCATCTTCTGTTTTCACTTGAGCAAATTAGCTGGCAGATTCGTCTTCATTCTCTTCACTTTCTGTGTAAATTATGCTGCCATTACAACTTTTGTATTTTTAGAGATATTTTTAAAGTTACAGTCCAATTATGTTGAAGTAAGGTACAGTCCTTGGACAGTTGATCATAAAAGCTGACTTATGTATGATGAACTTAGTCCTTATCTTATATTTCTCAAATCAGAATGACTCCACTGACATTTTCAATTAAGACTTTTTAGGAGGATATTCTATAGCTCTATTTGTCAAGTTTGATACATTATTTTCTGTGTATTTACACCAAATCTGTTGCTGTTTCCTGGCTGCTTGAGGTGCTTTGTAACAGAAGACTGTCCTTCAGCAGTAGAATTTTCCCCACCTAGGTATTTCTGTGGTGCAGCAGAGGTGACAACCTTGCTACCTCCGACTTCACTGCAACCCACAAACATGAAGGTGTGGATTACAGGAATGGGGAACTTTATGGCTTCTTTTTTTTTTTTTTAATGTCACTGTTAGTGTTTGTAAAGCTCAATGCCATAGCACACCAAAGGCAGCTCATTAAGGTGCAGTAACTGCTCAAAGCAAATTCATTGACTTCTATAGAGCTCCTCAGTCCTGTGAAGGCAGACTTTCACTCTTTATTACCTGCATCTAAAATACTGTTGGTAGTGAAATACTGAAATAGAGATTTATGTGCAACATCTTAGAGTAAGGCAAAGCAAGAGGGATATTGTTTCCTGTAACAACAAGAAGCCAAATAATAAGAGATATAATTTACACTAATGTTTTAGTGCAAGATTAGATTATCCTCTTCAACCCATAAAAGAATGATTAAGGACTACTTCAATTATTCCATCCCCAGACTGTAATTATTCCATTTTGGTTGATTGCCCAGAAGAAACATTCTCCTTAGATTATCCAGTTTGGGCCCTAAGGGAAGAGTTTATTATTTAGTTAAAGAAATCTAAATTTTGGAAGCAAGATCAGTAATTTGAGTAAAAAACAAACAAAAAAAAAAAGGAGAACAAATTAGTCATCATTTTTTCATGTGTAAAAGGACCTCTTCAAATGTGTCTGCATCTTTAAACCAAGCTGATGTCCCATTCTTGGTTGAAGTGCAGAAGACACATAAGGACATGCAGTGACCACGTAGAGCTGTGCTGGCTAAATGCTGCCTTGGAATAGGTAGCTTGAAAAGGATGCCTGCATGAGGCTTAGGATATTGCCCAGCAGAGCAGCCTTTTGCTCCAACAGCCTCTGTTAGTATTTATCAGAGATACTGGTTTTCATTTGGCCATCAGCAATTTCATTGGTAGTGCTTAGTGAAGGCAAAGCCTGCTGAAGCCAGAAAATGGACTGGATGTATATCTTTTGAATTAGATGTTTGCTCAGCTCCTGAATTGCAAAATAGTTGCATTATAAAAAACAGTAGTTACAGAAGGTATTCATTTACAGGATTTATCATTGCACATTTGTCTCTTTTTCTTTAATGTTTTTGAACCTTGATTTTTCTCTGGTGTGATGTGTGACACCTTTCAACATGCTTTTTCTTCCTGTTTCTAGAGTTTTATATTTTGGAAAATAATGCTGTGTTGAAGGAAGCTGTGTTTAAGAAAAAGAATTACAAGACTGAAATCAAAATGCTTCACATTGAGGATTACGGTAAATCTGACAAAATGTTATTTTAGAAAACCAAAATCTCACAATGTCACTGTTTTTCATCTGTGTAACTACCAGCCTTTAATGTTTTTCTCTTTTCTTAAAAGAATTCCCTTTACAGTTGTCACTGCCAAAAGATTTCACAGATCGAAACCAGTATGCCCTTCTATTAATAATGTAAGTATCTGTGTAGAATCACTGAAAATAAAAAAAGTACATCATAGAAAACATTTAACTGTTTAATTAGAAAATGATTTGTTCTTTACCTTTTGTAGGAAAATTACCTCATGTGTTTGAGTTGATAAATCAAAAGTCTTGTCCTTGAGAAGACTTTATGGTAGGTGCTGCCTGGTAGAGGTGCCTGGGGTTTTTTTGAGCTCGTCAAACCTAACTCTGCTTCTCTGTACTTTTATGTACATGAGGCACTGGCACTTCTGATGGTGTAGCTGTGAGTAGTTCTGCAGTCTTTCCGGGACCCATACTGATCCTACCCACAGAGTATCTCATTCAGAGCATGTGCTCCTTTTTATCCTTGATAGAAATGGGTAAAGCTTCTGAGAGGGGCTCAGTTAAGATGCATAAAGCAGAAACTGCTTTTAGGAACACTGGAAAGAAGAAAAAAATATTATTGAGCATCAATGGCTGAAGGCACTATAGGCATGATCCAAAGACTATTGATGTTTGTATAAAACCTCTGTGGGAGGAAGGTGGCAACTCCCTGGCAACCTGTCCAGCTCTTTTAAAAAGAAACAGGGTGTATGTTTCTTTCAGAGACAGTCAGCCTTTAAGTTACGTGTCTGCACAACGTGAGCAAAAGAAAAGAGCGGAGTCGTGAGTGTGCCTGCAGCCTACCTGGGAAAACTGGTGATGGCCAGCTCAGGGTACCACTCCTTTCTCTCCACCTGATCTCAGCATGGATGTAGAGGGCTTTTCTGTACCTGCAGATCATCTTCCAATCCTATCTGGAAGGAATTGATGTGAATTTAGTAACAGAGGTGTAGGAATGCACTGCTAAATTGATTAATTCAGATTTTTTGGTTGTATTTATCTGCAATTGTGGAGACTCTCTGCTTTAATTGGTTCATGAATACCTTTTTCTTGTGGAGAAACATGACACATTGATATTATTTCATCTTTGCAGTATTTGCTAGCATGATTTTGGAAGCATGATTATATTTTAAGCATCTCTTAAAAATGTGCCAAAGGCAAACTGACTCTGTGAATTGACCCCAGCAGTACTGAAGGGACTTGCAAACATCTGTGCTTATTCCTTTTTTCTGAGACTAAGGAAACATTAAGGTGTTGGCAGTGTAATCCTTCCCTTTTTAAGTATCCTAGTAAATACATAACCTGCCATATACAGGTATGGTAAAATATGAGGTTTTATACTCATGTAGAACTACAGAAGACAGAAGGGAAGGATCAGAAAACTGAGAAACCCACGGTCAGAAATTACAGGAAAATGAAAAAAGAAAAGCTAAGGAAATTATTTTGAAATGTATTTTGATACTGAGGTGGTGAAAGAACTGAGAACAGTATTGAGGCAAGGTCTGAGTTTAAACTTAACAAAGTTGTGAGTACCCAATAAGTGAATAATGTGGGCAAGTCATAATGTATGGATATGTTTTGTAATTGGTTTTTTTTTATGATGGGCATGTTGGATAAAAGGGAAATTCATCAATTTATGAATACAGATTGTTGTATCTACATTTACGGCATGGAGACTTTGCTTCTTTTCAGTCAAATACCTTTGCAATATCAAATTCTCAATGTTAGCTTTAACAGGAGTTAGTTTTAGAAAACCTTATACAATAATAAAAGTATGAAACTGAAAATTTGAAATCTGTCCTGGCTCATGTAATGTAGTGTATTTTGTGTCCCCCTATTCCCTAGAAGAGAAAGAAGTTATATTTCTTCTACAGCTTTTTACAGACTTTAAACTAAGGTTGCCAGCAATCCCTTTTTCTATTAAAGAGGTCCCCAAATGAAATATAAAACTGAAAACTGTCACTGAAGTTATGGGAAGTTCCCTTATGGGATGATTATTTGAGCCTAATAAATTCTGCCTAGCTCTTGAGAAAGAACGATTGGATATCTGTGGGCATATAGGGGGTAATTTCTTGACCCACACAGCTCCAAATTGATGTCTTAAGGTTTATTTCATGATCAGAAATACTACTTCCAAAAAAAAAAAAAGGAAAAAAAAAAGAAAAACTATTCAGGTCCAAGGAGAACATGTAGCTTTTATAGGGAACACTGGTTAATTGTATAGGTGGTATAATTTCCCAGATATTTGACTTTCCTGGGTCCCAGAGTGATACTGTTGGAACTGATTGAGAGACCTGCTGTTCCTACTGCTGGAAGTGTTAGACAAGAATTAGTGGCTGATAACAAGCACTGCCTTTCATATTGTTCAGGTGCACCTACTTTCTTTCTTACATTCTCAGTCACAATACAATTATCATTATAATCCAACTACTGAAAGTTAGAAAAAGAATGCTTACCAATGTCCCTGTAAGAGTGTTGGTTTAATTGTATGTCTATTTTTTGGAAAGGAGATTCTATATAACATCTTGATTCAAACAACATGCACTTAGATGTATATGAAGAGAAGATGTATATCTGAAAAAATGGAGTGTTAGTAGATAAGAAATGGGTTTTGCTTTCCACCTCAGTAGCAGGGCAGTTTGACAGGGGCTTAAGAAGGGAAGGAGGGAGGGAAGGAAGGAAGGTGAGGAAAAGACAATGTGAGTTTAAACCTGAAATTCACCTAATAGGTCTTTGCAGTGCAAATTAAATGTTTAGTTAAGTGCATATAAGTTTCAAGTGTATGTAGGCTTTTTCTCCTTAGCTGGAGGGTAGATTTGGCATATAAGATTTAACAGACTCTGACTGTTTGGCTGCAGTCATTACTCCAGAGTCACTCCAAGACTGGTGAAAATTGATCTTCCTTGTGTCTTACATTTTTCCAGAATCTGGTTTACCTGTGTGGTCTTGTCTCTTCAGAGAGAGACACCACTTTTGCTGGTGACTGGCTTTACTGGCTCAGAATAAAGTGGGGTTTTGATGACTGAGGTTCATCACATTACTGTAAATTTTCATCAGCAGTGACTACTTCTGTGTGATGTTAACGTACTCTCTGGATCAATAGGATTACAATGGCGTCAACAGAATTTGGAAATAGGTAAAGCGGAGGAAGTTTGGTGCTGTCTGGTTTGGGTGTTTTTCAAAGCGCTGAAAGCCATTTCAAAGGTGCAAGACTATAATAAAGCTCCTGTAGTCATGCAAGGATGTCTACAGGTAAAACCCACTACAAGGTAAATTTGAACCTCCAGCACATGGCCCCGGGGTGCCCGAGAGTTAAGGCTGAATCCTGGAAGGGAACTGGTCAGTAACCTGGTCCTGGTGTGAAACCTGGGTGTGAACTAAGTACAGTTCCATGTAGACACAAGCTCAAGTTGAGAACCAGGCCCTGAATATCCTGTCATCTTCATCATAGGGATTTTGCGAACATTCGTCCATTAACAGTTGCAAAGTATTCTGCAGTGGTCAAATAGCAGATTTTTGTATTGCTGCATTTAAGTTTATGTCCATTTGTATGGCTGGACTATCTAACAGATAGTTCTCAAGTAGAAACCAGTTGTCAGGTGGCACTGTTTTTCGTTCCAGAATTGTGACGTGTAGGCCATAAAATGTTAAAAGATTAATACACTTCCCTTTTTTTCCGTTTATTCTCCTAAACCACTAGTACATTTCACACTCAGTTTCCTTCTGATATAATATGTACAGTGTTGCTATAGATTAGAGAGCTCTACGGTAATTGCCTGAAAGAGTGATTATCATCTTTTTTCTATATAATTAAGATCAAAGTTTAAATTTCAGATCCTTGATTTTCTCATTATGGTTCACCTTACTCATTAAAAAAGTTGGAAGATACACTTCTTGGTAACACACAGGAAATGATTAAGTAAAGAATCTGGCATTTAATCTGGGTAATAAAATCAGCGTAGATAATCATTCTTTATTTTGCCTTGAACATAATTAACCTCATTTCTTCAAATCTGTAGATAATGTATCTTAAATGTCAGCATCTATTATTTAACACCATTTAAAATTGTCCAATATTGTGGATATTGTAAAACTGAATCAATGGAGAGCTTACTCTGATATTTGAGGGGAAAAAAACACAGGTATTCTCCAATGTAACAGCAAATTGTCTCCAAGAGGTTTCTTTTTGTTTGTTTGTTTACTTGTTTTCTTATATATTGGTAATAAACAGGAATTCATTTACCTGTTGTTGAAATTATGAAAGTTTTAGGCCTTCCACAGGCAATCAAACCTGTTTATGCCTCCAGTGAATACACTCTCAGGACTGATTGCAAGATAAGACAATAGGGTTTGAAGTGAATTTTTTTTGCAGCTTTGAGAACAAATCATTAAAAGACTAGAAGAAATATAGAGAGGCTTAATGCAAGTGTTGGGAAATATTCAAGATCTGAGGTATGGTAACACTGCCAATTAATAGCTGTCTTGTGCACCTTTCTCTTGTAAAGGATATTGCTCATTTTAAGTGGCAGCTGTTGCAAAAGAAGGAACAATGCCTGGCTACATGGTGAAGTGTAAAAATATTTTGTGAAAACTTTGCTTTTTAGGAGATCCCTAAGTCATGTGAATAATTCATGAATTGCTTTGACAGCTATCCATTTCGTGCCTGTATTCATCCTGCCTCTGCAGAGCATGCCAGTATTTCACTGATCTTTTGTGATTTTGTTACATCAAAGTATTTGATGGACAGTCTTTTCTTTTTTACTCTTTTAGATTTTCTTCCCCATTCTTTGAACTTTGTAATATTTCTCAAGGCCTAGAGGGAAGATTCATTTAGTTTAGTCTAAAAGAGGAATAGACTGGAGGCTCATTCCAACTATTTCATTGGCAGTAGCAGTCCTGGTGCTACGGGCAGTGATGGATCTGCTCACTCCCTTTCTCTTCAGTCTTGTCCACGCAAAAGTCTTGGGGAATCATTGAGCTAAGATCCATCCTCTTTAAGTTTCCCCTATTCCCACTTCCCCCACAGCAGTATATATCTTGCTCATTTAATCTTCCATAGCCAAAAAAGCAAGAGGAGATTCAAACCTTCATCTCCTTTTCCTATGACACAGGACAGGGTCTTGTTCTCAAAATTGTATTTTTAAAGTCTTCAGCCTTAAGGGTTTCAGAAAGGTGTTTTAAGAATAAAAGTTTTATTTTTCATACTATACTCTATGCTTTACTATGCTGTCTGCTTTGGTCCTACCTATTGCATGTTTTCTACCCTCATAATGGAAACTCTTCTGGTCATGTCTTTTAATTTGTTTGCCCATATTGCAGGCAGGAGTTGTAAACACATGATCTATCTTCAGTTGCAGTCTGCTATATCTAAACACAGCATATGAAGAGAGAGAAAGCATTTGGGATTTTTTGTTCTCAATGTTTGAGACAATTCAGGTTCCCTGATTTTTGACCAGTAATGGTGCGTGTGCTTGGAAGATGATGCTTATGGAAGAGATGCTTATGAAATCTGAAAATGAAGTGGATTTTTCTAGTATTTGCACCAGTTTTGTAAAATGATCCTTCTCCACTCAGTTTCACCATAAACGAAATATGACTTTTATCAATAACATTTCTTTACATAGATTTTATTCTTTCAGTTGCTGTCTTTCTCACATATTTTCTGTCAAGTTACCTTTTCCATATGCTGCATCAAATTTATGGTTTTGCAGAAATAGAAAGAAATGTACTGGATATTAAGCAGTGATGACAGCAGTTATTTGGCATGCATCTTTTAAAATTGTCTTCCCTCCTGCTTGGTCAGTCCTGTAAGTTCTAAAATTCATGTTCAAAATCTTGTCAATTAGCTTTTAAATGGTGCAAAATGTGGAACAAATTTTGCTGCAGTCATGATAGCAGAGTGGCAGCTATCATGTATTGCACAGGAGTATTGTGCAGGAGTACAGCACAGCAGTGTTAGCCTCTCTGCTAACACTGCATTATTCTCTGTAGGATGGAAGTCAAATCATGAACAGAGACTTTAGTTTAAGCTTTTGGTCATAGAATCTGAAAGAACAGGTTCCTTTCTTTTCAGCAATCTATGAACTTACAATGAGCTGCCCCTTTTACCAGGCAGCTTGAGATGTATGTGACTGCCTTGCAAGAAGCATACAAATTACACACTGAGGTCAATGATATTGGTATATTATTGATGGTTTCTGTCTATTTAAATGGTGCCTCAATGATGAACTCCAGCAGTGTGCCCCAGCCTTCAGCACTTGTGCTGCCACAGTGGACTCCTAATCCGAGTGCAGTCGCTGTTGAAGACACACACAGGGCAGCTCTGAACCTTGAAATTCAGGAGTTAAAATAAAAAAAGGAAAAGTGAAAGTGCTGTCACAAGAAAGAAAAATGAGTCAGGAGGAACAAGACATAGTCTTCATTTGAATCATTCTGCTCTTGTTGTTTGACTCTGGAGATGATGGTCCTTAAGAAAACCTTGAGGGATGTTGAAGAACCTGTAGCTTTTCTTTGCCCTTTTCATGTTGGCTTTGATTTTGCTACAGTGCTTTGACTAGTCTATGATTCCCTTAGACCATCCATAGTCATGTGGGAAGAAGACTTCTGTGTTTGTATTACACCTAAGCTTAAATGGTGCAGACCTTCTTGCAGTCTTACTAGTGGGGTCAAGAAATAATTCTCTGAAAAGCGTAATTATAATTAGGCTGAGAGTAGTGATAAGCATAAAACAAAACCTGAACTTTGAGATAACTCTAAACCCAGGACAAACTTCCCAAATCAGACTGTGCATCAATATCAATCTTTGTTACAGAGCCCTCAGGATGATGTTCAAAGTTGCATAAAGAATTAATACCTTGCAGAAGCCCCATTTAAAAAGGTTAGCAATGGGGTCTGAGTGGTGCATGTCTCTCTATGGAGGACAGAAGCACACCTCAGATAATCGGTATCATTTTGTAGTAGCAGCTGAAGAGTAAAGAGACCTCTTGGTGCTAATGGGAATTTTGATATGTACCTCAATGGAAATAATTTTAAATGCCTGTCACAGGCTACTTATATGGACATCCTTGAAATAAACTAGCCACTGGAAAATTGCTTCCAAAAGCAATTTGTCAAACAACCCATCATGCAGGACTGGAACATGTATAGTGTTTAAAGTCTGAACCTGAAAGTAGCCCAGCTTTGCCCTCCAAACAGGAGCTTGGGAAACCATCACTGTCAGTTCTCGCCCACTGAGAATTCTACTGAGGCTCTGTTTGTTGTTCCTTTCTTAACAGAAGAAATTCTCTGTGGGTATCATGTTTGATTTAAAATACCTTGTGATTTTAAGCACTTTCTGGTTTAGAGAAAGGCTTACATGTAATGGTTTTCCCCCTATTTTTAAGTGTCTAGGCATATGGCATATAACATATATATATATATATGTATATATGCGTATATATGTATATAAACATACCAGATGTATATATAACCTAGATATATAACATGTATAAAATCAGCTTTAGTTTAGTGTATTAGTGTTGTTCTTAGATGGAAGGGAAGCAGGCTGACTTGTGATATTTTCACTGGTGTGGGGTGCATTAAGCTGTTGGAAAGTTACCTAGTCAAACATGGATATTTCTGATATTATCCTATTGTGGAAATTTTAAAGAATCTAAAAGTAATTCTAACTGGTCTGAGGCTGCTACTATTGGAAGTAATGATGATAAATGCTTTGTGAAAACATCTGCGTCAATATATAGTGCTTCTGAAAACTTTGCTCTGTACAATAAGCAGAAACTGAAAGTATTGTTCTGCTCCTGATTGTAAATAATAATGATTATATACTTTCTGAATCATGTCTTCCGCAGAGTTAACTTGACAGTGTTTCCAAATATTGCTCTGTATTGTGAGCAGTTAAGTGTAATCACAAATTAATTGGTTACGCAAGCAAAAAAAATGTCCTTTCTTACTTTTATAAAGCCAAGTATAAGCCTGATGCATGAGATAATGGTAAATCAAGCATAACACATTGTGACTGAGTCTGTAACCAAGTAATCCTGATTTCAGGTAGGTTTGACTGAATTTGAGAACATATATGTTCATCATATGCTTGCTAATTAATTAGGTGATTACCTTGGAGATGGTCTGTGTTATCCACAGCCAAAATCAGATATTGAATCAGCACATTATTGTACATGTAAGACAGTAGTTATTGCAGGATATTTTTGTCTCTCTTTCCTCCCCCAGGTTTACATAAATCTCTTTGGCAAAATAATAATTTCTGTCTTCATCTTTCTTTCACCTTAGACAGAATATTCCCACAGACCGTCCAATCTAATTTCCATACAGCCAGCACAGACACTTTTACATTTTAATTTGCAGTCAACTGGCAGATGCAGCCTGCATAGAACAATTTTGTATTTTGTACAACTTCATGGTAGCCTGCTCTTTTATTCTGTGTTTATCTTGGGGGAAAAATAATGACAAACATCCCTTTTAAAACTGACATTTTATTTTCTTTGTAAGGAAAACAATATATTTGGCTTCAATGGCACATCTTATTGTTACTCTAGAAACTGCATTCCCCATTCTGTTCCACCTTTTCTGATGTAAACCACCCTTTTTTTTATGTCATAAAATAAACTTATCAGTCTTGCCTGCATCCATTTCTTGCTATGAATTTGGATGGAGAAAATATAATTTTCTCCAGTGTATACTTCAGTCTTCTTTTTACTCTATTTCAAAAAATCCATTCCAGGGTACAATAATGCAATTATTTTTGTTTTCTAAGGTAACCTGCTTCTTAATAGTATTATATATCCTACAAAATGGTAATCAGGGTACAAAATGAATTTTCCTTTTTGTGTGTTTAGTACAGCTTAACCAATGCTGTATGACCCTTCTCAGAACTGAGCCATTAGTTATTATGTGTTGGGGTTTTTTTCACTGTATTGTAAGCATCACTAGTTTTCTGTTTCTTTCAACAACGTATATTTAGGTATTGACAGCACTGCAACATAGTGGTTATACAGTTAAAGAAATTATTTTGTTTGCTACTGCTGCAGGGATAGCAGCACTAGCTAATGGGATGGTATCGATGGAAGTGACAGTAATTCAGCAGGATTGCATAACCGCTGAACTCTGCCATCTAGGCTAAATAAAGTGTCGGAGATGGGCACAGTGCATCACATTGTCAATAGTCTTCGTTTGTGTCTGGTGTGTTGGTATTTGCAGTGATGAAGCTCCAGGCAGCCAGTTGGTTACAGATAAGTTTCACGTTGACTGGGACTCAGTGCTTGTCAACTCTGATAATGTCATCGTAGCTCGATTTGATGGCAGAGGGAGTGGATTTCAAGGCCTCAAGATTCTACAGGAGGTCCACCGATGCTTAGGATCAGTGGAAGTGAAGGACCAAATAGCAGCTGTAGAGTACGTATGTGCAAACTTTTCTTCTCTTTTACCCTTCTTACACCTCGATGAACGAGCATTTTCAATTGAAACTGCCCAGAAAGTTTTCTTTGCATAGTGAATGTTGTTAATGTTTATTTTAATGCAGTTTCAAGTTTTGAAACAATGATGTTTTCATTACAAACAACAAATAGGAGATCAAAGAGGTGTCTTTTTGTGTTGGTGCTTCTCTTTGATAAAGCTGACCCTGCTCTGTGCAATCTAAATATGCCATCTGAGCTAATTTGTTTCTGTCTATATCCCTTAGGAAAAATTCTTGTTGTACATGTGTTAATGATTAAATGCATTTGTGTTACAGTATTTTAGGCCTATATGATTGGATACTGCTCTCATTTTCATTACAGAGGTCTGGAGTAACAGCACAAAGCAAATGGAGTTATAATGGTGTAAATGAGAGCAAAATTTGGGCAAACGCCTGTTATTTCTCACTTGCATTATCATTCTTGAACTGAGATAAATCCATCAGCTGGAGGCAAGAATAATTTCCATCTAGGAAGTAATCACGTATAGCTTTGACAACACTCTTTACTCAGGGTGCACTTGTCAAAATGGCAAATACCAAGGTCTGGTCGGATTTTTTCTAGGGTTTCCCAGGGAAATACAGGTTTAAAGCCAGATATTTTCTTCTTCTTCTTCTTCTTCTTCTTTTGAAAGCAGTTGATGCTTCAGCCATTGCATGAGTAGGCAGCTGTGTCTGCTACCTGGGCAAGAGGGCTCCTGGTGTTCATGTTGGTCAGGAATGGGCTGCATTGAGGGGAGCAATTTAAGGTGACCCTCCTGGAAGGGCCGTCGGAAACAGCCCACACGGTCTGCTGTGAGACCTGATCTCCCTGCTCAAATCCCAAGATGTTTTAGGCTAAATTTAGTCTGGCCTCTCTTGGAATGCACTGCATGGGAAAAAGGGAGGGTGCCTGTGGCTGATAGGAGGTGCTGCAGCTGGTTTTGTCTCCTCAAAAGCTGATTGGATTTTTCTTCTCAAGTTATTCTATCCTTTCTGTAAAAAAATCACCACAGCTGATTAATGGCCTTGGTGAGAGAATTAATTATTTAATTATCTAGATTCAGGAAGTTCCATTCATCTTACCTTCCTTCAGCTGTCAAAACACTGGTCAAAGCCAGTCACTTAAGCTCTAGTCGGTGAAAAATCCTGGCTTTTCTGGAGGATTATTCTCCCCAGAGTGAGAGAGGTTTCCAACATGGATGGGAAAGAATGGCTGTCTGACAGTGTCTCTCTTCTGTCCTTTAACTGAAAAGCAGATGTAAATGGGTAATTTAGACAAGATGCTTAAATTCAGGTATCTAAATTTGATGAGATGAGCCTAACACCAACTGTTTTCCATATAGAGAAGGAATTAGGAAGCAAATCACATTTCACAGTGCAGTACTACTTGTATGGATGTAATTTGTTCTTCTACCTGACCTGCATGTATAATTAATCCTTACTGTACAAATAATTTTCTTTAAATAGTATATTCAGCAAGTAAAATTTACCATTTTACTTTACCAAAGTGAAAAAAAAAAACAACCCACCAACTTTTTTTCTTTCAGATCACTATTGAAACAGCCCTTCATTGATCCTAAGAGACTGAGTATATTTGGAAAGGTAATGTGCAAAAATAGAAGGATATATCATCATGATTCTTTAAGAAAATCCTGTCAGTTCATAAATAAATATGTTTCCTATTTTCCTAAGACAATTTCAGTTATTAAAAGAGGGGGGGAAGCCTTCCATAATTTACTGTCTGTTCTATATATTATCTTTTTCTCAGAACGGGTATTTTATTCAATAACATCAGTTTTATAACACAGCAGTATTTCTGTTTCAGAATCTGAAGGAGAAAGTATTTGTTAAAAAAATCTATTCTTTAGAAATTTTTAATGTGGGCTTGGTTTTTGTGAAAGCTTGTTTCTTACAGTTCTATATTTGGGCTGCATTTAAATTGACAAAGTCACCCTAAAACAGCTTTTATATTTGAATGTTTTACTGACCCTTGAGCTCAGCTGAGTAACAACCCTATGCTGCTGTCAACAACTTTCTTGTTACGCCAGCGAGAAGTCTTGCCTTTGCTATTTTATCAGCTGTCTTTGCTGTGTGGCCTGTCATTGCCCTTAGCATGAGATAGAACGAGGCAAGGGCTTAACTTTTAGTAGCAAACTAAATAGCATTTTACTGATGTCTGTTAAAAAGCAGCCATTAGAAACACCACACAACTGCTGCTTCATCTGTGAGCTGGTATGTGCAACCTTTCAATTTTGAAAAGTTTTTTTAATAAAAATGAAGCTGTTTTGTGCCTTTGAGCTCAAAGCAATAACAAACCATGATCAAGTACCCCCCAATCATCAGTTATAAGAGCAGCATGGATTTCACTATGAAATGCCTTAGTTTTCATCCCCACTCTGCCACTGACGTGCTGCATGTCCTCGGGCAGGTCATTTAACCTGCTTGTCTCAGTCAGTCTGAATGCAGGACCAGGATATTGACATTTACCTCCTGCACGGTAGCATTTTGAGGACTGGCTAATGTTTGTGGCTATTATTAGCATTTCAAATGAATGTGACCTTCCTCAAAGATTTGAGCTCCTGCCATGTTCCTTGGAGCTAAAGAAACTGTCACTGCAAGAATTTCAGGAGGCAGGATTTGATTTGTAGGGTGGCAGCCAGAGATTTTTCAGCTGAGGATGTATAAGCTGGGCTGATTTCATCCATCAGATGATTGTGGCCACGTTTCTCTTCAGGTTTTAATACCTGTTACCAATGTATATGAAAGTGCACATCCATAGAAGCATCAACATTTCTCCATATCCTCTTCCCAAATGATTAAAAATACTATTTCTGAAATGAAATCACTAAGCACCCTGAATTAGTCACTTATTTCTGACTTCAGAAATTATTTCCACTGCTACTTGAAAATTCCCACTTGTTCTCTGTCAGAGATTCAGTAGTATCCTGTTTTCTAAGAGTGGTGTGATGAGACAGTTACCATAGGGCATACACATAACTATGGCTTTACATATCTTCCAAGACCTACCCCTGCTTTTTTTTCTTTCACAAAATATTATTGAGGACCATGTTTCTGCACTTATTTTCTGATAGAAGTATTGAGGAATGAAGAGTGAGAATGTAAGAAACCAAAGAGCAAAAACTCAGAATTTTGATTAAAAAAAATCTATTTAACAGCTTCCCAGGGTTAATTCTATTTTCTCTACTTTTTTAGAGTCAATTAAAAATCTACTTTAAAACTCATTTACTTTTTACTATGTACAACGTGATAGGGAAAATATTTTTTTCTTTCTATGCATTAAATTTGCCTTACTGATGGAAACTGAATATGCACTTTGCTTGAAAATAAGATGACTTTGGAATAGCTTAATGTTGATCTCATAAAGCTGGACTCATGCACACTGTCAGGCAGCTCTTTAAGATGTTCCTGAACTACACAGAAATAAAGTTCTTGTCACAATCAGTGATGTAAATGAGGCACAAAAGTAACAAGACTGTCCAGAAGAGCACAGTGTGGAAAATACCTATTTCTGACTGCCCCATTGCTTATCTCTGTGAGGGGTGCATGCCCAAGTGATACATGATCCAAGGGCCTTTCTGAACTGTTAGACAGCAAATTTTGGTTCCATGTAGTTTGTGGATTTATGCATGGAAGTGAAAAGAGAGTTTAAAAATGAGTTGCAATTCCAGAGCCAACCTCCTTCTTGAAAATACTGTGGTTAGGTTGTAACCACAGAAACGCAGCCCATGAGTGGGGCACCACATGTCCTTGCACCAGGACGTGTGAACTATTTTCTGCATTGTCATTGTGAAATGCTTTGGAAAATGTGATATCACTCTCTAATGTTTTTTTCCTGGAAAGCCTGGCTGGAAGCAAGGGCACAAGCACAAAGGAAAGAATTCCCAGGAGAGCTAAACAAGCTCTTAATGAAAACATGGCATAAATAATAAATAACCTGGCAATACCTATTCCAGGATGAAAACTGTGCTGTTGGGAAAGATGCAAACAGAATATTAAACAAAAGTAAAAGAAGAGAAAACGCAGAGGCAGAGGAAAGTTGCTGTCCTCTTAAACTCTTTGAATTATACAAGTTACTGTTGCCCACTCAGAAATTCTTAGGTGAAATCTGCTCCTGCACATGGACAGATCCAGGCAGCTCTTGGTCTCCTGGGCTGGAGTTTCCATGGGAAAGGAATAACTCAGTTCTTCACACTCCCTTGAAAACTCAGCACTTATTTTGTTTTTCCTTCAGTGTGTCCATTTCCACTTACTGTAGATTGATTCCAAAGAATGTTTATCTCTGCTTATTTTTTCTTAAACAAGGTTAAAGGATTTTCAAATATTCCCATTCTTCCATAGAAATCATCTATTTATTAAATATTTAGACATGAAGAACAGGCAGCATTCATAGAAGTCCATGAGAAAACTGTAACCATTTGATGCATAATATTCTTTTTTTGAGTCAGCTGGTGTTTTGCATTTTGTTTTCCCTGATATGGGATAATTTCTTCTTTCTGAAATATGTTGTGCCAAACACAAAACAACAACAACAAAAAAACCTGAAAAAAATCAACTTTTCAGCACTGATGAAGGGAAAACAAAAATGGCAAATAGAGAAATTGGAAGAACCCATAATATACGAGAAAATCATTGATCCCAGATGCCACAATTCAGAATTTCATTTTCTGTGGGTCTAGAATGATTACAGGTGTACAGAAATGGATTGCCAGTGTCATTCCAAGGGAAACTGTGGTCTCAAGTTAAAGCTTTCACAAAGCTTTCATGACTCTATGTCACAACTCTTCCCAGAAACGTCTATTACAGACTTTGCAGAAGAGATGGTGAAAAATAAGGACAGACAAATGTGGTGAGGCAAGGACAGACCTCCCCAATTCTGCCCTGTCTCTTTTAACTTCTTCATGCCATTTGTGCTCCCTGCTTTGTAGCAAAGCAGCCTCATGGATGCTCTTGTGGCCAGAAAGGGCATCCAGAGATCAGCATAAATCTGAACAATGTGCTTACATACAGTTTTTATTTCTGCAAAACAGGACAAGATCTGTATCTCTTTGTGGGATCTTTGACATGCAGAAACCTCTTTAATAGGAATGGGATTCAATATACGAAGGTTCAGGTGTCAGGGGGAGGACATAATGCACTCAATTCACAGGTTACCCCCCTTTTCCTACTCTCTCTTCTGTCAGCAAAATGCTCAGTGTATCTTGCTACTTTGCAAGTATCTATATCAAACATATTAAAAACTGAGTACAAAACTTCCTATCTAGGCTGTACTCCACAAAACCTTACCTTTGGGGTTTGCTTTCTGGGGTTATTTTCTGTAGTTTTCAAATCTACTAACTATAGGCTAGACTGCCATGATGGAATTGTGGAACTTGAACCAAAATATACTCATTATTATTAATTGCATAGTTTAAAGATC
Organism: Manacus vitellinus; assembly: GCF_001715985.3. Taxonomy (NCBI): domain Eukaryota; kingdom Metazoa; phylum Chordata; class Aves; order Passeriformes; family Pipridae; genus Manacus; species Manacus vitellinus. The sequence goes on from NW_021939632.1 coordinate 1,245,950, forward strand.
ATGACCAGGTCAGTGTGATCTCCATTCACTCTTAAACTGAAGCTTCACATTTCCTTTAAAAGTAATTCTTGCAGATATAACTGCATACTGTAAAATGATACTATCAGATTAGGAAAATGGCCTTTATTGTTGCTAAAGAGAAATGAATCAACAGAAGTCTCTATCCCATTGTTAGGGATATGGTGGCTACATTACATCAATGATCCTGAAATCCAGTGAACGGCTCTTCAAGTGTGGAGCTGTGGTGGCACCAATTACAGATATGAAGTTATATGGTGAGTATTCCCTACCCTACACCTATATGATAGGCTATTTGAAATGTCTTTTATTCATGGAGGTGTTATTTATTTTAACTAAGGGCAGATAATGTAACAACATCAATGAGATTTCACCTCACTGTCTCATTCTCTTCTTTAAATGAAAGTGAAGCTAAGACCGGGACAGTTTACCAAAGCACACACCAGATACATTATTATTAACACCACTGATTTTTGCAAAGGAGTTGTTTCCCTTTGTCCACTGAAATTCAGTCAGAAACTCATTTCCTAAGGATCCTTTAGGTATATCAGCATGAATCAAGGCTTATATGGGGAATGATTGTTTTAAGGTTAGCAGTGTCATATCAACCATGTTTTCATTCAATCACAGGATATTTTGGTTATGTATATGAAGTTTAGGGCACAGGTTCTGAACTGTGATACATGGGAAATCAGAGCATATTCCTTTACTGGTCTGTTAAACTTTTCACAGCATTTTGGTTTGTGTTTTGGTTTGAATTTGGGGTTTTTTGTTATTGGTTGCGGGCTTGGGGTTTTTTTCGGAAGGGGAGTTAGTTAATTTTTGGTTGATTTCTTTTTTTAACCATTTAAAAATGGTTTTCAGTGGTACATTAAAATGATGTATTTTGATTCTAAATGAACATCTCTGTTGACTTCATGGCTTAAATAGCTGCTACTGACTCTAGGTCAATTTTTAAATAGAAGTAACTCTAAACTCACAAGTTTTTGGTTTACTTTTATAGCATCAGCCTTTTCAGAAAGATACCTTGGGATTCCATCAAAAGAGGAAATTACCTATCAGGTAAGTAAGCATAAAAAAGTAACTTAAAATGACCATTTTAGTCTCAAAATGCAACTCAGTTATACTTGTGTGTGTTTGTTTGCCAGGCATCCAGTGTATTACACAATCTTCATGGTTTAAAAGAAGCGAATTTGCTAATAGTTCATGGAACAGCTGATGGTAAGTCTTTAGAGATGCAATTAATTTAGAGTCAGAGCTTCTAATAGGCAGGCGTTCAAGGACTGATCAGGCGCACACCTAGCAAGTACGTTTTCAGTTTTACTATCCCTCTGGTATGATTTTTTTCTTTTGTTTCAACTTCTAACTCTAAACTGATGACATTTTTCTTTGGTGAATATTTGTACCTTTTAGGTGCTGTATGTTCTAATTTGTTTAAATCTTGGGGACCACTGTCTTGCTAGTGAAAGGTATTACATGAATTATTAACAGAACTACATACATTTTTAATGTTGTTTTAAATTCATAGAAATTCTGCAGAATTATCAGTACAGTTGGTGAAGTACATTACCACATGGAAAGTTAATCTTTTCAACTAATTAATTACAAGGTAGTGTGAAAGCATCTGAAGCTGAAGCAATACATAACCTTTTAATAGCACCAATACTTTTAGCAGTAGTTTAAGACAGAGAATGAGTAAAACAGGGTAAGTTCTAGCACTTTAAATGGAATCACAAGATGTGTCAAACGAGATAATTTGTAATTACAGACTTAAATTTAACTGCAGTGTATTTTTTTGAACTTTCTTAAACTGATGTAAGTCTGAAGAACAAGCTTTGATGCAGGCACAAATTACAGTGCTGCAACCAGCTCCTCTGAACAGATTCACATGCCTACTTCTTTCCCCAGCATTTTTCTGGTGAATGTGGGATAATAGAAGGTTTCTTACTCCTCATTCTGGAGGGATAAGTACCTCACAGTGATGGGCTGAGGTGAGAGTGCCCATGCACAGCTGGTACGGTGAGAATGGCACCTACCAGCCTGTCACCCCAGTGTGAAGGCACCAAACCTGTGTTATGGATCCAAAGCACAATCAAAGGGGTACAAACACTGTCCAGTGTTTCTTCCCAGACCACAGGGGAGAGGGGCAGAGAAGATATACTGACTGAGCAGGCATGAGAGTCTCAGGCTTTGCTGATTGTAACAAGCAGCAGCAATTTCTGCCCCTCTGAACTTGGTCCTGCCAGGAATTGGGACTTCAACAGATATCTGAGCAATGCAGTGTGCTCAAGCCTAGGACTCTGATTGCCTGCAGCCCTTGTTTAATATCACATCCAGTGACACCACCCAGCCCACTTGCAACCCATGCTCTGCAGGGTTAGGACATCATAATAAAGCTGCCTGGTTTTACCACACAAAGCTTAGGTTACTGATGGGTTGTAGAAACTCCATTTCCTTAGGAAGTGTGGACTGTAACAACCCTGTGCAAGCAGTAGAAAACCCAATGTGCTTTCCTTCAACACAATTATAAAATGCCTAGATGTTCAAACAGAATGGTTTTACACACCTCTAAACTATCACAGTGGATGTAAATGGATGGTAAAGACAGGAGCCCTCACAGAGTATGTGGAAAGTATGGCTTCCCTTGGGGATTCCAGCTTCTTCTCCAAAACCTCTATTGTAACACCCTGTATTGCTGTTTCTGATGGGGCTGGGCACTTCTGACCTTAAAGATAGTCAGCTTCTGATCCAGTAATTACAGAGGTTGGAAATGTTTTCAGCCAAAGCTGTTTAGCAGATAAGTATTTCATAATAGTGTAGCTTTTTCTAATAATATCAAATCTTGTCTTGCAGCTAAAGTCCACTTCCAGCATTCAGCAGAACTAATTAAACATCTAATAAAAGCTGGGGCTAATTACACTATGCAGGTATGTGCACTGTGCCTTTTCCTATAAACATAGTTGAACATTTAACCTCCTATTGCTATTTCTTCTCTGAGAAGGACCCTCCCTACCACAACGCAGCAGTATTGCCTTAATTTGCAGTTACAAGTCTCTTTAATCCCATTTTCCTCACTGTTAGTATAGGTATCAAGAACTATATCGTCTTGTTGTTCTCCTAGGTTCTTTCTGCTCTCTCTCATCTTCTGTTTTTCCACCTGTTTATCTTACAACACTGTACAAAGTGCTCTGGAATCCATATGCACTATTTGTAGCATGGAGATATCATTACTTTAGTCCCTTTTTACTTAAAAAAGTAGAGTAATTTCCCCTTATTGTCAACATTTAGATTTATTAAAAGGCAGCTAAAAGGCGAGAGCAGTGTTCCCTCCCTGCATTGCCTTACAGAGGAGGAGAATGTTGTGAGAGCAAGATGGGAAGAGCAGGATGGGGCTGCTGCCAATGCACGGACTTGGATGGGACCCACCCAGAGCACGTGGATGTTGCTGGCCAATGGTTCTGATTGCATTAAACCTTCCTGGATATCTGACACGATGTTCTGGGTCACTCCTCCAAATATCTCTGATATTACATGTTGCAAGCCTCAACCTTGCTGAACCACAGGCAATCCTGTAGTTTTCACTGAAGCGTGTGAACTCCTGCAACAAGGGGGTTAGTGTCACTCAGGAAAGGAAAAGGACTTCATATGTACAATCTGTTCCCGCTGTCCTTGTGATTTCAGCTGAGGTGATGTGAAGGCCTGTGGAGAGAAGAAGAAGCAGGAATGACAGAGTTGTCTCAGGAGAGCCCTGTTGAGCCCTTCTCATGCAACCTTGTGATAACCTGAGTTTGAGGAAACAGCTGAAGCCTTTTGCCTCAGGCCACCTCAGGTCTCTTGTCTCCTAGTCTGGATTTCTTCATTCAGCCTGCAAACATTTGCTGAGCCTCACCTGGGAGAGATTCCCAGTGGGATCTGATTTAGGAGATAAAAATACCCACATCCACCCTAGGAGAGAAAGAGAAGATAGGCTTTAGACAAGATAGCAACATAGTTAAAAATATGAATAAAAAGGTTTTTTGCTGAACACTTAGAAGCTGAGATATTGAGAGGTCCCTAAAAGCATGAGGTAATTAATTCTCATTGACGTTAATGGGATTTGGATGCCTAGGCACAATTGAAAATGCCAGCTAAGTAAACTGTTGTAAGCACAATGGCTGAGAATACAAATTTTTTCACTTCTGCAGATCCCACTGCAGTGGTTGTTTTATGTAAGTTCAAATTCCAAGAGAATGAGTTTTACTTTGAGTTTTATTAGCTTTCCTTGATGCCATAAAACTAATGTTATCATCCTGTTGTCATCTAAAACATTTTGAAGATCAGAGAAAGAAAATTAGAACCCTAAATATTTGAAAAGCCTTTAAAAACTATTTACTTTTTTCCTTTCTTCTCTGCTAGATCTACCCGGATGAAGGTCATAACATTGCTTCTGAGAAAAGCAAATATCACCTTTACAGCACAATCCTTGGGTTTTTTAGTGCTTGTTTAAAGGAGGAGACACCAATTTTACCACAGGAACCTGAAGAGGATGAATAAGAAAGCCTATTTGTGTAGTACTGAAGGGGACTTACTCTGCGGCTCAATAAACCCTTAAATAAAAGTGACTGTAAGATTGCAGATTCTGCAGAAGCTCAAGGGCAGCTAAAGGATATCACAGTGGAACAGCACATTTACAGACAATGAGCTAATAAACTGGAATTCGACTGCAAAGTCCAAACATATTACCAAGGGACAAAACCTTTACCTTTGTGGAAGGTCAACAGTTGGTTACAGTTTCCTGGAAGAACTTAGTTTTGCATAAGTGTAGGGTTAGTGCATGTTTGTTATGTTAAGCCTCACTGTTGGTTCTGTAAGTGGTTGCTCGTTTTTTAATTTAAATGCACATCTTTATTCATCTTTGCATAAGGCACAACCTATCATAAGTATTATGGCCACTAATATTCTAAAAGGTGAACTGCAATCTAACACTCTACTGTAATGTTACAATAAGTGCAATTCTTCTGCTGTCTATTACACGTAAGAAACCACAGAGATAATAAAGGGCACGATATTTTCTCTAATTTCTGCTCAAGGGGATATTGTCTAGTGCATCATATAACATTGATATTGAAAATTACTTCCCCACACACAATTTCAGCATTTACAATTATTACTGTACCTACTAGTAACCAATAAGGAATTTTTTGGTGGTGTGCTCTTGGTCTTTATGTATATACCTAGGATTCCCTAAGCAGAAAATCTTTCTGAGGTTGAAGAATTTTTTTCAAGATGTAATTGACAGCTGTATTTAAAATAATATCTGCAATTGAAATCATCCCCCCATCCAAAATGTACCTATTGTTTCCTTAAAATATGTTTGAGTTGTGTTTTGGTATTGTTTATAGTAGTTAATAGTTTGCTGGTTACACTCTAATTTTAGAATATGCTACTTTGTCACATGTAAATTAGATACATAAATATTAAATTATAGTTTCAGATAAAGAAAGTTTATTAACAATGTATAATGCCACTGAGTAATACTTTACTCCTCAAATGAAGACATATTTTGTATAGTGCATCTTCCTTTTCTTCCATCTGGTCTCAAATGTAATTCTGATGTTCATCAAGGTGGTGACGTAGCTGGAACACACCATTACATTAATTTTTATTCCAAGACTGCTCGTTAAGTCTCTTGCAACAGGATTTAGCTTCAACAGCATCACAAAGAAATGAAATGTTTTTCATTCAAAGCAAAGGAAGATCCTGAGAAGTTAAATTTTATTATTATTCAGCCCCCCCTACATCTATCTATTTACCAGGGTGAATTACAGCAATAGAAATGGAAACTATGAAATAAACAAGGCAGCCAGTTTGGATTTGCAGAATATTTACTCTGATCATGAAAATCAAGTACAGTGTTGGCTTAATTTTAGATATCTTCCAAACGTATGTGAAAACTCTTCACAGATGCTGTGCCACTTACAATAGCTGTAGTTTTTTTATTTCTGGATATATTCCAAATACTTTCCTACTCAATTAAGGTTTAATTTCTTGCAAGATTAAAAAGAAAGTAATTTTTTGAAGGTAAATATGCAGTTTAAGATGTAAAGTTTGCATATTTTATGAGAATGGGAATTGTTTTTGATGTAATCAAAAAGCACTTGGAGCTTTTTTACTCATCAATTCCTTCTGGAATATTTTCTTTCACAGTTAAGATTTTTTTATGATGCAAATAATTAATTTGTCTGAAAGGTGTGGTTTTATGGAACACTGGAAAGTCTCTGTCTTTTTAATGTTTAGTATTTATCTTGTTTTATTAGCAATGTTTAACTATTTTTCAATTAGTTTAATACAGTTTTAATGTGCAATGATATCTTGTTTGGGTCCCAGTGTCACCACAAAGTATGGCTTTGCTTTGTGGTAGTTATATGGAGTACATATCTATAGTATAGGTACGGTATATATTTATGGAGGCTACTATGTGCACTACAGTAAGATCATAGAAAACAACAGAAAACAACAAAAAAAAAGTAAGAGCAGAATTCAAACAAGGTTTTGCAAATCCTTTTTTCTATAGAGGAGCACCGTTTTCAAGTCTTCTGTTGTCTGGGACTGCTAGTTTGTGATTTTATAAATTACACCCATCACTTAATAAATGCTCACCTGACAATACTGATGCTTTTCCTAAACAAACACAGTAAACAAGGTCCTAATCCAGTTGAATTCAGTGAGATGTTTTCGCTGATTGGAGCCAAATGCTCATGAAGAAAGCACGAGCTTTGTGCACGTGTTGAGGTTGCTGCAAAGACTGGGCGTGCGGAGGATACGTGAAAAGGCTGCAATATGTGCTGGCTGTTCATCTGGGGCACAGCCACTCTGTGCTCGTATTTTCTGTGCTTTACATTGAGTTGCATTTGGCTACCTGCGAAAGAAAGCAAACAAGGCTTGTGTCTCAGCAATAGGATTATGCACATGCTCAGGAAATACGTTATCCCAGCTCTGTGGATCCACACCGTGTGTCCTTCTTTTCCCATAGCTCTGTTCCAGGCCCCTATTCCCTACTCTTTCTACCTCAGCATCTCACCTCCAATTTACCTGAATTTGAACGTGTCATGAGGACATGGCCTTCTGTAAGAATGCTCTTGGCAGAACTGGTATGTTTAAAAAGTGTGTTACCTGAAATGTGGGTTATCTGTGTGGAAATGTGGTATGCTTTTAATGTTTTTGTTATTTCTTAAACCGTCATAGAAATACAGGTATTTTTATATTAATGTATATACAAGGGTGAGCATCAGACCAGGATTAATTGCTTTTACTGACGTTTTTATGTATGGGTTGAATTCGGATACTGCAAAAGTGTTTACAGGTGCAGGCTCTGATTCTAGTTAGACTAAAGAATTTGGTGTAAGGCGTTCCCTTTACTTTTGCTAACCTGTTCAAACAATTCTTCCACTTACAGCACAAATGAACAGTGTTACATATCAGATTCTACTTACATAACTAGTGGTATCATTAATTAGCCCATGTGATCTATAGTGTTGATCAAGAATTAGTACACATTGCACCAAAATAGCATAAAAAGCATAGACTTTTTGTAGCTTATCATTTGTTAAGCACCATGATGACATTTTAGGTCTGAAAAATTACTGTTTGATTCAGCTATCCTTAAAATATGACACTTAGTAGACTAGACCTATTAATTTATGGAAAGCTAGGGAATCAGCATATCCATTTACTGCTTGCTAGAGCTTATCTTTACCTTCTTGATTTCCTCTCTCGTTTTTCTGCTATTACAACTTGCAAAATGTATGAAACCTGTAGGTCATACTGAAATTTCAACTATATTACAAGATCGGAAGTAACTGCATGCCAGTTGGAATATTTTCCCCAGATTGTGGAGTACAAAGAAAGGCTGATTATTTTTTAAATTAATTTATTTAATCTTTTTGCAGCAAGGCCAGAATTATTTATGACCTGGTTTGATCAACGTCTGCTATGATTTGTTATAAGCAACTGTTCACTGTTCCTCAGTTTTTGGCATACTGTATCTCCCTGGTCTGAGAATGAAGATGATTGCTTCTATTCTCTCAGCTCTGGCACTCGTGAGTGTGGAGTTAGTTAGCTTCATTTAGTGAGAAATTGTGCCTTTTAAGACAGAAGAGCTTGTATTTGATCTGAAGCCAAAGATTCTCCATGGAAACTTGGAATGTTGACTGTTGGCTCCTTTAATAAAACACAGAGGATACCAGGTGTGACCTGGTATCCCTCCTTGCAGGTTTATTAGACACTACTGAAGAAACTCAAGCAAGAGGAAGACTGACCCAAAGATACTGAACACATTTCTTCTGCACAGTCTAGAAGCACACAGGCAAGGTGCAGTGGTCCAGGCATTTTATATTTACTTGAGTAACTCCTCCTGGCAAATCGGTTGCCTCTGGGAAAGAAGAACATCATCGGCATTGATTACTGGTGCATCTTCTGCAAAACGTCTTTCAGTGCCGTTAAGTTTGCTTCTCTTTATCCTCTTAATGAATTCAAGAGTGCTTCAGAGAATCAGGAGCTTGTGGGATGTGGCTAAGGGGAGTCACAACTTCCAAGGTGCCTGGAGCTTTGAAAATAAAAGAAGGGATTTAGTTAAACTTCTGTCTGTTGAATTTCATACATGAAAGTCAAGAAGGAGCCTGGCATCAAGGAGGTAGGTGGATGGCAAGTGTTAGTGATTCACTCACCAGGCAGGTAAAACAACATGCATCTTACAAACCTAGTACCTAAATGTGGTAAGTAAAATAAGTGCTTGTTTTCCAATGTCTGGAAATTACAGTGTTGTTAGATAAAGCTGATCAGGTATTTGGAGGGAATTAAGGAAATTAAACCACATGAGTGTATGCAGTCCAAAGGTTCCATTAAAGGGGACCAGACTTCTTTCCTCTATAATTAGTTTAGAAATCCAATATCTTGCTTTTACGTAAGTAGAACTTGAAAACAGCTAAATTGATTTAATAATGCCTATACCCCATGAGAACACAAATGATATAGATACAATTCTTTTTAATTAAAGTATCCCATAAAGTGCTAACAGCACTTTTTTAGATTTCATGACCGAAGAAAAAAGAAAAAAAAAAAACCAAAAACTTCTGATTGATAAAACCAGCAGTTGGAATATAATTGGTAGGGAGATGCTCAGAAAATTTTTCCCTAAGGAAAATCATGTTTTCTGCTGTAGCATATTTTGTGTCATAAGTGACCTGAGAGTTCATCTGTCAGGGATGCTTCTAAGGGAATGGAGAGGCTGACACACAGGTGATGTCCAGAGACTCAGCTGGGGAGCAAGTACCTGCACAGGCAGGTGTTCCCATCCTCCAGACAGTGCAGAACCTTCACAGCTCCATGAAAGGGGGTTGTAGTCTGAGATTTTAGTCCATCAAGCAACACAATTGATAGGCAAAGGCGTGAAATTGTTACCTTCGGGGATAAGAAGAATATTGTTAAAAAATGACTAAGCAATATGGTCATCATGCTGTTCTCCTGTTTGTCAGAGGTGAGGGTGGGGCGCTTGGCCAGGGCACACGATGACCGACTCCACACATCCAGCTGAGAGACCAGCTGGCAGCAATTACAGCTCTGGTGGTGTCTGTAAATGCTCTGACACTACTGTGAAAAAAAAAGGAGAGGGTGTATAATGCACGGACAGAATATCTTGTCTCTGATAGTGTTGCAGAAGAGTTGCTTTAATAAAATGGGCAGAGGCTTCCAAAATCCTAACGAAGAACAAAGCACTCCTGAAGAAGTGCACTGGTTTGTTCCACCTCTCAGCCTTTTCCTGGAACATACATTTGACAAATCAAATAATGTGTAGAATCCATTCTTAGGGAGGTTTTCAGCACCATTAGGAGAGCAGTAAGAAAGAAGAGCGTTCAGAGGAGACAAGCAAAGAGACATTTTGTTGCTCTATTCAGAGCTGTCGCTCTATTTTAAAGTGGTGCAGTGGTAACCTTAGAGACAAATGTAGCCAATGCTTGATCCAATAAACTTTCAACTAAGGCAGGAGAGCCAGATCATTCAGCTATTTACACAAAAGAATGATTAATTACATGGTTTCTTATGGATTTTTAGTCCTGTGTTTGATTTGTATCCTACATTTCAGTCATTATAAGGTAGGAATTGTTAAATATAATTCCACATTTGAAATAAGCAGTTACAGTAAAACATTTTGTTTTCCAAAACAGTGCAAATAATTGCATTTAAAGGTATTTACATTGTAAAGTTAACTGTTCTTCCTTTTGGGTTGTAGTGGACACTGAATTTGTTGGATGATGGGTTTTTAAATTGAAGTGGAAATTGTACTGAACATGGACAGGGGCTTATCTGTTTTTGTAGGAATTGCTTGTGGAAATACAGTGGATCTGAATACCAGTGAAATATTTGAAGGAGGTTTTATAGAACATCATATGGAAAGTATAAAACATCATATGAAAAAAAAACTAGGAAGTTGAGGACCACAAATGAACAAGTACAGTCATTTGGCAGTGTAATCAGAATTAAGCAAGGCAAAAGAAAAGGCAGTGTGGAAAATTGATTTAGGCAGGCCTTTCAGGCTTAAAGAGGGCACTGTGAGAGAGCATATCAAATTTTGCAGCTTTGCTTTATCCAACTTTTTTTTTGTTCAATAACTTGTTTCTGAGATGGGGCTGGAAGCAAGTGTGGGGAGATTTTTCCGAGGACCCGAGTGCCTATCGGTACATTTTCTTAAAAAAAAAATAAATTCAAAGCCCAGCATGTAAGCTAGGTGCTTAGCAATAACAAATTGGAAGAGCAGGAGATTCAGCTGATTGCAAGGAGTGACAGTGCTTCATGAAGAGGCCTCAGCACAGTGGGAAAACAGAGCAAGGTGCTGTTTACTCCAAGTGAAGAAATTGGAATGTGGTTCATAAACAGCATTGGGACAAGACTCTTTCTGTCTTATCATGATGTGATGAGAAGTTCTAATTCCTTTGTTATGCTAATGATTATTGATTCATCATAGGAGAGACCAGACTTGAGAGGTTGAGAGCTAGACACATCTGGTGCTATGTAGATGCACAACACTACATTGACAAGAATATGTCAGTCTTCTCTTAATGTTTGACTTGCTTTCCCATGCCACTAGAGAAAGGTTTAAGAGCAGCCATGGCAGGGGGAGCAGTGGCAGTGGCAGCAACCTAAAAGCCTCCTTGGGAATGGGGGGAGAGAAAGGAAGCTGTGTGATTGAAAAGAGAACTTTCTCTGCTTGTACTTCTTGGGGAAAGAGATTATGTCCAGGGAAGGGTTTGTGATATTTGATGCTGGAAGAAGGTTGTTTTCAGATCTCCTCTTGTTGCCCCTGCAGTGTTTTTCTGGAGACAGTGGGTGATGAAATCATGCTCTTCCAAGGGAAGAAGTTTCTGAAAGCAACTCTTGGAATCTGCTCATGATCCTAAAGTGTTTGGAAGTAGATAGTGATGCTTGACTGTGAGAGAAGCCAATGCCTCCAGTCATTCACACTCTTTGTGCTCCACAGGGAAAGTAACCTTAGTGGAATCTATACATGACCAGTGCTTCTCTGCCCTATATTCTGAGCCAGCTGGAGGCAGAACTACAGCTTAGCTAACCATGGATCAGTTATGTTTTTTTCCCTCACTTCTAATACTATTTTGTTGTCAATAATTATGTCTTTCTCTGATTCTTCAGATGCATCGTAACTTTACATATATCAAACTAGTTGTACATTTTAACTGCATTTCTATTAAGGATTGGTTTTCTAGCGTGCTCAAAGTCTGTGTACACACTACCATAAGTGGGCTCTCCATCTTCCCAAAAAAACCCTTCTGCTACTCTGCTCAAAATCTTGTTTATGTGCAAGGAGGAATTGCCTCATGTACGAAGACAAGTTACTGTTAACACAACAGTAATACATACTTTCTACTGCTCATGACACTTAATAAGCATTTGGGACTCTGGTGTCATCATCTGGCAAGAGCAAATCTTGTCTGCAGGGACAGTATCCAGAACAAAGAGAGGCTGTGATTTTGATGGGGGGCTGGAATGGCTGGAGCTACCAGGAGCAGGGAGTCCAGGGGAGGTCGGGGTTTTACCTCTCCTGGCTCTGCCCCTTCACTTGCTTGGAACCCTGCAGCAATCAAGAGTCCCAGGTGCTGCAAATCATTACCATCTGCTCCAAACACCCTTTGGCTCTCCCGAGACTTGGTGCAGTGCCTGCCTCTTGTGCTGCATTGGTGGGTCTGCTCCCGGGGCAGAGTCTCTGCTGGGACTTTGAAGGCTCCACAAAACCCCAAGTTGTGACACCCAGTTATCCCATGCACATGCCTGCCATGAGCTTGTGAGATGCTTTTGCCACATTTAGCATGAATCTCCATTGCTCTCTCTAATTCATCTGTGCCTGCAGAGTAGTCCCTATAGGTGATGCCTTCCTGCCTATACAACACTTACCTTCTCTGCCACAGCTCATTGCATTTTTCCTTAATTGGATTTGTAAACCTTCTGGAGTGGTTTGCAGACAAACACCAGGTGTGGCTGCATTTGCATTGGGCCAAGTGTGCTGCTGAGGGACATATTTACATATTTAATGCAAATCTGCAGTCATTTTAAGGGGTAACAATGTCTAGCGTGTTTGGGCAAAGGGTGGCAAATACTCTGCACAGTTATTCACTATTGGATATGATACAAATCCCATAGCTCTTATTTATTTATTTTTAGTGTCTTCAGAGAATGCAAATTGCAAATATATTGTGGGGAACTGTAGTATTGCAAATCCCCTGTGAGAGGGCTGTTGACCTGCAAGTGATGTTGTTGCCTGTGCAACAGGTTTTTCCAGCTGAAGTGGTACAAGGTGAAGAGTCCTCAAATCCTGCTGGTAAGGACCTGCCTGTGTCAGCTACTTGATAGTGGAGGGGATGAACCACTCCTCACCTCTGCTGAGGTAATGGATCAAGGATATCTGCCGTATCTTGCCCCTTCAGTCTGTGAAAGAGGGAAAATAAGAAGCAAACCAAACCTCTTCTGGTAGTTCAGTTTAGGATTATAGGTTTGATGAAAAAATAATAAGTCAACCTGAGCATGTTAAAAATAGATTCAGTGATAAGTATCTACTTTTTTCAAACCAGTATCTTTTATAGTTTAATCCATCTGCAAAGCTAACTTTGACTGTCAATTAGCATTTTTCAACATATCAGTCTTGGTTGCTCTGTAACTGTCACAGTGTGAATACAGCACTCTGGGAAGGAAAGAGAGCATATCTCTGAAATACTAATACACAAACTGCATTATAAAATATGCCTGATGATCGGTTTGAAAAATTTTAGAGTCCTTCCCTAGCATCCTAGCTGAAGCTTGTAATTTCTACAGATAAATATTGATGTTGTTGCCACAGAAGCCTTCAATTCTTCATCAACCCCTGATTTGGGTTTTTCTCCATAACAGGCTTTGGGGGTAAGGGGAAATACATGAGTATTCATTAATAGGAAACAAAGGAATGCTGTGTCACACTGTCGAGTGTTACCCTTCCATACGGGTTTCAGGTTCCGTTAGTTTAAATTTTTCTGGAACCAACTATTGAATCCAAGGAAAACATATCTGCACTTCATCCAGCTACTGTGATGGGAGTCTGGAGCTACAAACATTTTGTTTGTAGATGGAGAAAAACAACTTGATGCCTGCTGAGATATCCTGGTATATTTCCATATAAATGTATAAAAATATATTGGTGCTAATTCAAGATATCTGAGTATTCTGAATATTAGTTTAAGAGGACATGTCTGGAAGGAGTGGAAGCAGGTTTTCAGTTCTTTTTCCCTTTTTTATATCACTCATACAGGCTGCTTATTATGGATGCTGTACTGCATTTTGTTCTGTCCCAATTAACCTGCCACCTTCTCTAAATGAAGCTTGTACAAATGTTGCCATGCATGACCACCAAATGTCACTGCACCTCAGCAAACTCGACAGAGGGTTCGCTGTTTTATGTTTTCTTTATTATAGCATTAAATTGATTATTTATACATTGATTGTTAGAGCAAGTTTATCAATTTAATGCTGTAATAAACTTGACATTCAGTATAGTTTTAAACATGTCAAAGTATAAAAATATGCATATGACTGGACCTTTCTGAATTACAGGAATGTGAACCAGTCAGAGACCAAAAACTGAAAGCTATGTGTGACATTTAATGGCCATATTAAAATCCCTAATAATAAATGACAAGGTAATTAAGGTGGAAAAAATATCGCAACAAAAGTGGCTTAAGCAATTACGATAATGTCATAGAAGTAAAAGAACACATCTAACTTCAGCAGGGGGGATCTCAAATGGTCCAAGTAAATTGATTATTCAGATTATCAGTGTCTCATTTAAGTATCTCCATCTGTATAATGTAATGTATGAATTGGCACATCTGACCATTTTAAGAGATGCAGAGAATTACAAACTCCCCTGGGTGATGCAGAAATGTATCTATAGGTGATGCAGGTAGCACAGATACAGAATAGATTAACATGGATGAGGAAAAAAGGGAATGAGGTTTTATACAGTTGCTGCTTTGTGGGAAATCTGTGCCATACTCAGATTACTGGAGAATCTAAACCCAGACCTAAGAGGTTTATGTATAGATAGGAAAGTTATACTTGATATAATTACATATTTATAAAGTAAAAAAAAAAAAATTTAGGAGTCATTTATCCCTCTCACCTCCCTGTTGCTCCCCCTTTTGTTTTCTTCTGTATTTTAATTACTCTATTATTTTACATTCATGTTGTTCCTTAACTTGCATCATACTTCTTTTCAGACAGACAAAAGTGGTACTGTCCCTCCTTATGAGTGAAAGCATTTGCACAAAGTTTTTCAGAAGAACATGGCTACACCAAACTTCTAGCTCTCTCCAGGTGAATGCAGTAACACTTTATTACACATCTCAAAATGCCTACAATGAGAAACTAAAATTTTGCTGGAGATCATAAACTTTAAACTTTTATGATGAACTACAGTGCCCAGAGAATTAACCTGTTCTCTTCCTCCTCCCTCCCTGCACATGTACACTCTTTTTGTCCTTCAGAACCAGAGAGGGCTCACACATGAGCTCTTTAGCTGGTTAAAATGCAAGAGATATACAGCACAAAGGCTTTTGATGGATAGCTCAAGGAAGAGATAATCTGGGTATTTAATTTGTTTCTATAGCAATTAGTTTTTAAAGCTGCATAAAGCATTAAGGCTAAATTTTTCTGAATATAATTACTCTTAAAACATGTTCAAGCAAAATATTATCCCGCCTAGCTGATTGTCTTAATATCTTTGCAGTTGGATTCCTGTGCATTAATAATACCTAGGTTCCTCTCTGAGTCTCTCATTCAGCATAACACTTCAATTTAGAGCAGATAAAGGTAGGAATATGGAAGTTATCCTCTTGCTCCCTCCCCATTAACCCTCTTCAGCCTTGCTGCACCCACCATCAACTCTGCAGCCGAGAGCTCTATGGTGGGATTTTTGCAAGCATGAATCCTGCTATATTTGAGGTATGTGACTCTATAAGAAGTCTTGTAACAGTGCCAGTGATTCTCAAGGATTTGCAGTCAAAGCCTGTTTATGCGCTACCAACAGAGTTTTTTTGGGGATAAAGGCAAAATAAATTGTCTACATTATACATATGATTAAATAATTATTTTTATTGATTCTCAGAGCATTTATGTTCAGCAGAAGTGGAGTGTGTTACCACTGTTGAATGCAATCTGTCTTATCAGAAGGTGGGACTAAAACACAGGAGAAACTTATCACTACCTTGCCCCTCCCAACTGAGCATCTCTTGGGTGCGTGGTGAGACTGGAGTATGGGAGGGCAGATAAACACACTGATCTCCTGATCCATGGCTGATGACAAGGTTGAGTGCTGTGTGTGGAACAGTAAATGATTAGCAGAAGAGAAAGAAGAATAAACAGTTATCAAGGTAATGAAGTGGCCCAGAAAAAAGTTAAACAACAAAATATCTTTTTCCTTCGGTGGCTGCTGTGTTTCGTCATGTCTGTTGTGATTGCTGCCTGTTTCATGCCTGTATGCTGGGGGGAAAACCTGCTCCTGCTCTCCTCATTACCCATGGACAGAAATGTCTTCTAGTTGGTATCTGCAATGGGAAATCACATTGGCTGTTTAAATGAATCCATTTTGCAGGCTACATGTGGCAGCACCACTGCAATGTAAATGGATAATTTGGCTCCCTCTGCTGTGTTTAATCAATGACAATTTTTAAACAGTCTCTATGGAAGCAAACTATCCTCCCCCTTGGCAGTGTTAGGGCTGCTGGCACCCACCTGGTGTGGAAAGTCCTGCGGGATCCAGAGGTGAAATATCCCTGAGTGGGAAGTCTCTTTCTGTGCCACACACACGATGTGTGGTTGTCATTGCACATCAGTCTTCCAACATCAAAAATGAACTTTGAATCTGGTCTTGAGTTGGTTTAGAAAAAAAAAAAAGGTTGTACCTGATCTGGCAGAGAAATTATCAGAGAGTTGATCTGTTTGGTCCTTCTTATGGGAATTAACTATCGTGTTCTGTGCAGGTGGAGGCTTTAGTTGGTGTTTCTGAAGACACTTATTCAGAATGAGTAGGAAAAGATTTTCTGGATTCCTTGGGTGAATGAATCCACCAGTGTTTTATCTCCAAACACAAGAACCCCCCTTTCTTTGGTGTTTATAGAGACACTTCTACCTGTGTAAGAGATTGAAATGCTGCTACCTCAAGAGATCGAAGGTCTGTGACAGCAGCAATCAGTGGTATAAAAAATGAAGAATGGTTTTCAACACTTATTCATCCCTGAGCTTCCCTTGGTGACATCCCTGCTGTCCCTTTAGGAAGCATCTCTTGATGAACACATTTTTTTCTCCTGCTGTTGACAGCTCTGTTTTCTGCAAAAATTTTATTTTCAGGAGATGTACTTGCATATTATTTTGAGCTCTTTATCCTGATGAAAACTAATGAGATAAACTGATGTTCCCTCATTTGATGAGCACTCAAAATGTGTAGCCTCCTGCAGTATTCATGACTAGTCCTCCCAGCAATCAATACCACGAGCCAAGTTCCCTGGAAATTATGGCTGCTTTGTGCTGTGCTTCTCCCATAATCTTGTCTTAAAGTCTGCTCAAATTCAGTGGATTGACTGCGCTGATTTGCCAAAGCCACAGGGGCTCAGGGTAAGCCTCTGTCTTTTCATGACACTGGTCAGTTTAGGAAAGCAGAGTAGGCAGAATATCAGTGGTGTGACAGTCGTTTTCAGTCATGCTGGGAACCCCTGTGGGACTCTGTGTCCTGCTGCCTTAGAGAGGTGTCCTCAGCAAGGGGGCAAAGGGAGGACAGTAACAGGATTTGTTTTGTCTGTAATGGCTCTGAGTGGAGCAGGGATGAGTAAATACAGATTGGTAATGTGTAGTAAAAAGCATATAAAATGACAAGTCATTTTAATAACAAAAAGGACAGAGGTCGCTGGGGGCAAATTCCCCCACTCATTTGAATGGTCCTTTTATCAGATTTTGATACCTCATTCACTCACATCTGCAGTGTATGGTACCTTTTTCTAAACAGATTTTTGTCTCATTCATGAGGGCTTGATAGCAAGGTGCGTAACAGACTCACTCCTATGAAAATTTATAACAGCTGTGTGGATTTCCTATGGATTCCCTCTTTTCAAAGTCTGATTCAGTGTTTTGCACAGATGCAGATTAGCACTTTGGCCAACCAAAGGAGGCAGCTACATGCACAATACAACTGCTTTTATACATGC
This sequence comes from Manacus vitellinus, assembly GCF_001715985.3. Classification (NCBI taxonomy): domain Eukaryota; kingdom Metazoa; phylum Chordata; class Aves; order Passeriformes; family Pipridae; genus Manacus; species Manacus vitellinus. Next base: position 1,263,739 of record NW_021939632.1, read on the forward strand.
TGCTCCTCTGCTCTGAAACACTCCCTTCTAAGCTGGTGTCTGTGATGGCATTGCTCACTCCTCCCTGCAGGTCTGCAAGTGTGAGTCTGGAGGAGGCAGTCTGTCATTACTGGGTAAGTAAAAGGGCTAACCATGTGTTTGCACAGCTCTGCTGATTGATGGAGTGACACAAATCTTGTTACGTGCAATCAGTACCATGGACGTGATTGCTCAGAGTTGGATTCTCTGCTTTCTACCATCTGCTGTAGGTATTTCAGGATGCAAAATCCTCAAAGCGGAAACTGCTTCACTGACGAAGTCTATACTGCTGAATTGGTGCTGTATTGTGATCTTTAGGAATCTAAATTAGCTTTCAGATGGAATATACAGGAAGTCTTCCAAAAAAGTAGGATTATTTCCAGTATCACATGATAATCACTGCTTGAGGGTAAGCTTGTGAGTTTAGGCTGCTAAACACTGATGCGTAAGTGTAACATAATGATTCTGTTAGCAGCTTGCCGAGTGTAAGTTTTCAGTTCAGTTCCCTTATTCTCCAATTTGCAGATTCAAATCCCCCCTTGGAAAAGCAGTGGAAATAATGGAAAGGAGGTCTTGCTTCTGCATTTAATTCCAGCATCAAGAAGCAACATATTTCATTGTACCCTGAGGTTTTACTTTGCTGAATAAGTCTTCAGGAGAACAACAGAAAGTATGGCACTTGAGGAACCAATATAGATTCTCAAGGTTCAATGTAGGAGAAACCATTAATCTGTCCTTTCTATTCCCATTCTTTATCTTACTTTAATTTACAAAATAAGTGGACTTTATTTCAAATAACTTGGGTTTATTTAAAAGATAATATTTCTTAGAGAATACACTGCTGTAAGGAAACATGCTTTGATTTTCAGGGATGAGGAGATACTTTCTGTTCCTACACCATATAGGATTTGATTAAGAGGTCACAGATTTAGAGATGCTAATACTTCTTTCTTAGGTCAAGTAATCAGGGAAGCTGAAGGAGGAAAATCAGATGGTGATTTAGTTATGAGTAGTTCATTGAACCATGCATATGATTTAGCTGTAGAAGAGCCCATCTGTATCCGTGAATATACTTCCTTTCTATTCAACATCCTCAGAGACAGAAAAGACACACACAAAACACCCAGAGTGGTAACTTTTATTTTATGTAGGGAAGCAATATTAAATTAAGAAAACCAGTCAAAGGAGAAGCTTACAAGGGCATAGAGGTTGTTTAAAGATGGTCTATTAGAGTAGATACTTTGTTTAAAAAAAAAAAAAAAATTCCTTAGAAGGGAAAAAAATTCAGCCAGATAAAACAGCAGTGTAAAAGGTGCTATTAGGAGTAATAAAGACACACTTTAAAATATGAAATATATGTAAGAATAGGAAAAGTTAAAAAGAAAAAAGTTCTGGTAGCTGAAATGTAAAACACAGCAGAAGAATCAGAAGAGAATTCGAGACACCTGAAGGCCTAAAAACTGATGATGGAAAACTTCCCAAATTCTGGCAAGGCAAGGGAGCCTGCAGTGCCTGTGGGTCTGTGGTGGAAGTGGAGGAAGGGGTGTAAAGGTCATCATGGGCAAGTGCAATGAATCTCTGCACAATAGTTCACGGCAGAGGTGGGACACGTGCTGGGCTGAGTCCGAGGAACTGTCCCATGCTGAGACCTCAGCAGAAACCTTTTGAAAGCAAATCAATAAAATTTACAGTTACAAATTGCCAGACTCATGTACTTGTGCCCTAAAGCTCTCTGAGGATCTGAAGTGTAAAACTAATAAACTATTTCTAGTAGTACGGGGTGTTTAAATTCGTCTTAGTAGCAGAGAGGAAAGAGGCAAACAATGCCAATATTTACAAGAACATAAGGAGGACTGGTTTTATTGCAGGAAGCCTGATTTCTGCATCTGACATGGAAACAGGAGCTGTGGAAAGAGAGGGAAGGAAAGATAGGGGACAGTGGGAAAGAGTTTCCATGAATTTTGCAGAAACCTCTACGGCAGTAAGAGCCAAGGTATGTGCACAGGGCTGTTCTGCTCACATCATGTGTGTGGATTTTGTAGCAAAGCCCTTCACTGAGTTCTCCTGCTGACTTGAGGTTTTATGTCATAGAAAAGTTAATAGTAAAAACTAGATAAAAGTTGGGGAACAGTTATCAGATTTTAGTTGTTCCAGGGAAACCTCTGTTGGGATCTGTTCTATTTGAGGTATTCAGAAATTAAAAAGAGATGGAAAAGGAAGCCAAGAAAACAGCTAGGCTGATGATACAAATTTGCTTTGTTCTGACAAGCCCAAAGCTGACTGCCAACACATACAGAAGGATCCTGAAATCCTGGATAACTGGGTAATAAAATTGCAGATGAAATTCAGTAACAATAATGCAAATTAATGCATAGAGGGGAAAAACTGTTCTATTTTTGTGCATGGTAGGCTCTAACTGCAATATTACTATGCAAAGAAGAGATCATGAAGCCTTTCTGGATTGTTCTCTGAGTACTGCTTGAAGTTCAACAGTAAGAAGGACAAGTAAAGCACTGGGGATTATAGAGGAGACATAAAGAATAGAAAAGAAAACATTATTATGCAGTTGTAGAAATCAAATTTTTAGAAAACCATCCAAAATCTTGAATATGGTGTATATTGTTATCCTTCCTCAAAAAGGATGTGATAGAAGTAGAAACAGTGATAGTCAGTTTTATACCAAACAAAGAAGCATGAAGGATCTGCTGAGTGAGGTGGTACATGATAGATATGTGAGGAAAACTGGCATTACATGAAGCTGGCATTACATGAAGAATTAATATTTTTTTAAGGATGAAAGGAAATACTTGGTTTGAGAGGTGATGTAACCTACTGACTGTGGCATTTTTCCATCACCTTTTAATGGTCTGTTTTCCTTACTGATTTTTTTTCCCAAATACTGTCTTTCAGCTCCTGCTGTGTCAGGCACATGCCAGGTGATACAGTAATACTGCTCCCTGGAGTGTCACTGTTTGAGGGTCTAATCCCTTGTGAAACATCACAGTAAATGTCAAACTACTTCACTGACATCCAAGGATGTTCCCAGTGCTTTATAGTCTCATGTAATCTCCATACCTTTAAGCACTGTGATGTGCTAAAGACTTTTATATCAAAATAAAACAGGAATCCAAAACAAGCAGCAGTCATTGCACTATACAATGGCAGATAAGCTAACTGAAATTAATTAAATCCAACTTTAATTAAAGTTTAAATAAACCAATAAAACTCTAGATTATGAAACATTTGTAGTACATTTTTTTTTTTTAAATTTCATTGTATTGATTTGCATGGTATGACTTATAAGGAATCCCCAGTTGCAGCATGGAATTATATGATAAATCGCACATAGATGAGGCAAATGGGAAGTTAATATAACATTAAATAATTGGAAATGTTTTCTGTTCCATAAAAATAGAATGGAAAAATGCTAAAGCATACTCTAAACTGCCTCTTTCATCCTACCGATGCACAGTGTTAATACATTATTAGAGCAAAGTGGTAATTTTTCAAGTACTTTACTGAATAGCAGCTATCCATTATGGAGCAATAAATGAATTGAGGAAAACAAGATATAGAACCAAAGAAGTTTCATATGAACAATAAAAGGTCGGTTTATAATGCAAGTAAAAGTAAAACAGACATGGTCTGTGACATCTGGACAAAATATATACATCTAGAAATGTGAAGTGCCTTTACTTTACTAGGACTCTGCTGATGGAAATAAGAAAGAATTGCTGTTCAGCATCATCTGAGGGAGACCAGGCTGCCTAAAACCCCCCAGTGGAGATGTGTCAAACGAGGTGATCTGATAGCTTGGGTACCACCCTTCCAACCCCAGTAGCTCAGCAAGTCCTCACCACAAAGCGGTTGTTTCCATTCTGCAGTTTAGGATCAGAGTATCTTAATGTATTTAAGTGCTTATTTACCTCTTAAAGTAATGAGGTACCTGATGTTTTCTAGACACAACAGATATTTTCATCATTCTAGTTCGGTTGCTGCTTATCCAGTGTGCAGGAATTTAATTGTCTGTTTTTACAGAGGTGTCTCTCTGAGACATGACTTACAGAGTTATAGCAAGATGGGGCTGACTTGAAAGTGCAACATGGGTGAGAATTCAGGCTCTCAGTTAAAAAAATCATTTTCTTGGGTGACTGTACATTTCTGTCTGGTTGAAAATGTGTATGATTTTAATAGACTGGAGTAAAAAGCACTATATTACATAATTTATTTCTTACTGCTGGGAAAATGAGAGGGAGGTGCCCAGTTTACCCCTTGCATGAATCCTAACAATAAAAATTGAAAAATTACTGAAGATGAAAACCAAAAAGAAGACAACTGAAGGGCTTTATTTTTACATGTGCTTAAAAACACCCAGCTGTTGAAAGGTTTTGCTCTTGAAACCAGATATCTTTTATTTCCTACCCTATGTTTCTTCAGAGAGAAAAAGTAACAGCATATTTTTGCCTTGGATCTTTTCTTGAAGACTAAAGAGATCAGAATGAAGCTAGGTAAAAGGCTTTTTACAAAAGGGCTGAGCTTTGGTCTGAGTAAAAGAAGTTCTACAAAAGACATTCCTAAAATTGCTCTAAATGAAATGATGATGAAAGAAGGTGCTTGGGAATAAATATCATTATTCACAAGTGGTTTAGACCCTGTCAAACATGTGGGCAGCGTACAGCAGGAATGATTAATGGCAGAAGAAGGCCTTGGGGCAAATTCTGGTCCTGGCAAAGTGCACTCAGCCTGATCTGGGAGCTGTTTGGCCAACTCTACAGTGAGTTTGCAGATACCACTGTGAGACAAACAGTATATACAGTGCTCTATGAAGCAGCAGCAGGCCTTAACTAATGTGTCTCAGCTGTCAACCTGGTTTGTTGGTATCATCCTTCATCGTTATTTTATTTAGAGCAGTTTTAGGAACATCAATTTCCTATGTTTTATGGCATTACAGGATACAAAGCCTGTTTTTCTTTGCGTGAGATTTGCAAGAAAGAAGCAGCCTCCTTTTTGCGGAGAACTCCCCCATGTTGCTTTAATTAAAGAAAATTACAAGCTAAAGCCTTGGAGGAAATGCATCTTGGACATGTGTTCTCCCTCTGAGTTGTACCAAGGACAAGCAGAACTGAAACCCACATTAGAGCACAGTAACAGTCCTTCAGGTGAGTGGGTGACCTAAACCGTCTACACTAAAGAAAATTACTACCTTTATATTTACACATGTCAAGAAAGAGGGGAATGCATTTCAGAAGAGGTACTTCAGGAAAATGGAGTTTGGTATTTCATAGCCTGTAAGATAGAAGCATGCTGGGTAGTGTCATTGCTACTAGATACATCATAGTAAATCATAGTAAATCATGGATTAAGAGATTTTAAAAAATCATTAGAAAGTCTGGTGTACTTCTTAACAGTGGGAGAATGGTTATAGTTTCTTCAGGTCTGTGCCATGAGAAAATTCTACAGCTTCTTACAGTTGATGATTACAAAACTCTTGACCTTTGTCCTCTGCTCAGCTTCTCAGGGAAAGACCTGGCTATAACAGCAGTGAAAATCACTATGTTTTATTGTTGTCTTCCTGTCTAATGACAGTTTGGAGTCTGAAATTATGCTGTCTGAAGGTATCACCCCAGCTCAAAAGCTGGGCAAATCACTGAAAATTCTTTTTTCCCTTCTAAACATGGAAGACTTTGATTCTGTAAAATGTTAGGATGATTGTTATACTACAGAGTTGCAATCTGTAGTAAAATTGCCTTTAAACAGCAGCTGAGGAAGCTGGATGAGCCTGCTCTCTCTGATATTGCCTAACAAAACTGAAAAGTGGGAACACTAGAGGCAATTGAACCACCAAAAGGCCATGTGAATATAATAAATTCTTCAAACCTCTGGTATTCTTTATAGAACCATCCTCAGAAATCTGTATCTTAATCTGCATCTAACACAAGTAACAAAACCAAATCCCAGTAAATCACATATTTTAAAAGTTTTAGCTAAACTTAGGCATCTTTGTAGGATAAAGGTTTGTGTGTGAAAAACCAAATTCTGTCTCAGCAATAGGTCTCTGGACCCTACTGCATCCTGTTCTAGCCCATTTTTTCACATACACCCTTAGGGAGATTTCTAGTGCAGAAACTGCAAACACGTGAATTAGGAATCCTTTCTTTATTCTCCTGCTCATTTAAAATATGCTCTCAAGCAGTTAATAATGTTTATTTGGTTTTGTTTTGATTATTAAAGTTTATAACATTTGAACACTTTAGAGAATGGGTAAAGCTGTTTTCTCAGTGCAGTGAAGAATGGAAATGGAATAAATTAAATGAGATGTGGAAAGTTTATCTTTTCCTTTGTGAATCTGTTCATTTGCAATGGCTGAATTAGTTCATTTTGCATGTTGATAGAATGTCTTATTCAATCTTGGAAACCACATACAGTACCTTTTTTTGTTTCTTTATAAAAGGTGGCTGGTGTAATACACACAATTAGTTTGAATGGAAGATGGTATTGTCACAGGAAAAGGTCCAGGGACAGATTCTGATTTGACTTTGGTTTGGATTATATGTTTGTATACATCTGTCCTTGGAATTGCTCTCTTTTTTTACTGTAATTCATAAAGTGAGAGTTCAGTGAATGTATTTGCTTATTTCCTATGAGTTTCTGAATACTTCCCCTCTCTGAATGATTCTTACATATGTAAGTACTGCAGGTCACTCTCTGGTCCACCTTGCCTGGCTCTTCTACTTTTATTTTGCATCAAATTCAACTCTTATTACTATATATTTCCACCCAGGATCCTCTACAAATATACCTCTTCATATTTCCTTTGAGTTTGATTGAGTCAGTTATTACCAAAGTATACAATATTTCTAGTTCTGAGTCTCTGAGAATTGTGATGTGCAAACATGCTTAGAAAGAAAAAATGAAAATTACTTAATTAAATAAGTGACATTTTTGACCTAGTTGTGTTATTATCCTTTTTTAAAATATCTCTCTATATCTATATCTTCTGTATATATCTCTTCTGTAGTCTTGTCTGTCTATCTATCTGTCCTTCTATCTATCTATCTATCTCCTAGTTATTTGGTCTAGTTGGTTTTTTGTCTGTGTCCAATGTGGGCAATTGTAGTTGATGGTGTTTTATAGTTTTTCTGATTTCCTTTGCCTTTGTTTTTTGATTTATTTGTCCTTCAAAGCTGGGAACTGCATCATCTCTTTTGACCTGCTGACACAAAATTTACTGACAGCCTACCTAAAGGAAAGGGTGATGGATAACTAAAATAGAAGAAGGTGTAAGTTTGATGGATGACTTGGGTCTCAAAAGCCTGTGATCAGTCTTGCAATTGCCTTTGTCCATTTAAATTATCCAGAAATCATGTTAGTTCTTTCCTTTTCTCATAACTAATAAATCTGTAATAATTAATCTTATAAAATTTTTTTGGGACAGATGTGCATCCAGGTAGTGTGCTGGAAGGTAGGACTGGGCCAGCTGAGCTGGGACTATGTCATGGAAAGGAAAAGGTGTCCTTTGCAGCTTTCGTTCTCCAGTCTCATCCTTCCCCTTATGTGTTTCTGTAGTTGTCATAGGCATTTTACATAGGCATTGAAGACAAATCACGTTCCACAACTCTTTCTAGAAGATGGTTCTGATGGATATTTGTGCCAGTTCTAACAGGAATATTCATGACTTTTTTTAATGGAATTTAATTCTAATTTGCCTGTTTAAATATCTAAAGCAACCACTCAATTTAAAGAATACAGAATGAGGGAACAAAACCTCTGATTTCTGTCTTCCTGAGGGATCTTTCCTCACCATGATATGTAGCCTTGTGCTACTTATTCACTTTTCTTTCCCAATGAAAGACCAAGACCAAGACCACTTGAATTACTTTTCATTTGTTGGTGCAACTTCATGGCAATACCTGGAATTCATTCATACAGTTGGCCCCTGCTCATGTAGGGCACCATGAGGGAGCCAGGGAGTGCAGAGGAGCATCTCTGTCTGCCCAGGGTAATTCTACATGGGCTGATGAGATTCAGGGGATGAGTGAGGTCTGGAGTACAGGCCCCCTTCTTTGCTTCAGTGTTAGGTTTTACTTGGGAGTTTCTGCTCAGCTTCTTGCAGGCCCACAAGTGCTGCGAGGTTTCTTTTATCAGTATTTAGAAAAAAATACTGGTTTATTTGCTGCATTGAGATGCTCGAGGTGGAAGGAATTCACCTGGTCATGGCAGAGGTCCCACTTACAGCTCTGCGGTGCTCAGGCTTGATGTGGAGCACAAGGTCCCCTTGGAGGTGCCTGGTGCTCCTTCCTTCCTGAGCTGCCTGGTGAGCCTGAGGGAGCTCATTAGTGGTGTTTGTACAGAACATCGGGCTCTTGCCTGAAAACCAAATATAGTGTTTGTGCATATTGAAATTTATTGAAATTTCCTTTATTGAAATTTATTTGTGCTGAAAATGTGAGCAAGTCCATTGCCTGAGCATGGCTCAGATCTCTAGGAGCTTAAAACAAATTAAGGTAATACTTTATCAGAAGGCATTCAGAATGACCAAGCTGGAAGGGGAAGCGTAGAGGCACAAGCACAGAGTGTGCAAGTTAGAGCTTCTTCTTTGACTGAAAAATTCAGGTTCTCACCCTAGAAATTCCCTGTGGGTCTCTGTGACTCTCCTGACCAGTATCAGTGGGTGTTCTATGCAGATTGATTATTTCCTCCAACACAAGCATCATGGAGGGAATGCAGATCTTACCCCATTTCTTTCATCAGAGCAAGAATTCCCCATCCAAGCAGCCTGCCTCTGCACCTGAGCGTGTCCTTGCACTCCCCAAATAGCCTGGCTTGTCTGAGAGCTATTGTATTGCCAGGGAAGTGCCAAGGACTTTATTGTGAACTTCACTATTGCATACAATATATGACAACAAGAAAAGTCAGTGCCATCACTTGTACTCAGATGCTTCAGTAATAACATCCCAATGTATTCCCTGAGGATCTAGTAGGGCTTTCTGTGCCCAAGGGCACTTGTGCTTCTCTTGGAAACCTGTTTGCCTGAGTGTAATCAGTCACCATGGGTCTGTACAGCTCATTTGTGGTCCTGTTAAAAAAGCAGTGCTTGATGATGGGACCTTCTTTCCTTGGGATAATGATAAGCCCCTCAACCACATCAACTGGGGTAGCAGAAAACATGCTTTCTCTTTATCAACCCCCCTCCCTTGTCTGTGGTGCTCATCCTCATCTATAGGGAAAAGGGACATTTCAAAGGTGACTGTGTGCAAAGATCAGGCTGGAGGATGTTAGGAGTGCAGTGTGGAGGTCACTGGTCATGACAGTGCCAGTCACACTAGAGGAAGATAGGCAGAAACCCCGAGCTCAAGAGTCAAAGAGATAATTCACAATGCTTTTGAAGGCTGCATGGCAGAAACGTGATAGGAAAGGCAAGAATGTGCTGGACAGATGCAGCCTTTCACCTGAACCTGTGTGAAGCCATTGCTGACTCTGGGAAGTGCTTAGAGAATTCAAAGCACCATCCATCACACGAGAGCAAGAGCACGGGCCTCTGTGCCAAGCAGAGTGCTCCGGGTGGTAGCTGGGAATGAACTGAGGTTTCTGTGATGTGAGGTGAATACATGGGAATTCAGCCTTTGCTGGGGTACAGCTCTTTCCCCCTCTTTTCTTAATTTTACCTGTGCTTTCTGTGCTCAGACTAAAATTTTTCCTCTCTCTTAAAAATATAACAAGAAAGTCATGGTTATTTCCAACCCCTCAAAGGGGGGATGGAAATATTTATGCAATATTTATGCAATATTGAAAATATATCTAAGTTAACAAGCTTAGATGCAGCTGCTGGCTGCATCACATCGTGCTTGGGAGTGGAGGAGTGTGAGTGCTGCCCTTGTTCAGTTTGTTGTGAGTCCTTCTCAAATTGAAAGGCATGTCAAGGGCTGAACTTTGGCAATTTTTTCCTTTATTTTTTTTCCCCTCTTATCTTCAGTGGTTCAAAATTAATCACCTTCTTACAATGTGTCATTTATGACCATGGCACAGGATCCCAGAAAATCACTTTCTGCTATAAAACTGACCCAAGAAATTTATTAGAAAAAAAAAGGAAGAGTGTTAGTCCAATAACTGCTTTCTCTCTTCTCCTTTTTCTGAACAATAACAAAAAAAATTTGTGGTGTTTGTCTCACTTCACTTGACTTTCTTGCACAGGTATAAAAAAATAACCCCACTAAGAATCTGACTTAATTAATCTGCATGCAGAAACTGCACCTGAAATGCATCAGAAATGGTCTTTCTGATGAGCCAGTCAAAGATTTTATTTCCGAAGATACCATTCACATTTTTGGCCCTTCTCATCTAGCATCTATTTTTTTAAAAGGAAATTTTAGACGTCAGTATCTGAAACCTTTCTTAATCAGCCTCCCTAAAGCCCCTTAGATGACCCTCAGCCCTAAGACCTGTTTGAAAATGGAGATGTCAAACACTAATGTAGCCTTTGAAACAGCCTTGATGGTAGTAAGCCAGCAGTTAACCTTGACATACGTTCTGAAAGTTGTTATTTTGTTTGAATTGTTTTACTAATGTGCAAAATACTTTAATCAGAAAATGTGGAGAAGGTATTTTTCATACCAAGGGTTACTTTTAAGAATGTGTTAAAACTTTTTGTCTCTTTCTTTCCTTAGACAGTTCTGTGCATTTCTAGAGCCAGTAGATGACAAGACAAAAGCAAGACAAATCCCGTGGCAGTTCCAGTATGATTTAATGAGGTACTTCCAACCCACTGATGACAAGACACTATATCTTACTTCCAATTTCACTGTGAGGAAGAACAAAGCAAAATATTATCATATTTGTGACTTGGAGAACACTGTATTAGCAACCAAAGGGCAGCAAAATAGGTTGTTTATTGCAATGCTGTTCTCCAAGGGTAGGCAGAGAACTGCCATCTGAAAAAGCTTTAACTGCTGTATGTGGCTGTTTTAGTGATGGAAATAGGTGCACTGCGTGCCAAATGTGTGCCAGCCATGCACCTCTTCTACTGCAGTGAAGTAGAAGGTGCCACAAAGCCAGTCAATACAGATGATGCAATAGAGCCTGTGGTCACTTTGAGGATGCAGGAAGAAGCAGTGCAGCTCTCAGGTGTGTTCAAGAACAGAAAGAAAGACCAGGTAGCAGTGTTATGTTGACATGATCGTTAGTATTTGTGTATCATTGGGGATTTTAGAAGCGTGTTATATCTTTACTAGTGTTGTACTGTCAAATCTAAGACCTCAGTGTCCTGTGTGTTACAGAGCACCTTGTGGCTTCTGCTGTTCGTGTGGCTGATTAGCTGTGGGTTGATAAGCACTGATAGGCATTGTAGGTAAGGTGTAAATATTAAAATCTGTTGAGATGGCATAACTTAGCCTTCTGATAAATCCACAAACTGAAAGGTTTTGCATACCAGAACCAGTTTACTGCACACAATGACTGATTAGAATCACCTTTCTCACACCGTACTCTGCAAAAAATTTTCTGTGGGATGAATGGTTGAGATACTGCAAAGAGGGATTCAGGGAGCTCTGACACACATCCTGGGGAGGGCTTGTTGTGGTGGCCCTTGTCTTTCCTAGACTGCAAATAGCCTTGTAACATGGCTCCATTGACATTGGTAGTGAGCTGGATCACTTCTGCCACCTGGAACTTAGATGTTCTAGTGTGAAATGGGATGGATAATACACTATGTCCATCTGTAAAGCATATTGATGTCTGGAAGACAAACAAAAAAATGACAAGTCAAATAAAGAAAATGTATGTGATCAATACAAGGTCATCAGTTGCTCTGCAGGAAAAACAGGCAATCTATGTTCTTTTGCAGAAATACAGAAATTAGTTCAAATTGCACAGGTATTGGATTGAGGCTTCTTTAGAGAGTGCTGTGTTTGAATGACAGGTGTAATTTAGAAGAAGAAAGGATGCTATAAATATTTTTAAAGCTAACATAATTCCATCTCTGAGTATGCAGGTCTTTCTGCCTCACAAACTACATATAAAGATGTATGTCCTTAGGAGATAGTAAGTAAAGTAGTAGTGAAGCTTTTATCTCTCCAAATCATTAAACACAATGACAAAAATAAGGGTTATCCACATAATATCTTACAATGGGAGATGGAAGACCACTTAAAATGATGTTGTGTAAAATATTCATCCTGTATGCTAAACCTATGACATTAAATTTACCACTTTTTTTGATTGCTAATTGAACCAATCAGATGTAATCATCTTAATTGTCAGGAATTCCTGAAGCATTTTAGTGTTTTTGTTGATTGATATGATGAATGATATTTTCAAAGGTTGGCTTGTTAACATTAAAGATGCTCTCAAAGAGCAACCAAAGAGCATCTTTAGTGGAACTACTTGTTTTGTGATGCTGAGGTGAATCTGCCCCAAATGGCTTTATCACCCCAGTTTCTAAATTAGACAGTAGATTATCATGATGAAAAACAGAGCTCACCAAGGAAAAGATGTTAAAGAATTTACCATATGAATAGCCAAGTTCATTCGCTTTCTTGGGGCAGCTACTTGTGGATTCTTGTGGAAAACCCTCATGATAGTTTTGGACTATCATACAACTTGTTTGAAAGGGTCAGTCCAAGGAATCAGATCACAGGAATGTAAGCTTGACTTTCAAAACCAGAACTGACAGCTGCTGGGCAATATTAGGCTAGTTTGTTTTGAACTCCTGAAAGCCCAGTGTGGCTGACCCATTACTCACCACCAGATGGTCTGCGTATGGTACAGTCCCTCCTGATAAAAGACTAAGGGAGGCCAATAGATTTCACCAATTGAAATTTAATGAGGAGTGAAAAGAACTAGGTACAGATTTGAAAGATGTTTGCCTGATTTTTTCCATCTTCAAAATGACTTTGCATTTTTAATGACTGCAGATTAACACCACTAATGAATCCCAAGTGTCTAATGCACATCAAGATTGGGTTCAGAAAACATTAAGGGACACCTAGGAAGAGTCATAGATTTTACACAGAGTATAGTAATGATCTTGAGGACGAAAATTAATGATTTAAGAAAAAGCAGAAATGTTGTGTTCATTTCCAAGGTTAAGGAAAATAAATCAGAACTGATTGCTTTCCCCAGTTGCTTGTTTTGGGATAAGAAACTTGACATAGCTTTAATGATAAAACATGGAAGGACTTGGGACCTGCACCAACACTCATGAAATTCAGTGATGCTGGCTTATGCCAGCAGGGTGCCTTGGCTACATTTTATAACCAGTTCCTGCTGGAACACTTATGCCTTTAGAGAATTATTGGGGAATATTGAATTATTAATATGGAAATAGAGATTTGTCTGTTGTGATGAAACACTGTTCTTCAAGCTCCACTGAACAAGATGTTTGAGGAGTTTCCCACAGTTGAGAGGGAGCTGTGATTCAGTGTCTCAGTCTTGGGCTGTCGCTTACAAGGCTGTGATAGCTGCAAGACATTCCTTACATCTTGTCACCAGAAATGAGTGGTGCCTTATAGACTAGTAAAGGAAATGAGATGAAGCTTTGGAAGACCTATGTGATTGCAGCTACTTTTACCTTCTCCTATCACTCCTTTCCTAATTAAAGATTGACCATGAAAATTTTCATCACAAATACGTGTGCATTTCAGTCCAAATCCTACAAAATGCTGAGAAACAGAGCAAATGGAGGCTCAGACTTTGATGCCAACTGAAATAGAGAGGAGTTAACACATGGCTGTTCACAAGGAGCTTAATTTGAAGGTGCTGGTACCCAGTAAATTGAGATGGAAGGATGCTCATTTGAACAAATTGCTTTAACAGGAAACCTAGTGAAGCCAAATGAAGACAGAGGTGGTAGCCAAGAGGAAAATGGCCCAAAAGAAACTTTAGAAGCACTGGGAGGTGCAACTCAGAATATTTTTTCAAATTCAGAGGAAAGATTTTTTTAAAAAACTTTAAAAGAAAATCTGTTTGGAACTAAAAAATTTAAAGAAAAAAATATTTTTCTATAAAAATTATGGGCAAATTATAAGAAAGATGACAAGAGAGATCATAGAGTAATGAAATATGATGGAGGTCCCATCTTGTGGACTTCTTCAAATTGTTGAAAGTAAAATATTTTAGGAAATGCTATAAGTTCTAATGAAATTATTTATTGCATCTATAATTGAAAGTAAAATGATGCCCTTTGGACAAATTTTAAAGAATGTGAATATTGATCCACAGGGCAGATCCCATCCACATCTGCTGTTTACCCCAGTTTCTGTTGCAGGAAGTACCTGGTCTGAGGAGAAAGGTGGCTGGGCAAAAGTGTGGGGCCAGGTCCCACAGCATCCCAGGTAGGTCAGAAGGCAGGTTCAGACTCTTACCCAAAGAAGTCTGGAGGTCTTTTTATTCAGAGCTCTGGGTTACACGGCCAATATTATGTGTATGTGTATAATACATGTGTGTTCAAAAGATGTCAAGTATCCAACTGCCCCCTTAGCACATCATGCCTGGCTGTGGCTGAGTGTAGAGTCGAACCTAGAATATCACTTCATGTAGCCTTATCCATTTTCTTTTTTATTGTTTCATATATACATATCTACTGGTTATCATCTTTCATCATTCTTTTGTCTGGAGAATTCGTTTTCCCATATGGCTCCAGTCATTAACAGCACCACATGTTCAGTCTATGGTATATTTCCATTACACAAGAAGTGTTTGACTTCTTCCCAGTCTGTGCATCCTCCTCAATACACCACCACCTATGGACCTTCATTAACATTATGGTCGACTGTGATAGATTGTTTTTTAGTGTTTAAACAGTTCTGTCTCTCAATTTCCCCACTACGGCAGTGTTACACAGCAGTAATAGTTATGTTTGGCATTTTTCACAATACTTAAGCACAAAGTGAGCCTCAGGCAGCATTGGATAAGTGATAAACTTAATTCTAATTTTTTTGTGTGCATTAACAGACTACGTATGAAATGGCATTTCTCAGCGACAGGATACTGAACTAAAAAGCTTCCTTATCTGGCCCAGGATGACCATTCTTTTTATCAGTGACATGAAAAGGGATGCAGATGCCCAGTCCTAACTTAAATTCATGAAAATCCCATTTTAGCTATTTAGTCTGATCAAGATGATATGAATTGTTTGAACATTCCTTGCACATAATTTTATGTCAGTCAAGAAAGACACCAAAATCCGTGTTTGTAGCTGGTTGAATATGTTGGATCAAAAACTTTCTAGTGCAGTTTTTAGATTTTTTTTGTAAGCTACAGCTTATACTTGACTCATCAGTGCCATGTTAGTTCAGATTGTATACCCAGGACTTGATACTGTCCTCATTTTTCCTCATGGTCCCTCCCCTAATGACTTGACATTGTATTTTTTATGTGAGGCATTGAATTAATAATAATAATAATAACAATAACAATAATAATAATAATAAAAATCCTAGGGTGGGTACAGTTAAAACATTAGGAAGTGCTAGAATTTTACATAGGCAGAAATAAATTACTGAGGCTGATGTGTAGTCATATTAGCAAAGACTCATTTTCTGCCAATTTAATATAGTAATAACAGATAATAATACATCTTAGACAGAGTTTGCAAGTAGAGCAGGAGGTTGTTTATTCTTTTATGGCAGGCAGTGCATGCCCAAGCCTGGGAATATTGCATAAATGTTGTTAGCATCAAACATATCTCAGAGAAGCAGCTAGATGATGAATCATCCAGTTGGAAAGGTCCCAAGCCACCATTTATCTTTATTTACCTGCATTTTTACAGACATTTGGTGCTTTTGCCTCTGCTGAGAAAACTTTATTACGTGTAATCTGTCTTCTTTTTTCTTCTTCTTCTTCTTCTTCTTTTTTAATAAGTCAACAGGAAAAATACTTGACAGAGACTGAAAAGGACATGGCAGGTGTGGGGAAATAGACATCTCCAAGACAGAAATTCTGTTCTATTCTACAGATAGAGTTAGAGAAATTGCCTAAAAAAAAAAAAAAAGAAAGAAAAAAAAAGTTTTATTATTTTAAAACATGAGGGATAACAGATAACAATTTAGGTTCTCTAATTTTTTTTATTTCCTTGCTCAGGCCCTGAGAGAGTTTTGGAAGCCACATACACTTATTGAAATTTGGAGCAACGTTGCCTGGACACTTTGATATAGGCATTGGGAAACACCGTGGGTGAAAAGGGCTGCAGTAAGTTGCCTAATAGCTTGAAGGATCAAATTAACACAGGGGAAGACATTTTGAAAGACATTTTGTCCATATAAAACCCCAGTAATCCCAAATAAGTCATTATGGATTTATGAATGGCAGCAGCAGGCCGTAGGTGTCCAATGTAGTTACATTTGCTTCTCCTGAGGAGCAGGAGAAGCCTTGTGGCCCCCAGGGGACTGCTTGTGACGTGAGGCAATTCATTAGGAATGAAAATACTGCCAAGACTACTGCATCAGCCTGATCTCCAGAATTCAAAGTGACATCCCAGCTTAAAAGCGTTCAAAATCTGGATCATAAAACTAAATGTTTCTGAGTCAAAAGCCTTCATTGGACTGATATTATGGAGAAAACCTCTGAAATATCAGCCAAGAGAGCAAATGATAACATAAGCTCTTCTCAGTGCTCAGTTCTGAATTTAAACAGGTTTCACTGAATGATGAAAGACTTGAGGCACAGCTCAGAGCGTGATACTGTCACCTACATTTAAGAAAGACGCAAGAAGGAAGAAAATCCAGGTTTTCAAGTGTTGTCGCTCCTTTTGTGGGGACAAAAGTGATTTCTTGAGAAAATAACCATCTGCCATCTCCTTATTATTGTACCTGTCTTAGAATGTGACCTGGGGGGTATCTTTCATATTATTCTCTGGCACCTTCTTTCTGGAAACAACTAAAGATACGGGAGGTGGAGACATTTTCACCTGTTCAGACGTGCAAAGATGGAATCAGGTATAAACCAGAAAAAAGTCTACTGTGTGTCTGAGAACAAAATACCATAAAAGCAGAACTCTTGACTCCCTTATGGTATTTCCAGAATTAAAATATCTCATAGTACAGCACATGGGCTTCTTCCAGTACTACCACCATGAACGCAGAGCACCTCTTTGTAGATCAATTCAGTTATTCTGAGAGCAGAATATATCCCCTTAAGAACAATTTTAATACAACTGAAATCATATTTCTTTCCTTTTTAGCTGACAGTGTTTCATTCCCTTAAGGTACAACTGAAGCCAAGAAAGCCTCTTATTCTAACCCTCAAACTCCAGGAGATTATCATTAAAATACAGATCATCTTCTTCTAAATCTGTAACTGAAAGAACTTCTGATGTACTAAAAATGAAGTTCAGGTAGATGAAGAAATCTGGGGGGAATTGGTAGTACAATTCTTCAAAATGTAGAAAGGCTGATCTGTTTTCTGCCTGTAACTTAAACTCAGAGTGGAGACAGTCAGTATTAGGTGAGTGCACTAATGATGCCTGGTTTAGGTTGGGCCTGAGCTGTGTATGACACTGGTGATGTGCAGGCAGTGATGAGTCAAGTAATTCTGGGCAAAAACCACCCTGATGAAATCAAGTCCCACAACTAAGCACCAACAACTTGTGTCACTTTTGAAGTCAGGTGATCAGTGACAGAGTTAAGTCTTTCACTCAGTGTGGTATGTGGAGACTCAGCTCTGTGTTTAAATATGTGTTTTGATGCATTGAATGAAAACAAGTACTTCACAGACTGTGATAGTAATAGTGCTAAGCTTCTCTCTCAGAAGTTGTCTAGAAAGGAGGCTGTACTTGTACTGGTGCACTTCTAGTTTTAGAATTTGATATGATTTTCTCTGCTTTTTTACCATTTTGTGAGCCAAAGCAATATTCATTGATTAAGATGATTGATTTTACGTTCAGAAAACTTTAATACATATAAGGATTTAATGTTTGTTTTCTGCTTTTGCTAAATGACAAATTACTTTCTGTCATTGCATTTAGGTCTATATTCCCAACAGATTTACTCACTGATGCAGTGACTGTTGCAGCATCCGTTTTTATTTATTTATCTCTCAGAGTTGAATACAGAAATCAGTTTTAAGTAGCTGTACACTCTGGATAGCGCACAAGAGGAACTAAACTCTTTGGTGTGGGATCCAAAACCACAAGGGTGAATGAGCCATAATGAAACATGCAGGATGAGAGAAGCTCCTTGCCTTTCTCCTGGCCTTATATGTCTTATGAATGATGGAACTCAGTCTCCCTTGCCCTGGATGAGTGCTCAGAACATTGATCTTCGCTCTTAGTAGTGTCTTTTCTGAGTGCTGTTGTCAGAGCTATGTTCTGTGTCAGGGTCTTTCATGCTGCGCATGCAGAGGGAAGGTCTGAGAGATGAACTCCTTAGGGAAAATAGGGAGAGAAATTCCAGATTACTTCAATCTTGAACACGTCAACCACGAGTTAAAAAAAAAAAGAAGGAGCATCTCCGAGATTCATCACCTTATTTCCAGAACTGCAGGGAGATATATGTAGTATTTTTTATGTCTGTGTAATGCCATGCCATGTAAAAGTGTGTCTCCAAGCTGTCCTCCTGTTCCTGCACAGCCCTGCTGACTTTGCATTGGGGAAGATGAGCACTCACATTTTTAAAGGCAGCTGAGATGCTGTAGTGAATCAGAACATCTGACAGCTGGCCTGGTCATAGCCTTTCTGTCTAAAGCAGTTCCATTTTTAGTATAAACTGCACACACTTCTGCTTACAGCACACATTTTTTAAGCAGTGCTGGAAAATGGAGAGGTGGCAGAGAAGAGCCTCAAAGACATTATTTGCAATGTTTGGCAGCAAAAGACAGGAGGACCCCAATCTATTGTACTGAATACTCTTGACTTGGCAGTGAAAGGCAGAAAAAGAACCTATATTTATATGAGAAACATAAGTTACACATTAGGCAAAGATGAAACCCCTGAATTAGACATAAGCAACAGAGGAGTGGGGATGGGTGTTTGCAGAGGTGGAGGAAAAGAAGAGTAAAATAATTGAATGTGTGTGGAGGGAATTAACCATCACAACAGCAATTTACAGGTGATAATGGGTACCAGAGCCCCCCCTTTCTTCAGAAAACAACTGGATAACTCCCAGGAAGATCAGCCTTAACCAAGAATGTGTTCAATACACAGCTGGTATGTAGTAGTTAGTCTCACAGAGAAGGTCATCTTTGGTGATTTTATGGTCCTATCAGGCCTTAAATTCCTTAAATATATTTACCTGTGAGAAGCTCTGCCCTACCATTACTTCCCTGGCCAGCACAGACTCCTCTTATGGTGAAGTTTCTGCCATGAAAGCTCTGTACCAGGGCTTCTTCCAGTGAAAGCAAGCACAAAACAAAGCCAAATCTATCTAAGGCTGTGCAAATAAAAAAACAAATAACAAGCAGTGCATTAAAGACTTATCAATATTTATCAGTAGTAGGCATCGGAGTATCTAAGTACAGATCTTGAAAAGAAAGAGGGGGTACTACTTCCAAATATCCCTGAGGAATATAGCCTTCATTCTACCTGCAGAAAGATGGCAGGAAAGTAAACCCCTGCAGCTGCAATGAGACAAATGGAAGGGAATGCAGAGATTTCCAGCTTCCTCCCTCACTTTCCTCTTACTTTTTAGATGTATAAGGCATAATTACCCTCCACAGCTGCCCAAGACCTTCAGGGGTTTGGGTTTTTACCCTGTCCATGAGGCAATCATTAATATTTCCCCTGCCCAATAGAGCTTTATTGCAACACTAAATAGGGAAGAACTGGTGTCATCCAGCCCAATGCCATCAAACCTTAATCACAAAGCAAACCTAGAGAGAGTCACCTTTTATTATGCTGCAGCAAAGAAACCTCTGAGCCTGATCTATGGCCAAGGATGTCAGAAGAAATATTCCTGTTGTGTCCTAGGGCTAGGAGACAATTTGGTCTTCCAGTAAGGTTGGGTTCTCTCCGGTGCATCAGGCATAACACAAATGAAGTGGTATCAAAGATGTCACACAAGCCTTAAGCAAAATAAATATTTTTCTTGTATGTAAGAGAAAATCAAATCTGTCACTTGGTGTTTCTATAGAAAGTCCTTTATACATTAGAATCTGTCAGCCTTTATTATGTCCCTTTGGGTTGGTCCATGCAAACCCTTAAGCTAAATATTGACTTTTTACATAAAGCGTACTGTGACATACACAGGAGATGGGTCAACAGGCGAAGAAGGAATGCAGTCTGGGCAGCAAATCACTGATGAGCTTCAGTCCTTCAAGGCATAGGATGAAACCAGGGATTTTGCTTGTGTAATTATTTGCTTTGCAGTCTAGAGACATGCAGAAATTCACTATTACTTCAAATGCGGTCATCCCAAGTGCTGTTGATTCAAATCCTTTAATGTCCATTATCCTGGACTGCTGAAATCAATGCATTTTAGTATCAAAGAACGAAAGATTAAGCCTTTAGATGAAAACTATTCCTCCACTTTTTTCTTTTTTTTTTTTTTTTTCCCTCCTTAGTAATACATACACTAAATTTCTGGAATATATTTCATCTCACATTCTTGGATTCTTTTTGTATTCTCTTCCAGTCTCAGCTTGGAAATGAATGTCATCTTAACTTTCCATGGAATAGTCTTTATTCATCTCTAGGTATGTTTGCATACATATATGTACATATATATATATATATATATATATAAAATATCTATATATAAAATATCTATTTATATGTGTACAACAAATTCTTTATACTCTAAAATAATATACTAAAAATCTACTCTAGGTGTTTGCTTAATGTGCTATAACAATAGAAAGAGATAAGGATAACGCATTTATAGACAGTACTGCTACAGGCCAATTACAGGCCTCTATCATGAGAATAGCAATCTGAAGAATTTTTCTTTGATGTGTCCTTGATTTTGGCAGAACTATATGAAGTATATATTGTAAATCTGTGGGAGTCAGAGCTCTTCATTAGAGTCTAGCACAGATTCTTCAATTTCTCATTACATATTTCTCTTTTTTCTACTCAAAAAGTCATGCCACTTGTTTCCAGGTAGTGAGGAATTTGAGCAAATTTTATCTCCATTGTGTCTTTCCATTTTTGATGCTCAGATGGAAAATCACCATTTGACCTCATGCATTTTACTTCATCCTACTTAAAAAATATAAGGTAATTGCAAAAGTCGATTCAATTTATTTTCCCAATGCACTAAATGAGGAAGTAATAAATTAAGGGCTTTTTCAGAAGACAAAATATATCTTGAATAGTTTGGATTTTGTAACCTGATTTAGATTGGCATCATGTACAGCACTCTCCAGAGCAGATTTAAACACTTGCTCTCCCTGGAGCTCAAACCACTGTATTTTCTCCAGAGATCTGTAAGAAACAGAGGGGCTGAGGGATAAAAGTCAAGGCTTGATCCTTTTGCAGGGTTCAGTCCTGCAGCAGCCACAGAGCTCCTACGCAGAGGCTGTGAGTACTGTGCATAGCCACAGGCTTTGGAGAGGAGCAGCTCCTCCTTTCCAGGGACAGAGGAGAAACAGGGGTATCTGAATGTTAAACAAGTTGGGTGAATGTCTATGTAGTTGCTGCAGTTATCTGCACCATTTAGGGTGTTATGGTCATACACACAACATACAGCTGAGCAAGCACCTGATGGACAAGAATCTGCACCTCACCATCCACCTCCCTTAGCACAACATCACTTGGAAGAAACTTCCCAGGCCATGGTAGTGCTGCTGATTTAGCAATGCATGGAGGTTTTCCTGACCCTTGGGCTGCTGAAACCCACCTGGGGTGAGCACTGGAGGTGCCAGAGTGGTGAGTGAGAGGCTGCCTGGGGTTTTTCTTGCTGGGCAGTTTGGGAGGAGCACATTTACCTTCAGGCATCCTGGAGCTGATGCTAGTCCTGGATGTGCCAGGGAGGGTGAAGGCATGGCCACAGGAGTGCACAGCCCTGGTCACTGTCTCCATGGCTGTAGAAGTAGGTCTGAGCCTAGTCTGGAGCTGCCAAGTGGAGAGGCTGGGAAGTCAGCCTGAAGCCAGGCAGTGAATGAGAAGCAGGTACTTCATTACCTTCTGCTCTGTGAAGGCCCTCAGTATTCAGGCTTTATGAATCTACCAGTGTTTTCCACTCAGAAATAGGGAAAGTAATTTTTACAGATATGCACAGCCCAGGGAAATAATTAAGCACCAGCCTTATTTTAATCACTGTGCTTAAGTAGTTTTCTTACTCAAAATCATAATAACCATCTCCATATGCAAACTAAGCATTGCTTCCCTTTTTATGGAGTAGTTATAAGGTCAGGAACTGTTATGAGAACCTTTTTTTCATAACCATGTTTATTTAATTTTGAATCAGTTGTTGCCTTGTGTCCCACTAATTTTGAATCTCTCAACTGTAAATACATGGGAATAATACTGCAATTGCAAAGTAAATTCACTGTGATTATCTTTCTTGATAATTAATTAAACTAAAAAATTTCCCAACATGGTTTCATATTTTAAGTATAGTTTTTAGGAGTGGGATTCATTATCTATATTTTATTTAAGATGTGATAATTTTCAGACAGTAGTTAAGCTTCCAATTACCTGATTTAGTTAAAATTATAACCATCAAAAAGCATATGTGGTATAATTATAGCCATTTTAGAGTTATTGCAAAGATAGCATAATAAATTATCCTCCATGTCTACTTAGAACAGTATAAGAAATAACGGGATTAATTTTCAGCAAGTGAGATTTAGGTCAGGCTTTAGAAGGACTTTGTAATACTGAGCATAGTTAGCAATAAAAAAAATTTTCTGCACTTTCCATCACTAGAGATGCCAGGTTAGCCAAACATCTGTCCTTAGCAGATGAGGTCTAGCCTGACCTCTCTTAAGTGGTGGCACCTTGCACCTCTAGGAATCACCTTCACCCCATGTTCAGTGCTTTTCTACTTTTGCTTTGAATTTTCAATGCAGTTTTTATCTTTTTAAAGCTGTTTTTTAAAGATGTTTTTGGAAGGTTCATTGTGCTTTTCCTTTATTAAGCATTTTCTCAAAACATCTATTTATGACTAGCAACAGATTCTTGAGAACAGGACAAGTGATGGACAGGTTTCATTTATGTGGAAATTTTGAGAATGGAAATCTTCAGTGTTCCTGCTTAGTGAAAGATGTTTCCTAGAAATGCCATTTTAATGGACAGTTTCAGTTGATCTTTTAATCTTTTTACCTCAGTGATATGCAAAAATATGGAGAGCTTTTGCCCTTAATATAGCTGACATTGCGTTTACTCAGGACCATCCTACTGACAGCAAAAGCTTCGGAGTGAGAGCACTTAAAAAATCAGACAGTGACCAAAATATGTAAACATTATTATTAAAGACTTTCATATGCCCAGAGCATCACTTTCCAGGTTGCTTATTGCTTATTTTCCCCAGGCAGTATTTTTCACAAGAAATAGATTGTCCTATGATTTCTTTTTTCTTCTCTTAAATAGCTATTACAATGTTAAGGGTGTAATTATAGACCGGAAGCAACAGGGGGGAAAAAAAGGAAGATTAATTTCCACTTAGGTAAATTGTGATTCTTTGGTAGTTTTCTGAAAGATTTTCAGGTTTTGCATTATGTAAGTAACTCAGAAAAAAAAAAAAAAGATAAGTTCTTTTGTGTGGTGCTGGCAGTACATCTATTTGCTGCAGCTACCAACATATGCCAAAACTGGTTGCAATGAATAGTTGCTTTCTCATAAGACAAAGAATAAGAATAGGACTGTATTATTATGCAAGTGCTTTCCATTTATTCATTATACACTTTCTGGTATTTGTGTCTCTAGAGATTCTTTTGTGTTTAGGGTAGAAGAAACTCAGATGTTTTAAAGAGATGCAAATTCTTTATGAAGTGGACTCAAAACACCAAATGACTTCTGAAATATCTTGTAGTCTATTTGAAGCCTGTAAATGTGGGATTATACTGCATCTATTACAGGAAGTAATGTAGACTTCAAAAAGGCTTGCGTTCTTTAAAAATAAATAAGTAAATAAATAAGGATCTCAGAATACCTTCCGAATAAATAAGCTAATTATGATTAAGTCTAGAATCTCCCAGGACTTGTGGTATGCCAGCAGGTTAATCAAGACAGCTACAAACACACAGAAACATTCAAAGGTTGATAGCAAGGTGTTTCCATATTGCTGCCAAAGTACAGGGGTAATAAAAGAAAATACTATGTGCTTTAGCAATTATGATTAGAGAATAACAGAATATTTTACAATAATAACAGTTTTAATCCAAGGTAAAAAAGCACCCTACAGAAGTGGTTTTCTTTTTTTTTCCGTAGCTAACATTTACCATAGGATATATTTTCGGTGTAATTAGGACTCTTTCCAATTTAAGACATCCTCTCATTTGTTATGAGTAGAGGAAGGCTGAGAAGTAAATTCACCCCTTGATGTAGCTGACGGAAAAATAGAATGACTAAAAGAAACTCACCTAAATTAAACTGAATAAATCTCTTCTTTGAGGCCCAACAGGGTCTGACCCACTTATATCCAGTGATACCAAGCAGCATCTTATTGCCCAAGTTTTGTATTCAGTGCAGAGATGCACACTGAGATCTCCATCATTTACCCTGTATTTGTTACTTTTTTTGCTGGGTTTCAGTGCTCCAAGTCCTGGTTAACCTAATTGCACCTAAATTCCTTTTGATCCTGAAAGAGCCTCAGCTAAAAAGAAAGCAACATAATGTTGTTAGGGAACATTTGTGTTCATAAGGAAATGGGTGTAATTGCATTACCTGAGTGATATGAAAGAAAACTGCTCAAAGTAATACAGAAACGGATATCCCATGACCAATCTGCCCATGTATTTTATTATGGTTTTTTTTCAAATGTGAGTGCGCAGGTAGGAACATGAGAGGCCAGGAAAGTAGAGCCATTTGTTTGATTTTCCATACAAGCAGTGAAGATCTCTCTCAATCCTGTGTGAACCATCTGGAAAGCCAGGGGGGAATGTGAGCAGCCACGGCTGCTTCTCTGGTGGCATCAGGGACAGTAGTTAAACAGTGTGTGATATCCTGACACTCTCCTGCCAAACCTGCTGCTTTCAAATCAGACTGTGCTTCTCTATGGCTGTATTAGCCCTGCCCCCATTTCTTGGTCATTTCATGTTGGGGAATTAAAATAAATGAATGAAAATAGAGAAAAAAAATGGATGATGATGATACACCTTTTTGAGGCTTGTATAAGCACAGCCGGCAGAGGTGTATTCTGCTCTGCTCGGAGTCAGAGAAATGGTGTGGATGAACCATTCTCTGTGTTCAAGGTCAGGTTGGATGGGACTGTGAGCAATCTGATCTAGTGCAAGATGTCCCTGCCCATGGCAGGGAGGTTGGAATGAGATGACCTTTGAAGATCTCTTCCAACCCAAATGATTCTGTGGTTCTGTGGTAGTATGAGTGAGGCTCAGAAGAGGAGCACAGCTATGTCCCAGTGCATCCCAACAGTTACATTTCCCCAGAGATATCGTCTTGCCAGTATCTTGTAAGGTTTTAACAATGTTTTCCAATTTGTCCCTTTCCTAAAGGCAAATTTATGGGAGTTTTTTTTTCTTTGAATTATCTGATTTTGTCCTTTTCTCCTTTCCCGCCTGCCTTGCTCAACTCACAGCAGCACAGCTCTGTTCAACGGGTTCTTCCTCCCTGAAGCTCTTCAAGAACTACTTTTTCCCTAAATGAAACTTTACTGAATCTGGCAAACTGCTGTAGAGTTTCTGTTTATGAACTGATATTTGTGGCTCAGAAAATACTTTGCTGTAAAATCTCCACCCAGCTATAGATACAATAGTCCTTTATATTATGTTTTCAAGCTCCGATCCCGCTTCCAGGCCTTTGTTTGAGGAGGCTGCAGGAGAAAAAGAGAAATGACAAAGTTATCTTTGTTATTTATTTTTTTACTAGCAGAGAAAAATCTAACAAAGGCAAAAGAAACCCTACTGAGGCTGTTTTAACAGTCCTGTGTCACTGCAGGGCAATACATCCCTAGCTGGTGTAAATAAAGGAGGAAGATGTGAACCAATCAGCATGGCGTGGTTCCAATTTATAACAGTATAACTTCTGCAGCATTAATGAAAATTATTTCCAGCAATGTTCCCTTGTGAGATGTCATCCCATGGAAGGTTGGTCTTTTATAAGACTGAGCCAAACAACCAGAAGGCTTGTCACAGTTATATTCAATCAGCTTTTAAAGTCAGTGTTTGCTGTCTTGCTTCAAATGCTGTATAGTGTGAGGAAGTAAAACTTTGACATCACCTGCAGCAAACTATCTTCCTTGAGATGAGCTGAGTAACTGTAAAATCATGAGGATAATCTCACTTGACATGCAAATTGTGCAGCCTAACCAGGGGAAAAAGCCAGTTCGTCATTTACTCTTGGAAAATGCAATTTGGGCTGCTGTAGCAGGAGCTTTCCAGGAGATAAATTTTTCAAAATGATTAATATCTCTGGCAGAAAATTATATCAGTAATGTATGTAGAACACAAAGGAGGCTTGGAGTAATGTAATTCTGCTCAAAATTTTATTTTTTTTTCATAAAAGAGAAGGGTAGATTATGCCATCTAGTTAAGCCTTTACATATTCTAAAATGAAGCAGTGTATTCAAATTCTAAACTTTGCTTAAAAAGGAATAAATTTGTATCTGCAGGTTTACGGGCCCTCAAGGTAGTGGTTTAAATGAAAAAGTGACATTTTGGAATGGGGTGAAATTTTACAATCCCAGGCAAAAGATTCTGAGTTCTTAAAATTGCATTTTGCCCTGAAAAATCTGTCAATATTGCTGAAAGCCTAGAGGAAAGGTATGGATGTTTTTTTTTCTTTTCTTTTGTTTTTTTTCCAAAGAACAGACTTTGCTAATACTAAACTTTTTATAGTGATGTAAGGGTTTAGAGGAAATTGCAGAAATTATATTTTTGTAAATAACATGGTTAATTCAAAATTAATTCCCCTGAAAGTGTAGCTAGATCTACTTTAGCACTATTCAGAGTGGAGTTTCTCCTGAATCCAGAGAGATGACCTGGACTTAGGGTTTTTTTAAATGAAAGAAAGGATTATTGAATCAGACATGTGAGGTTGAAGGCCAGGTGCCTGTGGGATACTCTCTGTTTTACCTGAGTTAATTAGCTATAGTACATATTTGTCAAAGAGCAGGTAGATACTCTTTGCCAATTATTTAACAACATTAACAAATGATGAGATAATAGGGCTGTATCACTTTCTTCCAGGTTATTGGTTTTTGCTTAATAATTAATTATAGAAATGTAAATTCAAAAGAGGGTGTGCACTGCATAATGATGTCTCCCATATGTAGGAAACATAAAAGTAAAACTAAGCAGTTCCATGTGCTTGGGAGAGGTGTTTGTGTCAGTTTATGTGCTGGCTGAAGGAGAATTTTCCCACCATCTATGAACCAGGTAACCAGGAATTTTGACTGGCATGAAGGAAGACTGTCCAGCTCAGTTTCATTTTTTTTCTCAGATGGATTTTTTTTCTTTTTGGTGCTACAGATAAAATGCAGGGGGAAAAAAAATTGTGTGGCTTACTGCCCCACTGAGAGCTACCATGAAGGGAGCTGGTTTACCTGTGACTCCCTCCAGGAGCAGGTTTTGCAGCATTGGGTTACCTCTGGCCTTGCCTGTGCTGGAATAACCATGTGCTCTCCCTCCTCCTTCTGAACACAACTGGAAATGGAGACAACAATCTGCACCTAGTGTTACATGTGTTAGGTTGGTATTATCTTCCACTTCATGGCAGAATAACTGATTCAACTGCAAAATGTACCAAGAACAGGTATTTTAAGTTGAGGGATAGACAACTAGTGCAGAATAATACTGCTCTTCAAGCATGTCATTTCAGAAATCGCTCCTGTAAATTAAATAAGGGCAGCTATACACACACACACACAGGGCAGTGTGGAAGACCCAAATGTTTGCAGCCACATGCCAAAGGGAGACTGAAGTGAGAAAACTGGGCCTCAAAACATCTAAATGCCCATGCATAAAACCTGTCTGTGTTCTGAAGGATCCTTCAGTCACCCTGCGACACTGGTGACACCACACATCAAATCATGTTTTCGGTTTTGGGCCCTTCACTTCAAGAAAGACATTGAGATGCTGGAGTGAGTCCAGAGAAGGGCAGTGGAGCTGAGTAACAGTCTGGAGCACAAGTCTTATGAGGAGCAGCTGAGGGAGCTGTTTAGCCTGGAGAAAAGGAGGCTCAGGGGAGACCTCATTGCTCTCTACAACTACTTGAAAGGAGGTTGCTTTGAGGCAGGTGTCAGTCTCTTCTCCCAGGTAACAAGCAATAGGACAAGAGGAAATGGCCTCGGGTTGCACCAGGGAAGGTTTAGATTGGATATTAGGAAAAATTTCTTCCCTGAAAGAGTAGTCAAGCATGACAACGGGCTGCCCAGGGAAGTGCTGGAATCACCATCCCTGTAAGTGTTCAAAAATGTGTAAATGTTGTACTTAGAGACGTGGTTGAGTAGTGGACTTGGCACTGTTAGATTAGTGGTTGGACCTAAGAGGTTTTTTCTAACCAAAATGGTTCTATGATTTGGTGATTTTCCTGCAGTACAAGAGTTTATCCTGACTCACCACTGGTGGCTACCACTGAATCGTGGTGATAAAGACATTGCTGTTATGTAAGAAACAACAGCCAGTGAGTACTTTTAATTCTTCAGCTGGTCCATATATCCGAGTAGGGCTGTACAGGAGTGTGCAGACTTCTTTCCTCTTCACAGTTCTCCTACAGCCAGCAGGATGATGCTTCTGCAGGACTGTGCTGCATGGAGCAGAATTCAGCACAGGCAAGGTGAGGATCATACTTATGAAGTTGTTCATGAGTCCTGACATGTAGAGATTTACAATGGTCATAAGCAGATAATTATGGTAAATGCTCTCAAAGTATCTTGAAAACTGCCAAGTTGACCCAAAAAAGGAATGGGATTAAATAAACAAGTGCTTTGTAACAGCTTTATACATGACCAGAGAGGTGACATGCTTTCAGGGGTAATCTCATTTCTGTCGGGGCTGATGAAGTTTCTACCTCTTCAAAACTGAAATAAAACTAAGATTGGAAGATCTCTAAAAAATGGTGTCCTCATTATTTTGCATGCAAAGTTTTCACTACATGAACAAAATTGCAGTGCAGATCCTTCCCCAGAGTGATTCTGCTCTATACTGGTGGGTGAGCAAGAAGGGTCAGGCCTGACCCTGGATTGCTGAGATGCATTACTTTCAGTTCTTTCATAGAGAGAATGTTTCAAAATACTTCTAATAAAAAGCTAATGCTTACTACCTTAAGCATCCTGGAGAAACCTTGGATAACAATTGTAATAGTTGTGGTCCTTCTGTGCCACAGGTCTCATCAATCTCTTCTTATTTTCCCTCAAGGGGCTATGGGAACTATTCTGCATTTTCAAAAAAAAATTCTTCAGTAAATATTAATGGTATAGTGTTTTTAAACAGCACCTAATTGCTAAAAACTAAATCCAGAGCAGATGCCAAGCAGGTATAGATCCACATTTGTTTATTCCATGCTAATAAGTTAAAAGAATCAAGAAAGGACAGAGATCATTATATCTTCATTTCTGCCCATCTGAATTCAACACAGTGATTTCTGCTTGTAGATATCTGCACAGTAAGTTACAGCAGTTCCACTTTTAGAGAAGCAGAGCCTAATGAGCTGAGTGTGAGTTTGGAAAGCTGGTTGTTAAAACTTAAAGTAACTGGCTAGATTTTTCTGCTGATGCAATTTGTCCCAGCTCTACTGAAGTTATATCATCTTCAGTGCATCAAATGTAGTATAGAGACTGTAATTCCCCTGAATCTTGGGGGGATAAAAATTGGGTATAAAAATTGGTATGAACCATTAATATTTTGGACAAAAATATTTAGCATAGGGAAAAAGACATGGGATTAAGAAACTGAGGAATTGCCATAGAGTATTGTCCTTGCACCTTAAACTACAGACAACCAGCTTACTAATAGAAATAACTTTTGTCTGTTTGGAGAAAGGATATCTTCACATTTCCACCTGGCTTGTGTGACCAGTCGTTAGTCAATATGTGCCATCTTCATCTGTAAGTTTTGCTCCCTTTTATATTCAGGTTTTCTGAAGAGCAGAATCTCCTGCAACCTCTCAGATTGAATTGCAAAGCATGGCAGTACAGTCATGTTGACTGGAATGACCTCTGCTTTGAGAGGGAAAGAGGTAATTGGGTTTCCAAATTCAGTACTGTATCTGACATCAATCAGCTGTCAAATTTTATTAACTCTCACACCCCGGGTTCCAAGAAGATTGACTGTACATGCCTTTATGGTTGGGAAAGCACTGAAACTCTGACAAGCCTTGATAACCAAAGTTGCTCGAGAGAACATCTTTGGTAAATGCTGGCTCACTTTTCTGTGTGGCCCAGAATTCTTCAAGTAAAGACTATTATCCAAAGCTATAAATATACATTTATATAAAATAAATATATATGTGTATATAGGTATATATGGAGAGTTATTTATCACACTCTAGATAGACATATATATATATGTAATATTATATGCATTTATATTATATGTATATATATTATATATACCCACATGTATGTACTTAATACAGGCCTGTACTTTTAAAAAAATCCAGTCCAATCCAGTCCAATCCAATCCAAAGACACTGTAAATTCCCCCGAAAGGGAAGTCTGCTATAACTTGCCAGAGGAATGGACCCAGGACACTGATTGCATTGTGGCCCAACGGTGTTCTGGTGTTCCTGCCTCAGGACACAGAAAGAGCCAGAGGCAGGGATGTGTTAAAAACATACTAAAAATACTTCTGAGTTTAAAAGCATGCATTACAGGTGCATAAAGACTCAAAAAGCCACTTGCTGTCATTCTAAAGAGGAAATTTTTCGACTTTTAACTCTGGAACCGGTGTAAATTATGTAATTGGAGCATAGGCATAAATAACTCCAATGTCATAGCATTTCCTGCTTTCTATATCGGTTTACACACAACTGCTTAAAAAAGCTCCTCCTGGAGATGTTTTACACTGGGGTGAGCAAAATACCAAGTTCAGAATTTGGATTGGTTACCGTGTTTCTAACCGTGGAAATAATCTACCATCATGGACCTGAAACAGATAATCAGAACAAAAATTTAGTAAAGAGTAAATATTATCAAAGAAAAAAAAAATAACAGGATGTTTTCTGGTTCCTACTGCTTCAGTGCTGCTGTCCAAACACAGATAGCTCTGTTCTTGGAGGAGCTCTGGGCTCCAGCAAGAGATACTCGCTACTTATGCTAGACATCTGCTGTCCTCAAAGAACTGCTTAAATCCTGGGTGTGGAAATCAGGTGAGCAGAAAATATGGCTTTTAATTTCCTAAACCACAAACTATCCAATTAAGGAACCTTAGACCCTATTCAGTGTCTTTGGATAACTTGGTAGGAATCTAAAAATCGAAGTATATATCTGTGGACTTGATAGCCTACCAAAATTCCCACTGGAAGGAAATGCGATGAATGCCAGCTTTGTCTGATGTGATAAATAAGATCCCTAGATCTTTTGTAAATATATGACTTCCTTTATTTTTATTAATATCTAATTGTCATATTCTTATCTCCAGAGTTAACTTGCTATTGTACCAACTGCAGCTGTTACTTGTTCATTCTCCCCAAGACTCTAAAGTCAAACATCCCATCACAGACCTGCTTCACGTAAGGAGCTGGTTGGAACAGTAGAGCTGTAATTTTTATGTGTTCCATTTGTGTTACCAAGAATCTTAGAAACTCAAGTAGTATACATTGTATACTCAGTTGTTTACATGCCAGCAGCCCAGGACTCATTTTAGATTATATTTATTTATGCTTACTTACGGCAACGAGTGCCTTTTTTTCCCCAAAAGTTGTGATTCTATGCTTGATTCCCTGGTTGTTACTTCTAGAAATATTTTGAAGACTCATGTCAGCTAGAGTACATTTGAAACAATCAATTGAGTTAAAAACATGGCAAGTAACATTTTTCTAGTAATTGCTTTACTGCATTACCTTTCTCCTTCAGCCTTTTAAATACCAAGATCATCTTACAAGAAAAAAAAGTCGTAACTTTAAAAAACCAGGTTTGTGATTAAGATATTCATTATGAATTCCACGCACATTGGTGGTTTGCAATGATTTTGTTTTTCCACTTGTTCCTCAGGCAGTAACAGTAAATTTATGTGTTTGTGGCATTTCTGCAGTTCTAACTTTGAATGAGACTCATACCATATATTGCATTATAAATACTGACTTACATTAAGTCCCATGTGTGCCTCTCATGTAGAAATGAAATAGACAGTGTAGTCATTATTCAACTTAATTTGCAATATTTATTACCCTTGGTGGATATGAATGTATTCGTTACATTCACAATAAATGACCTCTGGGTTTCAGAGATGTATTGTCTTAGGAAAGACTTGCAAAGAGTAAATAATACCGTCCCCTTTCTCTCTAGGAAGCCTTTATTTCTACAGTGCCACTATTGTGTCCTGTATCTAAATTTAATTTATGCTAAGCTGAAGGAGCTCTTGATCATGCTATAGTGTGAAACAAGGGTAACATTTGTGTAAATGCAGTGAAAAAAAAAAAGCAACTGTATGACTTACCCTGTTGACATTCAGAGAAAAATGCCTATAAGGACCAGAGGTAGAGTAAACGTGAGATGATCCTGGGTAGTGTAAATGCTGACTTGTCCTTAGGATAAGGAAAAAGCAACAGAGTTCATTATCACTCACAAGCAGGTGGTTTGTCTATGCTGTTGGTTGGTACACTGAAAAAAGTGAACTGCATAAGCATGACCATAACATCAGACTGTCAGGTCCTGTATCATCATGAACTGGAGAATACAGGAAAAGCAGGAGCAGCAGTAGAGTGACAGTTACACACCCAAAAAATAGGCATCTTTCCTAGTGTTTTCATGTTATTGAAAGCTGTTTACTTGTAGGAGTCAGAGCTAACATATTTTAATATTTTAAGTTTAGACTGAAAATGTCAGATGATTCGATTATGCGTAAAACTTTGTATTCAACATTCATGATCCATAGACTAGTATGTCTAGTACTAAGCTTCCTGATAGATGTCAAGAGAAAGAAAATATTGTTATTTTCATTTTAAAGCTGAAAATGGAGTGATAAAGTGACTCACTTGAAGTCCCATGGGAAGTCTGCATTCCTAACTAACATGGACACACCACCGAAAACCCCTAATCATGATCAGTGTCATTGCAATGCACCTGTCCTTAAATTCTTGTCCTTACTGAGTACTGAGGTGCAGTCAGAGCACTTTAAAGGGCCTTTCGACTATTTTGAAATACCTGCCCACTTGTGTATTTTCTCTGAACTATCCATGCTAACTTTCTCCACATTTCTCTGAGCAAGCTTAATTTTTATACTTTTTCTCACCTTTTAAAACCCCTTCCTTACAGTCAAAGGGCAAGTATCAGTTACTGGGACAGACTTCAGAAGGTACAGCCCCATCGAATATTTTGTACTAGCTAATATAGGGTAAAGGTTCTGGTAAACAGGGTTACTAATTAAATGATATGAAAAGGACACTGCTTTAAGAACTGACAGAGAAGTTGGATTTGAGATTTTAAGATTATTTTAAACTAAACATTAATAACATGGAAGTTAAGAGGGAATGGAAAGGAGTTTCTGTGTTAAAAACAAAATAGGAAAAAAAGTGTCATTCTTAAAAGAAATATCTTAGGATACACTTCATAATTCCTGATGTTTTTCAGCAAAAATCTCAGTCTCACAGAAATTCATGTTGCAGGAGGTAATTTTATTCAATTCATAAATCCTTATAACAAAGATTTTTGCTTTGCCAATTATCCAGATATTCATTTCAGAGGAGATAATGAAGTATGTATTTCAGCTGATCTTATTTTAACATTTCACCATTCATGTGACAAAATGCCATACATAAAATCTTACATTGAGTTTTTTATTGGTGTAAAAAAATGATACTTCAAAATATTATGCATGCTCATGAATGGGAGTCTAAAATCAAAACCCATAAAATGTGTTATCAGAGGCTGTGTTTTTCATAAATGGCAGCTGTGCTCTCCTCCCATAATGTCACTGTCAAAGCAAAGTGAGATAATAAACCCCATTTTTCTTTGGCTCATTTTCTTTAAAAATGATATAAAAAGAATTCATACATTTATTACCTTATTGAAATGTTTTTTAAACATTTGATACTTGCAGACAATTGCAAAATGTCCTTTCTCTCTAAGACTCACAATGGCTCACTGAAATGGATCCACATCCTTGTCTGCTTGTCTTTGGCTGTTAGACTGTATTGTTTGCTTTTAATTCAAAATATGGATATTGTAATTATCCGAGAATACTGTAAATGTGTGTAGTACCTTATTGGCTACATTTTGCTCTGAAGCAGTTATGCAGCATAACTTAAAAAGAAGAGCCAAGTCCCGTAATTCTAAACAGCACAATCTTACTAAACAGTTACATTTTAGACAAAAAAAAATTGCTTTATCAAAAATGTCAGTGTAAAAAATAAATAGGAAAATGAGTGAGAAATGTCTATTAAATCAGCCTGAGAATAGTTAAATAAAGTTACTTTCTCTGACTCTGGATTGCTGATAGGATCTTTGCAGAACATAGATAAAAATCCCTCCAGTTCTGGCTCACCTGACTGCATTTTGGAACATATTCAGTGCTATATTTTCTGTTTCTGTGCCATCACATGAAAAATAGAGACTTTGCTTAAACTCTCACGAGTCCTAATTGTTTGCTTCTGATGAAAATTTTTTTAATGGGAAGTATCCTGTAGAGAAACAACTTCCACAGCCTTTGTAACCCTTGAAATTTGTGTGTAATCACTCCAGAGAAATGTCCAGCTCCTGCTTCACCATGGCCAAGTGTAAGAACTCGGTGAGCTCATTGTGGAACTCCACACAGCTCTTTTTAGAGGGGTCAAGTTCAGAGCAAGAAATCCTGCTACACT
This sequence comes from Manacus vitellinus, assembly GCF_001715985.3. Classification (NCBI taxonomy): domain Eukaryota; kingdom Metazoa; phylum Chordata; class Aves; order Passeriformes; family Pipridae; genus Manacus; species Manacus vitellinus. The sequence goes on from NW_021939632.1 coordinate 1,298,762, forward strand.
TATACAGTGAGTACAGGTACAAACATTATTTTACACTCATTCCTGCGGTTTTCTGGAGGGCCTTGTTCCTGGTAGCTCTTTACTTTTTCACTGTTCTCCTTTTCAGCTTTTCTGACCTGTTTTCCCTCTTTTATAATTCTCATTCCTGAAGCAGAACGTGGCTGCAGAAGACTGAGGTCTGGGTGGGAACTGCATTAACAACAGTGACAGGATTATTGCCTGGCTGTCTCTGCAAATGTCTTTTTTGATCTTTACTAACAAACAAACTCACTTGAACTGAGTTTAGTATGCATTTCCAGTGAGCAGAAGCAGATGTGTATTAAAGAGGCCATCCTTGTCTTCAGATTGTCATCTAAGGGATACTTGAGGTGCGCACATGCATAAGATCAAGGATTCATTTTGCTAGTTCAACCATCTCAGGACTTTTACAGATTTAAAACAAAAGACACAAACAGTGGTAAACTACAGCCAGCTGGAGAAACCTGACAAAGCTTCTTCAATCTTGAGGGACAAACAGAAATTAGCAACAATCCTTCTCACCACTGTAGTTTGTAATGAATGCTTTTTTTTTAATTTTCTGAAGATGTCATTTTTTTAAAGGACCAATTTCAGTCATACATTGCAAATATACTGTCTTGCAAAGGAACTAAGAATTTTGACAACTTTCTCATACACTTTAAGAGCAAAATTTTAGAAGTGGTAATCTTCTTCTTGCAATACCTCTATGAAACCCCTTGTGGCAAAACAAGCAGGGCAGGTGGCTGGTCTGAAATACCTAGCTCTTCAGTTCTAACTCAAGACAGCAGAAAATATTATAGAATCATAGAACTGTAGAATGGTTTGAGTTGGACCTTAAAGATCATCTTATTCCAACCCTCCTATCATGGGCAGGGACACCTTCCACTAGATCAGGTTGCTCAAAGCCCCATCCAGCCTGGACTTGATCACTTCCAGAAACGTGGCATTATCACATAAAAATTGATTTTAGAAGCCAGATGCCTGAATTTTGAGGTCTTGGTTTTGATAGTATTTCACACTTCTCCACCGTGTTTTCTGACATGTATAATAGCACCAACAGTGTACCAGTTTTTTGGGCATCACAGGAATTAAATTTTACCTCAGCCTCCAGGCCTGAGCTCCTAATTAGACAGCTGAAATGGGGCTTCCTGTGGTTTGTCCTGATCAGCCAAACTGCTGGGTCAGTATCTGCTTTTTAAGAAACTTAATTTCTTTCCCTAAGTCTTTTATATGTAAAATGAACTCGATTTATAAAGCTCCCATTATTTGCAATTCTGGGTTGAATACCTTGCGTTACACAGTTATTTATATGGCATTGAAACAGCCTTGGGCAAGATTGTAAGGCAGCACTCCTAGTGAGCCCTCATAAAGATGAGATGTTCATCTCATCTGGCAATTGCTGAGAACAAAAAAAGATAAATTATTTTTAATAGTACCTGGAAATGCTACCTGCTAACAATAGAAGCACAATCCCTCTCATGCCTCCCTTCTGTGCTTCCTCTGTAACATCCCCAGCAGTAACCTCGAGGCGGAGCAGCCTTTGCAGTACAGTTGGAATAATGCTGGCAGAAGCACTCCTTGCATTTGCTCTTCCTTTCAGGAATGAGTATGCTTTGTTTATCTGAGCTGCGTATTGGGACTATTTGCAGAGTGTCTTAAAACTTTCAAGAGAGACCTTCCCCACCTAAACCAACCATAATAAAGCAACTCTAAAATTTAATTTCTGCTGGTAAAATTTAATTTCTGCTGAAAGAGTGAGTTACCTTTTACTTTACTACACCAGTAAAATGGATACTAAACATATGTGGAAAGGTCACAGCTGGAATTGAAGGAAGGTTTTTTTTTTTTAATCACTTGAGTCTGAAAAAAATGAAAGTATTCTACATTTGTGGATAAAAGCATTGATGTTTTTATCCTCTCTACAGTGTTGTTATGTGTCGTGTTTCTATGAACTTCAACTCTGTAGCTTTATTTTATTGTTTACAAGTATATGTATCTGTAAACCAAATACAGACTGAGGTTTTTAATGCAGGCTTAGGCACCAGGTGCCACAGAAAGGACATAAACCTCAGTGAGAATGAAGTCCAAATTTAACCCCACTGCCACTAGACATGTTCTGCTCTCTGCAGGAGGTAGGTGTCCCAACACTGCACAGCAAAAGCTTTCACTGCTCCTGCACCAAGGGCAGATCTCACCAAACCTTTGCAAATTGGGCCACCAAATGGCTCTGCCTACTCAGACCTTCTCCACAGAGATCCTGCTCCCCTGGTGGTTGTGGATGGTGTGTTTTAAGACCCCTTTCCTTAAGAAGCGATTCTGGTATTGCAAATCATAACTGGAGTTTGGAGTAACTGAGCTCCTTGCCGTCAGATAATAAGAGAGTGACTAAGGCATCATCTAAATTGAATACCCCAAACATAACAGGTGGCTGCCTGGGTCATGCAGATATGTCAAACCAGGCAGGGAAGGTGAAAATAATTTTGGAGCTGATTGATCTGAATAGTTAGTCAAGACACAGCAGTGAAGAGGCGATAAGAAGCAAAAAGATTTAAGACTTAATCAGCCTGAAGACGTCAGGCTTCATGCCACTAAAAACACAATATTTAGTGACTCACTTTTAGATCTGCACTGAATTAATAACTAAACTAGTCTATAGCTTTTCTTTGGCCATCAACAAACAAAAAATCAGCCACAAATACAAGATCTCTGTGTAGGAAAAGGTAAAATTTAAAAGAGGAACTTGATATGTAATTTTTAAGGCAGTTTTGACTGATGAGGGAAGAGTATAGGCAGGTACTGGCAGGACAAGAAGAATCTTATGCAGAAAGCATGATAGATTTGTTGAGGCTCACTACAATGAATATAGTATACAACAAAGTTATGAAAAGGAACATTCATTAATGTTTTCATTGTCGACTTTGGATAAGTTCCTCTGACATAGAAAAAGTAGGTGGAAAAAAATATTTTCTCAGGAAGATTTGAGAAGACATAGAAAAAGAATGAGTGTGTCCTTCAAGAATGTGGTACTTAGGTGAAGAGAACAAACAAGAAGGAACTAAAATACCCTTTGTAAAAGTTGGTTGGATTCAAGAAGTTTGTTAATTTCATATCATTTGTATGGGAAGGAGGAGGAAAGTTAATAAGGTTTCAGCTTCCTCCACAAAGACTTAGTAATCAAAGGTCATTAGACTATATATCTTACAGTAATTAATGTGAAATGAGTGCAATTAATGATCCTTCGTTAATGAGTCTGTTACATTAGATTAGTCAGCTTCTATTTTTGTCAGATGCTATTTAACATGCTTCAAGAAAGACTTTTTTTCCGACTTCAATCTTCATAAAAATTCTGTCTGGGAAAGGTTTGGAAATAGGAACTACTGATCAAGTTCTCCCAGTCTTTTGGCGAGTTCCTTACTGCCTTTGCTGAAGCAGATATCCACTGAATTATTTTGATTTTGGCTAGCTTCCAAAGTTCAAAGGCCATCAGGTAGGCACTTATCAACAAATCAATGTGTGTTCAACTTCCACTTGGGCCTTTGAGATTTTTACTTCCACTGCCAAATATCTTCTGGGAAAAGAAATTCAAAATGCCCACTCAAAGCCATTCTTACTTCCGGATATTTTTTTAAATGTTACTCTAGGAAACTTTGTGAATTGTTGTTATATAGATTCTGTGCTTGCTCACAATGAGGAGGGAGTGTGCAAGTGAGGATTCACTGATCTGCTGTGAACTTCACCAAGTCATTCACAATTCTCACTGTTCTCCAGCTGCTTCCTACATCCTACCTATGCACTGGGTGTTGTGAAGATCAACCAGTCTCTAAAAAATTTATTAGAATATTTGTAAAGGACACTGAAGTCTTCAGATGGAAAATTTAATACAAGTGCAAATTATAATTATCACAATTCCAAGCTATTTAGTATAAACACACAGCTAAAAGAAATTATTCATTAATGGACTATTTTCATGTTTCACTGAATCTGGATACTGAGTTGCTTTTTCCATTATTGGCAGTAAAATTAGAGCAGCATCTTTACTGTCAGATTTGACCCTTTCATCTCAGGTGATATGAAAGGTCTTATTCAAAAATCAGAAAAACTGTGCTTGCACATTCATTAGTGGTAGTAATTTACTAAACCAGGTGCTAATTTTTTTGGTTATCATCTTGTTCTTTGCGCAGTCCAGATTGTGAAATTCTGCTGTTAGCCCCCTCTAGTGCAAGGTTGATGAAGACTCCCCATAGAAAAAATTCTATAGGAGACTCATTTCATTCAAATTTTGCCTGTATGTGAGGATTAGTGAATTTCCCACAGTGTTTTTAATCCCAGTGACTTATGGTAAAAACATGTGTGTGAAAACTTTATTTCCAAAAGTGCTGCCATGGATGGCATTGCTGTGGTGTGCCAAGAGCGTAACCAAAACTCTATGCCAAGTGAACACTGATGTACTTGAACTTCACTATTCAATACAGTACAATAGTCACTTTGTTTTCACTCCGTCAATTAAGTTTAAAGTACTTTTTTTTTTTTTTTTACCTCAAGGACCAAATAGCCTCAGTTCTTAAAGGCAAACTGAACAATTGCACCTGGTATTTCCAGCAACAGAAAAAGTACTGTTTTTGTGAAGAAAAGATCAATGATCGGGAGAAAACCACTGGGGTAAACCATCCCTTTTATTGATCCAAGATTAATGTCAGCTGTTAAAAAAGAGAAATTTGAAAGCAGTAAAACACTAAAGATCTGGAATTGACAAGATGAAGCAAAATGTCCAGTGTAATTCAATATTCACAAGGATGCTGCTCCAACCAAAGATATATGTACAAATGAATCCTCCAAGGAATGTTGTCCTTACTCAATGAAGTCCTTACTCATTCTACAGTAAGACTCGGTCCAAAGAGGTGTTTAATGTCAGCAGGTAACTGGACAAAGAGGAACAGTAGTATTGTACAACGTGAGAAACAAGTGAGCTCAAGGCTGAAAATACTAAGCCTACAAGAATTGCCCATTGATGAAAATACTGCTTCTAAAGCCCAGAAAATCTGTGAATAAAAACAAGTCTGAAGTTGGAGTTTTATTTGAAGTCAACAGTTGATTACCTACTTCTAAAACATTGTCTTATGCACTCTATCAGTTTAAATGTCAGAAGGCATTACAAATCCCTCAGAAACATGACTTTTTAATTTCCCAGAGGTCCAAGACACTTTCATCAAAAACAAAATTTAATATTGAAATCATACAAAGTCTTTAAGGCTTGCTATATTAGGTTTTAGAATATGTTTTCTTTATTTTTCATTCCATCTCTTTTTATAAACTTTAACATATGATATAATGTATCAAACCACCAAATATAAAGGGAAAAGATGTCAAGTGTACTACTACTACTGCCAGACTCGGAATTCATCTGAGCTCTTTGTTCTGCAATAATCTATGATACTAAAACTTCAAAGATGTTATTCTTTTTATTCCTAAATACCACCAGTTCTGACGTTTTATGTCAGTTCAAAATTGCTATGAAACTATTTGTTTTAAATTTGTGTATTTATCTTCTACATGCAGTATGAATAGGAAGCATGTGTTTGACTTTGGTTCTTTATTGATGTAGTGGTATTTGCTTACTTATTCTCATTATTGTTAGTAACACTATTGCACAAGTTGCAGTGTGGAAGTGTTTCTTACTGAGACAATAAATTTCAATCCACAAAATTCTAGACAACATATTTTGCAACAGCAGACTTTATGGCATGAAGATGAGTTGTTTTAGGAGAGTTTTAGGTCTCCTTCTTGCCCCCTTCCTTAGGAAACACAACCAGAACCACATAGTGTTTAGAGAGCAAATCTGCCAGAATGAGAGGTTTTGTTGATGCTTATTAAAAGGAAAAAAAAAGAACAGAGAAATGAACATCTGAAATAATTCTGTCCAAAATAGCAATATGGGCACCACTCTTCATTGGGTCAGCTAAACAAAAGTAAATAATAACTTCTTAATTTCCTTAATGGCAATGTGATTATCACCAATTCTTATGCAAAGAGGCAAAATAGAGATGAAATTAATTCACGTCTTTAAACTCAGGGTACACCAACAGGTAAGAAATGAGAGCAATTCCACTTTTTATCACCCAATAATGGCAGGTAATCACCTACCCTAGAAAAGCCTGCTCAGTTCAGGCTCCCCAAATACATTTTGTAAATGCCTGTGTTACTCAAAGTTGTTAAAATGTTTGGTAAGAATTATTCATTCAGTTTTATTTCAATGAAGCTCGTAGAAATCCATCCATGACATTTCCAAAGCACTACCCATCTAATCATGGCCTGTGCAGCCGCCTCTCGGCTCTAAATTGCTTGGCAACATCACGTTGTGTGTATAAATAGATCTCCTGTAAGTTGTGTAAACCTGTAATTATAGAAATAAAAACGCAAAAATCAAGCCTGTGAGCATTCCAGTTGCTGATCATGTCTACCTCTGCACAGTGTGGAGCAGGCTTTTATATCTACATGGATCTTCAATTAATATTTCATATTAATTGCGCAAATAATTGAAAACATGTGTAATGGAAGTAATGATTATATTGTTACTGAAATAAAAGTTGCAAAATGTTTCATTCTTATTCCTGAAACATCTTATTATAAGGAATATCTACTGTGATTTACCTCTTCAATCTAGTCATACACAAGGAGAAAACTCCTAAAACACACAAAAAAAAAATCTGAAGTAAATTTTCCATTTGTTGCAGTAACTAATTCCTATCTGAAGAAAACTCTTACAGGTTTGTGCCAGAAGACAACTGAATAATTTGAAATTCATAGGCAAAATGTCTTTCGTTGCTTCATTCACCCTTGGAAAATTAAACAAACAATTCTTGGCATTTTCCAGATAGTAGTTTATTTTGCACTTTCCTAGGATGTTCCTCCTGCAGTGACATCGTTCTGAAAAACCAGATGGTCTTTAAATATTGCAACAAACCCAGTGATCTGATAAGCAGGTGGATTGTAGCATGTCTATCTCAGTCTATCTCACAGTACTTTCTTGAGACACACAAGACTAACACTGAATTCTTAAATCCCTAAATCCAGACAACCCCATGATATAAGCCTTTATATAAACAGCTCAAAAAGTCCTTTAAAAAGTAGAACTTCTTTACTTTTACTCAAATGGGAAGACTGTGTCTTGTTGCTTTGATCTTTAGGTGTTGTGGGTTTTTTCACTAATTTCCAAAATAAATATAGTTAGAAAAATAATATTAATTTTTTTTCATTTACCTGCATGGGTTTTTTTTAGGTTAGTAGGGGTTTATGTTCCTCTTTTTCTGTAGACAATAATCACGTCCTCTTTCAGTCTGAATTTTCCTGCATTTCTCTCATTTTTAGATGAGTTCTTCATCCCTCTGATCCCTCTAATATTTTCTTCTGTACAATTTCCTGTGAAATTTACTCTCAGCCTGTGTTGAAGAGGACATACTACCTGTGTTTCTTTGTTCCACATTGACACTTTCATGGCTGATGTTGAGGTTCATAGTCATCCCATGATCTGCAGACCCTCCTTGAGCTACTGTTCCCAGACCTTTACCACTTTTGTCACTTCCAGCTGATAAGATCCATTTTACAACAGAAATGTATACTGTTGAGCACCATGTGCTTGAACTTGCACTTCACTCCCCAAATCTCTGCTGTCATTCCTCAGGGCTGTGCAGTCAGTGTAGCACAGTGATTATTATTGGTATTTGTGATGCCTCTCACCTTTGTGTCATTAGCAAATCTCAGACACATATTATTGTGCTGATGAAGTAAACGGAGGTTAAGGAAAGCCATAGCATAACCAGGTCATCATGGAAACAGTCCTTGGCAAATTAGTTTTCAACATTTCCCCTCATCTGCTACTTTCCCTTAGACACTTCATTTTTGCTATTCTTTGCACTTTTATTTTTCAACTAGCCCCCATTTATAAACTCTCTTGTAGAATCACATCAAATGCTCCATGAAATTCAGATGCAGGTAAGTTGCTGTATTTCTATCACACAGTTAACATAAAGAAAATTATTTTGGTTCATCTGGCTGCATACTTTTCTGTACAGTACTGTTGCCTTTTCTTCTATTTGTCATTTACCTTCATGCTTTTAATTATTCTTTCAGAGTAATGGATCAAAGTCAGACTAATAGACCAAGGTCAGAAGTGATTTCCTGAACCTCTGTCCTCACTCATCCCTCTTCCTAAATGCAGGTACTTCAATTGCTGGTTTTGATTTTACAGTGCCACTTTAATGGTTGTGAATCTGTTATAGAAATATAACAGCAGAGTCATGCCCCCCCTGGTCCTCCAGTCCTGCAGAAGGGCAGGAATGGGAACGTTATCCTCTGTCTGCAGCTACTGAGCTCCTCCAACGTTACTTTTTCCACCTTTACTGATCATCTGCTTTGCCATTTGCATGCTGAAAGTCTCAAAGTTAAGAGAATTTCAATGCAAATTCAGTACAGCTCTGTACAAACGTGATGGAAAATCCACTGATTTCAATAACATCACCCAGGTTTCTGCAGGTTAATGGTGCTTAAGAGCTTTTCTAGGCGGGGGCCTGAGGAAGTCACACGTTAGTGCTGCTGCGACTGTGAGCACACCATAAGCTCAGATATTTCTTTTACCTCCAGTTTTTCAGCTTCCTTGAGCAGCCAGCAACAGCCACAGCACATGTGCTGGCACCCAAGCAGGCCAAGTCAGGTCTATGACATGAAAATTATTTTTTCATGTTAAAATAAGTAAAACATTTTTATGGAGCTATCCATTCATCTGAGGAATTATCTTTTCCTTTATGCATTCATTGGAAGATGTTTCACTGTTTCCTTAGTGATTTATTTCTGTGAATCTTGTTAGATTAAAGATTGTAAGATTTATTCCTTCAATAATATATTCCATGTGGAATTTAATTGTAGAACAGCAGGGAAAGAGCTGGAACAGAATAAAAACATATGGATGTAATTCAATTTTTATACCCATTTCAAGATTTTTTACCTTTGGGGGCAAGTGTGTTTGGGGATGGTGCGTGGAATACAAGCTATAAATTCTATTTGAATGATCAGTAATAAAAATAAATGATCTTATTAAAAAAATTGCAATTAAGCAATGAAATGTTGCATGACCATATTAGTATGACAATAGGTGCCATGAGGCATAGATATATAGGGGAGTAGAGACAGAGCAACAAAAAACTAATTTTAGTCAAAGAACATTCTCCATTATCCCTAGAAAATTTGGCATTTTTTGGCATAATTTTGGATTTATTTTCTTGCAAATGGAGCTTTGAAATCAAGATGTATTACCATCAGAGGTCTTTTCTAACAGCACAGTAGTAAAAATCTGAAGAAATAAGAGGGCATTGTGGTCAGGATTTGCCCATATTGAGATATTTAAAAATTTTTGAAAAAAAAATTTCTTAAAGGTTCTTTTTAAAAGTGTGATGAAACCCTTTCATAATGGACAAGGTTCTTCTCTAAGGAGTAGTATATCTCACAGGGTAAACCATTCAAGAGAGACATTTTGGAATGATGTGCAGAGACCTGGAAATCTCGTGGCTTCATGTCTTCCCTCCACATGGCCACTTCAGCACATTTATTTTTTGCTGGGTGAAGCTTACTACAAATAATTCTTGATGCTTTTATTACTGAAGCATTTGGAATCCTTAGGCATGGTCTAGGTCACTGGGCTGCTTGGTAATGTACAGAGCAGAGTAAAAAGTTGGACCACAACATAAAACAGTGCTGTACTATTGATCGACTCACCAACTCTACCACCCCAGCAGCCCAAAGGCTAATTCCTTGGATTCTCAGCAAAGGAGAGTTTCAAAGAGGAACCTGCTGGGGTGAGCTATGATGCTGAAGCCATCAGGTGGATGCTCCATGGAAGTTGCATTGACCCTCTCATTGCAGGATGTTGCTAGGGAAAGTGTCCTCCCCCAGGCAGGTATAATGAGTTAATGTGAAAATGTGAAGCCCTTGAAAGTGGGAGTTGTATTTGAAGTCATGGGCGCTGGGGAGCTGTCAGGGTCACACCTGGAGAGAGGGAACATGCCAAGACCAACACAGTAACTGTCCAAGAGGCTAATGGAGAGGAGAACAAAGTGTATTTAAAGAGGCAAAAGCCAAGTGCTGTTTGAAGCAAGACACTAAACTACAAGTCTAGACAAGAATATTCATCTCTATTGAGAACCAATCAATATAAATTGCAGCACAATTGAAATCTCAGTCTCAGTGAAAGAGAAGATGTTCATTCTGTTGGAAATGGAATATTTCTGTGTGTATCCAGCTAGTGCTTAAAACTGGAACAAGTGAGGCAAACCTTCACAACTCTGGATATGTGTAAGCCAGGATACTGCATTCACTCACTTCTTTTGATCTGACATAATGTTAAAAACACAGCAAAACATGTGACACAGTTTTTCAAACAGTTATATTTTTTAACAGGAGAGAATAGTTGTGTTTCATATTTTTCTTCTACTTTGCACCACTTAGAAAGATTCTTCTCCGGATCTGGTCTTCTTTATATTTCAACTTTTCCATCTGTTAAATGGCAGAGAAATTACTTATTATTTATGTTAAGAGGCAATGAGTGGATCTGCTAAATAGTTTGAAAATCAGCAGTACCATGGATTTGATTTTTAGGCACAATGAGTGGCTCTGATGCCAAATGGCTTTAATAGAACCAGCAGACATCGAACACTAAACGTACAGGTCTTTAAGTGGTTTTTTTTTTTTTCCCTGGGTTAATATCTATAGCTGAAAAGCAGATAATTTGAATTTTATAATTTCAAGTTTCTTCCCATAACTTTTAGCCATAAGGTAATTTTCAAATTTCTCATCTGAGTTACAGACACATGGATCAAGACCCAGTCTCCATCCCAAGCATTAGCATTTGTTTCTGCACTTTAATCCTGGGCTTTTGGCTTTTTACTAGTGATCTCACACGCATCATATTTCCATTCATAATTAATAAGCAAATATTTCATTCAGTGTTGTCAGTGGGTAGTATTAACATATTGTACATCATGAGTTTAAATCAAAATAGACAAAAACTAACCCTTGCTATTATCTTAGGAGATTTTACAGATGTCAAACAGGCTGGAAGATACCTGAACATTATTTTTATGGAAAAGATGAAAGTGTTTCACAGCATATTGATCTGTACCTGACCATGAATGATTAATATCCTTTAGGTCCAGCTTCAGACTTTTTTTGATAACAGCCAAGAAGAAACCTATGATCTCATATGTCATATCTATTGATAGATCAAGAGATAGCTATATCTATATCTATATTATATATAGATGTAGTTGCCTTTATCATGTCACATCCTGCATTATAAATCAAGGCTTGGCAAAAAAGAAGGTACAGAGATGCCAGATTTCTAATGTATTTTTTTTAGTATTTATTAATTCTTATTTTTATTTTTGACTGAGATTCACTTGACATATCACTTCCTTAATTTTCCTCTGTATTGAAAAATTGTCAATTCTACTGAGATGTATTATAGAAAGAATGCCAACTCCCCATTACTGTGCTTGAAAGAGGCCCTTATTAAGGGATTTGGTTTTTAAAATCTTTTTGCCTTCTAATATAATTAAAACAAGTAAAAAGGAAAACTTGAAGTTGACTAGGAAGTTGAAATGGGGAAAATGGGGACAAAGGCTGAGTAATTCTTGCAAAACAAGGACTTGCCTTTGTATCTTAACTGAGCATTGGAGACTTCATGTTTCTGGTGAGAAGGAAGAGTAAAGTCAGTATATCTCAAACCGCCACACTTAAAATTGATATATTAAGGAATGTAAGTTGCTACATTAATCATCCTTTCTCAAAATTTTCATAGAACTAAGTATTTATTTCATCATAGAGTTCATATTGTTCAAGGATATCCAAAGGTATCTTCCCTTTTCCCTAGCTATCATTTCTGACAAATGAACCTCATTATCTCAACAGAATAATTCTGCTTTCATTGCCATGCACTGTAGATTGCTTTTAATGCCTAGATTATGTTTCCAGTCTAATACCTAGAAAAATAACCATTTTGAGAAGCTTTCAAAATAAGTCTTATGACCAAGTCAGACTGCAAAGAATGTGTTGGGTTTTTTTAAGGAATGACACTTAACAACTGACTAATATTGGAGCTGCCCAAGTCTTGCGCACAATTATACATCCTGCTTTATATTGGTGCTGGAAAAAGACTAAGTAAAAATTACTGTAAATATGTAATCTGAGTAATTTGATATGTTAGCCTGAAACATTGCCTGACTGTCACATCCTTTGTGAAGCTGTCACTTTTCTGGAGTACTTATATTTCCATTGCAATAATCCACTGTGAACCAGTAACAAAAGACAGGTAAATATGGAAATTATAATGCCTGAGGAAAACCTGCTCAGTACAATGAGAACCAGCTCAGACAAGAGGAATTCGATTCTCTTCCTCTCCTTCAGAAACACATTCAATTTGGCCTCATGACAGAAAAATTGGTTTGCCTGGATGTAAGAAGGTCTGGGACAATTGCATGGCTCATATTCTAAAGGTAAAATTACTGCCTGCTTTTTCTGGTGCTGAAAACTGAGTCTTTACCCACCAAAACGCTTCAAGGCTGGCAGGCTTGCTGGAGTCTTTGGGAGACAGAAAGTTGATCTTATTTGTGGTAATATCATTTGTGTTCACTGTACCTACAATCTCAAATGGGAATTAATCCCTTCTCTTGTGATTGTGTGTCATGCATTGGGATAAACCTGGTGTGAAGTGAGGCAGCTGACAGCTCGATGACAGTATCACAAATAGGGCTGTGGATACATCCAGCTTAAACTGCTGGGAGTTTTTAATCAGAGAAGCCTGAATTAAATTCTTGAGAAAATGAAATTAAATTTATTCCCCACCACCACTGATCAGTTTAAGAACAAGACAAGGCATGAATTATTTGTATTTTCTTCCAGGGCTTTTTGTCAGATCAAACAGTTAAACCTGGGCTCTACCTATCTGTCTATCTGTTTATTCATCCAGCTGTCTGTCTATCTATGAGTTCTTGGCCTGTTTCATAAAGCAACAAGGCTGACATTTCTTGGACAAAGGCACACAATAATTCATGAGCCCTAGTTTTTCAAGTAAGAGGTTTCTCCTAGAGACCATTATATGAGGCGAAACCCAGCCACAAACTTCACAACATGAAGTAAACAGACTTTTCACAGAAGTGACTGTTTTGTCCTTGTTGGGACAAAAAAAATCCACTGGGATTATATAATTTCATAGCTCAGAAATTAATGTGCCACATTTCATTAGGGTCTGTGGCTGTTTCACTGCAGAATATTTTGTCTTCTTCATTACATCTGCAACACTGCATTTAGAAGTCCAAAATGGACCACTCTAGGATATGGCTACAGCACGATATCATCTGACAAACTGCATAATAAATGCCATGAAGAAGGAATGTATAGCCTGCCCCTAAATAGCCTTTCACCACATGCCAACAAAACTATCTGCATCTGCCTGATTATAGGAACTTGTAATGATTTTCTTGTCATGTAGCTTTTCCTTCACTGAGCTGAACCACGACTGCTTGAATGTTGTTGAATTGTTCTCATGTTAGTAGCCAAAGCTGTTGACTTCCCTGGCCTCTGAATACCACTAACTGTACACACTATATGCTTTCAGTGGATTCCAAAAACTGCATGGAAAGAGACATCATTCTCATTGGCTATAAATGCAGGAAAATCCCCCCTGGTTTAGCTTACAGGAGTAAGCTAAAATTTTACTCATCTGAATGCACATACCCAGGGTATTCTCATGTAAAGGAACACAGCATATGGCTGGGACAAAAACCTACTGAGTGGGAAGAGGAGTGTACAATGGATGCAAAGAAACTCTGGAAGTTAATCTCAACTGTAATATTTCAGTAATTATCTCACAGGAACACTGCAGAGAGCTGGCAGCTTTTTATAAAGGTTTTGTGTAGGCTTTCCTTAGTGAGTATGAAGAAATAGTGTTCAGAAAGATTTGCTATAATTTTTAATAGCTTATTAAAGATTATTAATGGTAATTTATTCAGGTTTTCATAATGTTCTCTATCATAAAATATGCACAGTAAGGACCCTGTAAGTGCTTTTGGTCAGTATGTCATTTCAGAAAGGAATTTTCTGAGGTTGTGCCAACTGACTTCACTGCAGCCACACTGAAATAATTATTCAAATATCTTCACTGGAAACCTTTCCTTTGGCATTTTATCATTGATTTTATTTTGATTCATCGACTTGGAGTATGTCATGGTGATACTTCAGTATTTAGACACCAAGGCTCTGCATCACTCATGTAATTTCTGACAAACACGGGGCTTCTCCCAGACTTGTGAATCTTTATTAAGGTTTGCTATATACTTCAGACTCCTCAGAAAACAAAAAAAGCTGTTGTTTTTATAATTCCCTATCATACAGTCCAACTCTTTGAAAAATCACCTGCTGTTGGTCTCCATATGGTAACAACCCACTAACTGAAGACTTACATGTGTTATCCACCTTTATTTAAAATCAAAACTCTCTTTCTTGCTGTAATATAGGTAATTATATTATCTGTATATTCCATTTTAAGGAAACAACTTTTCCAACAGAAATGGCTCTTCCAAAGTATTACTTTCCCAGGACTAATATTATTCCTTTCCCCCCCACCACCTTTATTTCTTCTTTTCTTTTATTAGTAAACTGCCAAATGAGTCCGAAGTTGAAAAATGCAACTAATTCATCCTTACCTCATGCCCTGAGGGAATTTATTTCTGTAAAGGGATCTTTCCCAGTCAATGTCTTCTCTATTTTCTGAGCAATGCTCCTTTTTACCTTGCTGACAGGTTTGAGAATCTTGTCTGAAAAAGATATGATAAAATAATGATATTTTAGTAATATTGTGTAAGGAGAGAAAGCATATTTGACTTTCCTGTCTATACATCAAAGTGATTCCTGCCCCCCACGCCCTCAACAAAGTAAGCAAGAACTGAACCCAAGGTCCCAGAAACCCTCCTACTTCCTGGAGGGAGTTAATGAGGGCATTTGTGCCTTCTTTCTTTCTTCCCTCCATTGTTTTCTCTGCAGTACGTCCTCCTCTGTGAAGAAGTTATTTTTGCTTGACATGCCCTTTATAAATATTCCCTGAGGACTCTCTGCTAAAATTGTCTGGTAGTTTAGACAGCTTTTTCCTGTTGTGATATTTAACCTTCTTACTTGCCTAACTTGGTGGCAAAGCTGTTATTTTCAGCTTATTGGACAAGCTTTTGGGTCTCTCTTCTTTTGCCCTTTTCTTTCTTTTTTTTTTTTTTTTCCTACAGAGCCATGTTGCAGCCTTCAGAATTAATTAAAATCCTTTCCAGTTCAGCCAAATTTCTTTATAGAGCTTTTATTTAGCTTCTAATAACTTTGTTTACAAAAACTGATCTGCCCTGACAATTCCCCGGGTTTATTTTTTTAAGACAAAGGACATTTTAAAGTGCATTCTGAGAAAAGTGTTGAAATGGTTCTCCATTTTTAATAAGTATCTGAATTTAAATTGTGCAACTGCAATTCTACTGCTTTTAAAAAGGGTGTTGTTTGGCACAGAAAGTGAATAATGTAATTCAAAATGAGAAATTATTGAATAAGACTGGACATTTTCTGTTAAATGAAGGACAGGCAAGCCATTTATCAATTTGAATTGCTTTAAAGGTACATGCTTCATGATGCTAACCTACTAAATTTGTTGTCTCCCTTCAAACTCCTCACGCTGGGACTTCACACCTGTCAGTAGTTGCTGGAATGCAGCACTTAGAACTTCTGATCTCATGGTAGACTGGACTCCCTGCACTGGAAGTTGTATGTACAGTTGGGATGGGAGAAGAGTCTTTTGGAGAAAGGAACATTTTCATTATTATTATTTCTTTTTAAATCCAGAATAGTCTGGGGAACATGCCTGAACTCGTGTTTGTGGACTTAGTGATTTTCTCTCTGTTTGACCAAACATCCACATGTAAAACAAATATGTGTCAGTTTACAGATCATAAGACAAGTAAAGTGTTAAAGATGCTGAGTGAATGTCAGTTATTTTTTAGAGGAGTGGATGTAAAGTTTTGTCTGAGTGCAGGGATTCAAAATTTTGATGATCTATGAAAGTCTTGGCCCAGAATTTTAAAACTATGCCACTTTAGAAATATACATAACAAACTTCCAGGGCATGCTTATCTTTAGCCTCAGTGTTTCACAGTGCAGGTGGCCAGGTCAGATTAAAGCACAGATACAGCTCTTGTACCAGCCCTCCTCTAGTTTCCCCAAACATGGCCTTTCCATTGAAGGGAGAATTTGCTGCAATGTGGGCAAGTTAAGTCAAGCACGAAGATTTGCCCAAGGATCACGCAAGTCCTGAGCATGGATCGACACTACTCACATTGATTCAAACAAGTAGGGAGAAAAGGCACATGGGTGCAACCGTGCTGAGTGCAACAGGAGTATGAAAAAATATCTCTGTTCAGAACAAAGCTTCCTATTTTGAGTGTGTTTGTGTGCGTGGTTTTTTGCAAACCCCAATTGTTCTTGTAAAACAAAGAAAAAACTCTGTAGAGAAAAAAGTCTGTAGAGTTGTCAGGACTTTAAAAAATATATTTCAAATCTATGGGAAAAAAAAGTAATTTCATTGTGTTCTATTTCTTGAGATAATGCAATGTAATAGCTGTAACAGTGCTGGTTTCATTTTGATATATGCTTTCTTAAAAATGTGCCCATCACCTTAAGTAGCAATATTTGCATTAAATGATCCATAGTTAAGATTGTAATGTTTAACATGATATCATGAGAAGTTGTACCAGAAGGTAAAATACAGTAAAATAATATTGATTCTTTTAACAAATCAATTTAGACAAAACTTGTAGAAACATAAAACTGCCAACTTTATGTTTATGCGATATACTTACTTTAGCAACCAAAATATAGATACATATGAGATGGAACAAAAAAAAAATAAAATGTTACTCCTTTTTTTTGTATTACTGCTCATATTATCAGTCAGTGCTATCTGACATGGAAGATAGATGGTGAATAAAGTCCAGACAACAGTCTCTGCAAACTGAGACTAGAAAACTCATATTAAAAAGAAAAAAAAAGAAAGACAAAAGAAAGAAAAAATGAAAAATTAATCTTCTTTGGGTAGCAAATATATTTTTTATGGAGAAGTTATTTTCACAAAAAAAGTTTTCACCAGCTGGACAAGAGGAAGAATATGAATGTCCGTAGTCTGGCCATATCTTTTGAATTCATTGGATTTTATAAGTACAGGGTTGAATTTCAAATTATATAAAATAAAAAAAAGAGCAATTTTCAAAATTTTATCTTCTTTTCTCTTTCATATCTGGACTCCAGTTCCCCTTCCATCTGCAATGGATTGATACCAAGTTTTTATTCTCATGGAAAGGAGTGTCTTGATTTTCTTGCTATTATTAGCTATTATTTCTAAGCAGAGAAGATTCAGGGCTTGCTTGGGAGGGGCATTTTCATCTTGAAACCCAAGTTATTTAAAAGGTGTAAAAATCTTCCCCCACCCCTCCATCCCAGTTCTCCACATTATGCTATGAAAGACTAACAAGAAAAGCCTGTCAAATCCCACAGTCTTTCATTGATGATTGACCCTCCAGCAGGAGCAATCTGTGATGGATGAGGTGTAGGGTGAATCACACAGAAACTGCATTAAATTTTCCTTGCCAGTTTTAGAAATTACTTATCAAAAGGCCAGGCAGGGACAGTAGATATAGAGCAAAGTATTTTGTATATATATATGTGTGTGTAGATGGTATATACAGATGCAATACATGGTAATTGAAGAGTTTCCAATTTGTATAGCAACTTTTCTGCATAAATTGTTCTGCATATGAGTTATGTTTGTTTGGGCTTTTTTTCTTGACAGCCAAACTACTAAATGAAGACTGTCTTGGAGTTACTGAAGCCTACTGAAAGTGGGATATCTGAAATGGCACAGCACAGCACAGCAGTGTCCATGAAATGCAGACAGGCTTCTCAAAATTGCAGTAGTAAATGGACTACTCTAATTACTATTGTCAAAGTTTGCTAGTCTTAGGCTGAGCAGTACCATTTTCTGTGAATAGTCACACTGAATTCACACAGGAACTTCTCCAGAATGATATGACAGGAAAACTGACAAGAAAGTTAACTGAGAATTTTGAGTACCATATAGTAAAGCAGAATGCAGTAAACTTGGACATATCTCTGTGGTGCACAAGATGTGTAAAGGTATACTGAGGGTATAATTAAAAACTACACCACATACAACTCAAAACAGGGTAAGAAAAACTGCCTTTTGAGGTCTTTACAGTGTGAGTGAATAAAGACAAAAATAATGGAAGTCTGCTTTAGCTGTGAGAGAGTCTGACAGATATCAAGGAGCCTGTATGAGGGACGAGTCCTGGGAGTCCTCTCAGCAAGAGAGGGAATTACTGTTAGATCTTAGATCTGTAATATTTTCCTTGTATTTTTGCCTTGAGAACAGGAGAGTCAGCCAGACTCCTGTGGAAGAATCTTAATGGATAAAGAAAACAAACTCATTTTCAAACCCCAGCCTAATTTGTGGAGGTGGAAGTCAAAACAAAGAGTTGTCCTATACTTCTGAGTTTTACACAAAGCAGGTTTGACCTGCCACTACTAGGGAGGAATAAATAAATCAACCCATGAGATTAGCCTCTGAGGCATTTTTGTGACCTGATCTTTTCCTTAAAAGCAGCAAATCCTCCACTCTGGAATGAGTTTCTTTTTGCAGCAGAACAGATGGAAATATCAGCTCTAGTTGTGCTATATAAAGAACATTTTTGTCTCCATTTCCAGTAATATGATAATACTTCAACATCTTTTGTATTAAAGCCTAATTGTTAAGGAAAAATATTTAAACATTTTTAGTAATTGACATTTTTGAATTTACCAAGACAACAGAAAACTTTCCTAAGCTATTTTGTTCCTACACTTGGTATGTACCCATGAAGTCAATAGAGTAATATTAAAGCTTTTCCAAGCACAAATATGCTTCAAAACATTTCCAGAAAGTGAAAGAATTGAAACAAAGGAACATAAATATGGGAAAAGTGGACTGATGAGAAATATAAAAGTTACCATTAGCTTTAGATTTCACTTCACTGTTAATAACATACCTCAAGATATTGAATTAACCCAGAAGTCAAGTTACTACAAATTCATGTTTACTAAAAATTTGTTGTACAGTGCTTCTGTACAACAAATCCCACCTTATTCAACAACTCTCCATATTTTTGGTCCAGTCAGAACTTCTGGGAAACTATCGAGAGGACAATGAGGTGAAGGAAGAGTCCTACTGGCTATTGAGATTCAGAAAAGTAAGAGCTTTTATTAGCTCATAGGGATTAAAAATATACTTACGTATAGCTCCTTATAATTGCCAGTGTAGTAGTATGGCAGAAGGAAGAAAATATTTATAGGTCCCAAGGGCTGTAACTTTTTTATTAGCTTCTTGGAAAGATATCTTTGGTGACTGGAACAGCTGCTTTGGCCATCTGAAGGGCTGTGTTGTGCTTAATGCCAAATAACACCTGAATGACATCGGCGAGGTAAAATCAATTTGCTTGTTTCCTGTTGTCACTGTCCTCCCTTCCTTCTTCAGAGTCAAATGCCACTGCTTTGCAGAGGAACTAGAGGAAAGCTTTTAGTTTTCATTGTCTCTGTGAGCCTGAACATTACTCCCTGCAACACGCTAATCTCCAGTATTGGAAAAGAACAGGAAACTGTGAGTTTAACAAAACCCATCAACCTGAAACTACTTTGCATCAAAAAAATCTGAATTTGGGACCTGTCCTTGATTTTACAGTGTCCATGAAGTTTTTTAGTTCAATTATCTTAGTCCTTTTGAATGCTCTACTCCCCCTCACTCTGTGAATCTGTGCAGATCCCAGAAACTGATGGTGGTTTGGTTGATCCCAAACCACTAACGTGTTAGGACGATTTTGCTAAATGTACAGGGAAATTGGTGAAAACAATAAGCACAGAGTACTGACAGATGAACTAAACAACCAACATGACATAGAAAACAAGCAGTTGTCCTTTGTGAATTTTTTTTATTATTTTTTAACAGGCTTGGCTGGCAGAAGCAGTGGCCATGAACCATTCAGATGAGGATTTGAGTTCTAAGAAGATAGAGCATCTCTAACTTTCATCACTGTACTGAGGATTTTTCCTTATGCATAGAAAAGGCAACGTCATTTATCCTTGACTGAGAATCACCGGTACATTTCAACAATGGAATTAGCTATTCACTGCATTACAATGACTTGCTTTCTGTAATTTGCCATTAATATGCTTCTACCTGAACAGTGCAAAATGTGAATTAAATTGCCACAGGGAAAAATAATGAACCTGTTCTTTGATTTAATCTAAAAGCGGACAGTTATAGTCTCTTTCCTCATAATAATGTTCTTCCCTCTCTTCTCAAAAATTTTACTTTAACTTGTCTAGGTTTTCTTTTCAATTCAGGATAAAGTGCAGCATGTAATGTGGCCTTCTTTTGACCACTTTTAAATTTATAAAATATAAATATTTAAATGAATCATATAATGTTATATTATATATAAAATTATATAATTATGTAAATTATTTTGATATATCAAATAATAGAATTGTTAAGGTTGAAAAAGAACTCCAAGATCATCAAGTCCAACAATTAACCTAACACTGTCAGGTACACCACTAAACCATGTCCATAAGCATCACAACTACATGATTTTTGAACATTTCAAGGGATGGTGATTCCACCACCTCCTCATAGCTACACATTAAATTAATTATTATGATAAAATATAATTTCATAATTAGAATTTAAAAGTGGTAACAATAATTAGTACTGGTTTATAAGCAAGTCTTTTGCCCCTTCCCCCATTCCCACAATGAAAGGGTTCAGTTGAATCTCACAGAAAAAAACCAATGGGGAGATCATGCTGAAGAGTGATTTTTAACATATTGCCTAGTCCAAAGCATATCTCTGCCATACCTCTGTCTAATACTGTACCTCTATAGATTGTAGTGCTTCCACGAATACCCACACTTTTGCTACAGTCTGACAAAGCAGAGATAAACTTTGCTCCTTCTCCTAGCTGATCTCTGTCCTCGTGGAAGACAACTGCTTAAATCATCTAAAAGGGAAAACATTCTTATATCTGGCTCCACCAGCTGCCTGCCTCTTCTCTGAAACAGGAAAGAGAATATTTCATGGCAAACTGTAAAATGCAAATGCCCAAAATACATAAATATGTTCTTTGAATAAGGCAACATATACTGATGATGTTTTATGCAGAATATTTTTTCTCTCTCTCTCAAACTGTTATTTGTTAGATATTTGTAAAGATCTGAGGCATTAGACTCCTTTTTATGTGATATTTTTATGTGCATTGCTAAGTGGTCTGTCTGGAAAACAAGATTATGTGATCTGTGTTGCATTTTTTGTACCATCCTTTAAGTCATAAATTCAGCTTGTTTGTGATAACAGCAAAGGTGTTGGTAACACATTCCAAGATATAAAATAGCCACCTGGCATCAAACTATTCCCATCTCACATCTAATAGGGCTCCTGTTTTCATTGACAAGCCTTGATACAGAAAGGAGTGGAGCAGGAACAGAGTCACAGTCCATAGCGGATCTCTGGACATATGTGTTGTTTTTCCTGCTATTGGTGGAGGGATGGTGAAAGTGGTGTTGGAGTTTCCCATTGCCAAAATAAGTCATCTCCCTAATGCAAATGCCTGCAGCCCCTCCTGCAGGAATCAGTGCAGGGCTTGGCTCTTCAGGGCCGTAGTGGAAAGGCAGCAGGACTGATGTCCCTTTGCCCTTGCCAGCTCCTTACTTTGTCCCTGACTACAGCTGGTTCTTGGGGTATGTATTTAACTTAAAGAAGAATTTTGAGAAGTCTCTCTTATATGTGTCTTTCATAGGACATACAGGATGCATTGTTTTTATAGTTAAATATGCTAATGCTGAAAAAAACCAACTGGGTGACAAGTGTATCCTAACTCATTCTGGCTTTCTCATGATCTTAATGAACATTATTTCTCTATAAATCATTTCTTCTTGCTCCAACTTCTGCTTAACAGGACATTTTATCCATTTCTCTTAGTTTTCTGTCGTGCAGTGAGGCAAATGTTTTCCTGGTGATGGACAACATCATATATTAATAAAACCACTTATATGGTATTTATTATTATTTCTTGCTTTTTATCTGCTCCTCTTGGAATGCAGCGCACAGACTGGGCATGGTAAATAAGTCTCTTTTATCAGTGAACATTCCTCCATATTAAACCTCTCACTCATTCTGGAATCTACAGGCAACTTAAAATATGCCTCATGTCTGTGCCATCGCAGCCTGGAGACACATTGCAAGGCGAGGAAGAGATTGACTTTCTGATAGCTATCTGTGATAATAGCATGGAAGGAGTGTCAGTCATACTCCCTACATCTGCTCCAGCTAGGGAAGAAGCACAGCCTCATCATTTTTATGGCTAGCATGAGTATATTGGGCAGAACCCCAGCTGATAAGCAAAAATGATGATGTCGCTCTCTTTATCTCAATATATATTCATAATATATTATTCTAAATATCCTGTTGTCTAAAACCATTGCAGCATATACAAGCAATTTTTTTCTTCTTAAGTATCTCAGAATCATCACTTGCCCCTCACATAACTACTGAAAAGTTACCCTGAGACACATATTCATCCTTCCTTTGCCCCATGGAGTACTAAAGGTCCACAGTTTCATAGGTCCTGCCCCTTTGGAGTGAACTGCCAGGTCTTTGAGCCTCAGCAGCGGAAAACATGTCAAGAGCATTTTGGCTCTCCTCTTGCTTCTGCAATATTTGCTCAGACAAGCATGTAGAGGCCTTACTTTCCATTCCAGCTGAATCAAACAACAACGCTATACAGTACTCCATCTCTCCTGTGACCCTATTTATACTTTGTCATGTTTTCTTATCTAGAACTATATGCCATTTAAAACATTTGTCAGACTTTCTTCCTAGACACCTGTGTTAGTAGCCAGGGAACCGAGGGCAGGAGAGAAAGGAAGCAGACTGCCCAGCTTTGTTTTGTTCTTTGGTCTCTACGTTTGTTTACATTTATTGTGTCCCTTAGTACCAAAGCAAATTCCTGGCCATGAACATTCATTTCTTCAGAGGTCATTGACACACACATAAGGGAATAACCTACTCTCTTTCAGTCACTTGCTCTTTTAAACCTTCCTGTAGGAGCAGACTACACAATTATTTTTCCCCGCATCTGTTAATCTAAGAAAAAAATCTGCCTCCAAATGCTTAAGCACAGTAAATCAACAGGGTTCCACTGATTTAAATAGAGGGTTGATCACATCTGGCATCTGAAGGCTGATTATCTTGGTGGTGGTCCACCACACAAAACCTTAGCTATTACCTTACACAAGATTTTTCCAACTTCATTTTCATTGCTAATGGAATACAGCAAGCTTTACCTTCTAGGAGGCCCTCCCACGAATCTGGATTTGGAATCTCTTTCTCTGGATTCCGGTGCTCAGATTGATTAGAAACCATTTGATGTGTCCCTAAACGATTCTGAGCTACAACATAATAGCAATTTCATATTCAAAATACTGATTTTCATGACATATCTTTTATCAAGGATGTCACTTGGAGATCTCCAAACATTTTGAAATGTATTCAGGTTTAAATTTGCCTTTGTCATTAACTGCAGGCTGCATAAATTTGCTAGGATCTTAAACATATTTTTAATGAAATCTGTTGGTACTTGGCCAGCCCAAACTGGTATGGTCTTTGAACAGATTAGTTTTCCTGATGGTATTAAATGATATGGTGAGTAGGGGTCTTCCTTAATTAAATAGTAAGAGATAGTTTTTAAAATAATATTGTCTTCTAAATCATATGGAAAGATATACAATGGAGATTAAAACAATGATACTGTAATCAGTTATTGGATATGTTCACTATTACCTCTGAACAAACTATATTAGTATTACCAAGCAGTAAATTTTTATTCTAATGTTTGAAATGGCTTAGCTGAAGTACTAGGAGAAATAATTTTTCAGTCTTACCCTACACCTTCTGAATAGGAGCTTTGATGACCCAAAGACCTGTTAGAATGCTTAATTTTCTTTTATCTTATTAAGAGAACATGAACAAGCAAAAGAAAAAGAGAAGCAAAGAAAGTGCAGAAACAATAAGGGATTTATATATATATGTATATAAAGAGTGGTTTCTATAAGGTTTACCATCTCTTTTGGTTCCTCATTCCTACCTCAGTATTATTAAAGTTTTCAGTATTAAAAATTAGAAAAAAATCTGGAAAGAATATGTATTATTAAGATTGTGAACTAGCAAAACCCAGTTACTTCACAGTGACACTTTCATGTGTTTATATGATGCACATCAGTGGCTTCTTGGCAGTGGAGGTAGATGCAGCATGGAAGGCCTTGGAGTTCAAAAGTTGCCATTTGTTTTCCCTTCTTCTTCATCATTTATTCTTCTTTTTTCATTCTTTCCTTCTCATTCACAAATTTTTCATGGGCTCTTCTGTTTCTGTGGTTATACTGGTGGCTTCAAGAGGCAATTATGAATTATGAAAACTAAGCAGGTGCTTTGTGGGGGGAGGCAAGGCACTTGAAGAGATAAAAAGCTGGATAAAAGGAAGGATGCAAGAAGGACTGAAGATACAATGTCACAGACACTGGGCAGAGATATAACACTGTTCACAGTTATTTGGAAAAATAAGTATGTAAAAGCAAGAGACCACTGAGAAATTCCTGGGGAACCTCATGAAGGTCCTTCTTTTCAGTCAGTGATGGTACAAGAACTTTTTGTTGAGAGGTATTATTTAGTGCATGGATGGAGGAACTAATTTAATTAATTCACTAGATTTTTTTTTTTTAGTTAAAAAAACAGTCCAAGAAAAGACAGAATTAGACATAATTGATCTCTGTCACATAAGAATAAATGGTAATCTACCGTAAAATTTGTCAGTTCTAACTAAATATAAGATCTGAAATTTCTTTGTAGCATTTTCCAAGGTTTTTCAGGGCATAACCCTAGACTGAAATATCATAAAATAGTTCATGTGTCCAAATATAAAGTGAAAATTCAGCTGTGTTTTTTTAAGATTGACAGAAATAGAAATGGAAATTGAAGTAAATCATGACTCATAAATGATGAGGTTAAAAGAGGCAGACATGATTGCACATGTCTACCTTTTTTGCACAGTTGGTATTGAGTTCGAGAAAAGGCAATTAAGCACACATCATTTAATCAAACCTTCCTTTCCTACTTCGAGGAGTTACACAGCACAATCACCTCAGACACACAGACTAAGATAAATAATGCAAGCAGGTACTCTAATACATTTTAAACAGCTGTCTGGGGAAAATATGTTTATTTCATCACTCACTTTCAAACAAAGATCCAAGTTGCAAATCTCTTTTTTCCTTGCTTTGTGATCGTGATTCTTCTTATCATGTGATTTTTCTTATTTTAGGTTGTCCTATAGCCTAAAAATTATTGCATTGTGAAAGACTTCACAATGTCTTCACTGCTAACATACTACAAGGTCTTACAGACTAAAAAATTATGGACTGACTTTTCCAGCCATGGAAAAGTCCTGCCTCCCTGGTCTGCCCTCCCATCAACCCAGCAAAAGGAAGCTGCTGGAAGCAAAAGCCTTTACTCCACTGCCAGAACCACATTGTTGTATATGAAAGGAGAAACTGTTGCAGTAGTAATGGAAAAAAAGTCACCTCTGTAAGTTTTTGGGTTCCATCTGAGGAGATGTCAAGTGATCATAGCAGTTCTGCTTTCCCTCACCCTAACTTAGAAAGGACCATCTCTGAGGCTGAGTACATTTAAAATCAACTAAGATAGGGCTGAAAGGAGTTTTATCTAGAATGTATAAAACCTGTAATTTGTCAAGAATGTTAATGGTTAGCAAGGAATAGAATGGACATGATACAGGTTTTAGCAAACGTCTATTTCTCTCTACCAAATTAGCAGCGCCTTTAACACCTGTAAAAGCACTTAGGTCAGAACTGAAATTCTTCTCTAAATGGCAAATGATTAGCTGCAGGACATTTTTTTGCCTAGAACTTTTCTTTTGTTACAGGTAGCTTTGTGAGGAGTGTTGATGGTTATGGGAAACGCAGTGATTAATAACACATTCTCTCAAAGCAGGTTGTTAATTACATGTCAACAGTAACATAGTTAGCTGAAACAAGAAGGAAAGAAATGAATGTGTGCTGAGGTCTCTCATTTTGCCCAGGTCAGATGACTTGAGGCAGCTTTTGGAGCTGGGTTGTCCTCAGCCACCTGCCCCTGGTGATCCTCATTCAATTTAAGGCTAAATATCTTCTCTGTTCCAGATTGCTCAGTTCAAAGGCTACTCCACAGTTCCAGGCAAAGTATTTGGAGACCAGTTCAGTTACAGCAGTTTTTCTACTAAATAAGAACAGCCATTTTATAACGTTGTTGAATTGCTACATATCTGCTGAAAGCCTCTGAACCCTTTGAGTCCATATATTAAACAGTATTACCAAATAGTTATAAAATCAATAAATATAATTAATATCCTCAAATACTCTTCAAAGTTTTGACTGGAGTTTGACCTTGCTGAATTTTCTTCAGAAGTCAATATACAATTAAGATTGTATGAGGCTGATAGAGGTAACAGTTGTGAATATACCCAGAGAGCATTTTATGATGAAAATCAATCTACTTAGGCCAATTTACATTGTCCTTGGTCGGTAGTTTCTTTAAAAAAGGTTTCATTATTATTCTACAAAAAAAAATTATTTAAAAAAATTTAGATATTTAAATAAAAGTTAAAAAATTGACTGCGCAGATGAGGTTTCTAGAAAACTGTTCAGGCTGTTCAACAAAATGTTGTTGTAAGCAAAGATAGTGAACTTAGAATAATAAGTATCAACAACCAGTTTTGCTTTGATGTAGTAAGGCAATGAAAGGAAAAATGCATGATTAGATTTTCAAAGATTAGAAGGTGAAGAAAGATTTAAATTGAATACTAATTTAGTTTGGAAAGCCTTGAGGAAGGTTTGCCCTTCATGTAAAAATTCTTTTTTTGAATTAGCAAGGTGTTTTATCTGCCAGATGAGCATAATTGAAGCAAAGAGTTTCTACAGACAGAGAACGAACAAGCCTTGTTTTTATCCTCTGCACAGCATAAGCAGTCACAGCTGGAGGCTGGTGAGGAGGTCAGTGTTTGTGAGGAAACATGGAATGCTTTTAATCTGGCAAGTGGCTAAGGGGAAAGAAACTATTTGGAACTGAGCCTGCTCATAAGAGGTGGTGGTAAAATTCAGAGCCTGTATCCTCTGAGCTTAGAGAATAGAAAAAGCTGCAGAAATAGAAGAGTTTGGTTAGAGACTCATGCAGACCTGACACTCATATCCACCATTTTATCAGCAAATACACTCTCAGAGAAGACTTCTCTCTCAAATTTATTGAAACCATCATGTTTCTCTTCCAATATTAGAAATTCTGTCAGTGCTTATTCATGCATCTGTGGCTTCAAGACCACACAAAATAGTAATACTTAAAAGTATCACTTCTAAGTTTTCAATCCATGATTACTTGCAAATCAAACTTACTTGGTTTTATTCCTTTTCATTTAAACTGTGATTAGTGAGGTGTAGACCACTTTCTATGAACTGGCTGAGAAAAAGAAATGGGCACCCAAGGGAACCACTGGGCAGAAATTACTTTTTCTGGCAGAACTGGATTAATTTTTCAGTGACTGGGTTCGAACATTGCGGATAAGCCACACTTTCCAAAGTTTTTTGCATAGTTTTCAATAACAATACTGATAACAACAAAATAACTTTAGGAACTTTAGGTAGCTCTGACCTTTGTCAAGGAACAAGCAACTAAGCTCAGCTTCTGTGAGGTGTCATAAGGTAGAGACCCAACAACTGAATCATCTGAAAACATTGAAAAATTTGTCTCTTATTTGGTGAATTCCTTTCTTTAGAACCATATTTAGGATTATTAATAAAGAACCCTTTGATAACAAGAGAAGAAAAAACAAAAAAACCCATTTAATTTATTGTAATTTGGCTAATATTGATCACTAAATAATCAAACTAAAATAATTTAATCTTCACAGATAATGAGACAAAGCACCAAACAGGAAGTAAGCATTGACCTTGTATTTTCCATAAAACACAAAATACCTTATTTCATCTTTTAGTGTGTTTTAATTTACCTTGAAAACCGGTGACTCTGTTATTTCTCAGGAGCATTATTCCCACTGGTTACCACAATGAAATTAGCCTTGGAGAGAAGAAATATCAGCAGATATGATGCACTTTCCATGCAAATAAAAAAGTCAAAATTTTAATTTACACCTTTATCTAAGAGTTAAATGAGTTTATAGGATAACTAATGATCTATTTTATTTTGCAGTTCTCTGTTGTAATACGAATGCAGTGCCACTGAGGTGGCTTGGTGGAGGTGAATGAGAAATACATCTGATATCAGGAACACTTCATATTACTCTCCCTAAATAACCCATGGTCAGAAGTGTGCTCCTGAATTGGGTTCTCTGAATTAATATTCTAGAGCTATCTTGTCTTCATTAGCAGTTTATGGAATGAGGTTCTTAATTTAAAAGCAGCAAATAAGCCATTTGGGGTCTTTTGTTTCAGTAAAAAAACATAGTTGGATTCAATGATCTTAAAGGTCTTTTCCTAAATTATTATATGATTCTATGATCAATTAATCTATGTCAGTTGAGCTGAGATTATAGAATCACAGAAAAGTTTGCATTGAAAGGGACCTTAAAGATCATCTTTAAGTTCTCTGGTTTGCTTCTAAGCAGGGTCTATATTTTCCCTATTCTTCCTTTAGTCACTGACATACCTATAGAAGTTCTTCTTTTTCTCTTGATGTCCCTGATCATATTTAATTCTATGATAGCTTTAACTTTCCTTACCTAATCCCTGGTTACATGGAAAAATTCTCTGTATTCCTCCCAGGCTACCTGCCCTTGCTTCCATCCTCTGTAGATCTCACCTCATAATTTGGAAAATCTCAGTATTTTTCTCTCTACTGTCACTATGTGAAATTCACCTTTAGTACAAATACATCAAAAAACCCCCCCATGAAAATCATCTTCTTAATATAAATAAATAAATATTTTCATGCCTATCAACAGCTATGATTTTTCTTTCCAGTGATTCATGCCTGCACTGGACAATATCTTCTGACTACTGTAGATGTTTAAAAGATGTGAATATTATTCTGCTTATTGATTTCCCTTCATACTTAGCAGATAAATCAATAGGATGTGAAGATGAGGCTCCATTAAAATGATTTCTGGTGACATCATTTTTGCCTGAAAGTTTCCACCATAATGACGCTTAAGTTTGCCTGCAAGAGGTCGTTCAAACAAAGGAACACAATAAAATCACATGCCTCTCATGGGTTCAGTCTGTGATTTCTTCTCTTAGTATAATTTTAAATCTTAGTTAGTATTTCTGCTATGATGTAGGTACAATTTGTTCTGATGAAAACAGAAAGCAGAAGAAAGGGGAAAAAAATACAAACAGGTGCATTATTTCATTGTGCACGTTAAAGAACCTCAACTGACCCTACCTCTCAAACATGACAGCTACAGTCTAATACAAGGAAGCCCATAATAGAAACACCTCTCAGAAGAGCTAAATATACACAGTCATACAGAGATGCCAAAGATACACTATCCTTTGTAAAACTGTTGTGTAAGCTGCAATGATTATTGTAGAACAGCACCCTATGGCAAAATTTTTGCAAATTTTGTTCCCCAAAAGATGCTTAACTGAAAATATCTCTCCAAAGGGTCTGGTTGCATTTTGTGGTTAACACCACCTTACTATTGTCCCAGCTGCTGTAATAAAAACCTCCTCAGGGATGAGGATCCATTACTGCAAGGCACTGTAGAAAGAGCAAATGGGAGGTCCACACACAAAACCTTCTATAACCTGTGTTTGAAACAAAAAGTGACAGGGACGTACTGGAAGGGTGTAGAAGGGTGTAGAAGGATGTTACTCATAAAAAAAAAAAAAAAGGAAAAACTAAAAAAAAAAAAGAAAAAATGTATGACCTAGGTACTAATGAAATTTTATTAAAGGTTTATTTTCAAAGAAATTTGAAAAGTGCCATGAAAGGGTTATGGTGTGAGATGGCTTTGCAGTTGTCTGTTGGGTCTTAGTCACCATTGGACATAACATTGTTCCTTGCAAGAGGAAGGGATTGGAATTGAAGAACTATGCTTCATCAAGTTTAGGTTAACCTCAGGTGACTATACATCCTTAAGCCATAAGACAAACTGGTAGAAATTTTATTTTTTAACAGGAGAGAAACAGATTGAATTGAGATGTAGATCATGTAATCACATAGTAAAAAGATGGTTCTGCTTGTGGAATTAAAAAGAGAATCCTGTGGAGAAAGAATGAGTGAATAAATAGTTTGGAGGAGAACTAGGAGAAAATTGAATCATCAGGAAAAGGCAATATTTCAAGAAAAAGAGAATGGTGGCAGTATTGAAGGCAGCTGTCAGGTCACAGAGATGAAGATAGAGTACAGGTTCTGGGACTTGGCTAAGAATGGGCCATTAAAAATTTTGGCATGAGTGCCTTGAATTGATCGAGTGCAAAGGATGCAAGGCAGAACTAACAGGTCTGAGCATGGAATTGAGGGAATTGAAAACAGTATGGTAAATAAGGATAAAGATAAATGAGAATGGGAAGATAAACTGGTCTCTAGAGAAGCAAATGGGCTGAAGTGTGAGATCTTTTGTTTTTAGTAGAAAATACCACAGCAGGATTGTATAATGAAGATAGGAAAAATAAAAACTGTAGTATATGAGAAACTTAAGGCAGCAGTAACATGACAGTGAATAAAAGAATAGTCAGCAGATGTGATGAGATGTGATAAAGTGCAGAGGTTGGATGGTACTTTTCAATCAGAGTCGAGAGAGAAGAAAACAGAAATGAAAAATGAGCAAAAGAGAGGAATAAGGTCACATTATATGTTTGATAATTTTAACTTCCAGTAAACTATTAAAAATGTGTGGAAACAACAGGGAGGATGCAGAAGAATGACAGATTTAAATGTGTCTTGTGATGAAAACATGTAAAATATCATGTGTGAGAGATGAAAACAGAAAAATCAGCTATGAGGGGGATGGGAACTATCAAGGATTTATGATGCTAGTAGACTATAGATAACAGAAAGCCAAAGTGAGAGGGTCTGATTGACTACATAATATGCATTGGGCTTGGAGAGTGGAAATTCAGAAAAATGGGACAGTAGGACATGGTAGAGAACAATTATTATATTCTCTCTGCAAGAAGAGAAAAACAGCATGAAAATCTAGAGTCAGTGGACACACCATCAACTAGAAGGATTGGATTTTCCTCCAGTTGCTTCCAGAATGCACATGACCATAATGCCTGTAAAAACCAGAGGGAGTTTGGGGTTCAGTGGTTTAGACAAGCTCAAAGATCTCGGCAGGTCCCCAGTGATCATGTTCAGATGTCTGAATGCCCTTTTTTGTGTTGATCATCTCCTCACATGTGAATTTTACCCAGATAGAAATTCTGCAGCTACTCTGGCTATTCTGATCTTTTTTCTCCTTCTAATGGGAGAAATCATCATCTGTCATTTGTACAGCACTGAGAAAAGGTCGGAACAAATGTAAACAGCCTCAAAACATCTGGGTTATCTTATGACTAGAACTTCACTTGGCCTCTGGGTTACAACACACAAAAGTTCAGTTTCTCTCAATTAAGAAGGACTACTTTAAACGGCTACTTGTTCTAATTTTCCAACTATACAATTCGTACTAACTATTCAAGGAAATTAACATTAAAATCACTGCATGTATATTTGTGATAAGCAAAAGTAAAAGCATTAAATGTAGAGCTACACACAACAAAAAAATTGCAGAATATTTGGTTTTGATTTGGTTCCACAGCTTGGACCATCTCCTTCAGGGAGAATGACATTACAGAACCAGTCAGTGGAAGTCTTTTTAATATAACATTGACTCTACATGGTTTTCCCTGGAAGAAGGACAATAGTGCTTTGAAAGATGGGGACCACCATCTCCCAATAGACACTCCAACGTGCTGCCAGTGCTCTCCTATGGCAGAGGACTACTCTTGGATTATAGCAATGCAGAACCTCCTGGACAGGAAGATTTTACCAGCTGTGTACAAGAGCAGACATTCCTGTATTGCCCTTCACCACTGGGTATAGTGTGGTGCTTCTGGAAACACTACCGTATTGATGCATAAGAAAATGAGATCCAAATGCTAGTCAAGAAAGCAATTAGTAATATAACTATCTTTCCTAATGTGCAGCACTGTGAGATTCACTGTCTGAAAAGTGAAAAAGTTTCCTTGCTCAATCTCTTTTATATTTCTTCCCTCCCTCTGAAGCAGCTGTTATTGGCCAATTTACCTTGGCAAATCCCATGACCTTTATCTCATGAGAGATCTGATCTTGCTCTGGGATCATGCATTCTGTGAAAAGCTTAGCTAAACAGGTGTCATTACCTCATACCCTTTGGTTGTCCCGCTGCACTGGGGCTTAGAGGATATTAATTATTTTCATCTCTTCTGGATAATATGTAAAAATAGGCACTAGATAAAGAGGACATCCACTGAAGAGATCTATATTTATTGAGAGGATCTATATTATTAACTGAAGCAGAAAGGTACATCTTGCAATAGCATCTCTGTCCTATAAACCAGGAAAAACCCTTCCTCTGTATGCCAAACTCCATGGCAACCATTTGGTTTCCAACATCTCATCCAATATTTTGTTGATGCTAGCTTTCCTTTGAGATCGCTGCTCACTGGGTTGCATTTCTTCCTATTCAGACCCCTGTGATACCAGCTCTTCCTCTATCTATGCAACGGAGTGCAACCAATCACACCTAGGCTGCTCTGGAGTAGTTAGAAACTTGCTCAGATAGTCCTGGTCTGGAGGTTTGGCACATTCTAGGGGCAAAAAGGAAACCCTAGAACAGCAAAACAGATAAATGACCTCTTTAAATCCTGTCCTTACAAGCTATATTCTATAGCAGGGGTGTGTGAAGGGGTTACAGTCCCCTTCCTAAATTCCCAAGGTGCACAGTAGCCAGTGACCTTCATGAGCATTTTCCAACTGCAGTGATGTTTTGGGATTCACAATGTTAAAGATAGCCTGCAGATCCTTTTGGGATCATGCCTTTCATCTCTAGAGAGGTGCCTGCCCCATTCTGGGTCCTCAAATAACTCTGTGCAATTGAGTAGAGTTGAGTTAACAAAGATTTGTGAGGGGACGAGGCCGTTAATCAGCATTTTGGCTTCCTCTGCTGTCACTCAGGCCGCAAATGGTGTTGCCATCTGCTTTTCTCTGTGTTCTCATCCAGGCTACGGGATGTGCCCTTGAGAGATTGAAAAAAGAAAACAACAAACCAGGAAAGAATAAAAAGGACCAGCTTGATTTCTGGCTGCAGCTTGCTGTTTGTGCCAGTCATTGGCAGAACGCTTTGTTTGTAGGCAGCCATGGGGTGTTAAGACAAATGGCTGTTCTGCTATGGAATGTATTTTCCAAGAAAAATGTTGGGATTTAGCCACAAAACTCTCTGAAGGTTTCAAATGGTCTCCTTGTCTTCTTAGAAACACATTTTCTCCACTGGCAGAAATATATTTGCACTCTTTCCATTTGATTGAGGGAGTTCTGAGGCTGATTTTGGCACTCTTGTTTTTAGACTTAAAACTTCCATCACAAGAGGTATGATTGTGGAGATCTACATTGTTTTCAATCTTAGCAATGTTATAGCTTTTTAAGATCTGTTTAATCATGCACTTATGTAAAATATAAACAGAAGTCTTAGGAATAGCCTTTCTTGAAATCAAGTTCTCCATCTTCTTTGTCTAAACTATCATATGTGAAATGTATCAAGGTTAAGGGGGAAAAGCAACAACGAAAAAATGCACAACTTTTTGAACAAAATTCAAATGAAGCAGCTGAACAAAAAACGTTGTAAACTAACATAACTTTCCAGCTCAACTAATCCAACTCATCAAATGCTAAGATCTACAGTGAGTCAATGGTTTCAAAAGCAAACACTAGCTGAGGGAGTACATATAAAATCAGATAAGACAAAAAGAAGGAAAAGAGAAAATAATAAAGAAAATGAGAAAATAAAATCTGTGAGGACATAGATAAATTTGTTCTCTAGAGAGTTTAATTTCTATTATTATTTTTATTATTATTATTAATATTATTTATTTAATGAAATTTTCTTTATGCATTTCAGTTCTGATGTATTATGATCTGGGTTTAGAGATATGATACCACTTTCTTTTCTTGTTTTTGTGGGAATTGACATTTATTCTACAATATAATTACAACATGAGCTTTATATAAACTTGGAGATTTTTTTCTTTTCTCACTCTACTTTTTTCATATATTACTGCCCTCTGTGCTGCATAGAGTTGAAAGGTAATTTTCTTTGTGTGTGTGCAGACATTGATCTCTGCTTAGCCAGTCAAGCCCTATTGAGTAACCAATATCCTGAGATCCCTGCTTAGTGATTTACCAGAATCCTTTCTCTGACTGCTTTGAACCAGGACCTTGAATGTCAGTCTCTTCAGCCCAATGTGAGATACCATGACCAGCGAGTTCCCAAATCTTAAACACCTCTAATTTTTCAATACTCTAATTTTTGAAAGTAATTCAAAGTTAATTTATATCAGGCTTTAGCTATACAACATGGGAGCTCCCAGGTTACTTAAATTCATATCTCTTGTTTTTCCTTCTCTCATATTAACTCTTCAGTTTACCAAAACCTTAAGCACGGTATTTTCTGCACAGCACTACGACAATGAGATTGCTTCGCCTGGAAGGAAAATTTCAGAAAAAGGGGAAAAAAACAACCAACATGCCAAACAAAAAACCCCAACCCTAGTTATTTTTAACCATTTTAATTTTTTAAAGGTAATATTATAAATCAAATTTTCATCTGTTGCAAAGTTGTCTAGACTGAAAATACGATTGTTGCCCATTCCTGAATTAACATAACTGACACAGCACTATCAAGAAATAAGATGAGGAGGAAGAAGTTTTAAATTAATAGCTTGCTACATTATGTGCTGCTGTAATCCTCACTTTTTGAAATAATTGAGCAACGATGAAGGCAAAATTCAACTGAGGAGGAAAAAAATTCCTTTATAATGTGTGAACATTGAGGTACCACCAATGTAAGCACAATTTCAAGTATATAGTTGTTCTAAACTCACCCATCAAACTAAACTACTGCTGATTATTAAAATCAAGGCTGACACAAAGGCACATGTTGAATTTGTTTTCCATATGGATAGTCACAAGCACTTAAAATTTTAAGTATTTTCATAATCTTAGCCTTAAAGTTCCTCTTGGAGGAAGGAGCTGGAATTAAATCTTTGCAGCCTTCAGGTAGGCACCATAATGACATTTTAAGGTGTGAAGCAAATGCACATCACTTTTCAGAAAAGATATGAGAAAGGGAAAAAAGAAGAAGGTCCGACTAAAATCCTGGGAAAGGTAAGTCACTCAAGTTGAATAGTGGCTTTCAGAAAATCTAAGATTCTCTTCAGATGAGGAAAACTGAATACAGGTGTTTGCAATCAATGTAAGAGACATAGTATGATAGACCAATAGAGGCTTGTAATTGAAAAGCAGTTTTTATACACTTCATACCTTGTTCCTCAAACACATTAGAAGTAAAAAAATCTTGCAGAGGGTCTCTAGAGTCAATAGATAATAAAGGTACAAAAGGAGCACTTGGAGAAAAAAGGGTGAACCAGAAAACGAAATTAATTTTCTGCCTTTATATTCATTGTGGAAGAGCTTGAGGAGGTTCCTACACTGGAACCCTTCATTACTGGCATTCACCGAAGATCTGAATCAAATTGAAGTGTCAATAAATTTTACAGAGCAAACAACAAAATTGGACAGGGACAAATTGCATCAATAAGCACTTACCTAAGAATTCAAAAAGAGTTCAAGGACCAGAAACTGAACAACTCTTAGTGGCATATAAAGTGTCCCTTAAACCCACCTTCATATCTGAGAACAAGAAAGTAGAAAATACAAATAAGATGATAAAGTTTCAAGAAATATACTATGAATTATCCAAAAGTAAAATAAAACCATCAAATCAGGAGTGTATCCATTTTTTTTGAAAGAAATTCCTTAATATATATGACAAACTTTGCTGAAAATACAGCTCTAAGGTTGTAAGAGCAAAAGACCGTGGCTGCAAAGGTTGATCTTATGGTACTGCAAAACTGGATCTGGGCAACAAAATGGATAAATATAATTCAAAATAGGTAAATATTATGTAATGCAAATGGGTGGAAAAAATGGTTATTTTGCATGTAAAGGGAGGGGATCTTCATTGAGCAATGTAGCTGGTGTCTGAGATCTTGAGGGTACGATGTGTAGTTTAGCTGCTTTCTATAGCTCAGAAACAGTGAAAAAAAGAAAATAACATCATGGAAGTTATTAGAGAAAGAATAGAGAAAAGATAGAAAACATTTATGTTTCTGCATAAATCCAAGCCACTCAGTTCTCATGCTCCTCTACAAAAAGGTTTAAAGAAGGGCAACAAAGATGAAAAGGAATATTGAATACTGTTCTTACTTTGACTGAGTAGACAAGGACTTGTCCTAGTGGAGAAAAGACAGCTGAAGGAGGATTTGACAGAAGAATGGAAAATCATGCTTGGCAAAGGAAAAAAGAGATTGATTATCCAGCGTCTCTTCCAGTACAAGAACTAGGAGACATCAAATGCAATTAGCTGTGAACAGATTAAAAAACAACAGAAAAGCAGCTTTTCCTACATCTCGTGTTCGAGCTGCAGAGCTCCTTGCTGCAGTACATTGTGGATGCTAAAAGTTAGGGAAACCAAAGAGAAACAATTCACAGGGAAGAAATACATCAAGGTGTGATAAATAGATCCTATCACCTCTGGCTCTAGAAGTACCTGATATGTAAGGTTTTGGAGACTAGGTTGAGATATAATATAATATATATTATAATATAATATAATATATTATAATAAGGATATAATAATAAATAACCCATCCTTAAACAAAATCTTTCTTGAGCTCTTGACTTCTTGCTGTGTTAGGAAAAAAAAATATTTTCATGGGTATTTCTGTACAAGGCAAGTGATTCAAATATGCCTATTGTTAAAGCTGGAGGGAGTGAAAGAAAAGTATAAGCACTATAAGAACACAGTATTTTAATTTCACAAAGATAGCAAGGCAAAAAATTATGTAATTGTTTAAAATTAAATATTAATTAAAATAATATTAAAAAATGAAGATATAGTTGACCACTTTTACATAAAAAAAAATTTCAATGAGGACTGAAAGTCCTACACCCCACAATATGAATTTAACCAATTCTTTCTCATCAGTTAGAATCCAAATCAAAACTAACCCGTTCTAATAAGTTTTACAAGCTTCAGAACAGAAGAACTGTCTTCATCTATTTCAAGGGCACCCAATATGTTCCAGGGTCTGCTCTGTTTCACAATAGCTAAATAATTAAAGTTATCCTCTATTATTGTCAGACTCTTTTCTTTTACTGACTTTCTTAGGGGGCTGCAAAACATTCATCAATCCATTGCCGTCCAACGAAAGATGTTTCCTTTCACTGGCATCATTCAGAAGGAAGCACTAAGGTTCCTGGATACCTTAAGAACTTTATTCATACACATCATTCTGGAAATCTGATCATTTAACATGAATGATGGTACGGATTTTTTTCCAACTGGCTTTAAGCACTGAAAACCCTAAAGCTGAGAATACCTGTTTCTACACAGGAAAGCCTACAAAGCTACGCAGAACAGGTTTGGTGCACAATACACACAAAAAATGAAAGCCCTTCTCCAATTTTCGTGAACAAAGCACTCTAAATAGTCAAGAGTCCAAAGGCATCAATGTGCTGTTAGGCTCTGGAACAGCTTCAATAATGTAAGAGTTAAGTAAATTGTTTAATGGCTTCCTTTGCTATAAAGGAAACATAATTGCAGCTCCGCTGGGTAACACATTGAATAGTCATGATAAAAGCTTTCTTTCTGCTTTGTCTACTGTACCATCTGCTCATTCCTTCCAGAACTTCTCTCTGGCAAGTGACCCACTCATTGCAATACAGCTTGCCAGATAAGTGACATTGCAGCATACTTTGTTTGTGTGTGTCTGTGCTTGCTTAAATCTATAAATATTCATAAAAATGCTTTTTAATGAAATTAAATAGACAGCAACACACCACTTATTTGTATTTTCTGTAGTGAATCTGTAGTGAAACAGATTTCTTGCATTTTCTGTTAGAAAAAAACCAACACAAAATATAAATAACATTTTTAACTTGGAGTTATAGACTGAGGGTCTTGGTAGATTTTCTAAGAGTCCAGGGCTACGCTTGGGAAATTTTGGGTTCTCTTAATCAAACTGACTAAAATTTGTGGGTCGGGGAAACTAAAGGGGAGGGAGCTACTTCGGTGCTAAATTATAAAACAGATTAATTGTAATCTGGAGATTAATTCAGTATACATAAAGGTGCCCTGGAGAACAAACACCTGTTTGGAGGGTTACTAGTGTACATAGAGATGTGATTACTTTTGTCAGTGGGCAGCTGGACAGGTGATGACATCCTACTTTCTAAATTATTCTGAATTCTTTGAATACCATTTGTTAATATCAACCTTGTCAGACAATAATAGATGGAAAAGCAATACAGTTAGTTAATAAATTGTATTTTCTAAACAAACTTCTTAAAATGGCAAACTCCTCAACCACCAGGAAATTGTTAACAATTTTTTCTTTACCGAGTACCAGGGAAGGCTTTAATAAATGTATCAATATGTTGTTGACATTTCTCTAAAATCCTTTGCCAGCCACCCTGAATATCATGGGTCACTATTCTTACAAACATAGATATGCTGTCTGAATTCTGCAAAGCAATACTTGCAATGTGTACATGAATTTTGAGCAGGTGTTTGGTTTGACTCTGATTTCTCCCCTTTTTATTCTTTATTCATTTACGCTCTTAGAAGTTTTTGTGTTTTGGAGGGGTTTTTTTACAGAAATATTTGAATAACTGTGCAGCATATACCTTTATAAGCAAAAAATAGTTCGTCTTATGTGATTTCTCACTCTGTTTTGTTTACTTCTGTTAGATTTTTTTTATCTGAGTTTCAATCACGCCAAGGCAAAAGTAGAACTTACTCCATGCTGTGGGTGTCATATTCATATGAATAATATCTTGTGAACATTCAAAGTGAACA
The DNA here is from genome assembly GCF_001715985.3 of Manacus vitellinus. Taxonomy (NCBI): domain Eukaryota; kingdom Metazoa; phylum Chordata; class Aves; order Passeriformes; family Pipridae; genus Manacus; species Manacus vitellinus. The sequence continues at coordinate 1,338,169 of NW_021939632.1, forward strand.
AAATTCAGGCAGAATTTTGATTGGAAATGGTGAGCTCCAAGAGTCTAACAAATGTTTTCAAAATACTGCTTTGGGTCACAATGAAATGAGTGAGTCCATCTACAGTAGGCACATCCACATGCCAGTTGCTTTTCTTATGAAAGCCATGAATCTTATGGGATGTTTTATATGTGGAAGTCCTTTTCTATGGATGAGTTTCTGGGTACCTCTCTGAACAAAGTGAGCTCTGTCAGGGCCCTTTCTGCCCCTGACTATGATAAAATTGAAAGAATGAAGAGCAAGATTATTTTCATTCATCTGTAAAAGGAATATATTCCTCTGGATCATGATGAAGATAATTATTATTATAACCCCTCCAAGGAATAATAGGATATGCAGACACAAATAATTTATATTCCCAGTACAGTGATGACTTAGGCAATGTAACCCAAAATACTAACACTATAAACCCTGACTGAAGAGAAATCCTTATGATTCATCATTTACATGACAACAATTCATTTATGCTGATTCACTGACTAAAACAAAGGAAAATGAATAATATATTGCTTCTTCATCAACAGCCTGTTTTAACAGAAGCTCAGAATATAAGAGAAAACAGCCTGTTTGAATAAAAATTTCTGAAAGAGAAGTGAATTGCTGTGGTTTAAATGCCAGAATTACTTATTTTTCCCTTATCTTCCTTCTAATGTGTCTAAATATTTCATAGGGTAATGTTGCATTGCATGTTCATAATCATATATAGGAATGCATTTAAGAGTTCAGGAAATTGGAACCTTCCACTTCAGGCAGTTGAGAGTAGCTAAAGTGCTACTGTAATTCATTTAAAAACTATTTGGCTTTGACAGATTGCATTATTTTTCCTCATTTGAGCATTCAAATTATCTGATGGGAAGTTAGTAAAACATATTGACAAGTGCCAAGTGCATGGACTCTCTCATATGGGGTCTTTATTTGAGAATCATGATATAATTCCACTAATTCTATATTTTGTGGTATAGTAGGTGTTCAAGTTCTGAAATGTAAACCAAACATAATGTTCCAGGCCTTTTAGGTTCACTGACCAGAACATGGGTCTCTGTGATCTATTCTTAGCAGCAGCAGCTGAATAGAGACAAATTACACTTTTCACATTTTTTAAAATGCTACATCATCTGTGCTTTGATATGATAATTTAGTGAGGAGCTTTTAACTACTCATCAACTAGAAATGTGACAGGATTAATAGTTATGTTTTTTTGTGGCATTCTGCTAAGTACCATGTTACTGATTTAAGGAATGCAGCTTTTATGGAGTTCATTATGTACCACTCACCATTTACAATAACCAAACATGTTGAAGGAATTTTTGACAGCACTTTTTCAATGGCCATACTATGAACAATGAAGTTTCTTGGGCTATTTTTTACTGGGAACCTTTGAGACCCACCATGGGTGGGTCTGAATCACAGAAATAAAACAAAACAAATTAAATCAAAAAGTTTGACATGATGTGCCCTAAACTAGAAGATGAGAAGAATTGAATACCTTACCTGACTGGACTGTGAGATTACCAAAGAACATAGGTAGGTATTGATTTAAGGTGACAAGTAAATGTGATATTTCCCTGGAGTACTCCTTCAGGTACCTTGGAGACTTTCTCAGCTGGATGTATTTAGGAATAAATGCTGTATTCCACCATGAACCAGTCCAATTTACTACTGAAGTCATGTAAACATTCAGCCCCCTATGATGACCTTCATCTTGGAGATCCAGGATGTCACACTGTTGGGTACCTGGAAATGCTTACAGATACCGGTCTTAATATAGAATATTGAAGTACCATTTGGAGAAACTTAAACTTGCTCTGAATTAGAAAGGTAAGATGTCCAAAACAGCACAGCCAAATTGCCATGACCTTCCAGTCAGCACAATATATGCAATATATGACCTATATTTAGAGTTAATCTAAGTATTAGATTAGGCAGCTGGGTCATATGAGACACTCTTATTTCTGCTTTCTCTAGATAATGAGAGAAAACAATACCTAGATTAATCCCATTTGGACAAGACTAATCTTCAGGTATGAAAGAGACCACACTGAAATCCTTCCTGGTAGACATGTGGAAGTTAACAGAACTCCATCAGTTCACTATAAGAAAGAAGGTGGCCATCGTTCCTGTGGACTTTCTACAAGCAACACACGATTTCTGCCACATGGACCTTCAACATACTTATTCCACAGATTCTTAAAAAGCAATGACAATCAAAATGCTTTTAAAGCCATGCTATGTGGAAAAACTATGACAATCATAGTTTCCTCTGTGCTTACATACACAGACACACATATACTCCCATTTTGGGAGGGCAAACAAAACACTCTCACAGTTTCAACCATTTGTTGCCTAAATTTTTTGTCATTGGACAAAAGATCTGTGAACATTTTTGTGATTCCTTCAAAATCAGTAAATACCAAGGATGATTTCAATGTCAGATATATGTTCTTTAAACCTGACAGCTCTAGAATTCTCCACATAGTGAAAACATAACGAAGCAGAATGTGAAATTCAATTTTTGACTGGCACTGGGCATACTTGGTTGGGTTTTTTTGTTGTTACTGTACAAGTAATATACCATTACAAATGTGCTGCTAAATATACAGAAGTTATTTGAACAATCTGTTTATATAACCTTTATATAAGCAATTTTTAAGACAACAATTTTCAAGCAATGCACTCCCAAAGATAGGTTGAGTGATGTGATGTATATATTCTTCACTCAAGATGGAAATATATTTTTCTTGATGTTTCTTCCCCATTGTATTTGGCCTATGAAGTTTCCTGCAGTTATCTGGAGCCCTATTGAAGTTTGTAATATTACAAAATCATCGAGAAACAAACTGGTGAGTAGGCAAAAAATAACTTCCTTTTGTCAGATGTCTTGGCACTCAATCACCTGTTACTACTAATACTGTATTTATAAAGTTTCTCTTTTAGAAGCAAGGAGGAATTAGTCATAAAGCCTATAAGAACTTTCTCAGGCAGTTCAGCACACGATTGATTTGGATGATGCAATTGAGAAAGCACTGACATACATTGCTGAGAAAATGTGCTCTATTTCCAAGGCGAAGTCAGATGCACTTGTTGAGAAATCTTAAACCTATCTCCTTTTTTTTTCCTGTCATATTATGCTGTTATGATTGATTAAAACTACTCTGCTAATTCTCCAGAAGAAATCCATCAGGGCTACCTAAAAGGGGAAATTGTTTCGTTTATTTATTTCTTCATGGAAATGGTCATTCTAAGCCAGCTTCCACTCGTATTTTTCATATATTCAAACACAATTTTTAACATTTCATATGACTTTCTTTCCTTTTAATGGCCTGCTTGCTAGAAAGTCTCAAGTTTTCCTTTTAGAAATATCTGAACAGCAGATAATGAGGTGAATATTAATTAGTTTTATAGCAAAGAAAATTACATTGCCAATCATTGTTACTGACTAATGGGTGATGAGGTAAAATTACAGTAAGATAAATGATTATTCTAGCTAACTAGCACATATTCTGTTCTGCAATGCATGATTTTCAAAAATAGACAAAATGGTAATGCAGAAAAAAAGGTGCAATACCTGAAGAATTTAATTTCACAAGTTTTCAAGAAAGATGAAGATGAAAAATAAGTGAAAGTGAATGAATAATTGAGGAAATGCTGGAGAACAAGATATTGCTATTTCTTTTTGTTTCTGGACTTTATTCAATTTTCTTTAGTATCTTTTTCTTACTCAAGAGTGCAGGTGTGGAAAACAAATAACTCCATATCTTGCCTGAAGGTTATGAAGACCTTTCAAATAAGGAAGGATAGGAAAGTGAAGGCATTTGGACATGGGCTACAGCAGCTTCTCCAAAAAAATAATAGGGAGAAGAGACAGGAATACCAGCATCAGCCTTAAACAAGGCAATAAAAGGTCTTAAGAATGTCAGCTCTAATTATTGTCAGTGGCCATCTTAATAAGAGCTTCAGTGTGACTGATATGCACCACTCCCATCACACTGAGCAGAGCTCTCTGTGTCAAAAGCTTCCCAGGATATCTTTGGTGGTGTGGATCAAACTGAGAAAATTAATAAATATATCACTGAGATATATGAAGCCTGAAGATGTGTATCTGCCAATGTTTGGGAGAGCTCTGAGGTTATGAAATACAGTGATGAGCCAAAGCAAGTGGCAGAGAGATGAATAGAATGTAGTTACCAATAGATAATTAATTATGTAGGTTATAAAGGAGTGTTTCAAGCTTTTTAAAGGAAAACTCTTACCTGTCTTTATTGATTTGAGGTGATGCACAGCTAGGGCTGGATCCAGTGGCTGTTGTGTGGGCACCCTATTGGAAAAGCATGTCATCTGCCACAGCAGGGGTGACATGGGATGTACAGGAGCTCTATATCCTCCTTGAACAGCACGTGAGGACCAGGCAGAATACACCCTGCAGAACCATAAATGGCCTGTTTTTAAACCTTGCTCTTCTACTCCACTGCACAGTGTGCAAACTGCTAAGATTGATAGCAACCTGTAGACCAGACTGCCCTGAGAAAAAGAAACCCACCTAGCAAATCCCTCATCAAATCCACCTACCTACGTGGTGAGGCAAGGCTCAGCATGTCAGATCTGTGGACAAGATGGGACTTAAAGAGAGGTTCTATTCCAAGAAATATTAATATCAGCCTGTTTAAAGGAATTACAGGTATAATGTCTAATGTTAATATTCCAACTGCATTATAGGTCTGCCAGCACTGGAAGATGGATTGTGTAGCAAAATAAATTTTTAAAAAGGGGGTATCTTTTTGTGTGGGAGCCAAAAAAGCTCACAGTGGAAAACTTGTAGGAGGATAGAATTTTTCTTTTCATGCTAATAGATATGGCATTATATAAAAAGTTTCTAGGGAGCAGTTTATAAAGCAGTTACCCAAAAAATATTTTGAGTCAGTGAACAGATAGTCTATCTGAAATGAGCTTGCATGTAACAAGAAAAGCCACCAACACTGTCAAGAGAAAAAGTACTTCTCAGTGCTCATCTTTCAATCAAAATTAGAGGCAATTGCTTTCTAGAGACAGTAAGTCACCTGCTCAGAAAGTGGAACAGACTGTGAAGCATCTGACTTTTCCACTAGAGGGAAGAATTGTTTTCAATGAAAGATGTCTCTTCTCCCCACCCATCCTCCTTGGAGGCAGGATGGTCACTTTTGCCCCATTTAGCACCTTGCTTTTACTCAGCACTTGCTGTGGCTGTGGCAAGAGCAGTGTCCTCCAAGAATGCAAAGTTTTAGAAGGTGGTTGCAAATGAAGAGGCATGCACTAGACTCACAGCATGATTTATGAGAAATTTTGGTCTGCAGTGTGGCTGCCATCCACGGTCCATAGATTTCCCCAGGGCAAAGGAGAAAATAAAGCCTAAACCTACAGTCATCCTCTGAGGCCTATAAAGTCTTCAAAGGGTAAGGGATTTTGCAAACAGGGAATAATTCAAACTGTGTATGACATTTTCCTAATGTCATTCCCATAGACCCAAGACTACAATTACAATCCCTGTGTTTCCAGTCCCACTGTGTCAGCAGAAGCTGATCTAGATAGTGTATACAGCACAATATATTTGCCATTTCAGTCCTTCTCACAGGGCAGCTTTATCCAGATTCAGATTCTCTCCATCCTTTTCAAGTTTCACTCACATAGTATGTTCTCCTGGATCCTTTTTCTACAGTCTTTCTTTCCTTCATTATCACGCTTTGTTTCTTAACAAACTGTATTTCAGGTCTGACCATTAATTTTGGCTGCCAGCAAAGGATAATAAATGAAAAACACAAAACACAACCCTTTGCCTAACACTCTGCACATCATCAACAGGAAAGGAGCCAAAAGCAACGTGTCTCTTTCCATAGACAACCTTTCTCGTCATGCCCTGCGTGTGGTACCCTACTGAGACTTTAACTGTTGCAAGAGATGCCAGATCATAATTACATTCAAACTGAGCTATGCTACCTGTAGAATTATTTTTTCATGTAAAATCTTTCCTTCTTTTGTGACTGTTTCCTAGGAGCTCCTCTGCCCCTCCAAATACAAGGAAAAAGAGCAACAGTAGTGAAAAAGAAAAACAGTAATGGAGATTAACCAATTCCCCATGGAACCGTCGAGCCTTTAAATTCTGAGGCTCTGAATAACCTGATCTAGTAGATATCCCTGCTCATTGCAGGGTGGGTGGACTAGTTGGCCTTTAAAGGTCCCCTCCAACTCAAACTATTCTTTAATTCTATAGTTTATGCAAACTGGCATGACACTATGGTGGGGGGACCTTCCAGGTCCCAGGAAATATGGATCTGCAACAGCTGGCTGTAGATTCTGTATGTGTGGAAAAGGAATACAAACTAAACTGCACTGGTGCAAAGGATTTACGAGCAGGAGTCTGAGATGGATTCGTTTTGGCAAAACAGTTATCAGTGGTTTTGGCAGGGAAGCTTTTAGCAGTGCACTGAATGTGGAACATTTTCCATAACCCCAATTCTTACCAAAAGAAATATATTTTTTTTAAAGCCTATTTGTTAAAAACTACATTTAAGTCCAATTTTCTAATAAAAAAGTTTTCCTAATGTTGTTCCTTAATTAAATCAGCGTAGTTCACGATCTGAGCATACAGCCCATTGCTTTGGAGTTGCTTGTTACTAGAATCTCCAAAAGGCAGTGGAGCTCAAATTCCAATACTGTGGTTTAAAGCAATGAAACTGAAAGCACAAAAGACATGAACAAATACATAAGTACCACCTTCTTTTCAAGGACATATACTTACCCCCTATTCAGTTGCCTTCTCAGTTTTTCTTTGCTTTTTATATCAAAGTTGTAGGGAGCTTTTACAGTGTTTTTGACAGACTTCCTAAAAGAGATCATGACTATAAAGGGTTAGATAAGCTACATTGCATAAGCTTCTTTATTACATTAGCAAGTGCAAAATAGAATCTGTCTACACGACTGACTGAACCTCATCCCATTTCTGAAATAATTTTCTGAGGTATAACAGAGGATCTAATTGTTTGCACTGGATTTTATAACACAGTGCTTATGATATTGCAGATGCATAATTATTAGCTATTATAGAGCAATTACACTACCATGAAAGTATAGTAATTCTCCTTTTTCAGAATAAACCATGGAAGATTTCATTGCATTTACAAATCTGAACTAAAGGGAGGAGGAGATGTATAGTTATGCCAACATTTGAAACAGACGACTGAAACTTCTCAGTGGAGCCAGACTGCAGATAAGTTCCCTGGTCTAGTTTAAGTTCCTTAGTCCTAAGGAGCTGTCTGATGTATAAGAATGCTTCACATTTTTCAACACTCATGACATTTGACTTTACTATGAGTATAGAGTGGCTATTCTATACAAATGTGACAAGATATACTCTAATGACAGTATTAGACTGCTGAGAAATTAAATTACACTGCAAGATTATTGGTGGAAAAAAGGCAGTAAATCCTCATCCAGCTGAAATCACTGGTAAAAGTCTCATTCATTTCATTTGGGCTGGGATTTTTGCCCAGTCTCTTGTCATATCTTGCGTGGTTCAGAACCAAGGTTCTATTCCTCAGCTTCACCATCACTGATAAAACACACAAATACCTACATATTGCTTATTCTGCATACTAAATAATAATACTTATTTATTCTGCATTCAGAATGGTAATGATTCAGAATGGTAATGATTCGGGACTTTAATAGTTGTCACTGCCTAGTTTTGTTTATTGTTTCTTTTCTCAGTTTAAGTGACTGTATTGCCTCCACTGAAAAATGAATCCCTGCCTCTGCTCATGAATGCCTATAGGCCCCTTCTTCCCTTTCCATAAATTCTTGTGACTTCAGCATCACTGGTCTAGACTGTGATGGATAAATTGTGCAGTCACTTCTGTTAAGGACTAATGCACATTCCAACCTCTTTCTGACAGGTTTCTGAACAGAGTATAAATTGTTTGCTTTGGTCTCTTTCAGGGCAATATTCATTCTGATCTAAATGGGCAATGTTAATTCTGTTATTATCACAGTTTTGATATTTTTTAATCCAACACACCACACAATCAAGCTAAGAAGATGAAATTATATAACCAGGGGAATCCATTACCATTAATAAATACTCAAATCCCAGTATGCAAAAAACCCTAGTGACCTGATCCAATACTTATTAAAGAACTCTCCCTCTTTCCCTGCCACCACCCACCCATTCCCCAGATACAGCATCTGCTTTCACAGCATCACAAGCGGAGCTTTTCTCATTGCAGAGAGTCACTTGCTGCTGAGCAGTACTCAGCAAGGGAACCCTTGACAGGTTCCTAAATCTGCACAAAAGATGGTCCTGTAGTTCTCTTAAGTCAGGTCTACTCAGTGCACTCATGAGTTACAAGATCAGCTGCAAGGTGCTGCACCTGGGTGTAATCCCTGGTGTCAATATAGACTGGGGGATGAAAAAATTGAGAGCAGACTCACCAAGGAGGACTTGGGGGTGCCAAAAGCAGTGTGACCAGCAGGCTGAGGAAGGTGATTCTGCCCCTCTACTCCACTCTCTTGAGACTTCATCTGGAGTACTGAATCCAGCTCTTGGGGCCTCAGCAAAGGAAAGACAAGGACCTGATAGAGCCGGTCCACAGGAGGGCTATGAAGATGATCAGAGAGCTGGAGCACCTCACCTATAAGGACAGGCTGAGGAGCTGGAATTGTCCAGTCTGGATAAGAGAAGGCTCCAGGGAAACCTTATTGCAGCCTCTTAATACTTAAAGGGGGCTTGTAAGTAAAATTGGTACAAACCTTTTAATAGGAGCCGTTGTGATAGGACAAGGAGTAATAGTTTTAAATTAAAAGAGACTAGACTAGACATAAGGATAAAATTTTTTATAATGAGGGTGGTGATCACTGGCACAAGTTGCCCAGAGAGGTGGTGGATGATCCATGGCTGGAACCATTTAAGGTCAGGTTGGTCAAAGCTCTGAGCAGCCTGATCTAGTAGATGTACCTGGTCATTGCAGGGGAGTTGGAGCAGGTGACCTTTAAAGGCCCTTCCAGCCAAACTGTTCTATGATTCTGTGCCAACCCAAACTTGAACAAACTGGTGAGGCAGATTCTGTCTCACACCTGAGACAGGAACAACTCCAAAATAGCTTGAGACTATAATCTTGATATTTTCACTGCTTTGAGAAGCTATCTGGGATTCTTACTCATTTGGAAGTAGAATCAGCCAGCTGGGAGACAGCAGGGGATCAAATTGTTCCTGGTGTTTTCTCATGATATCTAAGTTAGTGTAAATTTCATCCTGACCTGGATCAGGTTTGCAATACTAAGATAGTGTCATTCAGACTCTCAAAGTGAGAACTTCCCCCCTCACCCCCCATTTTCTTTGCTTAAATACTTAGTAAAGCATTTACCCTTAATACAAAGTGTTTCATAGAATACGTTTCTATCTATATATGCTCCTGCATTTGGAAAACAGCTTTAAAAGACTACTGGCTCCTCTCCTATCTGTTTTTCCTGTATTGCCTGGTGCTTGTAACTGATAAGAGCACGCTCTAAGCTCTGGGATTCATCCCATTCCATTACAACTTTCATTGAGATGCTGTGTCTCTATGTTTGCAGTTGTAATCTGATAGATTTTAAATTAACAGTATCAGAAAGAACATTAATTTGTCTGTGGATGCGGTGTTATTAGGAATAATGGTATAATATTATCAGATGCTCTTTTTTAGTGCTCATGTTTGTGAACTGAGCAATTATGAAAATATTTAAATAATGAATGTAATTACCTATTAAAATGATTATGGTGCATAAATATTTATATTCCCATCAATGATTCCTCAAAGGTATAGCCGTAAATATAAAGAAAACCACATGTATATTGTACATGCAAAATCCTGTACCTCGTTCCTCAGCTGGTTTAATCATCACTGTGTGAGTGCTCTCAGAGGGATACCATTCAGCAGGAGCTGAGGAGCTGGCTTTTTCAATCTGCACTAGTTATTTCCGTGCCTTGTTTTTTGACTGACTGATGTTAGATACCAGAGACCACAGTGATTTTCAGACAGCAGGTTCCAATCCTCTCTGGCAATATCAGGCACCTCTGTGGGTGACATTCTGCCTTCCTGCAAGTCAAGTAGATTTTCCCCTCTTACTTCAGTAGATCTGGATTCTCCATAAAGATACCACTCAGCACTTAATGCTTGCCCTTATTTTCAAAAGAGTAACCATACTAAATTATTGCTTTGGGTTTGTACTGTGACCAATGTGGAAAAATGCAAAAGTGTAAAAAGGGGTTAAACTAGAGTGGGAGTTAATTCTAGATGCCTAATTTCATAAACAAGATTTGAAATTCACAAAGAGAACTCTAAATGAATATTTTTTCATGTCTAGCATCTTTGATTTCCTCCAAATCCAGCTTGATTGTACATTGTTCTTAAAAAAAGGGGGGAAAAAGGTGACATTGGAATTGTGCAGGGAGCATAAAGTTTAAAAGTTAAACGTAGCATACTTCAGTTGGAAAATCAGTGATGATGAGATGGTGCCTAATTTCTTTTTAGCTCTGAAATGCTACAAACCATTTTATTAATTCCCTGCTATACACTGCATTACCATATGTAAATAATTGCATTAACCCCTGTGCTCTCCCACCTTGTATCATATCACAGAGAAGAGCAGACTGACAGAAAAGTCACAGCAGGACATAACATTGCGGGGTGAAGAATAGCAGTTGATTTCTAATTAAGAGTCAGGAGTCTTAGATGACACATTATTACTGGAGCTGAACAAGGGTAAAAGATGAATGTCTAATATAACAGTGTGATAGCTTACAGTGAGGTACAACAGCAATGCCCTGATAAGGTACCCTTCCTATTCCAAGGGTTTACATTAGTTTTTGTGAATCTGGAGGACATGGAACATGTGTATGTGCAGGTATTTGTGCATTTTGAGGGAAGGCTGACATATATTTTGAGGTTAACCACTATTAGCAGCATTTAAAGAGAAGCCCTATAATCACACCCCCAGTCTGCTTTCTATCTCAGGACCAGAATTTGGTTATGGGTCTTTAAGATTGGCTTTTTCTTTATTAGATGTGTCACTATGTCCAAAACTATTTTGGTTTTGTGCCTGCTCTCTGTAAGTGGTTCTAATTCTCTCCCTTAAGGATTTATATATGCCTATGTGTGTGTTAATTAACCTGTGGGTAATTCAATATACGGATAATAAATGGTTTTCAAGGGAAAATGTTGCCTCTTTATCTATGTAATCATAAGTTATTTTTAATAAATACACAAGCACTTTGTAAATATCATCTTTTCAATGCTCCAGTAACCTACTACTTCCCATTCCCAAGAAGAACTTTGAGGAAGAAGGGTGTTATCTGATTTATCAAGCTAAAATTTAGTAGTAAAGAAATATCTGAGATTTAGTAGTAAAGAAATAGATGAGAACTGTGAAGTGAATCTTTACAAATATTATGTAATAAATGATGATACTTTTTCAGAAGGTAAGAGAAATATCTGGCATAACTTGATAAAGATCCAGAGCTATTCTTTAGCTTGCAGCACAATCTCTCCCAGGGTACAGCATTCAGATTCCAGCTGTAGGTTGTGACAAAGACTATCTCGTACTACTGAAATCATATTGTCATTTGTTGTTTGGGAGGAATAAAAACAGGACTGTTAAATCCATTTTTCAAAAAACATCCAAAACCTAAAGATGCTAGGGAAGAGTACAACTGGACCTTTTTTTTCCAGTGAGTTCAAGGTAAAAATTCCCATTGATTTAAATGACGAATCCAAACACAAGAGGGAAAACATAAGTCTTGTATTTAACCTCCCGTGCTTACTGGCTCTGCTGCAGAATATTATCAGAATCTTTTGTGCATCATTTAGGGAGCATTTACATTTCATAATATATCTACAGTTGGAAGTTTAGTTTCTTACTTAAGAAATGGGAAAAGCATGGATTAATATTCTCTTAGCCAGTGAAAGGATTGAACTCCTACCACCTTTTCTAATGTTCTATAGGCTGTGTTTATAAGGGAGGAAAAAACAGTTAAAAGTCTTTCTTCAGGTGTTCGATAGGGCCTCACCTCCTTGACCCTGACTACAGTACCTTAAATATAAGATTTTAAATTTATATTATACCCATTTGGCCCTTGTTTCATACCCTGCATAGCTGAGTTGGACTGTCTGCCAGTTCTGTTGCACGTTCTGACCCAGCCACACCACAACACCTATTGGTGTGGGAATTCCTCACACAGAGCTAAAATACCCACCCTCTCCATATAGGATGCATCATGAACCACAAAAAAAATGCTGATTCTGACATAAAGAAATTGTACTTAATTTTGAAGAATAAAGGTGAGGACAGGCACGAAGCAACAATTGGAAAACAGGAATTGGGAATACAGGATACAGCATTGCAACAGCTTATGGTACTTGTGAAAACTGTAACCTCAGAGCACATTTTTAATTTTTTTTTCTTATAAAATATGATTATGTAAATATTTATAAAAAGTGAGAAAAATACCACGGTGATAAAATTCTTAGCCCTATTTTCATGCCAAGTAGAGACATTTCAAAGACAGACAAGGCAGCAAAAAAAAACCCTCCAAAGATTCACCATTAGATAAGCTCTGCAGGAGAGTTAAGATCTGTTCCCACAGATACAGCAATTTGGTTTGTAGATTTCTCTGAATGTGTAATTGAAAAAAACCCCTTTACAGGTCATAAGGCCTTAGATATTTTTAGTGCTTTTCAGTTTTTGTGAAGCTGATTGGGAGTTTACTTTAATACTGACCTAAAAGGATAAAGAAAAACATATTTGGTATCCAGTTTCAAGTTTACTTACCTTATTAGTTATAGATTTAATTCTGAAGGACAGTGAATAAAATTTATTCTTTTTAAGCAAATAGATTGTTTTAATCAGTAGCCTACTCTATCTCCCTTTTAAAACAACACTAAATATGTACATATGTATGTTTAATGTACATATCCATTGCTGCTATCTAATTTGGATGTGTATGTGGATTCCCTAACTCATTTTTATGTGATATTTGTTTCTGTTCCTAGTTAAAGCCACGCTTCTTGGTGCAAGGTGCACTGTTATAGTAACAGATGGCTTATTTCAATTCATAATGACTGGGAAAAATAACAATGAATCATGTAAGCAAGAACAAGCACTTCACTTTCTCTACAAGTTACTCAGTGCCTGCCAATTTGAAAAACAGCTGAGACCTCTGGCTCCTCATCAGAAATGCAAGGATGCTATCAGATTAGACTGTAAGAGTACATCAAATATAGGAAGAGCAAAACTAGCAAGACTCAAAGCCTAAAAAGCTTTCCATCTGGTCATTCAGGGTTTTCCTCCTTAGCAACAAAAGGAAAGGAAATATAATATAAATCTATGGTGTTGGCAGGCAAATAAAGGAAAAGCAATCCCTGTAGTCATTTCAGGACACAGTTGTACACAGACACCTCACTGCATCCATCTAACTCAAATAGAAGACTTTTGCCTCTCTCAAAAAGGAGGGTCTGGGTTACAGCCCCACTGTCACCGTTCACTTCTGAGTGATTTGGCTTCTTTCTAAAGAGGCATAACGTGTAGAACGTATAATTCATTGAAAATGAGGAATTCATTTGGAGAACTTAATCCTAAAAATTAGGAATTTGATCAGATTGCCCGCAGTTAATATTCTGCATAGAAAATTTATTGAATGGAAAGTTAGGAGATAACATACAAATAAATAAGTGTATAAAACTTCACTTTGATGTGTCTCCCACCTGTTCAAAGCCTTCAGATTTATCTCCATTTCTTTTTTCTCAAGTCTTTACATCTTTCTCTCTATTCATGCTGAATCCTTCAAGGAAATGTATACGCTGAACAGAAGACCCAGAATTTAAACAGATGACTGTTTCTAAATCACTGTATAAACATAATGTGACCCATACAGAGTCTTCCCCTATCACTAAGTAGCACTAGGATAATTTTGATATTTAATGACTTGAAAAAACAGTTGATAAATGAATAGAAATTGACCTTTAGAAACAGACTGCTATTTATCAATTCTCTTTGCACTGCTCAAAGTTGTCCATATCAATGGAATAACACAGACCTCTTCTTAGGTACATGTATTTTTATTCACTTATTTCTTTCCTTCTATTTCTTACTTCTTCCTATTTTTGATCCCTTCCTAAGGCACAAATGGTGCTGTGTGACCTTATTACCTACATAATTCAAAAATCCCTCTCAGAGCACAAGACATAACATCCAACATTAAAGCAGGCATTGCCCTGACACTGGCTTTTCTCTTCCCAGAATAGATAAGAGTAATTTTGAGCTGCATGGTTTAGTGGAAGGTGTCCCTGCTCATGGCACAGGGGTTGGAATTAGATGGTCCCTTCCAACTCCAACCATTCTATGATTGTATAAGAACAGAGGGTGTAGGCAAAGATGATCAGAATAATCAGAAAACATTTTCTTTTCCCCAATAGCATTTAAAAGGCCTCTCAAATGACATGGAAGTCTTTGTAAAGAACAATTATTTTGATCTGACTCAGACAGAAGAAAAAAATTGCCCAAAAATAAACTAATGCTATTTTTTTTATACATATGGATGTGTGTATGTGGTAGTTGGGCCTGTCCGAAAGGCTTGCATATATGGCTCCAATGGTATGATGGCAGCATTTGGTCACCTGAACTACTTCCACAGAAACTGAGGACTCTAACCTCTGAAAACAGAGGGTCCTCATGATGAATAATCAATTTGTTCCCAGATTGGCCACCTGGCTGAGAAAACAAAAGCAGAAGGAACAAAGACACAAAAAAGATTGAAATATTTGCTATGAATATATTTCAAGTTAAAGTATGTTTCATTTCTACGTTTATAAGTGAAACTACATTTTAGTTTTGAAAAGGCATTTTTCATTCAAAGGTGGCACAAACTGAAGGAAAGAAAGAAAGAGAAAATATTAAAACAGGGCACTAAGCAGCTGAAAAGAAAGCAATCAGATTGCTTTGGAAAAGAAAAAAAAAAGCATTTTGAGGTGATTCAAATGTTTATTTTTGTGGCTGTTTCTCTGCTTTAATAATACCCTACAAATCTTTAGTTTTCAGTTCAATGTCCACTGTGTATGTTTTACCAGTGAATTACTAAACTGAAAAATGTATTGCTTTTCAGCTCCTCTGTCTTCTCCTTGTTGGTTTCTGCTAAACATCATCCTTTTTTCTTGTCATTGGCTACTGTGAGCATGTCCAAATGGGATGTAGAGATGTGATGTATGAGTTTAAATTGCTTCTGAAGTTCACTCATAGCTTATTTTGCCCAGGAAAAATTCAGGAACAGTACCAGTCCAGATTCTCAGCAACCATTCCCCACACACTTGGACACATAAAAGCGTGCAAGTACTAGTAGTTCATTCTTCTCAGCAAAATGTTATCTGTGCTATATATCCCATTGCATATTTATGAAGTGTGTGGGTAATGGCAGATGGGAGCCTATTGTAGCAGCAGTCTTGTTTATCTCACTTTCTATGACCTGGTTTTGTTATCTTTTTTTTACTCCTTTTAGTGAATACTGCACTTTTTATTGCTTAAACAGATTCATTTTAATGTCTTTCTTTTCCTACAGAAAATACATACCAGGCAGCAGCTGACTTCAACAACATACTTATCTACCTGTATACATTGATAATTGAAGATGCTTTATAGATTGTGAACCTCAAAGTCCAAAACTTATCATTGTAGCAGACAATCAGGAAGTTTATCTATGCATTACATCATTAAAAATGTCAGCACATATATATCAACATAGTAGGAGAGAAGGTATTAAAAAAATGTATTTACCTGCCAAGGTACTCAATACACTCACGGGGTATTTTTCTCTTTTACTGAAGACTGTGATACAATAGCTCTACAAGCTTAACCTGGAAGCCAGATCTTCCTAGAATTCCTGCTGGTTTTCCTAGAAAACCTTCCCTACTTGGCCATGGCTTCACAATTCTGGCTATATCATTTGGAGAGCCGAAGATAACTCAAGACCCGAACTCTATGTGTCTGCATAGTGTTGCTCTGTATCTGACTCAGGCTGGAATATATCAGGGGCACAACTGGAAGACATTAGATGCACAGCTGGAACACATTGAGTGCACAGGTGGAGCGTATCATTCAATTTAGTGTGGTCCACAGAGAGTCAAGTGTCTGTGCTGAGGCTTCTCTGCAACAAGAATCAAAGTGGGGTTCACAGAGTGCTCTGGGAATTCAGGAACCAGGAGTTCTAAGAGTGTGTAGTCAAGAGGTGAACTAGCCTGCTAATACAGATGGACCCTCTTCTGACCGTGTGGGCCTACTGCATGTACCATCTGCTCCTAATCAAGGAATAGTTACCATTGCTAAATATTAAATGTTTAGAGATGTAGTTTATGAAATTAAATTTTGTGAGGAAACACTAAGTGTATTTCAAAATGAGTGTAACAAGAATCTAATTTTCTTCAGAATATCTGTTCCTACATTACGAATGACCCAGATTTTCTAATTAATAATTTCTGTAATCCATATTTAAATTCTCTGAATGAGAGTTGTTTTGCAATTTTTAGAAGCAAAATGTGTCTAAGCTAATACTTAGAAATCTTAGTGACATCCATGCCTTTGGCATACCATGAGCCAAAGGAGAACACATTTGTGTTTCATTTGCAAATGCATATTGAAAATGTTTCACTTGAACTACTTATTGTGCCCAGCTAATATTCCTAAGCTCTCTCTGCAGTCAATGAACGCAGGTTATCTCTAGGAGGCACTCAGCAAAGTGTTTAACTGACCTTGTCAGCTAAGTGATGAAAATTGATAGGTATGTCAAGCCTCAAATTTTCTTTTGCTTTTTTCTACCCTGAAGGAACTAAAATTATGAAACAGGAGGAATACACTGTTGACATTATGCAAAACAAAATATTACTAACTAAATTGGAAACTTGTCTTAGCAAATATTAAGGAGCTTATATTCATTTTAATTAAAAAAAAAAGGGGGGGAGAAGGAAAAAACCCATAGATTTTGTGCAAAAAACTATAAAACACACATGAATGATGTCTCCAGCAGAGTAACAGAATAAGTGCTCACAGGGGGCTTTGCTATGAGAAGCTCACTTATTCGCATAATAATAAAGGGGAGGCATGCATATAGGGGCACAAAGTACTTTTTAGAACTCAGTTCAGGTTATAAAATGCCCATATTCTCTATTTTATGTTCAAAATTTAATTAAGAATTCTTTGATTTACTCACTAGTTCTAATTCTTGATATATTTCCAGTATGCTTTCCTCTCTGGTTTGTATTCAGAATTCACATGGGCTTGGTTAGAGAAAAGTATTTATTGCATTTTTAGTATGTATTTTAATATGCTAAATCTAGAATATGAAAGGTGCTATGACAGCCTCATAATGCTATATATGTGGAACTTTGTTAACTAAATACCATGTACATCTCAAAATCTGCATGAGAATGAAAAGTAAAAGACAAATCTGGCAATTTTGTTTGATCTTGTGAAATGCTGACTTCTTTATCATTCGCTGCAAAGCCACTCCGATTTTACTGTGCAAGAATTTCCCTGTGTGATGATGTGATTTTCACTATACACATATGATTACAGTTCTGTGTAGGTTAACAAAAACCTTCAATTGAGGTCTTACATTTGTTTGTGAGCATCCTAAATCCCAATGTGAGCAAATAATATTTTTGCAATCTGTTCCTAATATGTAGCATTGAAATAAAAAAGAAGGTTAAAAAAAATGATAAAAAAGTATCGCTTTGAACATGTAGAAGTGGTATGTTCTGTCACTGAATGCCTCAAAGACTTTTCAAAGACTTTTCAGGCTCAGAACAGGGAGGAAATTTCAAAGCAGTTATTGCAATATAGTTTAAAACATTTGCTCAAATTTTGTTTTTTTCTTAATCTGAATAAACCCTGAGCCATGAAGTTTAACTGGGTCAGGGTAGAATGAAAGTACTACTGGTAAAGTAGAATGAAAGAAAAACATGCTGTTGTGACATGGAAATTTATAAAAAATGCATATTTATCAGCTCTGTATTTGTCACTTTAGATAATAGACAGTGTATCTTGCAGTACAAACTACATACCATAATTAAACAATATGGATTAGAATCTGATTCTTTATGGTCAGTGTGTGCTATAATTCAAAAAATAAGCCAAATGTCAACTTTATCAGGGAAAATCACTAACAAGTACTCTGGGATCATAAAAAAAAAAAGGAGAAGAAAAGGTGATATTTTTCAGTTAAGGTTGCTGCTGTTTGCAAGGTGTTCACCTCTAGTTGTTATCTCTACCAGGCACAAACTCTTAATTTTGCTGTTTGAGCTTAATTGTTCTGCAGGCACAGCTATAAAATGCAATGGGAACTGCCAAGGTTGCTCTGCTCTCCAGGATGATACAGTTTACAGAGCCCAGGACAGAGATGTGGGAGCAAGGGCTAAAGTGTGGTCAGGTAAAGAGATCTAGAAGAGGTATGATCTTTCAAACTAAGTCTGACTAGTCAGAATTCCTGATCCTCTCAGTGTACCTTTCAAGACCAAGTTTTGGTAAATCTCTGACACTGTACCTTGATGTACAGGTATAGGACCAGACCTGCCTGTAGCTAAACAATTAAGAAGATCCCAAGAGTTCAATAAGGTTCAACTTTTAAAATGTAACATTCATCTCTTTGGTCCATAAATTGTTCTGTTTACCTTATGAGGTAGTGATGGGCTCTTCTGTTTGGAGAGAAGTCATTGGGCAGTTCTGTTGTACTTGGTTATTTTTTTTTCTGTTAGCACCACTAAATCCTTTTGACTTCTGGCAAGCGAAATGAGCTACACATTGCAATACACATGTTGTCAAGCCCTTTGCCAAGGTATCCTAGGCAAAGAGGTTGCTGTTTCACCAGCAGAAGTAATACACTTCCCAGAAAATTCCAATTTCTATGCCAGATAATGCTTTCTATTCAAGAAAATTCCAATGTCACAGATAAAAATTACTGTGTAGAGAAATGCTTCACCAGGCAGGGCTGTACAGAGATAGATAAAAATAAAGAGGGCACTCAAGGTCTTATTTACAACCCTTGAACACACTTCACTTTTGCATGGAACCTCTATCTCATGTGCTAAAAACCAATAAATAAGCAAATAAGACCTGGCTGGTATGTGAATCACTGCAGCACTCACCAAAGGGAAGTGACCTGTCAGCCAGGCAGCTCCTCCATAGCAGCTGAAAACAACATGTGCTCATCAAAGGTCCCCTAAGGCATCATTTCAGAGGGAAAAAATAAAATATTCCTGTCATTGCTGGTACATAGTTGAGCAGCAACTACTGCAAGGAAGTTCACTTGTTAGAACTTTGTGAAGTTCAGTAAGGACAAGTACAAGGTCCTCAGACTCTACTGCTTAAACTGTGATGTGAAGTTTTGCCCCTTAGGAAAAAACAAACAAACAAACAAAACAAACAAAACCAAAACAAAACAACAAAAAATAATCCTGTCTATGATAAACTCAGCCTTACTTATCCACTCTGAAGGATGAAGTTTGATCATAAGGAGATTAAACAGGCTTAACCTGACATACTGAAACAACCCCAGGGGATCCCAAATCTTGTTATAAGTAGCAGACAAAAGAGTTACATCTAACTAGAATTTCATTTTGAGTCTTCGGGATCTGACAAATGCTATTATACAAGATAGGTCTGAAGGTCACAACATACTGGTCATGAGCATTCCCTAATTCAAACTCTCCTTTCCAGAATAAAGATTAACTGTCACTGAGTTTTGCACCCACACAGTTTATCCACATTGACGAAGTATCAGAAAAATTCACTAGTAGCACATTATGGTGTCAAAGCTTCATCCCCAGTTATTCAAATTTATATTTTGTTCACTTCTTAAATGTACTGCAATAACATTCACAATAAAATGGTACAAATGGGAACAATGAGCTCAAAACTAAAATGTTTGACCAGTGCTCATTTATGGGAAGCAAATACTTTGACAGGTGTTACAGGATGAATGGTAGTGTTAATGTTTATACTATGTACATCTCCGGAGTATTATTTTAATGACACTGTACCAGTTAAAGAACATACTGGAATTTACTAAATTCTTTACTTGTTTGGGAAACTGAGTGAATAATCATATTGGCATCTATCATTAGCAGTCAGAAGATAATCTAGTTATTTAAAAAGCAAAACACTGATAGATGCTCATTCCATATTAATTGATGCTTACAGCAGTGCTTTTGTCATGTATGGGTTGGGGGTGTCGCACCTTATTCATGGCTTACATTTGAATGAGACAAAAAATCTACTTATGATGATAAGTTTTAACATGGATTATACTCTGAGACCCTTAACATATCAAAAATAAATCTTTGCTTTTTTGTTAATCATTGCATAAGGGTGGCTTCTTATACTCTGTTTACATCTGTGTTAAACACAAGTTTCATAGGAAACCATATATATTTCATTATGTGTTTAAACAGTTCCTACCATGGAGCATCTAAACAACCTTCTGATACAGTGAAGAAATAAAGAAAACAGTGATAAAAGAGAAAGATCATGGGTAAAAGGATCTACATGTCGATATTTACTTAACACACAGATAATCTAGCATGTATATAAAATACCTTTTACACATTTAAACTGCTTTTAAATATCCACTTCTAAATCTCTTTATATGCTTTCAGTTGAATCATTTTGTTGGCAAGCTCTTAGTATTCAACCATGACTCCATCAGTGGAGCGATTTAGGGAGATGTTTCATGGAAAAATATCTCCATCAATTATAACCTGAAATAAATATAAAATGCAAATCATCATAATGTTATTACTCAATAAACAATTCTCTGTAGTTGGCCACCACAGACAATGAAAAGTCTTTGCTTTTTTCCAAATTCACTAGTTTATGCATGCCTGTTTTAACCCATAATGCATTTAACAACTCTTTTTTTCAGGTATTTGCTATTAATTACATATAATGTAATGTGGACTGCTCATCTAAAGCAGAACATCTTTTTGATAGCTGCCACTAAGGAAACAAAAAACTGTTAAAACCAGTAACTGTCTTGAGGACCAAGGATTATTTTGCACAAGTTGCATTCACATGTTCATATAAGTGAGAGTCTCCAAATGAGTTTTAACATAGGAAGGAAAGTCTGAGATTTCTACTGATCTGTACAAGCTAAAAAGTCAGTTATACAAATATTTGTGAACAGAGAAATATGAGATGCTAAAAAAATATTTGTGTTAGCCCCAAATGTTTAAATAATAGGAGTAGATGTAGTGTATAAGGAAGTCCTTTATTTTTCCTGGTTGGCTGATATCGGTTCAAGCTGCCACTGCTACAGCAATGACTGATGAGCAGCAAAGTCCAGGCTGCATGAGATAATACCATTTAAGCTTGTCTGTAGAGTAGTACACTGGAACACAGAAAACAAATGGTTTCCTCCAGCAGTCTACTGTGGGAGGCAAAAGGTGCACACAAGAAGTTTTCTACTCATTAAGGGGACTGCTTGGAACTGAAGTCCCTGTTCTAAGGGGCAAGGAGAGGCTGTGAACCTCTCACCAGGTACTGTGGGGAATTCATTCAACTGTGCAAAGAAAATTTAGAAGCACACATTCATAATGAGAGTCCTCTGTTTTGCAGGAGGGTTGTAACTGGTTCTGGCTTAGAGCCATGGGTAAAACCATGGTAACTTGGAAAAATGTGGGAAAAGAAACTCCACAGATCACCTGCTCTTTAATTGGAGCAGGTGAAGTCCCTCTTGTCCTTTTCCCAAAGTGAATAAGGAGCAACTGCTGCTGAAAACTGTCAGCTCTTTTAACTCTTTCGTTTCTTTTCTTTCTTTTTTTTCTTTAAGATGATTTTTGAGTTTGAGCCTATAAATTTAGGGTAGTTTCTTGAATTTGTATGACAGTTTTACCACACTGGTATTTCAAATATTGTCTAAATCTCAGCAAGATCTTAAAGCCCAGTAAGCAATAGCCTGAACACAATAAATAATACAGGAAATTATCCAAGACTTTCAAAAGAGTAATGAAGAGCATCTGGCTGTTCAAATACAACTCTGTCCTTAGTGTTTTTGTAATAAAATAATTATGTACATGGAGAAAGACATCTACACAGCTGTTTGCTTTGCACAAGGCCAAACGACCCTAAGAAAAATGATTACCATGAAAATCACCAAATGTCAGTATTTTCTGGTCTGAGAGTTAAATCCTGAATCCTTATGTTTTAGAATAAGTATAAATTTATGTGATCTGCTTCATACTTTTCCATGACAGCACAGGGTTGTTCCTCTCTTTATTCTTAAATCCCAGGATGCCAGTCTTTTTTTCTAAGGTAAATGTGAATCTTCTTTCCTTCTGTCTGCCCCAGTATACAGATAGTCCCTTTCTGCATTCTCTTTAACACCTATTATATTTATTCTCATAGTACTGAAATGGGATCAGGGAAGTACTGCTAGCCTCAAAAGCACAGATTAATAGATTCCCAAGGATGCTAAGAGACCCAACACCTCTTCCAGATTCTTCCTTGTAGCCCTGTACCTCTGGGAGTGACATCAGGTGGATACATACACATGTGGACCTGAGAATGGACTTTCCAGAGGCAGGGTTTAATCAGGAGAGCATCCCACCTTCCTTTCTCTCCTCAGCCACAACCTCAATAATACTAAGGGATCTAAAGAATTAGAAACACTTTTTAGGAATGGACCAAGACCCCAGTAACTCCTCCCAACAGCGAAAGAAATCCATTTTCTGATTAGTCTTAAAAGTACACAAGACCAGGACAAAAAATTGCACAATAGTGGAATATCTGGTATTCCCTGTCCCATGTACAGCAACCTAGAAACTCCTTATGATAAAGGAGTTTCTCAAATACCTCAAAACCTCTATGTGTATATATTGAAATCACTGCACATTAAATTTCCTTAAGCTTTTTCATTGGACATTGAGTTAGATTTTCTACAGGTCTAAAATCCATTTTCACATTATAGAAAAACCCTGTCACATTCTATAGAATGTTTTAGCACTATAAAGAACCAATTAAATTTATACACTTCTGGAAAAAATCCTTCCCTAACATTTTTCTAAGCAGGGAAATGTAATGATTTAACCAAAAAAAAAAGAAAAAGAGCTTTTCTCAAAGTGAGTGTAATAAAATAAAAATATTAGGTTCCTTTCATCTTTATTTTCCTAAGTCTACTGCAAAGTCTTTTACACTCAACTTTTTTTTTTTTTGGTGAAGCTATCATGTAAAGCATAAAAATAGTAGAACTGAAAAGAAAGGAATAAAGTGTGGCACAACTGTCACAGGAAAACTTCCCAATTCCTGCAGTTTTAGAAACTATTTAATAAGTTATTTTGCTGCGTAAATGAGTAGAAAATGTAGAGACTATTTCTGGATTAATCTTCCATTGAGAATAACCTGGTCTAATCTCTCACTGAAGTATTTTGCTTCCACTTTTCCACTGAGACTCCGGTAAGATTAATGTGTAGTATAGCACAGTAGCTTACTTAGCTTCACAGTGAATTTACTTGGTGGCAAATTATTAATATTTATAAAGAAACTCTGGTAACAGAAGGCTCTGTTCTGGATTAGCTATCTAGGAACACGTTTCTAATTTGGGCACTAGTGGAAACACTTCAATGAATACTCAATTTTTGAGTGTCCCAACAGCCAAGGCTAGAAATCAGTGACAGCACTTTCATAATGTCTGGCCTGTGTACACCCACACCTTTGAGAACTCCACCAATTTTGGGACCCCTCATAAAATGTGCTGAGGTTTAATTTGTGCATCTTCCCTGAGCATCTCCAGAGCATGACCTGACAGCAGCTTGAACCTGGGGAAGTATCTCACAGCCTCTCTGGCCAAAGGGCACCATCGACAGGGCATCGTGCACCTGCCTAAGACACACTGTGTCATGACTTCTGTGTTTCCTCTGAAAAGCTGGCAGTAAGTGTTCTGTGGGCATGTACTACCTGCCATGAGGCTTTAACTGGGGGCACGCTGGGGTCCTGTCTCTCAGACTCTGCTGCAGCACATGGGAGGCAGACAAATTACTGTCCTGTGTGCACCATGCAGGGAAACAGCCCGCTGGTAAAGCAGCTCTTTGCTTCTTGGCTTCTGACTAAGGCCTCTGGGTCACATTAAGTGCATTAACAAATTTACCATCGGAAAGATGACAAACAGGTCACAACCCTACATTTTGCTCTCCTTGGCTTCAATGGGACTTAGGGGATGAGCTGACTTGAGTACTTAAGTCAGATCACGTGGATCAGGGAAATGTGTTGTGAGCGAGGACCTAATTCTGCAGTCACTCAGTCTAAATAGTTGCATGAAGGGTCATGGCCAGATTAGTTTTCCCAGCTAAATTCTTTTATTTTTTGAAAGCAATAAATCTAAAGCAGAAAGCAGTGTCTATTCTCTAGATATAGATTTATTTTCTGCTTTGCAGTTCTCAGGAATCGCTCCTGAAATGGTGAACTTTTCTAAATGTCACTTAAAAGGTTCACTGATTTCTTTGCTCATTTCCTGAAACTAATGCATGTGTGTGCTCTCTAGGCCTGTTGCTATAGCTAACCCTGCTTTGCTACTCTGTAGGCAACTCCTTTGTCCACACTTCTGTCCAATACTGTCCTGCACTTACTTTTCTGTCCTTTCCCTGCTGCCTTTCAAAGGTTGATACACTGCTTTATCAGAAAAAAGTAACTAATTAATTTCACTGAGCATTTAACTGTTGATACAAACTTTTTTCAAATTTAAAAAGGATTATATGCTTCCCTTTTATTTTGTTTATTGACTATAATGTAGATTTTAAAAATTCCTTACTTTTGAGATGTCCATTTCAGTTTGCCATTTGCTTGTTTGCATCTCCTTTTATTGTTCTTAAAAACCTTCTGGTTGCCTTCAGTGCTTTGAGTCTCCTGTTTTTCCAACAGCATTCCATACATGAGTCTCTTCAAGAACAAATGTTTAAGATGTAGCAGAACAAAGACTCTGCATGCAGAGGCACAATGATATAAAGAGATACTATAAATAAACAACATCCTTCCTTTCTCTTTTCCATTCCTTGATAAGTGAGAACAGAATTGCTTTCTGAAGATATTAAGAGTTTTGTTCCAGTGCTGGGGAGGGAACGCAGCCTGGAAATTCATTGCTTCGTGCAGCTCCTGAAACAAGAAGATGGAAGCCTCCAGAGTTTCCAGTACAAAAAACTGAAATGAAACCTCCATTATTATCTATTTTATGCTTACATTTCAACAAGACTACTTGACAATTAATATGAAGAAAACATCCATACAAATTTCTTTGTCACTGTGAGTGAACTTGATTCATGTTTTTCTCTCTCTTGGACAGAAGAGGCAGAATCAAAGTTGAGAAATTAAGTTATGGACAAGTGTCTTAAAGTGGAACTGATGATGTTCCCCCCCAACTGTGACTTTTAAAACAAAACTAGAAAAATTACAGGCCAAAACTACATTGTAAGGAATGAATTGCAGAATGTAGTTTAGACAGATTTGCAGTCTTGCAGTCACAGACAACTGTGACTGGAAACATCAGAAGATCTTACAAGTTACATGCTTCTGCTTTGTATGGGTCAGTCTAATCCTGATGATACCACAGTAACTTCTCTCCTGAAGGCAGAGTACTCACTTTTATGAATCATCTTCCATAGGTACTTTCATCATAAACCTCTGCTCGTGTTGCTGTCATCCACCTCACCAGTCTCTAGAGGATGAGATCCTGCTAAACCACCACACAGAGAGGACAGATTTAATTTGTATGTCTATGACTGAGCAATCCCACACAGGTCCTTATCCTGTGATCAATATGATCACATGAACAAAACACAGGTTCTGCAGTCTGGCTCTAAGCTTTCTGTTTGTTTGGTTTTGGTAGCCTGAAATTTAATTGTGGCCTTGCTGTTGATGTCCTAAAATTTTATTTCTTTCCCACTTCCTCTCTGTATTGTTGAATTTCAGCCCAATTTCTCTTCACTCACTTTGCATTCCTTCAAAGTCCTCTTCTCTCCAGGCTCGATATATTGGCATTGCTGCCTTCTCTGCAGGCCTTCATCAGCATGTTAAACTCGATGATAGAAGAGAAGAACAAAGAGTCAATGTGCTGAAAGAAGGCTTTCAGTGATATATGTTCGAAAGGGATCTTTGAAATCTCAATGAGCTAAAATTGCAGGCGCGAAACAGTCTGCCTTCCTGAGGTCATAAGCAAGGTGAACTATTCTCATCACAACACAATAAAAATGCCATTGTTTTATGTATAGCAATTCTGGATACACTCTACCTTGCAGTGAGCAATTTGTCCAAGAATAAAAGGTAAGTGTTCACACTATACTTTTTATGTGATCATTCCTGTTTGAGGGATCTTACTGGGCAAACTGAGTTAAAACAGGTGAACATGAAGGAAAACAAAAATAACATAAAAAGAGCCGAAAACAGCACAATATGTAGGATCGGGGGGGGGTGGTGGAATATGATAGAATATATAGGAGTGTGTTTTGCTGAACATTATTAAGGGGAACTAAAATACTTAAAACCTGTCATTTGTGAATTCTACGTGGCATAAATAGATTTTCAGGTGCTTTAATGGCACCATGCTCTACCAGCAGTGTTCAACCCATAAGAAATATGCTTTTAGCTCACTTTCCTCTCCCAAGTAGCAGCTGGAGGTGGAGGCTGAAGGAAGAGGATCAGAGCTATGGCAACACACAACTGTGTTTCCCCCAGACACTCTCTCAGCTCCAGAGGTTTTTAACTCAAATCCAAGACCAAGGTAATTGGTGTTTGACAGTAAGACAGGAAACATTTTCTCCTACATGTCTTAACACTTTTTTAAACACATATAAACTTTTTTTTTTTGCACACACAGCACTACGTGACAATGATTCTCCTGACTTAGCTCTATAGTTCATTAAGAGAAATCACAATGAAACACAGGAGCTCTATCTCCACAAGGTATTTAGTTCAGGACTTTGAAATCATCTCTGATATCAAATCTTGTCTCAAGTATTCACAAATTCTAGAGTATTCAGTTCCACATCTATTTTAAGAATACAAAAATGTGTGATCATGCTTCCTACAGTGCTTGTAAAACTAAACCCAGACAACTTCTAAATGTGGCATGTTTTACAAATGTTCATAGTGCATCTAAACAAACATCAGAAAGAGTAAATCTAAGTCCCTGTACCACAGTTTGAGTCTGTGTAGGCTTTGGGCTTCTAGAGTCAAGTTACTGTAAATTCTGTCTTTTAATAAAACATGCCATTCTCTCATTTTTCGGAGCCAGAGGAACACTTGATAAGACAATTAGAGACACTCGCACTGAGTGACTCAGTTACTCTAGATGCAATTTTATGAGTAGATTGAAATCTTTGACCACCTAATGATGACTGAGTATTTCATGCCACTTCCCATTAGTGAGAATGGACTCTCTGAGCAAATGGAGTTCACCTCACTGGGCACTGTCCCTCCCACGGTGGTGCATTGCAGGATGCTGAAGCTGATCCAGTGCAGCCTGGACATCACTGCAGTGGCACACACTCAGCAGCCACTTCTGAAGATTCATGAATGGCAAAAAGGCAACTTATAGCAATTGATATAAGGTTCTTCTTGAGGAAGTCTCTCTTCCCTGTGCACAAAAGGTCTCTCTGAGTTTATTTTTAGCCGAAGGAGTAGGGGCCTGATTGCAGCCTGAGAACTGCATTAAAAAAAAAAAAAAAAAAAAGAGAGAGAAAGAGATAATAAGGGCTTTTTTGACTTCTGATTTTAATGTCTTCAAGTCTCTACTGCAGGATTTGGCCATCTCAGACCTTCCCAAAATCTTCCTTGGTGTCTTCCTGCAGTTTGAGACGTGTAGGGCAGGCAGAACTTTTCTTTTTCTTACTCAGTATACAGCAGGATCAGCCTGAGAGACGAAGGATCTATTGCCAACAGATGACATCTGTGAGTATCACTTAAGGTTTGAAATCATGGACTATCTCTTATAAAGAGCTATTTGTACAAGGAAAGTTACAGGTTCAGGAAGAGGCAAACAAAACAACTATGGGGTATGATTTCATAGAAATCCTTCAACATCTTGCTTAGTCTTCTTTCAGAAAAAGATTCACAAATAACACTGTCTTATTTGGATTTTTTACTACCACTTTAACTTACATGTTACCTTCCCTTTCTATTGAGAGAGGCTGTCATCCACCTTCACTCTCAGAGGACAGGTGCTGCAGCAACGTGGTACCGCAGGACTAAGAAACATCAGGCCAAGGTTCACGCGTCCCTGGTGAAAGTCCGCTGATCAGATCTTGCAGAACAGATCCCTTTGGCAGATTCTGACTGAGAGCCAAGAGCAGTTTGAGTACACAAAACAAACAGTGTTTAAGGCTGTCTTTAAAAAAATTGTGTCCTGAATGACGTCATTCTCAACTCAGTTATGAATTTTGTGAGCTATAACTTGTGCCATATGTGGGCAGAAAAGGGCAGAGTGAGATTTACAGCAGAACAACAGGTCTTTAGGTAAATAGAATTCTAGGGTAAAATTATTGGAAAGAATTCCTTTTCAGACACAAAGGCAACTTTTCATTGTTCTCTTTGAGCTGCCTCAAAGCAGATGTTTACAGTGACACATCCTTTTTAGCTCAAGGCTTGCACACAAGAAAAGCAAAACCAGACATTTCTCCTTGCTTAGGGTAGATTTCTGTCTCTTCTTGCAACCTAACAACTTTCCTCTTTATAGTCAAAATAATTTTCCTCACACTTTTCATGGTATTCTGTGCTGTAAGATATAAATTATTACTTATATTTTTCCTCGTTAAGAAGCAGAGCTCACTGCTGGGTTACCAACAGGTCAACTGCCAAGGAAGGAACACAGGTTCAACTGCAGGCTCTGCTACCAATTGACTGGGAAGTGTGTCAGTTCAACATGTCTTAACTGGACAAACTTCTAATGAATCAATGAATTCCCGAAGAATAAAATATACTACTAATAAGAAGGAGCAAATATTTTGGAAAACAGTGATCTATTTGCCTGCATGACCTCCTTATCTTCTGCAGGCCACATGTTATGGTTGCCAAGCCAAGCTTTTCATGCAAGTCATGTTTTCCTGTTCTGCAGTGTAATAATGATGAAGAAAAGGATTAATGTTAGGTTTATTATTATTTTTCTTAATTATAGTCTCATAAAAATTTTATTTAAGAGTGAGATATGCACCTATCTGTGTGATATCACCCACACAAACTATTTCATTCCATCAACACCCTGAAGCCAATCTCAGCATCAAAGCACAGAGTCTGTTCCACGGTGGTGACACAAAGTAACAAAAAGCAATCATTACGGATTTTACCACATAGATTTTCTTGTGGCAAGATGAAACAGTCTGTTCATAAACTGATGATTACCTGATAACCAGTTCTATCTGTTATTTCCTTGAGAGCATCCAGATGCAATAAACATGCATGAACACACCAAGTGCCAGCAGGCTCAAGGGCTGTGGGACTTCATTAAAGTGTAAGATAAAACAGTGATTTAAACCATTACAAGGATTGTTTTCTCCCTTTACAGAACAGTTGCAGCATACATATATCAAGAAAAATGTTAGTCCTGCCTAGATGAAGGTCATGAAAATTTTAAACTTTATTTCTTTTGATGGATCCCACCTAGGAATGTGCTGAATGTTCTCTGGGTTTTTATAACTATTTAATACTTCTCTAGACCTGTTCAACACATAAAAAAGCAAGCTACAGTCGAAAACCCTGTAAAACATTCTAATATTAAATGGAGGACAATGAAATTTGCTTAGTGACCTTCAGTAACTCGTTCATACTATTAAATAGTCCATTAGAGCTAACCTGCATTATCTGAGTACTTCAAAACTCAGCAGAACTTTAAGATGAACCTGATTTATTGGTTTATTTATCTTTTATCCTTCTTTTTAGGTCTACAATTTTAGCCAAATTTACTAAGGAAAGCAAAGCCATTGTCAAGCTGCATTCAAAAAGTGACAGAAGGAAAAACTGTCTCCAGGTTCCTACAGGCTCTGCAAAGGCAGGTGAATAGCTAAAGTAAAAAGATTCTATAACTGTCCTGGCAGAGAAAAGTGCTCAGCAGAAGATGACAAAATGTAAGGTGTTGGAGAATCAACATAGCAGGAAAAAGCCAGAATGCCTGGACAACTTTTAAAACTTCAGCTAAAGACTGCAACCAACAAGGCAGTTGTAGACCCTCATGGACACTTGAGAAAAAAATATCTTTGTTCCATCTTCTAGTTCCAGTACTACTTTATATCTAACATCTAAAGACGTTTTACCTATAGGTTTCTCGTTAAGACCATACAGCAGGACTACTCAGAAAATCCACTCATTCTAGATTTTGCTTTGACTCCATCTAGTTACCAGGCATTTGGTGTTTTCCACAAACCTAATGGAACATCCCATATTTCTTACCTTTCTCTGATCACTGCAAACCACTGCATTTCTCAGCTGTGGACAAGGCACTGACTGGAAGCCCTGAAGTGCAGAACTCAAAAAATTAATCCACCTAAAATTACATATCAGTGTAAAAAACAGTGTTGACTTACTCCCTTGCACTTTGACTCAATCAAAGTTCCATTAAAAGCAAAATAACATCTCTGATTTCCTTCACAGCTACCACATTATAGTAACCATGAAAGTCTTATTTTCTCTTCTTTTTATCCCACAGGTTATAAACACAAACAGAGATGAAGAAACTACAGTGTGTGACAAAATGGTGACTCTGGCTGCATTTTTTACAATATAAAATATTATGCTCTTCTTTCTCTGCTTTTTCCCATCATGAAGTCAATTCCCATAGCAATGCTTAGGGCAGAGTGTATCATTTCAGGGCCCAGATGGTTAACTATGGAAAACTATTCTCCATCTGGTTCCTTAGTAATATCCTTAAACGGATAAGCTTGCAGCTCTGAAACTGTGTTAGGTTTTCCATGCAGCTTCTGTCTGTAGAGACACATGCCTTGTGTCTAGCTTCAGTTTTAATTTAGGAGGAGGAGCAATACTGTGCTGAAGCAAAGTCCCACAATAATATCAAAATCCCTTGGGAACAGGAAAAAAAGTAATCCTAAAAAAATGTTTCTAACAAGTGGGTTGGGTTTTATAAAAAATGTAATTCCTTTGAATTTTCACACCATTCTGTACTTCTTGTTTTCCAAACCAAGGCAGAAACTTGTTTCTTTTAGCTGTGTGCCCTTGTTGTGAGAATATGGACTGTTTTAAACATCAAGACACTACTGCCTTGTGAAAAAAGTGGTGCCAAAAATCTGTCTTTGTACTTTAAAGAGGTGATGTCAAGAATAAAGTAAAATCAGGGGCAAAACTAACTTTCAACTAGGACTTTGAAAGTCTCTCAGCACAGTTAGAGGGAAAACAGAGACAACCTAGATGCTAATACATGTACAGATGGGATGTCTGGACTGCAAAGCAGGCAAACTCCAATAGAAAATGGAAGAATATTTTTAAGAAGTCCTAAAATAAAACCAGAAAGAGCTTTTCTGCAATCATGCTGCCAAACTCTTCAAGAAGTTATTCTAACTTCAGAGAGACTGGATCCTTCCTCAGCTGCAACAAGGTTTGGATCAGGCTACCACTTGTACTTAGAGAAAACAAATAATAAATGTGCTGGGAATTACTTTAGAAGGATGCAGTGAGAGAATTGGATTCTTTGAGGAAGGCAACTCCCTTTATCTACAGAGTTATTAATGTTAATAGTTATGAACTAAGTCTGCTTTGTTCTGCTACCAAAGATGGTCACATGAAGCCACCTCTTTGCAAATTCTCTGTAAAATTTTAAAGCCCAAGAAGTAGTCCTCACAATTACTGTTTATGAATGCAGTAGTACTTCAGAGACTGCAAACATTTCTAATTTATTTAATAGGATAAGACATTTCTAAAGGGCTGCTGTGGTTTCTAGTAACTTTACATTTTCTTTGGACAACTGAGGACTGTAAAACCTTGGAAAATATGGCAATTTATGGCAATATAGTTTTATCTTGCTAAATGAAGTCACATTTGTCACTATTAACTGTTAAAAGTTATGTATATATTTCTTTGTGAAGGTAGTCCAAAATGGTGAGGGGAAGATGTGAAAGGAGCAGAGCAATCTGTGTGCTCAAGCAGAGAAATGGCTCGTGCCAGGCCCTCATGGGACTGTGATGCTCTGCTGCTCCAGAGCCACCACCTGCTGCCTCATTTAGTCCAGGACTAGTCCAAATTTCATCTGTGTTCCTCTTTTACTCTGTTTTGAGAAGAAGAGAGTTAGTTGTTATTCCCTTGCTGAGACACCAAGAGGCTGAGTGTGCTTTTCCTTCACCTTGCCTGCAGCCTCACAGGCTGACGGGAAAATGGAAGGTGTTTTCTTGTCTCCACAAGTTCTCAACTGCTTCATCCCACTGGAGTGAAGATGAGCAGCCTGAGTGCAGTGCTGAGATCTGCTGGAGGCAGGGACTGGCAAGCCTCCATCCTGGGTGATTTCATTATATGCAACCAATTCAGCCCCCATCACTACTGCAACAGAACAGGAGGATTTGCAATCCAGAGCTGGTTTTGGCTGCAATAGGGTAGCTGTGGAGAAGCGTCACTTCTTGGCCAGCCTGCTGCCTGCTGTTCCCAACTGCCTTTGGATAGAATAGTGCTGAGCTGGTTGGTTTTTCTAGGCTGGGATTGGAGCTTCAAGCCAGAGTAAAATATTGAAGTAGGCAAAACCACGAGCAGATGGCAGCAGGTCACGGACTCTGGTCTCAGCCTTGGTCCAGCACTTTGAGGGTAGTTTGGGGCACTCACAATTAAGTGGACATTTTGTAAGGTTTTAAAACATTCAGGGAACAAATAATAAAGGAAATTCACATTTCTAACTGGTTTATAACTCAAACTAAACAGAATTTTACAGGATTTAAAAAATAATAATTAAAAAAAGGGAAACTTTTTGAGCAGGGCCCTTCTCCAAGCCAGATAGCAGAGGGCAATGCACAAGGACAGGTGATCCAAAGTGGTCAAAGGGAAATTCCATATTGGTAGTAGTAGTAGTAGTAGTAGTTGCAATATATTTTACTTTATTTCAGTTCTTAAGCTGTTTTTATCTCAAACCATGAGTTTTGCCTTTTTCCAATTCTCCTTCCCATCCCTCCAGGAATGGAGGAGGGAGTGAGCAGCCAGTTGGGGTTAAATCACAACACACATTCTTGACCAAAGGAACAAAAGAGAAGAGAGAGAAGATTCACAGGGAATAAAAAAATTCCTCCAAGTTCCTTGCAAGAAGCAACTTAAGAAAGAGTGAAATAACAAGGAAATATTTATGAGCTTTCCTCGAGGGAAAAGCACATGGGGAAGGGGGAATTAAATTTCTAATAACATAAATTGAAATATTTCACCTTACAGAAAATGTAGTGAAGAACATAATTTTTAGAGCTAAAGATTTATTATTTATGTCTCCTTTACCCAGTGCACATCTCTAACCAGGAGGGAGTTATTCAGTGGTTGATTTTTGTTTCCTCATCTGTTTTTGTTGTAGAATATATTTGATGTAGATCCCCATGACCTTTCCACTTATGGTGATGTCAGTCAGCCCAATTCCTTTGACATGAATGGAAGCAGGCGTTTTACTCCATCTCAGGAGCCTACCCACTGTCGCCTCATGTCACCATGTGCTGAGAGAGATTTATTATTATATTATGACTTGTTTCTCCAAGCATCCATTTACTAAAGCCACAAGAAATACATTTCTCTAGTTTTTGTATGTTCTTTGAACATTAATTTGCATAGCACAAGAGTTTTTTGCCACGTGGATCTGTCATCTCAAAGAAAACCAGGAGAGATTAAGATTTGAAAATATTTCTTATATATGATAAGGGGATCTAAGCAGTAGCAGACATGCAGAGTGCTGCCTGTAAAGGAGAACTTCTAAACTAAGCCATGTAAAATGTCACTAGTGCTTTGAGAAGAAAATTCCCAGGTGACAGCATATTTCTTTCTTTACCTTATTCTTCCTGATAGCCATGATGACAGACTTGAGAGCTCTGGAGTCTACAAGGAGACTTACAAGGCACAGAAGATATATTAAAGGCTTGCACTGGGCTGTTCTTACTCCAAGACTTCAAATGCTGACTCTAGACTGAAGTGGATTCTGTGGGAAGTCTGGCTATCCAGCTGAGCTGTTTCATTATAAGAAATTCACCTATAAAATATAACCTAGGATGTTCAATTAGATAAACATTTCACTTCCATGTGGGCAGCCAGTGGAAAGACTGTAAAAGAGTATGAAAATGTACCAAAAGGGAAAGTCCTTAACAGATTTTTTCTCCTGCTCTGGGTGTTACACCAACACTAGTCACATGTGTTCTGAATTTTATGCATTTGCAGTTCATCTCACTCCACTGAAATTAAAAACAACAGGATTTTTTTAAAGAATAAAATACCATCAGTTGTATTTTGGATTTCTGTTTTTTTCTGCCTTCCTTTTTTTTTTTTTTTTTTAATAGCTGGCAAATCTGTGCATGGTTGATCTTTCAAGGCTTCTGCTTTGTCTGAATTTCAAGGAAAATGAAAAAATAACACGAGAGCCTGAAGGACAGTAGCTTCTAGCATAGGCTCCTCTTTCACATTTTGTAAATCTAATGATGCATGCCATCCTGAGCTATGAGAGATGCATTAGACTGTCATCTCAACTGTCAAAAACATGTGGCAGTTTCATTTAGTCTGCAGCAGCTCTGACCACTTTAGCCAAATTTCATTAGGAAAAATTTGCAGATGATGCAGTTGACATGCATTTCAGCTCCCAACATTTCATATTGGAGGGACAGATGCCTGTGAAACCGTACAAGTAGAGCGAAGAGCAGGAGGAATACACAATGTGAAAACTACTTAATACCATTAGCAGATCACCATGAATGAGCAAGTCTTGGGGAGCAGAATTATCAAATATGCACCAAAAAAAATTAAGAAAAACATTTTTTAAATATGTTAAAATAGTAAATCCACTTAGCCAGGAGTGGAAGAGAAACCTTAGATATGAGTCTGTCAGCTTCCCCTCATCTTGCTGAATAAAGTGCTTTACCTGCATCTACTTACCTGCATCTACTTCTTGGGGGATCAAAGCCATTTCAGGTTTAAATGAAACAACAGTCTTAAATGATACAAGAAATTTCAGTATGTAACCTAAGTGGTGTTGGCAGTGTTTAGAGACTCCTAGTAATACATATTTGTTCCTAAGAGCTCTAAATTCAGAGTACTTTCAGTCATTTTACATATGTGCTTTTATGTATTCATAAAATTCAGAATTTGTATAGGATTCTCTGTCATGGTTTCTAATGGCACATACACAGAAATTTCAGGCTGAAAATACTGTAGAGTTCAAAATATATAATGTTTTATTAGGCACAAAATACACTGGAAAGAAACCATCCAGACATGATAGTTTATTTAGAGGTTATGTTGTATAATATACTTAGTCTCTTCCTATTTTTAAGTCCACACTTCAGCTACTTGAAGCTGCAAGTTGTGTCTTAAATGGAAGAATAAATAAATCCCAAAGAGCAGAGCACATAGTGCATTAGCATAGCTTCCTTTGTGCTTCTTACTCCAGATGCATTAAAGAACAGCAAATTCTTTCAAGTGCTTCTCAGCAGCTCCATCAGTGGAACTTTTTATTATCATCACAGTAGTTAAGGTTACATCTACATTGAGGGGAAAATGCGTTCAAAGCTAGGATGGGAATTTGTATCATACCAGTTCTTTACCTCCCTGTGTGGGTGTCCAAGTGCATGCTAAGGGCAGATTTGACATCCATCTGCTTCGGCAGCCTGTGCCCTTCTCCTCTCCCTCTCCTGACCACCCAGATTCTTCCAACATCTCCCTTTAGGCATCCTAGTACAATTGTTTGTGACACTGTGGGGAGAACTGATCCAGAATAATAATAGCCATTTTTCATACGTTATTTTAAACCTGTACCAATCCCTTGAGGTAGCTCAAGGCATGGATGCAAAAATACCTGGGCTAGCACAGCTGAGGAGGAGGCAAAGGAACAGAAACAGGCAGAAAGCATTTACAATCAACCTCTCACCCACCTAAATAGGTTTAGAAATTTACACCAAACTTACAAAAAAACCCCTAATCACAATAAACAAACAAAAAATCAAAACAATTTGCTTTCTGTTTACATAGAGATTGAAATTGGCTCACCAGGAGAAACAAGCCCCAGTCCCAGTGCAAGGGAAAGGGTGGGAGATCCAAACAGGGATGGAGATCAGAAGGGACATGTAGGGAGTGACACCATCTCTTTTGGTGTCCGCTTGCAATTTGATTTTCTTCATGGCTGAAAAATGCCCCATTTGGTATTTATGTCAATGGATGCCATCAATTTGTTAAATACTGGTCTAGTCTCCCAGTTTAGGACTACTGACATATTCTGTTTTCAGAAATCTGATAGGAAGTAGACGTGAGTTCCACCTGGGCAGTCAGTCCAGTTAAATGATTTCTGCAAACAGAAGGTTATTCTATCCTACATATTTTCTGATAATAATCCATAGAATCTAGTACAATTTTCACCTACTATTTTTGAACAGTCCACGACCTGCATCATCACTGCACTGAAGCAGAGAAATACATAACAGCAATAGAGTCAGACCTGAGTGAATATTTGCATTTAAATATTTATGCATTAAATGTAAATATTTATGCATTTTGCATAAGAAGGCACTAAAGAAAAACCTTGTTTCACATAATTTAGGAAAAAAGAATATATATGTATAATAATATATTGTAATTCATATAATATGTATTATATATATGGTATATGATTTATTTAATATTTTATAAATGTATAATATAATTCATATAATTGTATAACTTTTTATTTTCAATTAAATTTACTTTTCAAAATAATACTGTTTCCTTGAACAAAATAAAAAAAATTGCAAAAATCTTAGGTGTAGAAAATGAGAACAATATATTGGGGTTGTTCTCACTTTTCTGGACTAAAAAAACAAGATTAGAAGTTGCAAAATTAATAGTTAAATAGAAAGTCTGAGCCTTTCCCAGCTTTAATGACATGGCAGGGAATGACTCCGGTGCTGCACAATGTGATTTGAAAGGAGAATTCCACTGGCAGGAGTGCAAGCGACGTTCGCTGTTGTCAGTCATCATGAAGCAGATGGCACGTCTTGGCTGAGTGGGTTCTCAGGCATCTTATTTCAGCAGCCACTTCAGTGTACCTGACAGCGTAGTCAGATGTGAAACGCCACCTAAACACGGGCTGCGACAACTCAAGTGCCGTGAATTCCCAATCCCTGCAAGATTAGCCAGAAACAGGAACATCAGAGCTCTGCCTGCCCTGCATAAGGAATAACTTTCCTCTTGTCTCAAGATAGATAGTTACTTGCAAACTTTTTGGGTAATAGATTACTTGCTTCTGTTGTGATTATTTACCATAAAAATTAGGGATATAATTATTATTATTATTATTGCTGTTGTTAGCAGTCTAAGAAAACTTAGAAAATAGTTTTAACCTGTCATGTCAGCTTAAATCAACAAAAATACTTTTAATAACTCCTGCCTTATGTGGGAAACTCAGACGTTGCACAGGAAAACTCTGTTGGATACCTTTAGTCGCTTACACTGTGACCCTGCTACCTGGGTGTCTCTAGGAATGCAATCCTCCATGGTGGAGGACAATTTGCAAGTCACTCAAAGCTTGAGATGGAAATTGCCACCATTCATTCCTAGTGGTAATTCAGGCACAGGGATGTAATATTAGCCACACCTTTATCCTGAGTCTGGTTTAAAAAGGAAATTTTACTATAGTATCTTTTGGGAGCCCTGTACACTTAAGACCTCTCCGTATATCTTTTCTCTTGGTTTTTAAGAGTTAAATCTGAAGCTTGGAAGATGTCTGGGATGCCCTTGCTCTGGGCATGGCATCAGCACACAGGGAGAAGAACAAGGGTGACTCCTGAAAGGCTTGCTGGACTCAGAGCTGTGCTTTCCATAGGAATGCTGAAAAGCCCCACGAAAGCCAACTCCCTACTGCTTTTAAAAATGCCAGTAGATATTCACTTGGTATATAGAAGAGCCAACCATCATACACTTTTGACACAGTCAGAAGTGAGCTCCAAATTTTTCAACACCAGGCCAGTGCCTGCAGCACAAAGCATCCATCCTCATTCTGTTAGTCTGACACACAAAGTTATTCTGGATGTCTTATGTTGCAGTTTGAGGGGTTTCTGGGTGGTCACTGTCGGCCGCTCTGTGAAGGTTTTCAGGGCTGGAATCACTCCCCCGCCGCCCATCCCTCATGGCAGGGACAGGCGGCGGAGGTACTTAAGCCAGGAGACAGAGACCACGTAGCACGGAGGGAATCCAGCAGAGAAGAAGAGTGTTTATTCAAATTTCCTGCAGCTTATAAGGGCTGCTGGGCCAAAGAGGGGATTGGCCATTTGGCTAGCCAATGCAAGGAGACAATATAATAACTATGGCAACACAGAAACCAATGGTAGACAAGTGAGTTAACAACTTCCAAACTCTGGCATTCTTACTCTGTAGGGGTCTGGTTAATACAGACACTATTAAATGGTGCAAGCATTCATAAGAAAAGCAAGTTCCCCACATGGGCATTATGTACCATGTTAAAGTTTGAGGGTAACTGTCCAAGATACAGTAGCCAGGGGTAAAAAAACCCACAGATCTCACCCTATAACTCCAAAAAATAACAGGCTACATAACTTTAAAATGGATTGTTTCTCCTTGCCCATGAGCATGTGTTAGTTCTCTTGAGCCTGGCACAACTCATGCATGCAAACTAGGAGAGAGAGAGAGATCTCACAGCACTCACATGCATACGAAAAGACACTTGAGAGATTTGTTTGAAGTAAATAAGGCATAAACTGATACACATATGTAAAGTCCAGACATCCAAATATTTAATAAAGCCCTGGCATCCCAGTCGTTTGTGCAGAGGTGTCACTTACTGTATTTGCTATAAAGCAACTGAAAGAGTGATACAGAACAGGGCGAGGCCATGAACTTACACTCTATCTCTGCTGAAGGACAAGCTGTAAGTACATAAAACACCTGTAGATCAATTTAAAACCTGAGTAGATAGACAGTAAATCACTTTACTGCCAATATTTATCACTACATTGGATCTAAACCCATTAATTCTCTTTTGTTTCTATTGCCACAACCAAGCTGTAGATATAAAATGGGCTTTTGTGCAAATGAGTGTTATTTCCGTGAGACAATAAAATTACTCTTGCAGTATCATCCAAAAATTCATAGACTCATCATAGCTATGCGCTGCCTGTGTACATTGTAGCTGCTGATTTTAGGG
This sequence comes from Manacus vitellinus, assembly GCF_001715985.3. NCBI lineage: Eukaryota > Metazoa > Chordata > Aves > Passeriformes > Pipridae > Manacus > Manacus vitellinus. The sequence goes on from NW_021939632.1 coordinate 1,377,578, forward strand.
ATATTAGTGGATGCCCTACTGAATGAAAAGAGAAAGAAAGAAATGCACTGCAATTTGAATGTGAAGCAGAAACCCCTGCTGCATTTCATCAGTCTGCTACCTACACCGACATTAGTCTATAATAAGAAAAAGACAGATATGTTCACAGTTAAGTCTTCTTACCAGGCTGATCTGAGGAATATTGAGACAGACAGACCAGGATACAAGGAGTTCATAGGCTAATTTCACAGGCTGCAGCACTGCAATGGTAAGGTTGCACAGAGAAGAGAAAGGCAATAAATCTATATGACTTTTCTTGCCCAAAAGAAAGTAGTGCCATGAAACAGAAATGCAAGAATAAGGTCCTAGGAAAAAAAATCATACTGATTGATAAATCTCTCACTATGCGCTGAGTTAAAATTAAATTCACATAAACAAAACTTCTCAACTATTAATGTGGTTGGTCATCTGTCCACCCCTACTCTAACTCTACTCTGTTAACTCTATGAACCCAGAGGGTGGGAGAAAGTACAAAAGACCAAAATTAGATGCCTTGAGCCTTTTTTCTTTCCTGCAGAAATGCTACAGATGATTTATTAGTGAATGGATATCTGCCATCCATTTTGAAATTAAAAATCCCTTGGAGGCCCTACAGTCCCCTCCATTACATTACCAGCATGTGCAGGTCACAAAGGTTCAGCTAGGAAAAGAAGTGTGCTCCATCAGTCAAAAGCTCTATTTTCTTCCCAAGTGCTAAAAGTCTTGGAGTGTGTAATTTGAATCATCCTTAAATTCCCCAGCATATTTAAGCACCGTGCTAATAGGATAGTATTAAAGTATTAAAGGATACAGGTTAATCCCAGTGCTCTTATGCCTTGGTCTCTTGGTGGCAGCGGGGCTTGGTGTAAAAAAGAAACGATAAGCTCAGAATCCACTCATGAGTGCTGAGGAGGGACAAGCATCTTCCTCAGAGAGAGCCACAACTGAGATTTTAGAGCAACATTCTCCATTTCACTGCTTCAGTCTCACTTTAGTTTATGTCTTCAGTTTCTACAGGGTAAATTTAAGTAGGCACAGGATCTGGTCTCTTGTCTTAGGCTGGATAAACAGGGGAGATAGGCTGCTTCTGTCTGTCATATCCCAAGGCTAAGTTCAGTCTTCTGTGAAGCCACTGACAAAAATGAAGGGTAATAATGATGCCTCGGAGAAATAGGAGAAAACTGAATCTGAGGAGAAGAAAATGGATGGGAAGACTGACAGAACTAAACTCTATACAAGTTTGGTATCCTGATCTTGGCCTCTACACTTTCACACAAAGTGCACTTCTGGTTTCCCTGCTGGCATGTTTCAATAACCCTTGGGCACAGAAGGTGTGTTACACCATTGTGTTAGGAAATAACTTACACACCTAAAGAGTAACTAAGACTCTTCAGGCTTGGCTCATACGGTGTGTGAGCCATGCCTATGAAGTAATCATAGACATATTGCAAACATTTATTTTATAGGTGGAATTAAAAATGGATTTTAAGCTTAAGAAACACTTTCTGTCAGTCATGGGAATATAAACACCCTTTCCCAAGTTTCCACAAATGCAGACATTGTAAGAGAGGTTTTGTCAGGTTCGGAGGTGGAACTTTCATCATGCCAGGCTGAGGGCATATTTGTCCTCTTCCTTTGGGTGCTGACACCAGCTTTTTGTTGCAGTTACCTGATGGGATTTGCCCTAGAGCACTGCACGCAGCTATTACTCTGCAAATCAGATCAGCTCCTCTCCTTGAAATAACTTTGTAACTTGCCTAGGGGGTCAGATTCATAAAACTTACATAACATGGGTATTTCCCACAAGGCAGCTGTAGATCAACCAGACAGTTTATCTAAGGGGCTGCTAATTGAGAGGACGAACCTTTGGTTGGGATTAATTAGTAACCTCAGCCTGCGATGACTCAGGTCCCATCAGCAGGGAACATGAACAAGTACATGTCTCATAATCTAATTCAGGCAGCTTTGTTCCTTCCAGTACTTGTCAAATCTTAAATAATTAGGGTAAATTATTTCTACCTGGGGTTTTTTTGGTGGTTTTTTTTTGGGGGGGTTGTTTTTTTTTAGGCTATTCATTCCAGTTTTTTCTGACATGCAGATTTTTGCCATTGCAGTAGATGTGACCAAAGAAAAACCCTTGGAGATGGATCTGTTCCTACTCCTTCAAAAAAGAAGTTGAGCACAGATACAGGTCTTCAGAGCTTGATGGATTTAAACACAAACTGTGCCACTCAACTTTTAATGGATGTACATTCCACCATTCCAGTTTAAGATATAAGCTTAGAAGAAGCTCAGCCAAGAAAGGACTTAGTTGAAGGACTTTTCCGGCTTAGTCAGAACAAAGTTTGGCCTATTCTCCCATGTTTTTTTTGAAGCCTGTGAACATTGTGCATCTATCTATTTCCCCAAAGGAAATGCTTCAATGTTTGATTTTCTAACAAACAACAGCTGAGCTACTTTGTACAGAGACCTTAGTATGATAAACCAGTTCACATAAAGAGTGGAAGAAATTGTATTAAAGAATAGAATGTGGATACACTTTTTCTTAGGTTTTTTATAAATAATCACTTACAAATGTGTTTTAAAGTTAATAAAGTAATCAAAATCTTTTTTTCCATTTTCCTTGTCTTTCAAAAACATTAAAAAAAAAAACAATTGGGAGATTAGGCCTATAATAGGCAGCACAAACACAATACTGAAAATGAAATAAATAAGGTTTCTCTTTGCATGTAAAACAAGGGTAAAATGAGCAGCCTTGATCTTCAAAGAGGACAAATTCCACCATTTCCATGTCGGCAAACTGCAGAAGATTTGAGCAAGTTAAATGCAAATTAAGAAAATAGAAGAGACCAGCCACAATTAAGTGTGAGCAGCAGGCTGAAAGGGAAACTTCATTTAAATTGATGTCTGTTCATTAAATGGACATTAAAGTAAAAATCCTCCTCAAGACACACACCCCAGTGCCAGCTCTGTGTCCTATGGGAGCTGCAGGTTCTGGGTGCCAGAAATGTTTCTTATTTTCTGAGGGCAGGTAATGAATTTGTTCCATGGATGCTGCATCAAGCTGAGCTGCAGAATTGCAGCACCTTCCACTGAAAAACCTGAAACCACCCTTTCAACTCCTCCTCTGTCTCTGGATTTTTAAGGCCTAAGAATTAACACAGTGAGCATGAAATACCGAGAGTCAGTTGTGAATCTACCTGTGTAGCTACTAGAGGAACAAAGAAGCAGAATTTTCCACGAGAGGTAAATGAACCTGAGCCTCTGCCTCCTGTTTGGAGGGGCAGGGGAAGGTAGAGCTTTTCTGGGAAACAGGAGATCCTCTGGGTTTCCCCAGGGAACAAGCAAATAACTGAGAAGTGACTATAATTTGATCTCTGCTCTGCTTCTGGGGAAAGCAAATATATGCAGCTCTTTCCTCACAGCTGAACACACCCTGCCTGTCAATACAGAGTCCAGGGAGAACATTCTGGATGCAGAATAACGAGTAGCAAACGTGAAGTCTAAGGGCTTCACGAGACTATTGACATAAATACCTAGAGGAAGCACACCTTATCCAAAGGTAATTAATAGATAGGGAACACTACAAGGAAATATATTAGTTCTCTGCCTGATCTAATCAAACATAAAAGATACTTGTGGTCGTGTGCACGTGTGTGAGTGTGTGGATGAAGGAGAGAACAGGTGTGCATGGAAATGTGTCCAAGGATTCATGCATATCCAAAATTCAGAGCTGCTTTACTCTCCTATTACTAGCTTTACAGCAGAACATCACAAGATTGATTGCAAGATCAATGCAATCAGCTAGGCAGTGAGAGCTGATTATCTGGGAATTCTGAGTAAAGATTACCCACAATAGAATAAAGGGCTGCTGCCCAGCCAGGTGAAAATCACAGTATAAATAAAAAGTGCCCAGAGAAACATTACAGGCTTCCCAAAGGGCATCAATATCTTGTGCATTTTAAAGAAAAGTGAAAAAAACGCTGTTTAAAATTTCCATCAGTAACACAAGTATAAGACTCATGCAAGCTTTGTGCTGCCATTCGTATTTTGTTACAGTTGTAGCTGCTATCAGTGGTGATATCCATTTCATTCTTTCTGCCCTCTATCAGTTCTGTCCTTGCCATCAGAGTTTAACAAGGATATTTTCATACCTTTTAATTTCAAGACATAGATCAGTTTCCTTAACAGATATTTTGAATCTAGTGGTTTTGAAAATTGACCCAAAGAATTCATATTCTGAAGTGCAAGCTCACCTGTATGGGTCGTGAACAAGATCTATTATCTTGGAACTGCTTCTTAGAGAAGTTCAATTCACTGAATCTGCTTCAGTTTAATGAAGCAACCAACAACTTAGTTGTTCAGCTAAGTTATTTCCAGTCCTACCTCTTTTCACTAAGGGTACACCAAGAACAAACTTTAAGAACACAAATATTCAGTGATAATTTTGGGGCTAGAACTTTTTACCTTTCTTTTTCCAGTCCAAATGAACACAAGTAGACCCAAAACTGGAAGGCATATCTTGGATAGTTAACCAAAATTTTCCAAAGAAATTTTAGAAATTTGTTATAATTAAGTCCTTGACGTATCTCCAGTAGCTGCTGAATTTATTCTGCTGTCTGTAAGGCTTGTTCCTACCACAATCCTTAAGCCACCTATACTGAAATGAGATAAAATTTTTGGCCTTATTCTGATAGATGGAAGTGCTTAAAAGTCAATCCATTTTCCTTTCCTGTAAAAAATTCAAACTGAAATTAGAAGAAAACCAAATCAAAGAAAAAGACTCCCCAGGTTTGAGAATCATAATTGGAAAAATAAAAACAAAGCAAACCAAACCAACAAATGAAAAAATACAAAACACACACACACACACACACACCCACACACACACAAAAAGGTCAAAAAAATTCAAGAGAGCAAAAAAGTTCCCCAAAAATGTAAAAAGCAGCAGCACTATTAAACATTCTTGACATGCTACCTCAGCCTCAGTTTTGCAATAAGAAGACAAGAAGACACCAAAATTTCGTCTTTTAAATAAAAAGTAGATTTTAAATCAGACCACAGGCAATATCCCATGGGAAATTTGCAATGACAAAACTTAAAGGAGCTTAAAAGAGATAACCTGCTGAAGGCAACTGGAAGACCTGCAAGTAGCACAAACCCACTGGCATGCACTGCAGAAGGTTATCCTACCTCTCTTCCTCCTGGTGTACTGCTTCAGCTATGAAACAGGAATGAAATACTATTTCCTTCTGCCATTTGTGAACAAATGATAATCTGGTGAGGATAGGATCGATAACTCTTGACAAACTTCTAAATGGGATAGTATAGGGGCAGTGGTCATTTTTATTTACAGTAACATATAAACTTTGGGTGTTTCTGTTGAAAATCTGTCAGTTAGAAAGAGGTAAATGTCACCATTACAAGTTAACTAACTTTGATTCTTCATTGTCAATATTGACAGATCACTGTATAGATGATGTTATCTCATAAACATCCACCAACATGTATCAAGAAGTCAGGTTGACAAGAGGGTGGGAGAGTCACAATTAGTGTTAATTAACCCTAGAGAATGTCTACTCCCAAGTGATTATTGCCTTGACATGATAAAAGGCAGCTTACACTGTGTGGTATTTTACCCCAAACACAACTTGAGCCCAGAGCCACTGAAGCACAGAGTTTCAACACATTTCTCTATCTTGCCAGGAAAGCCAAGGGTCAGACATGCACAGTGCATTAGAACAATAAACAACTGTCAACAAACATAGTCTGTAAAAATACATTAAATCTCATGTGGTGATGGATCACTGAGCCATGTGGGGAGAGCACAGAAATGTAATAGCAAATGCTACAAGGAAGATGTAAGTCCCTGGGGAACAAAGGATCTGCAACAGACCTGATTTTCAATTCCACATACCCAACCTTACATGAAATCATAGATTAAGGTCAGAGAGTCTCAGTCACTTACAGGTACACACAGTAACATTGAAAGTAAGCAAGGTTGAAGAGGAAGGATGATTTTCTACCTGACAGAAGGACTCCCTGAGTGAGTCACTGAATGTCACTGTGACACTGTGTTCTGTATGTATATTAGATGTTTTCCAGTGCAGCGGCTACACTGAGACTTCAGCTTCATTTAAGAACACAACTCTACTAACAAATAAGTAGAAAAATACTTTTGATACTAAATAATATATAGTTTTAGTCTTTTTTACACTTTTCCCATTCATTTCAAAAGTCATTTCAAATGGAAATGAAACCCTAGCAAGACCACTCAAAAAGATCACACTGTATGTTCCTATGGCAAACATCCAGTGATTTCCACTTTTCATACTTCTCTTGTTGGGATGGTCACTCCTGGTTTTTTTCAATTGAAATCCAGTTGTTGCTCTCTGCTCCCAGGTTCCAGTTTTCTACCTCCACTCCACCCCTCCAGATCATTTTTTCAGCTACGAGGCAAAAGCCTCTGTGAACAAAATCCTTCAATCTGCCTGAGATTCCTTGGCACCCTTTTTTTCTTTGTAGAGCAGGAAACCATTGGCTTCGACCTGTTCTTGACCCTGTAAACCTGTTGGTTTTTTTTTTAGCCCAGTTGATTTTCATAGTTACATAACATTCAGAAGCTTAAAGAAATTCATATCTTCTTGCTAAAGTTCACATTTGAAGATGGAATATCTGAATTATCTGACTTTTTGTCAGAGAAATTAAGAACTGAGTGAATTAAATACATTATAAAAACAAGATACTTGTGTGTATTTGTCCAAGTAAGCTCTAAAAGTATTTACAGTTGTGTTTGACTTATGCGAAGCTGTGCAGCATTCCCCCAATATTCAAATGTTTGAGGTACCTCACGTGTTCTCCTTTTTACAAAAATTCTATATTTGAGCTTAGATACTTCTCCCAGTGGAAGTTTCATCAAGACCAATACATTTATGTGAAAAGTTTCAACTGACATTTTCTGATGAAAATCTTGCCCCAAACCTCTGAACTATCTTAACGTAGAGTCTCATGGTACTTAGACGACTACAGCCTCAGGCTCTTTACTTTAATTGTACACATTTTCATCAAACCCTGATGCCCCTTGTGGGTTTGTGCAATTTCTGCAATGTAGCTAAAACATTTACTGTATATTTCTGTTCATTGATTTCATGTGAAATTATTTCACCTCTTTATGTCTTCTTTTTCTTTTTATTCCTGATGTATTTTGACATTCAGAGAATTACAATTTAACCAAAAACCTTCAAATTGGAGAAGTTGAGTAGAAAAGGAACTAAAGTAAAAGTATTTTACTTAGAGGCTAATAGGCAGAATCAGGGCAGCAGCTTTCCAGCCATCCAAGTTAAATAAGAGGCTCATTACTTGACTCTGTGACAAGTACCCAAATGCCATTACATTCATAATCATTATTTAAAGGTTCAAGGAATACATTGTTCATGCATTATTTAAATTTTTGTTTTAAAGTAGTACTTTAAAATCAAGATCAAAATCCTGTGACTTTCTGTAAGATGTGTCATTTTACTACTGTCACCCCAAGCACCTTCCTAGGAAAGAGTCCTGTCCTATAGTTTTTCCTCCTTATCAGAAACTATTCCAGGGAGACTGAGCACAACTCTGGAAAAGTGTTAAAAAAATTAGCGTATAGAAGGATGATCTGGAAAATAGAAGCTGTGCATTCCAAATCTTGCTTGTAGATACTTCAGAAATTATAAACAAACTAGAAAACATGACTTGATTCTGTGCTTACCTTGCAAAAAAAGACTGTACTTAGACGAAAAGAGCTCCATTTATTTAGTAACCAAGCGTATAGAGAGTCTCCCTACATTTGCCTTGGAAGTCTAATATTAGTGGGGAAGAGGAGCTCCCTAGAACACTTAGAACATAGAATATAGCTGGTACAAGAAAAAAAGAAGTTACTCTGTGACGTGAGTATCTTTAGAAGAATTTATAAGTTTCTAGTTAATTAATGTTCTGTTAAGTATATTGTTTAATTTAATATTAAGTGATGACATTTCTGCTTTACTAAGAGGATATATCCTTTGAAATATTTGCTGCAGGTTTTTAATGTGCAATCTAAATTTATTAATCAAATTTCTATTTATCATTCCTGTTACTTTTGCTTGGGAATTTTTATTAATTTCTTCTTCAGAAAAATTATCATAATATTTTCATATTCTTAGCTTGCTTTAAACTGTGTGTGGGTATCCTGAGTGTTTTTACTGAAAATACTAAAAAGAAAACTCAGCTCAAGGACTCAGAGAACTTGAACTTTAAAAAAGACACCGATTACAATAAATTTAATAATTAATTATTTTAAAATTGAAAATATAGTTTGACTCACGTGATTGTTCATGCAAGGAAAGTAAGATATGAGAGACTTGCTGGAATTGTAGGTAAAATCTGTGTGTGGACAGAAATCAAATAGGGTTGTTTCAGTTGTCAGTTTGTCACCAAAACTTCATACATTGCATATCTCAAGGGTATACATATACATATGACTATATTACATTGGCATCATCTACCCTGGCCCCAGGGTACTGTGCTGGGCATTGACAAAAAAATATGGAATAAACTGTTACTTTGCCTCCAAATTTGAAAGCAAAACAATAGACTTGTTTACTTGCCCAGCTATCATCTGTCAAGTCAGAAACACTGTGGAGATTAAGATTTTGTTTACCCAAATTTAATTTTCATCCAATTTATGGGTAAACAAGGCTTAATTTCCTTGATGCCTGGATAGAAACTCCTGCCGATGGCCATGTCAACATTTTCCCCAGGCTTCGATCAGTTTTCTTTTTAATTTAAGGGAAAAAATTGTAACTGAAAACTAAATTATCCCAAATTTTATGAGCTGAAAAATGAAAATAGTGCTATTTGGACCAGCAGAAACTCTTTATTCAGCTTAACTGAAATGGTAACTGCTTTTCTACTCTTTTTGGTTGTATATTTAGAATAAAAAAAAAAAATAAAAAAATTCAATGGGCAAAAACCAGGACTACATTTTCATTAGTAAATTAAAAAAAGTGTCCAGAGTTATTCCTTGCTACTGAAGCCAGTTACCACAGACTGAATTTTGTCCATGCTCTTAAGTGCTTTTAGCCTCCAAAACTAGAGTAACCCCATGCAAACTGCCTGCTGTTAATGAGTCCCAGCATGTGCCAGCTACCAAACACTGTCTTGCTTAAGATAACAAAAACATAAGCAAAATCCCATTGTAAAATATTGGCAGTCAATAGATTTCCAGTGATCAGGGGCATTCCCTGGTCCTTTAGAATTTACAAATATGGGTGATGTCAGAACTTCCCAAAGAATTAGAAAAAAACACGTTCTTTTCAGTTTTGAAAGTCTAGAAAATTAGTCTGTATGTCATAACTACTAGCAGCTATCATTGAAAAGTTGACGTTAATAAGACAACATTTTTAAATAAAATTTGTCCCAAATTCTCCAGCAGCTCTACCAAAGAGATAGAAGACAGACATTTAAACCACAATTTCTCTAAGAATTCCATGATAAATCTGTGACAGAGCTAAAATTTCAAATCCAGTCTCCTGGACTCTGTTCCAATGATTTCATAACAAGTCTTCCTCAGGAGGAAAAATAGATAAGGAAAACACTGAAAAACACAGATTGGCCCTGGTATCTTTCACTACTGAAACAGTTGAAGTATTTCACTTTGTAATGTGGACCAGGGGTGGGCAAAATACCTGGATTCTCAACAACTGTGAAAGTAGGAGTCTTTATTTATTTTGTGTAGGGGAAATGTATGAATTTGCAATCAGGACATCTTGTGGTACCATGCTGAAATTAATCAGTTTTCAGTGTGCAGAGTCCCAGAATAACTTTCTAACAGCAACATTAGAAAAAAGGATGCTCCTTTTCCCCATGCTGTTTGTACCTCCAACATGTAATTTTGCCATTAGTGAAGTGTGATGAAAATTAAGTCACTTGTACAGCCCAATATGCTCAATCAATCACTAATTTTTTTTCTTTGTTACTAACTCAAGGCTCAACTCAGCAATAAATAGGCTGTAGAATTCAAGCTGCTAAAAACTTTTCAAGAGTCTTTAGCATTGAAATCACACTACTTTCACCAGAACTCTAACCTTTAGATCTGAGGAAGGTCATGCTAAAATTTCAGAGCCATAACCCAAGCTCTTGCCTCAAAACATGTCTTCTACCATCTTGTGGATATTTGACATTGCAGGTAGACAGTTTTCTAGCTGGCAGTGATATCACAAGCACTTAAGGAAGGACACAGAAGAGGACCTAGTAGCCTCTTATTTTTCTTATTAATATCCATTAATATTTTCCACTTCTCTACTTTGGTAGCAGAGTTGGCTGATGGAGATGGTTCAGAGATGGTTTTGTGCAGAGACTATTGATAAAAATGGATGTATGAGGACAGTCCAGTGGATCTCCTGATCCATCCAGTAGACTCCATTAGGAGTCAAAATTAGACAAGTAGGGAAGAAAAAAGAAAGCCAACGGCAACACTTTCCTAATGCAATTCATCAGGCATGTTGTAGTCATCAATTATAGGATACTATCCAAAAACCTGCTTCCTTTTTCAACCAGGCTACTCAGATCCTTGTGAAATCAGAATATTGACTGTCAGGGCTTTTCAGTTGGACACCTCAAGGACAAGAAAGCTGGTGCAGTGCCCTTTGAGCTCTAGGCAGTTCTTCATGACTGCTATTCACATCTACCGGCAGAAAACAGAATATACTCTATCCAGTTGGTGATAGAAATTTCTCAGATTATACCCACATTTCTTTGGAAAAACATGGAGTATTTCACCAACAGTCTTGGTGTTCTGATACTTAAAAAGAGAATCAGAGTACCAGGTCAAGAAGAAAGGAAAGCAAAGGGGATGCAGTTTACTTGCTTGCTTGCTTTTCTGAGAAGCCAAGATCAGGGAGAGAAGTCAAACACTTCTCTTGTGAAAGTCCAGAACCACAATGTAACTTCTGTGCTAACTGCTCATGTTACCAGAGGCACAAGGTACCATTGTACTGCCCCAGTGAGTCTGAGCTCATTAGGTTCATTAGGAAGATCCAGTGCATGACACAGAGAGCAATTCTCCTGCTCACTGCATTACTGAGGGAATAGGAAGGCAAAGGGTTGCGGGCTTTGTACTATAAAGAGAAAATATATTGAATTTTTTTTCTAGGCTGAGATCTTGAAAGCTGAAATCTGAGTCAGACTCTCAGATCTCCCAGTCAGACACGAAAATCTGCAATAAGATCCTGGTGTAACTTCCATCTCTCCTATCCAAAGAGTTCTGAGTTCACTCCCAGCAGAAGGATGCTTGTTCTGAGTACCTCTTGAAAACCCTGCACTAAATATGCCTTTCCAGCACAAGAGCAACCTGCTTTCTCCCCAGCTCTGGCAGATACAGCACTTCACACATCTCTCAAATGATCTTTTTGATGTTAGTCTGCAGTCCAGCCTGTCTACAAATGTCAATGCCTGTCTCGTAGCAAAACTGTGCCATCCTTATCACTGCTGCCTGGTGCTGCTCTGAATGATCATTTCTGCTCCAACAATTACTCCATCACAGGAGGGGAAGGCAGGAGTGGGGTAAATATTTTTGAATGGGCAGGTGGGGATGGCAGCAATCCCATGGGCACACTGCCCAGATGTAGCAAATGTAGCCATGGCAGGCTCATTTTGTATCCTCAGGATGTCCTATCACACTCATCTTTAAGACCAGTTTGCTGTTCTTCCCTTTGCACCACAACCATTTCTGCTCAAGTCACAGTGGAACTGGTCCTTCCTTGCTTCAGAGGCTCTCTTGTCAGTGATTACTTTTGGCTCAGTCATTTCTTTGGAGCTAAAATTTATCTGTGCAGCTCTTGGGAGCAGTGTCTTTCTACATCTAGCAAAAAACACTGCAGAAAGTACCCAAAAGCAACAATAATAGGAAGTATTTAATTATGAGAATGCTGTATTTAAAAAACCTAAGCAAAATTTTCCAGCTATCTTCACCATCATTTCCCTGTGGAGAGAAAAATTAGTGTCTTTATCTAGATTTCTCTTCTGCTATGTTATTTTACTGACTGCAGCAAAATTGTTTACCTATTTTAGAACAGTGTAATGCCTCATTTATTGAAACAAGAAAACTTCGCATGGCCCATTTCCAAACACAGTGGAGGTAAGCATTTCTTGCATTGTATATACTTTTAGGCTAATCAATCACAAACTTTTAAGTTGAATCACTTTGCTTGACAGAAATCCTTTAAAGACTTCTAAAAGCCATGTTTTGTTCCTTTCTTCATCGCCTGGATTTGGCTAAAAAGCTTTGCAGGGCAAATTGACCAAAGAAGTATTTGACACAGCCAGCTTATAGGGCAGCAAAGGTGCCAATGAGACCAAGGGGCTAAGATTTTTCAATTATAAAACTAATTATTTAATCTAATTATGAAATATTTTGGGTCATTCTTTTCAAAGGACAAATATCTAGCTCTGTTATTGGTTTTGTGCATAAATAGCAACAGTATATGTAATTTATAATAGCAGGTTCTTAAAGAGTTTTGAAAAAAGCAACCATTAGGAAAAAAAAGCCAAAAATCTAATTAATGGGTTTTGCAAAAAGCCTTTTCCTATGCATATTTTTTTCCCTGCAACAATTTTCTGCCAATGATTTCTTATTTCTTAGCAAAAAAAACCCCAGTAACTGATTGGTGCTTCAGATTTGATACGGTAGAAGAGAAGGACTATTCAGTTGTGAAAAAAGAAAAAAAAAGTTGTAGGTGTTATTCCCACCTATATTTCCTCACTCTAAATGCAGTGGACTCTCTTGACTGTGAATTGCTCATAATTCTTTTTCACAAAATTAATAAATTTACAGAAAATATTTTTCTGCCAAAAAATGGAAACTTTCAGAGATATTTACGTATTTGAGTATACTTCATTTTTAAATAAAAAATTCAAAAGCCATTGGAATGTTCAAGAACTTTCACTACAATAATGAAACAAAATCATATTCTCTCACTTCATGCAAAAGTTTTTCACTGTCTGCTTAAGTAAAATTCAATTTTGTTTAAAAAGATTCAAAATTTTCACATCTCATTTTGAACTGTGCAATATAGTTTCATTTTACTTAAAATGTTTCATACTTTCCAGTAGTTTCCATCATCACACTGTCTGCATGGTCAATCAGGATGTGAATCAGAACAAGCTACAGTGGAAATTTTCTACACAGTGCTCATAATTCACTCCTACTCCAATTGTGACTGTGGTACTTTTGAATAAGAATTTTCACAGAGGAGTTTAGTGAAGTTTGACTAATTGACTTTCAGAGCGCATTCAGTTCAAGTTTGCTGGGTTCACTCCCATGGATAAGGTCTATTTCTGTATCCTTCACTTTCTAGTCCAACTTGCTTTGTAATGTCACACATTATTAAATAGTTAGTATAAAGCTGTCTTAAAATCGCAGTGAATAATCCTAGGAGCAGAGATGTCAAGTAGATGCAACGATTACTGTGAAGTTTCTAACTTGTGGGGGAATTGTGATACTTAATTAGTTAATGTTTCTAAATTTCAGATGAAAGAGGTTAGTAAGTTCAAATATTATTATTCCTGTCTTTTCTGAAATATATTAACCCTATTAATTTTGAAGAGAAATTAACTTAGTTCTAGTGCTCACATTTGAGGAAGATGTCTTTTCAGTAAACGATAAAGCCACAGATACTGCAGAGTTATCAGCCAAGCATTTGTACACCAGGAATCCTGGATACACATAAAGAGGAAAGACAAGAATGAAAGAATATTTTCAGTTTGCATCTTTCAAGGGTATTGCAAACAGAGCAATGGTATGGAAAAACACATATTTGCCTTTCTCTTTGCAGTACACTGTTAAAATGGATTTACACACTTCACCCCTTGTCCAGCTGAGCCGTACTTAGAACTTTTCATCTATTTTGATAAGAGCCTCTTCAGCTTGAAAATACTGATTACCGAGGAATAGAGCATCAGTAAGCAATTCCCCTTCCTTTACTCAGTTGCTGTTTGGGGTTTTTTGTTTGGTTGGTTGGTTGTTTTCTTCTGAGAAAGACATGATGTCAAAACATCACAGGGTAGCTGCTGTAGTAGAGACAAGTCAACAAGGTCAGTCTTTTCCCTGAGACAGATTTTCTCCACGGAGAAAGAGTGAGCTAAGCAGTGGGGCAACTACTGAGGCACTTGAGGAAAGAAGTGGCACCCTGTAGTTACCATTGTATACCATCACGAATGTTTTCCTTGTTACGATCTTCCTATGCAGGATGTTAAGTTCCACAGAGGAATTAAACTCACCTGTGGGGAGTACAATTGCAGCCCTGCTGCCATGATGTAGGAGCCTGAGGAGGAAGAGACCTATACTGGCATCAAGGACAAATATAGGCTAAATTCAAATCGCAGCTTTTACTGGACTATATGAACACACTTGCCTGATGTTGCTGGAGTGAATTCTGGTTTCTAACTTGTTACAAGGAAACCAGAACCAGGCATTCACAGTTAAATGAGATTACTAATACTATAGCTATCAAAAGGGATTTCCAAAATGATAATGTAACTGTGATTTCATTGTGAAGAAATTAATGTGAAATTAGTATGGAGCAGTTCAATCTCAAAAAAACACTGCGACAGAAATGTTTTTACTTGAACCTCACTGCAAATGAGCAGAAATGCTTTTTGCTCTTTGAGAAGCTGCATTATGTTTTTTATACTATGTATTCACATATATTAAGATATATTTATATATCTCTTCATATTATAAGCTTCTTATTACTACTACAACACACAGTGTAAAAATAAGGCTGCATTTGAAAGTGAATTTATTATTCTAATGTCACTGTTGCGTATTAAGTCGGTTTGTTAACACAACTGATGTTAGATTGAAAGGATGGCATCCGGTTATTGAAACAACATTTTGATGGCCTCATGTTATCAGAATTGACGTGCAAAATACAGAGATTGATGAATATATGAGTTTGTAATCAGAAA
Organism: Manacus vitellinus; assembly: GCF_001715985.3. Taxonomy (NCBI): domain Eukaryota; kingdom Metazoa; phylum Chordata; class Aves; order Passeriformes; family Pipridae; genus Manacus; species Manacus vitellinus. Next base: position 1,392,578 of record NW_021939632.1, read on the forward strand.
TGGTTTTCAGTTTGGAAGTGAGCAGAGGACACAATTTTTCTGTCATAACTGAAAATGCAGATTTACATCAAAGAGAGTTTTTGATAAATATGTCTTAACTTGACTGAATTATTTTAAATGATACATAAAATAACTTCAAACTAATTAAAAAGACAATTTTTTTTCTTTTGAGATTATAATGCACTTTAAAATCTATTTTTAAAAGTGTTGTCAAGACACCAGGCGAGAAACATACCTTTATCTAAACTAAACATTCTCTTAGCCTCCAAACTATATTTAATCACATTTTTCAAATTATTAGCAGACTAAAAATCACTTTGTATTCCCACAGCTGTAAATGAATTGAGTACATTCCTTATTCTATCCTAAGTACCAGTATTGAAATTTGCCAGATTATTCAACGAGCCCAGGAGAGCTCTACAGCTTCAGTATCATTTCTGCAAAACAGATCGGGAAAAAATAGCCAAGTATTCAACCTACTGTAATAAGTCAGTGTCAAAACAAAGCCCAGAGGCCCATAATAAGTAGATGTTAGAACATGAAGCCACTTTACAGATATACCACTGAAATTATAGTGGCTCTCCAGTACACCCAACTAGCCCTGCTTTGGATTTTCTGGTACATGGATAGATTTTACTCTTTACCTTCTAAGGTTTCTCCCTTCAAGTTTGTCAAATAATTTTTAGATTTTCTTCAGACAGGCAGGATAATGTCACCCCTCTGTGTACTGGTACCAAGGCAGGTCAAGAGCAACTGTCAGACTACTCAGACTTAGGACCAGATGTCAGTCTTACACTGCTAAATTCAGACTAACACCATTCACTCCAATGCACCACTCTAGTTTCCCTATAGTGTGAAATGATATTATCTCATTTTCATCCTGTGCTAAACTGTAATCCATAGGATTTCCCAGGCCTGAATTTTCTACAAGGGAAACAAGACCTTTTCTGTTATTTACCAAAAAAAATTTAAAAAAAAAAAAAAAAAAAAAAAGAAATTATATGTAAAGAGACTCTTTTTATGGACCCAGAATATTTGGTTATGTCTCTCTGGCTGCATGAATTTACCTGAGAAAACAAATACATATAAAATTGTCACTTCAAATTTTTATTCAGAAGGATATTTTATTGTTTGGATGAGTCACTATATCACATCACATTATCGAGTAGCACAACCCCATTTCCTAATTCACAAAAGTCTGTCTCTTTGTTCAAAACCAAAAGTGGCATAAACCCATTATAATTCAAGTAAGTTGCTGGCAGGTCCTAAAATGGCTGTCCTGGAGAATAATGAGATAGACCAGTGGGGTAAGAAACATGATAAGTGACTGCGTAGAATAAGGCATAATGAATAGTTGTCCTGTCCCTGGCAGGTGACTATGGTACCAGGGAACTCTGTCATGCAATGTCTTTTATGGTACATCATAAATTAGAAGAGATTTTTATTGTGAAAGCTTCTGTCACTGCAAGGAGGAAGAACATTATAACGCCACATTTCTTTCCAGGATTGCAAATCAAGGCCAAAGTCTCTCCTAATGTAGATGATGTCAATCCATCCATTTCAGCTGAGTTTTGCCCACGTTTATCATCAGAAAAAGTCATAAGCTGCTTCTACTTTAATTTAATTGAAGTATCGATTCTTCAAAATTGTTATGTTAAATAGAGTTTTAGTTACCAGTGTCTCCCTGTAAAAGACAATCTGGCACAAAAAGCTGATTCTCTGTATAAGTCAGCGGGAGAAGACAAAAAGATAGGAATTAGGGAGATGAAAAAAATGCTTTTTGAATTTATAAGGACAGAAAAGTATCTATCTTCTAGTATAATCACCTCAGATGATCAACAGAAATTACAACAATCTATCACATCCAGCACAAACAGAAATTTAGCGACAGCTCCAAAATAAACAGTTGCCTTTTTTACTAATCTTTCTCTTTTACTGGTAATAACATAAGGGGAATCAAAGACCTAAGTTGGACTTTGGTTCTAATAGCAGCAAGCTCCCAATGCGTCTTCTTCAGAATTCTAGGGATGGCCCTCAGAACAGCCAAGGTGTTAGGTACCTTCACAGTGGTGTGACAATGTTGTGCAATGATAGACAATGTTTGAGGGCTGTCCAGCTGGTGCAGCCTGGACCAAAAATATGCTCAAAGGGTAGTTTATGTGGTCTCTCCATATCTTTTGTCTGAATCTCGGGGTTTTTTCATGTCAAAATGCTTTCTTTCAGAAACATATAAATACACATACATATTTCTGGGCACTCAGATGTCTGTATAAATATATTTGGAAGGAGAGGGGAATTGACCCAAGATTCAGGCCATTCAGGACTGAATTCTCCTGCATAGTCTGTTCTTGTTGCTTTGCTCCATTCCAGGCACCATTAATACCTCTCAAGTTTATTCCTTTCAGCCCAAATTATGCTCCAAATTGTGTTTGTGTTTAGTACCTTGTGGTCTCCTCCTGCCCTGCCCAGCCTTATGAACTGCAAAGCCCTGCCACCACTGATGTTCACTGTTCTTTAACTCAACACCAAGGACAATCATGTCAGTGGCTCAGCTGTATTTAACAAAAATTCTTGGAAAAACAGGCCCTAGAGGATGCTGTGAATAGTCTGAGCGACTTGAAAAACTGTGAGGTGGAAGGGATTAAAACAAGTGTGGGCAGCAGAGTATTAGTCATGATATCAGCAGGTACATGTGCAAGGGAGCATTCAGATTGGTGCTTCTGTTGCAGTGAACTGACTGGGCGAGGGGCAGTGCTACTCTAGAAACTGTGCAAGTATCTTACCAAGATCTGCAGCTGACTTCTACTTAGCCAATTCAGACCAAGGCATTGTAAACTTGTATCTGCACAGCCCCTTCACATAAAACTAGCTATGTAGACAAATCCACATAGGTTGTCTGCAAGGGCTAAGAATTAAACTGGCAGATGGTCCTCAAGCTGAGAGCATATTGATATTGAAATGAAGTAGATCAAATCCTTGTGACTGATACTTCAACTGAGAAGTACTTTGTCCTAGCCACAGGCATACTTCTGATAGAAGAATTTTCTATCATGTGAAAACAAATCAGGTAGCATTTCCCCAAGGACAAATATTCTCATAATAGCACTTGTTTAGACAAAGGAAACTGACATTATTAATTTATTCCCCCCACAGTGAAATTCTATTGTGCACTCTGAACTTTCTGCCTTGAAAAGGAGCTATTCGCACCCATACACTTTCTGTGAGCCAGATTATGATTTCTCACTAATCAGATATTTCCCTCTTGTATTCATTTAATTATACTGTATTAATAAACCTTGACTTTTAGACAGAAGCTCTACGAGGTGTATTCTCAACATGACACACACATAACTCCCCGTGGCATCAGCAGCAGTTAGGCACATGTGGAGAACTGATTACAGCCTTAGGTTTTTAGCCACTGATACCTTACTTTTAGAGGTTTCCTCTGGTGATTTCTTGAGTGCCAACACATATACTGCAGTTTCCATCTTTGCTGAAAACTCTCACAGGAACAGTATTAAAAGGTTCAATTTATGCAAAATAGAGTTTTAATCTAGAAAATGCAGATTTGAGACACTGCATGACGAAAGAAATCACCTAAAAGTATAGCCAAAGAGGTTACAAAAGCAGGTCACAGAAATCTGGTTTCCTGGGGAAACCTGTACATTGGAAAAATGTAAGCGGCTACTGGCAGCCCCAAACTGCACACATTAAATATGTCTACAAAGGATTTTGACAGGTCTCTAGAAATCTGAGACTTTCTGTCCCTACAGAACATTTCCAGTTTTATGGTAAGACAGAGGTAAGAAGCAGAATGGTTTCTGTGCAACTGTTCCGTACTGAATGAACACTCCTTTGGACAAATGTTCATTTATTCAGAGGTCGCTGACAAATGTCAGGATAGTTTAAAAATATTTTATTTTTACTTACTACTTTTTTACTTTTTTTTTTTTTCCTATAACAATTGGATATTGTGACCCAGTATGATTAAATCGAGATTCTGCTGCAGAATTCAAGGTTAGATCAGAAATACCCAGTTAATGAAGCAACATGCTCTACTCTGTATCTACTTTATTTAATTACCTTAGAATGAGAAAGGTAACATTGTGAAAATATTTAGAAGGTCAGAAAGTGAATATCACTTCACTGTTTTGGTTTGGGGATTATCCCTTAAAAAATACAGTAATAAAGAGTCCCTATAGTCACTCAGATCAAATAAAATAATTCATCCATGGCACGATTTTAGAAGTCTACCTACACAAAGTTATGTATATAAAATAAGAGCAAGCAGATTTGCACTGCACAGTTCTCAGCAACAGTCTAGTTTACAGTATGTACAAAATTTATTCAGTGCACAAAGTATTTGTAGTCACATACAAATACATCAAATGGACACAATAGGAGATGAATTTTTTTGAAAATGACAAAAGTTGAAAGTTTAGTTATAGGTTTGATTTCCAGAAAGCGCTGATAAGACACTTTGAGGAAATCAGGAGTTTTAGAGTGATCATCCACAAACTGAAATATTTGAAAATCATAGGAAGAGACTGAAGAATCTTAGCAAGGTGAAAAGGTAAAGTTCTTCTTACTTCTATGCAGAGTGTTCTTTATCTGCAGCAATACCAAAATTGGATTTTTTCTAAGAGCAGGGCTTTGCAGGTAGTAGATCTGTGCCATATTACTTGTCACTATGTCATTTGATTATAACTGGAAGGCAAGGAAAACATCGATGTTTGCAGCTTCTGAGAGACAGATGCAATTCAATAATTCACACTGGTGTAATTGTATCTCGTAGTTGGCTGCTGCTTTATAGGATCTTAACTTTGCTGGAAAGACTATAATAAAATGATCATTTCTTTAAAACAATATTCTACCTGTTCTCCTGGGGAAAAAAAAAATCTTCCTTTGTTAAGAAAACATGTAGGGTTTGCTTATCTTTTATCGGGTATTGCATGTATTTGAGTTTATCTGCTTGTTTCCTACTTAAATTGTCCATTTCTAATCAAGCAAGTGTTCTGTGCTTTTTAGGCACCTGGTCCCTTTTGTTTCCCCTGCAATGTTCATTATTGCCCATGACAGATCTTTTCCTAAGACTGCTAAGCAATGAAGAAGGCTAATCCAGAGCAGCATTGCTCTCCCTGGGTAATTTAGACAAGATCAATATTCATTAACATTGGTAATTCACTGCACAAGGGGACAGTGCTTTAAAAAAAAAAAATGTCTAAAAGAAAGAGACGGGGATATGTTGCCCACATGGGTAAGACACATCACATCCATTTTCTACACTCTCTTTGGACAACTCACATCAGTGTTTAATTGCTTACATGTAATATTTTCTGCTGTCCAGTTGGAATGCCTTCTAGTGGGATCTGTATCTCTTGTCTCTTGTCACTTTGCTGTGAGACTTCTGGAGCCTCTCTGCTGAATTCTTTGTTCGTCCCAGCAGCCACAACTTCTGCCCAGCCCACTTCAAGTCTGGGTTCATTCCCAACACTGCTGCTTCTCCTCTTGCTGTCAGATTCAGTTTCTGATAGAAATTACATGGCCACAGTTATTTCTTTCATCTCTACCTTCACCAGTATTCCAAAATAGATTCTGTCTTTGGAACATCTCTAAGCTAGGACTTTTCCTATGCATGTAAACAGGTAAAACATTCAGTGAGGCTGTGGTTGTGCTGTATCTTTATGCTTCAGCACAATTTGGTACAAGCCAGTATAACCCTGTGAAGAATTTCTTCAGCTTGAACAATGTGGGCTTTTTTTTTTAAAAGTAAGTAAAAAAATTTAAGAAAGAAACTAAAACCACCCTAATTTATCTATCTCTACCCAATGCTTTTCCATTTTCCTCAGTCTCTTATGCTTTATAAGACCTGACTACAATAAAGATAGAACATGTTAAAGGAAATTTTAAAATGAGTAAAAACATCAGTGTAACTGGATTTTTTTCTGTACTGTTACATGCATATGTGCAGAGCAGCCTGCTTGACTATATTTTTCCTTTAATTGATGATACTGGGAAAAAATATTTTCATTTATTTAGGAATATTACATTTTTTTTGTGAAAACATTAAAAAAAGAAAGAAGCAGAATCTATTTGAATTTGAATTAAATGTGTCATTATTAAGTATATAATTTTTTTTATTCAAAACTGCATAAGGAAAAGAGGGTTTTTTGTAAAGACTTAAATCTCTCTATATTTACCTCATGTGGAAAGAGTTTGATTAAAAAGCATAATTAGTTTTTATTGATAAATCTTTTTAAAAAGTATGTTCAAGTAAGTCTAACAGCCTCATCTATTTCTTTTGTGGGAGAAGTAACAGATGCAGTAGATGAGGCACACTGTTGCTTTTCGAAAAACTGAGTCATTATATATTAATCCTTAAGTCTGCAACAGTCTTAACTCAGTAACTCCAATGCCTTAATTGGAGCTAAGCTGAGATATGGGATTCAAAAGAGCTCTGAGATATATATATATATTATAATATATATTTTACAGTTATTTATACCTTGTTTTACATTCCACGAGTTAGATATTTCTTGTGGGCTTAAGGAATACTTGATCTGTTATGATGGGTTTTTTTTCTTATCTTTTACTTACTCTGGATACTGATACTAATTAAAATAATAACACAGCCATGGTGAGTTGACAGTAATAAGCCTTTAGAACAACAGAGGCGTTACATGATACTAATCCATTCATAAATCAGAGACCAGCTACAAAACACAAATTACCACAATGTACCTAGTCTTTTTTACTAATGGCTTTCCAAGCTGAATTTAATTAAAACAATAAAGGTTTCAACACACAGAAAGAAGAGAAAATAAGAACTATAAAATGTTAAGGCCAAAAGACAACTAATCATTATGACATCTTACCAACCTTCAAACCTGAAGAATATGACCACGAAAGTGAACATCCCCAAGAAGTTCAGCTACTGTTCAACTTGACTAAAAAAACCCCAAGTTTTCTCCAGTTCCTCCTGCTACCTGACAGTCTATACAGCTGGGGACTTTTGAAAGATTGCCATCCACTCTGCTTTGTATCTGTCATTTCCTTTCTGATGGATTAAGTATTTCAAAGCATTCTTTCACTATCCTATTGTGTGATGTGCTGCAACAAAAACTTTTGTTATTTTTTTTTTCCAATTGAAAATAGAGTTTTGATTTCATCAACTTGTTTGAAAGTTTCTTTTTGTTTCCACCCTGAAGTGTTCCCTGCTACCATCAGGAAACCAGAAATGCAGTATGCCAGTTCAGATTCATTTTCCTTGTTTCTTTGAACTACATTTCTTTGAAGTGACCTGAAATTTTTTTTTGCTTGTTTTGATTTTATGGATTTTAACATCAAACTAAATTTCTCTGTTGGGTACTCTGATTCTGGAGCACCCAAAAGATTTACGACAGGTGAAAACTACAATATGGGGGAAATGCTGAAAACAAATAATTTAGATTTGACAATAAAAATATAGTTATCTTGAGAGAATGGAAGGGTTAGTTCTTTTCTCCCTAAAATCCTCTTAGAGATTGATCAGCATATACTGTATTTTTCACTGAGTTGTTCTTTAAAAATACCAACCAACACAAAAATATATGAAAGCTATTTCTTGCTTACCTGATTCTTTCTAAGGGTCACAATTGTGTTTTAAACTTTCTTTTTCTTATCCTTCTAAAGTTGTGAGCAAAACATTTACAGCTTATGACAGCATCCATTTCATGATGCAGCTATTTGTTAAACTCCTTCAAGACTGATTATCATCTGTTTTTCTGATGGGTTTGCTTGCCAGTTTTAATATGCTTCTTCATTCCTCCAAGGTAACTGCATGTCTTTTTGGCACATTACTTTAAACTGAATTGATAATGACTTTAATATGTTGATAATTTGATAATGCAGCCCTTAAAATTACATTCCAGCTGCTTGAATTTTGCTGATTGGCCACATTATTTAGCAGGAGGACTTAATTGTGAAAGACTTGCAATTTTACAAAGGCAAATGTCACAAAACCTGTGTGTTATCATGGAGCAAGTCTGGAGGAGCTCTCCTGAAGTTAAACCAGATTTATACAATCAAAAACTGAGAAAACTGATATCTGCACATGTAAAAAAAAAGGAATAAAAAGTCATAGATAGTTTTCAACCACTCCAATGGCTGTCAGATGACTTAAAAACAGAAAGAAATTCAGTGTTCAGGGTAGTAAGCTTACTAAGCTTTGTTGTTTTAAAACACTTATTTCCCATATGAGAACAAAAATGTCTTTGCTTGGACTGGTATTGCCAGCAGTTTCTGATCAAGGGATAAATATTTCAAAAACTAATTACTTCAGTCAAGCATCATAATTTAAAGAGTAATCTCAGTTTATACGAACACCTCACTTTCATAGCAAATACTGAAAACCAGTACCTTTCATTGATTTGATTAATGTCAGTATTTTATGCTCTGAAGACAATTTTTAGGCTTGCTCTCATTTTTGTGTTGACCCTGAATACAGTGAGTGAACACAACTCTCTGCCTTCTGTGTCTTATGTTGTATCTCCGCCCTGACCAGCACACCTGGTTATCAGGGCAGTTAACAGGGTTATCCAACCTATAATGAGTTATCACAATGTGATAACCTGCTTGAATGTCACCACAGCAAAATGACAAGCCCACTTTTATTTGTCTTGGAAATAATTTAAATTTCCTTAATCTAAAAAACTTTAAGTAGGCTAACATATACTACTAGTCACAGCTCATGCAGTCACCACATGCAAAGCAACAGTATTTTAAACAGTTGGTTCCAAATCACATAGGTTAAAAATGCATTTAAAAATGCATCCCCAGAACTGTCTTTGAGTCAAAAAAGTTTAGTAATAAAAAATATGAAGCACAATCTACATTCTCAGATGATATTAAATCATCAGGATTCAACATCAGTGGAATACCTGGCTCCAAATACACTTTTCACTGGCAATGAAATATGTATATACATAGCTCAGACTAACAATGGAGGTTTTAGATTAAACAGAGGTTTGAAGTGCTGACTCAACATATGGTCCCATTAACTAAATTATAGTGAGTTATTTTTAAAGCATAAGTCACAAATGGCTGACACTTACATGTGTAACTTTACATATTGATCAGCAGCAGGATGAGAAATACAAGTGTATTTGGAAGACCACAAAGCATACATATTGGTAATACCTACAAAGACATGTTTTTAAGTGACTGATCAGGAACTCTGGGATCGAGCAGCACACATTTATTTCAAACCTTCCATCCTACTGAACTAAGTACAAGCAGATGGCAAGTCATATTCTAATGATAACAGTTTACTTTCCCTCTCTGCTTCCATAACAAGTTACTGGTAGAGTGTTCTTCATGGGCTTCGAGAGAAGAGTGCGTGATTTATAAACCTAGAAAACACAGTTTAAACTAAAAATGGGAATTGGCAAGATTTTTCTGGGGAGGGAGGGCAGGAAGAATTTTTTTAACACTGTTGAATATTAGGGATTCAAAAAGTTAATTCCATTGTCCAGTGTCTATGCCAATTCTGGGCTCAAGAGAGGATGACAACTACTGTGCTTTCCCTTGTCTTATCATAGAATCACAAAACATCCTTAGCCAGAAGGGACCCACAAGGATCATTGAATCCAACTGCTGGCCCTGCACAGGACAACCCCAAGAATCACACCACATGCTTGAGAGCATTGTACAAATGCTTCTTGAACTCTGTCAGCCTTGGTGCTGTGACCAGTTCTCGGGGGAGCCTGAGTGAAGAACCTTTTCCTTATATCCAACCTAATCTCCCCCGGACACAGCTTCAGGCCACTCCCATGGGTCCTGTCAGTGGTTGCCACAGGGAAGGGATCAGTGCTGCCCCTCAGCTTCCCCTCATGAGGACCCTTCTTACACCCTTCCATACCCAGCCCTGCTGCTGTTTCTATCAGACAGTGTTTCTATCAGCAGCCAGTTTTCTCTTCTCCTGGATGATATATTTACTATGATTTCATGTCAAAATTTATGAAAATACTTCACCACAACTAGTTATGAATTTACCATTCTCTATGATTTCAGCATTAGGGTAATGAGAACTGCAACTGCTTTTCATTTAGGAACCTGAAGGAAATGTATCTGGTTAATTCAAAGGTAGAACTCTAAGTTTAAACTGTAGGAAAGGGCTGGAGTATCTCTCTCAGAACTCCCTTCTGGCTCTGTGTCCTTTCTTCACAAAGCTATTACAAAAATAATGAATTCTTAATAATCTGATATGTTGACACTTTCTAATCTTAAATTGTAAATGGGGAACTTAAAATTTTATTCCATTTCTTTATTAAAATTATATTTTACATACGAAAAGGAAATAACACCCTGTGATATTATTTGCACCAAATTATATAGGAAAATGTTCATCAACACCAACATAATTAGCATTTTACTCCTTCCCATTTCTAACCGAGCATTACAAGTTCCAAACACCATACCTTAATGAGGGTGTATCATCTTTCCTGACTAAAACTAGGATGTTTCAAGACTCTTTTCACTTTGTTATCATCTTTTCCCCCTCTTTTCTGCATAAATCTCATGCTCCGTCCTATCTGAATACTTCTGAATTCTTCTACAGTAGTCCTTTGTATCTGACACTTCATAGTTCACACTCTTCTCAGACTTTGAGAAAAATTATCTTATTTGTTTTGTGAAGAGGAGAGTGCAGCAGTGGTAGAATCTCAGTGTAGGAGAAATAGTGTATTCAAGTACCGTTTTCCTTATAAAAAACTTAAGACAGACCTTGGAGACTGCAGAACATGTGCATAAGGTAAGGGACATAATTATTTATTTATATTATTATTAAAAATGAGAAAATTGGGAGCTTACTAGTTATGGTAAGTCAGTCAACAAAAAGATTTCCACAAGATTGGGTAATAGTTAGTAGTCTCTTCATAGGGGTCAAAACTAAACAAAGAATTCACACAATGTTAATTAAGTTTATGCTGTGTAACAGGTAACATTTAAAAAACACTTGAGCTTGCACTAACCTGGGTTGTGATGTGCACAGCACTGTATTGACATAGATACATAGCTCCTGCTTCCCAAGGCAGTTAAGAATACCACTTCAGCTTACTGAAGAACAAGGACTGAAACATGCAGAAGCTTTTGCTTATCTCTTGGTTACAATAGTGTAAATACATCTTTATAAACCCCATCCTCTCAAAAAGCAAATGTGTTCTGATTGTTCATTGAGAACTGCCAACTGCACCAAGGGAAAATACAATGGTAATTTGGATTTACAATACCGCTCAACAAAGTTTCTTATGCCGTATAGGAGAATGGATAGCATTCACTTCTTGTTTATGAAAATTTAGAAATGTTTCTAATACAAACATACAGTTTCAAGGCTTGAATGCTGTCAACTCAAATGCAAAACATGAGCTCACCAAAGCAAGTGAGCAAGACACTAGCTAAAAAATGGATTTACAACTCTGTCACCCCAAGAGAAAGTAGAGAGATTTCAAGGGCATTAAACACAGGTAGAAGTCAAAGTTTCCAGTGGCACATTCAGTGGATGACATGAAATATGGATGTAGATCCCTATTCTCCCAGCATATTAGCATCTGTCCAGCTGCCATGTACCTCACAAAGCTGAAAGTGGGGAGGTCTGAAATATTCCCAAGGCAGCCCTGTTGTAGACTGGAGAGGGAAACAACAAAATTGCTATAAAAGGGAAGGTAGGGCCACTTCCAACCTTTGGGATCTGTAGCACTATTGTCCCTGTGGGAGGACAGGGAGCCATGCTGCCAAGGAACCACACCAGGGGATACCAGAACCACCACCTTCAACTCCTCACCTGAATAAGTTCAGAAGGCTTTTTCCTGGACATGCAGAGAACAATTAGGCTGACACAGTTTTTTAAGGGTCCAGAAAAAAGCATCTAGAAAATGTCAGTGTTTATATGTTCTCCTGTTCATGCTGAGCTGCTTTAAGCTGCCGTGTATCATCTTTTCCTGACTTCATGCTTGGCTGACATCTGTTTGCCATATGTTTGTATTGTTATTGCTCTACCCTTTCATTGTTGACTGTGTGTCCTGACAGATATCAATCTACAGTACATGTACTCCTTTATACAAAAACGGCATTTAAAGTAATGGTGAAAAAAAAAGTAAAGAGGTGAAACATCTAGAAAATAATATAGCTGAAATACAGTGTTATGGTAGGAAATCACAGAGAATCAAACAGTAGCAAGTTGGTTACATTGTTGCTTTTTTTCCTAACTAAAGAAATAGAACTAATTTCATATTTTGACTAAATAGGGGAAAACTGCTGTGACAAACCATTGCTTCAACTGAGGTAGTTCAGCTAAGGATGAATTATTTATTTAATTATTTAATCTTCAGTAGAAAGGAAAAAAGCCATCACAAAACAAGAGTTAATATTTAAGCTGTATTGATTTTGCACATTCAGGATGGTTCTTACTTAGGTGAACATTCCTCAGCAACTTTAGTTAATTTACCTGTTTCACTGTTGGCAACCTAGAGCTTTGGAGATGGAGCAAGGTGAAGGTGCATCTCAAAAACTGTGTGAGGCCATGTTCCTTAACCACAGCACTCTCACCTAGAGTGCATATTTTTACCATTGAGTATTTCATAACATCTCAATATATATTGATATTCCAGAATACTGATGGCATGACAAGACAGCATATTTCTAGTGTGAGCTCCACTGGAAATCGTTTAAGTAAAGAAGCTCTTCATGAGGCTTAATGTATGATCAGCAGCAATTACTTATGCAAATGTAAAGATGCTCTGGCAGTATTTCTATACTTGGAGGATTTTTGGCAGGAATTTTAAATAATGGATGAGTTGAACATGAAGTCCCCCAGGGAAAAATGTATCATGCAAACATGAACAAGAACATCACTCACTTTTGCTTTGAAAAATTCAATTGTCAGTACACGATTTTCACAGTCAGGTAAGCAACAGAAGAAAACCTGAATTTGTCTTGCAGACATGTTTGTTCTTACACTAGCATTACAATGTAAAAGCTCTCAGCATCAGAGGAAACCTGGTATGCCAAATAGCTGGGGGATAAAGGGTGTGTGGTAGTAGTGACTGGTCACAGACCACTCTGAGCACTCAGAGCACTGCTCACTGTGGGCGTTGTTTGAACCACAACATTAGTCTTGTTTCTGGTTTTGTCCCCTGGCACTACGATTAACTAAAGAATATAGTTTAATATTTTCAGCGTTCCAGGCACATTAATCGGTTTGCAAAGTTTGTGCAATCACTCACTGTGACAGCTCTGCCTCACTGATCTCCGAAGCATCACCAGGGCAACACGCCAGACAAACTGCTTTGGAACTTTGCAGAACTTGCTGGGGAAAAAGGAATTGGAGTGGATGGAGGATGCTGTGGAGCAAAGGATGCTGTGAAGTGCTAAATGTTTTCAGCACACAAGTGGTTCTCAGCTATCATGCTCTGATCATGAGAGAGGCTGTTTGTCAGACAGGCAGATTGAGTCAAGAAAGAGCCATTTTAGGTGGCGTTCCCATGTCCTTCTTCACCAGGTCACTTGGGCATGACAAAGAACATGGAGAATGGGCAGTTGAAAAACTTCTGATTTACTATTGTAGCAGTTTGCATGCTTCCATGCTTCCATCCATTCCAGTGTTTCATTCCAATTACAATACCAGAAATAGTCACTTTATCGAAATATGTATCAGACTGAAAACAATGTCTTGTTTCACCAAAACATTAATCACAGAGCTCCAATACATGTTTTACCTTGCTTACAATTCTTCAACCATGCTTCACTGCTCCTTCCTGGTGGCTTACAATACATCTGTCCTAACACTGCAGTAACCTTGTATATGCTAAACCCAGGAACTGTGCATCTGGTGGAACAGTAGTGAAACCAGTGCTCAAAAACCCGTCTGTACATTATATCGTGTGTAAAATAAAAACTGAAATCAATCTCAGTATTTCAGACTGAAAGAACAAAAAAATATTCAGAGACTATCGTATAGCTGTGTACAAACATTCCTTTTTAAAATAAATGTGTGTCAAAGAGTATACTTCCCTATCTTGCTCTGATAGACAGTCAAGATTCACATCCAATAACAAAGTCTGCAGAGCACTTGTCCTGTTCCGTGAAAGCGATCCCAGATGCTGGACCGTGCTTCAATCCTTAAACTATTTTTCATGTCCCTCTATATTTCTTCCACGTCTACAAGGTGAATCAAGGGTATGTATGACTACAAAGAATCTATCACAATAAAGCAAGTGACTAATGAATAATGGAAAAGTTGTACCTATATTTGGAGATAAAGTGACAGAGAGGAAGTTTAATGATGATACTAACATAGACACAGACACTTACGATCAGATTATTAAATATTTGAGTAATAAAGAGAGCTCAATAGAAGCTGTTTTCCAAAAACAGACAGTATTTAAAAGAAAAAAAGCCACAGTTCTATGGAAATAAATCTACACTAGGTTTGATGAGTAGAATATTTGGGAAGAAAAAAAAAAAAAAAGGACGAACTATGGTGGAAGAACAGTGGAATAAGCAGAACAGTTTCAATATTTTCCAGAGTAGTGTTATAACATTTTGCTGTAAAATATTAGTTTAATTTACAAAACCACTAGCATTTTTCAAACAATTCAAAAGAAAGAAAGAAAAAAGGAGAAAAAAACCCCAAATATTGGTAGTTGGAGGAAACAGTTGTGGCTGACATGAAAGGAATTCCCTCCACTTTCTTTTCTACATTATCTAGGAAATTGTAAAGTAATAAAATGTAGCTGGTAAAACCAAAGCAGCTTCAAATCTATATTTAGAAACTAGAGGCAGATTTATAATATAGAGCTCTTATCTTTCAAACATTAATAAGTGATGATTGTTGCAGGGGGACTTGCCTGTTCATATATTTCTCTCGCATTCATTGGCCCCTCTGGAGAAGGGCTGTACTGTACTTTGGAATAAAGTTCAGCTCTCCCTGCTGAATTCCTGTCAACAAAGGCTGAGCTGTAAGCATGACTCCTGCACTCCAATTACTTAATAAAGCTGGCAGCTGCTGTCTTGGGAGCATGAGCACTTGACTTAAATATTACATGAAAAAATAGTGGCACAAATACTCAGGGGAAGAGGGGAAACCAAGCAGCAGTTCCAGCAGCATGATATGAAGCTTGAGTCAACTTCTTTCTGCTGGAGATCTGGCCTAGAAGCAGTGCTTGTTTATGGGGGTAAGGTAAGGTGCTTTTGTCATAACAAGATGTAACAGAAGCAAATGCCCTAATTAAAAGTTTTGATGCACTGAAAGCGCTCCTGCCTAATGAGTTTGCTGAGAATGGAAAAGCAAAACTTCTGCTTGTGACTAATCATGTGGAACAGGTTTCCTTGCTGTGCATTTAACAAAACAGTTGCTTTGCTCACAAATTTTAGCAACTGGTGCCTCTCCTCTGCTCTTATGGCAAAACAGATATGCTGTTGTTCTGCCCATTATTTCTGTGTCCTTTTTGCCACCCCAGCAGAAAAAAACCCATGTTACCACAAAGCATCAGTAATATCTGCTTTGCCAAATGGGGTTCAAGGAAGAATATATATAAATTCCTTTTATTCTGGAACTGGATTGAGCTGTTGGAGTCAACGCAGGATCATTCCAGGATTAGCTGAAATAAATTCAGAGTCTCTTTTTACCATCACTAAAAGGATGCAGAAGCCAAGTAGAAATGTAACTGTCAGGCTTATTTCCTATTATCCCCTGGTCTGGTCTAACAAAGACTGGAACAATTTTGCCTAATACAAACAGTCAGTGGTGCATTTGAAATTCCCATTTAGAGTTATTTCAGAATGTAAGTCCATTATGCTTCTACGAGACTCGTGCTCTTAAATTAGCAAGGATTTAAAAAGAAAGCAGCTTGCTGCCATATCCCAATGTAAACTCAGAAGCACCTTAATTGTTCTTTCAGCATCTCTGCAAGTGAAGCACTTTCCTTTCTTTTATTGAATTCTGCAGTTCACAATAACAGAGTAAAAGTTTTCTCTAACCTGAACTAATGAACCATAAATCATTTAAAGCATGCAAACTCAGTTCAGAGAAAGGAAAAAATCAATTGCAACTCCTTGAGTTTCCAAAGTAGATTTCTCTGCATGATATTCTTCAACTCTCCTTTCCACACAACATACTGTTTTTCAATAATTAAACAAAAGAAAAAAATAATTTTGTTTCATCATATTAAGTGATAAGCAGCAGCCAGGAAAAGGGAAAGAGGCCTAGAGAGTGGAAGAACAAAACTCATTATTTCTACTTGAGAATATTTCATACACATCTTCTCTCATAAAAATATTTTCTCTTCTAACTTCCCCAAAGGCACTAATTAATATGGTTCCATTAAGCTTATTAAAAAAACCTGCTAGTATTACACAATGAAATTAAACCCATCAAGACACCCAACAGGAAAATTATGACAAATTATGTTAATTTTGGTCTACTGTTCCTCTACTGCCGGACAAGAGTTCTGAAAAACCACATGTTGGCATTAGGAAACTTAATATTAAAGTGTGCAAATAAAGTTAATTCCACTAAAACTTTTCCCTCAGATTATGATCTATCCCCCAGCAATATATTCTATTTCTTTAATTTGCATCACAAATCTACTTATGAATATTAAAACCGGGTCTCCATGCTCCTGTGGAAAGATGAGTTGTGGTCGCAGGGTCGCTGCATGCTCAGGTGTTGTACGTGCCTTTTTTCTGTTTAGTCTCTCCTGATTTTGGAAAAAGATACTTCTTCCTATTCAAGGAATAGGAAATTCTTCATGCTGGCAAACATTTGTTCCATATCAGGTCTCCTTTTCTGAGCTGACAAACCGTCATGAGCTACATTTGAAAGTGCTTTCCACTGTTTAGCCCTAAAATTTTGGTCCTTGATAAAGATTAAATAAAAGAGATTTGATTTTCATAAGACATTACCTTCAGAGGCTTGGAGACCCTTGATGTAAAATCCAGAGCAAAGTACTTAAAGCTGATGACTGCTCTTTAAATTCCTCAATGTAACCAGCAGTTTACGATATGAACTAATGAGAAACATTTGGCAGCAAATTACATTTGTATTGGTTCAATGTGATTAATAGCTAAATAAATAGTGGTTGTGTAAAAATAATGGTTATATAAGAATAATGGTTCTCACATATTATTTTGATAGCACACAGTTTGCAGAGCAGGGTAAGTTTTGTCTTTACTAAAGGGAAGTCAGGGTTTTGCTTATGAAATTACTGACCTTGGTGCCTCTGTTATGAGAGAGAAAAAACCTAAAGATTACTCCCAAACTCTTCAACTCTACTCCAGCTGAGGACCTTCAAACCATGTCTGGCAACCCAACACAAATCTAAGAAACTACTGTTCCAGTTTTAATTGATCTATTTTCCCATATATGTAATTATGTAAACTGCCTTACCTTGCTCAAGGCTTACTGTAGTGTATAAACATCTAGTTTATATACATGATGTTTCCTTCAGCTTAACAGTCATTCATGAGGAAATTGTATCCAATAAAACAGACTCTAAAAGAGTAAACCTTCAGGGACTAAAGTTTAATGGACCGTGTGGAAAAAGGAGTACACCCAAATTGATAGGAGAGATTCTGTTCAATTTATGAGTAATTTAGTTAATAAACACAAAGATTTATATATCTCACAGACATTTGCATGCAGAAAAGGTCATCTCAAGAACACATATTTTGCACTGGTAAATTTAAGTTTAAGCTACACTTTAAAAAACCCCAAAGATTCTTTTTTAACATGTAGACAGTAAAAACTGAATAAAAGCTGTGAATTTAACCCTATGTAAATATGTTCTGTCTAAAATAATTACATTAAATACAGGGAGTGAGCAGAAGTCTAACCATGGCAGACACTGCAGTGATTAGTTTTCCTTCTGTTTTAAACAAACTTTTCTGTAGTGGAATAGAAGCACTAAGAAGCTGATTCTGCTCCGAAAAGGTGCTGGTTATAAAGATAAGAGATCTCCTGCACTAAATGACACAACACTCATCTTCATAGCTTCAGAGGTCAGTGAGAGATAAGGCAGGATTTAGAAAGAGGTGCTGCTGCTTTATAGAGCAATGATAAGAATACATTCATAACAAGGTATATTCTCACCATAAATTTTCTGACTGGAAGGTTGGAGATAACAAAGAAATCATCTTTAAGGAAGTTTAAACTACTCTGTGCTTTCCTGTTATTTATTCTGTGCAGAAAAGACTTGTAACATAATCTCCTGGACATTTTATGATCAGTTATGTCAACTTGCTACAATATCACAGCTAGTGTCATCTCTGAACTTGGCTCAGAAAATTATTTTTCCAGAGCTTACTCTTCCTCAGTGAGCTGAACACACTCAGCTCTAGAAGCAGATCTGCTTATAGAGGAGCTCTTCTCTTCGAGTGGGAGAAGCCTAAATGAGAGTAAGCAAACTTCAGCAAATGTAAACCATGAAGTCGGTAAAAGGTGGCAATGTGCTGCAAACAAAAGTCACGTCTCAAGCACGTAAGGGTACTGCAGAGGAGGCTGTTCTTTCAATCAGCTTTGCAGTGGCCTCTGTCCATCTTTTGTATGAAAACACAGGAATGCCATTAACTTTCAGTTTCCTTTCAATATCCTGATGGCCTCTGGTCTTCCTATGTGGCTGCTGTGCTGCTCCAATCTATTATCCCAGCTTCATTCTACCTGGATCTGCTCAGGAAGTTCAGCAGCATCGAACAGTTACTAGTGCCTGCAAGGTGCTTGTACAGCTTTATTTACTGAGACGCATTTTTCTGTTTCAGCATTAGATCCAGACCATTTAACCAACAAAAAAAAATGCAACAGCCACCAGATGCTATGTTGTGCTAGTGACTAATTACCAAAGAACATGACAGACATTTAAATTCTGAGGGTATTGGGAAAGATTAAGGAGGAGGATAAGCAAGGAGTAAGATTAAGAATTCATGAAATTCAGAAGAAATAATTGTTTTGCTATTTGGAGGAATGTTATAAGCTATTTCTAAAGGCAGAACATCAAATAACAGGATTGCTGAGGCTGGAAGGAAGCCCTGGATACTTCCAAAGTCCATTCCAAACCTCTGCTCAGAGCAGAGGCAGCTGAAGTAGATTGTTTGGGACCATGCCCAGTTAGGTTTTGAGTACATCAAAAGATGGAGACTCCACAATCTCTCTGCGAAATCTCTTCAGTGTTTTATCACCCTCATGGTAAACTTTTTCATTATGTTTGCATGGAATTTTCTGCATTTCAATATGTGTCCATTGTCTCTTGTTCAGTCACTGGGCACCATTGAGAGACTCTCTGCTCTGGACAGCAGTCTTACAACTCTCCTTCTTGGACATTTTCCTTCCTCATTGACAAGTCTTGAACTGGCACATCTCCTAAACATTAAATGTTTTATTAAGCTCTATTCTTCGTAAGGAATTTGTATTGAAATCTGCCCCTTAAGCAAAATAAGTAAAGATAAACTCAGATCAGTGAAAAATTCTTGGTAGTTGGCAGCCAATATTTAGCAGCTTCGATTCAGATATTGCTAGAAGTTACCATCTCCCAAGGCTTTCAGCAGTCATGGAAGATAGTCTGAATTCCTCCCAGGAGATGCTCAGAAACATCATGAGACTTCTTCTTAATAATGGGGATTAGATGGGACACTAGTTGCAAGATCATACTCACTGTAACAATATCAGGCACTTGGAGATACAGGGATAC
Source organism: Manacus vitellinus (assembly GCF_001715985.3). Taxonomy (NCBI): domain Eukaryota; kingdom Metazoa; phylum Chordata; class Aves; order Passeriformes; family Pipridae; genus Manacus; species Manacus vitellinus. The sequence goes on from NW_021939632.1 coordinate 1,412,293, forward strand.
AACACACCCACATACAATTAGCAGGTCATTGAAACTGGCATTAATCTTCTACTGTTGATCTCATTCAACTGAGACAATGTCAGATGGATAAGTTTACTGCAGCACACATAATTAAACCTGAAAAATGTTTTAGAGGATCTACAAAAATGTGTAAGTCTTTTAAAGATTTGGAAAGCTGTTGGTAAAAAAAAAAAAAATTGTATTGTATTATTATATTGCATTATTGTATTGTATTATTATATTGTATTACACCGTCTGCAGATGAACCCAGAACTGCCATGCTCTGAAGGTGTTGCAGCACTACGCCACAGTCCCTCTACTTTATAAACTCAAGCACTGCCAATCTCAAGGACCAAAGTGTCAGTCACTGCTGTTACCGCCCAAACCTTGCAGTTACTGAGTGAAACAGAGGAGCTAAAGAAGATCATAGGGTCTTTGTCTTTTTCTATCATTTAATTTTTATATAATCTAGGTGGTAGCTCAAGCACAGGTTATGGCAGATTTCAGCTTTTCCTTCTTTGCCTCACAACTGTTTCAGCAGCTGTATTACATAGTGATTCTGATTATTTCACAAATGCATAGGAGCTAATTTCAAAGTTGATCCTTCAGGCTTAGTGTCCCTGGAGTTCTCTCTGGGCAAGTCATTTATCCTTTATAAGGTTTCTTGTTTATTACCTGACAAAGAACCTAGTTTTGCTGACACAGCTGATAATTCATAGCAGATAAAATACCTTGGCAGAAGCTTTTCTCACCTTTATTCCCCAGAGTGGGGATTCATTTACTAATGGGCAACTATATAAACACCAAACTGAAGGAAAAACAAAAATGTTTACTTCATTTTTCATTTCTCTCCCTCTGCTGCTTCAGCATCGTGGTCACTCCCCTCTTCACCAATACTTAAAAGAACAGCCTAATTTTTGTTTGAAATAATTTTTGTTTAAAGTATTCAAATATATTTTAGTGTGCTACGTTCTAAAATAAAAAAAAGTTAAAGACTAAAAAGTTACTTCACAAATGTTAAAATGTACTTTGATTTTTCAGGGTCTGAAGATTTTCTATAGTTCTAGAGCATGGAAATGTTAAAAAAATAAAAGAGTTTTAACTTTGATTTTCTTTGGAAATAATTTTAAAATATCATAAAGTCTTGTCACAAGGGGAGCATCTCCTACAATATAATACTATGTTATTTCACTCTGCAGATAGGAAACAGATAATAATGAAATGACTTTACAATGTCACACACAAATTTGGTGACAAACCCTCCAGTAAAGCTCCAGGTAAAAGACTGCTCAAGGTTTAAGACTTTAAATCTAGACTGCAGAATCTGAGTGATTTGACAGGACTTTGACTTAAAATCACTCATTAATGTAATGATCATGGCTTTGCTTTTCCAAACAAAATTCATAGAATCGCAGAATGGTTTAGGTTGGAAGGTACCTTAAACATCATCTAGTTCCAGCTCCTCTGCCATGGGCAGGCACACCTTCCACTAGACCAGGTGTTACCTCCCTTACTCTCGAGAAAGAAACTGTGCCTGGAACCCTCCTCTATTTTAAGGTATTTGAGCAAAACAGAAGGAGAGAATAAAAGGAAAATGGACATACCTGTATGGGAGGCTGCTGCACTTAAAATGCACACAGCACAAAACCCACTACTGTAGAAGAGTGCACACAGAGCAGCTTGGGAAATCACACAGAAAACTTCTCCTGAATATCTCCATTCACAACTGCTTTAGGAAGGTTAACCAGGTATTATGGGATGTACCAAAATAAGTCAATTTCACAGTTATACAAAAATGGAGACAGTGATAAATTTAGTTTAAATAAAATAGTGTAATAAATCAACTTGCTCAATGAGAAGATTGTAATTAATAATTTCAAAACTGATTTTTGTCGAGAGACAAAACTTGCATATCTCCATTTCTGCATACACCTAGAATGACTCCTGTATTTTGTTATTCTCTGACATTTAAATCATGTACAGGTCACTACAGGTTTGACTTATACAGTATCTTATAAATAGCAAATATATAAATTAATGTGCATATTGTGCTAATGACCTCTCTCTAAATTCACTTCAAGTGAAGAAGAGTTTATATATTTTGGTCATAAATTTGCTGTAAATTCTTTTCCTATAACTACCCCCTGGAGTCATATTTCCTACAGGCATTTATAAGGTAAAAGGAATGCATACCAGCTGAAATTGAGATGAATTGTATTTATGACACTACCTGTACACAATACATTACTTGCAATATAAAACTAATCAAACTAATGTTGCTATGAAGGGGATAATGTTCGGCTAGAGTTTTGGGAACTCAGGAAGAGTAAGGCAAGACTGTATACATGCTTTAATGGGGAGCAAGTATGTTAAGATCACACCAAGAGGTGCCATTTACCAGATCAGACAGAGCTCCCTGTTGGAAGCAGGGACATATGAGGATGCAAATGGTGCTCCTAGGGCAAATTCTGCCCTTTAATTCCCCCTTAGGACACTCTGATGGTATGAGACACTCCACTGACACTGCTGATGCACCCACCAAACTATGACTGGGTGCTGGTACATACGAATTTTGAGCCCATTGAGGGCAAGACGGAAAGAACAGATTCACGGACCAAAACTGTTTCCAGTACTTAAAACATTTCTCGTGATTAAAAATGGTTACTAATTTACTCCTTGTTATGAGGTCTCATACGAAATGAAATATTGAGGATTACCCAAAATGAAGAATAGATCTGACTGATTTGGAAGTTTAAAGGGAAACACAGATTTTAAGTTTTAAAGCATATCCTCAAAATTAATGAACACTGGCACAATTAGCAGTCTCCATTTCCCCTCAAAGACTTTATCAACTTCATGTTACCTTAGAGCTGCCTTGAGAAGATAAAGGCTTTGATATATGAGAGGCACATGTGTACTTTAATGAAGCACAGCACTGAAAAGGCCATGAGGAAATAAAAAAGTCTGAATTTACAAAGAGAATTAGAAGATCAGTAAATAAGTCATGGTGATACCCACTGAATAATGAGAATAAAAGGAAACACTGAATAGCTACTCATTTAGTGAGACACATTCATCCAGTGCACTGAATGAGGTAGGAGTCCCACAGAGAAAACAGTGTGTGATCAGGTAATTAAAGACTGTATCATAATGCATGCACACAAGGAAGCCAAATTAAACTTGCACAGAGCTATCAGTGTAGCATTTCCTAACTTTTACGTATTTGACTTTGTAACCTTTACACTCTTTTAAAGGCAATTTTTGTTTGGCTTCTTTTAACATAGTCATTGATATACATTAACCATGAAAAAACTTATTTTATTCTTAGTGATCTAGCATTCGTGTAGCTCAGCTACAGCTTTCCAAACACTGTGGAAGTGTGGTTAGGTAATGCAGGCAATCAGCTATAGACTTGGTAAAAAGAAATGGAAAGTCTCATCTTAAAAAATGTGAAAATATTCATTAAAATACTGACTCATATAAACCCATGTACACCTACGCACAAAAATAAGATATCCACTTTTCCAACAAGTTCTTACCTAGTTTGATTTTCTAAGGGAATACAGTTTCTGTGTTTATGATGTCTTCTAATCTACCTGTCTGTTTGTTTGCCAGTTTCTCTCCTTCCAAATAGTTCTGAATCTATCTGTAAATGGTAGAGCATATATAGAAAAAAAAAAGGTGCCAAAGATAACTAGTTTTTATAGCTTTCATGAAAATTGATGACTAAGTAGAGATAAGACTCTAAATCAATCACATGAATAAATTTCAGGCAAAGTAAAGGCAAGCAGAACTTGGCCATTATGCACTCTGCTTTACAGCATAAATTACGGGAATCTACATTGTGATATGTGAACAGGTATCCAAGAATAAATAGGAAGTCATACAAATTTTCTTAGCAAGTGTCCTGTATCCCTCACTGTTATCTCACTTCTTCATGTATTCATTCAAAACCTGAAAGAATTGGATATCCAGGCATGGACTGCCCATGGAGTCATCCCCATCCAGGGCACGCAAAAGATGTGGATATGAAAGGTGACCTTACAACCATGCTTGGAACAAGGATCCTGCACAGACAAATTATGGTGGTATGAAAGTCTGAGAGGGCTGTATTCATGACTAGCAATCCACAGAAATGTTTTTAGTCTTCTTTTTAGGCTGAGATCATGACTACAGGCCACAAACTAGAAAAGCTAGATGCAGGGTCTTAGGAGTAGATTTCATCTTCTCATGACATTTCAACACATCCAGGCTTTACCATTTATTTTCCTGCATGTTTTTCCAACCTTTTTCCCTCCATTTCCTCCTGAATTTAATATCTTTTCTTTTTTTTTTTTTTTTTTTGTTACCCTGCTCTTCTCCACTGTCAAAAGGTCATTTTTCTTATTTATTACCTGGGCTTAGTTACAACCTCTGAGCTAGTAAACTGATTCACATCTTCAAGCCTCACCTTAGAGAGCTCTCTTTCTCAAATTTCAATCAGCTTCCCACTGAAAAGTTTTTTAATAACATGTACAAAGGAAGTTTTTACTTTAGAAGTTGCTTGGAGCTGCACTGTGCATACAGACAGAAGTCATGATTGCAAGTGACAGAAGTAGTAGTCAATCCATTGATGCATTTTTAAAGATTTGATTTTTGTTCATCAAATCTAACAAAAGTCCTGTGTAAATGAGACCTACGCAACTGTGTTATGTGGCCCAGTTGTGAATCTCAACTACACATCACATGGTTTGAAGTCTTGAGAGTATCATACCCTGACAAGTTTTACGCAAAGCGAAGCTGAGCAGAGAGGAGAGGTTCAGTTTAACACCCTGAGATAAAGATACACCGTGGGGTTAGTGAGTGCAGGTGCAGTGAGCTTCTGCATCCCAACCTGCTAACAAGGACTGGAACTGCCTTTTTGCAAGAGGTGTCCAAAGTGTATAGATATGTAAGGGGTAAAACTATTTGTAGACATAAAAATTGGTGGGAGTTCACAGACAACCTTTGGACAGCACAGAAGAAGAAAGAAAAAGAAATAGAATAGGTTCTAGGGGCTATAAAAGACTGTTGTGAAGACCTCATAACAAAAGCATTCATGGAAAGCAGGTTAATTCCAACTGGAGATGAAAAACAAGATGAGAGATAGGGACCGGTTACTAGGAACAAATATTCAGTATAGAGAAAGTTAACAGTGAACTGATCAAGGCTTGGCAATGTATCCACATATTCTACTTCCCTCCCTCTAATCGTTGACTTTGAATCAAGATTTGTGGAAGAAAAATTTCAATTTATTCAGAATTTCTCTTCTACTGAATTTCAGGATTGAAGTGTAGCATTCTTTTTAACAGACATTTTTTGAAGCATTATTTTTGGAGGTGATGACTATCTGAAAGGACAAAATGACTTAAAAAAAATCTGCAGAGGTCAGCAGCCTGAACTGCTTTTGCAAATTTAAAAGCCATCATCTTATAGCACGCCAAGAAAAAAGACTGTACAGTTTGTCAGTAGAAAATATTCAGTTAAATCAATGAAAAAAATTCTTTAGAAAAATGGTATCATAAGTTTTATCTTAAGATGGGATTTTTTTATGGAGAATGCCAGGAATCAAAGTAGGAATGCATCTTTTATCATTAAAAATATGAATCACTGTTTTCTTGTTTTCTTGCCCCAATTGAGGCACTAATTTTACCTATAAAAATTTAACTATCCCCTCTGGTATAAGATAAAATGTACTGTAAGTCAGAACTGTAGGCATAATGAATCAAACCCAGATTTCTACTTGCTAAGTTACTGAGACATTTTAAAAGATGGTAGTCAAGCTCTTTTTGGTCTATATATAGGTCTTAAAAATAAAATTATTTAAACAGGTAACATTAAGAACTTAATTAAAATGGATGTATCAGAAAAAAATATTTCCTAGAAAAAAATCATGTGCCAGTTAACCAAGTTTGCATTGCAATGTTTCAGTGAATTATAACAGTATACACATATAATTTAAGGATTATCAGTTTTCTAGTTATTAAGACTCCTTAAAAGATAGAATAATCAGTGCGAATGGCTTCTGACAAACAAAGATAGAGCAAATGTTTTAAGAGTCACATTGGCTCCATCTTGAACATGATATTTATCACTCTTGCATATTTTACACAGTCTATTTCGAATGTCATTTCTGTAATTAAAATTTCATGCAGATGTATCTATGTTTGTGCATAAAGCCTGCAACTTTTTAGACATAAATTCACCTAAGTGACATACCTAAGCAAACATTCTCCTAAACATCTCACTGAACCTAGTCCCTCCCCCTTATTCCCCTCCATAACTTCCTTTCCACTATCTACTATTCACTTGGGTGGAACCTGATCAAACCTCTCCAGGTTAAAATGGATATACAGAATGAACACCACATGCCAAAAGCCAAAAACCCCTTTAATCCTCGCAATTCCAATCTCCAGCAAAATATCACAATAATTTTAAGACTCCCTCTCCAAAAAAAGAAATAAATTAAAAAACTAATCATGAACCGCATAATTAGCCATTATCTGCCTTGAAGTAATTTTTCAATTATGTCTGTGTCTTTCACAGAGTACTGCTTCATTGGTTAGTTTTCTGCCATGGCTTCTACAATTTTTTAATTGAAAACTCTTTGTTAGTTCTCAAATAAGTTTCATAAGCACTGATGAACTTCAACTCCAACTCTTTTCTTTGAGCAAAGAAGATTTAAATATCATTTCTATATTCTTTGTAGAATAAGAAGCAATTTTTAGTGGTGTAGATGACAGGAGATATCATGATCAGATCTTGAAATAATCCCTTCTGCTACTAGTTGAATTTAAAGTCTCTGAAGTCATGTAAGATATTAATGAGTTCTGTATCCTGTTTCAGATGTGCAAAAAGTTTTGGTTAAAAAATAGTATTATAGGCATATATGCTGACAAAAAAGAAATTAACATTTGGACCTTTTTCTGTGAAACAGTGTGTGCCCAATCCAGAAATGTTAATAATAGGAGAAAAAAGTGATCTGCAAAGTTTCATATCCATAAGCATATGGGCACCAAAAGTAAAATGAATATACAAATAGAAAAAATTATTCTATAAAATTAAAAAATATTATACAAAATTAAGTTAAATATCATATATACAAAATGTGAATAGAAACTTCCATTAAAATAATTGAAATAAAAACCTTAGTCCTCTGCACAATAGAAATAGTGACCAAATCTTATGTATCAAAACTTGTTCTATATTTAATTTAGTTTATATGTCATGAACAATGAGAAATGAGAAAGAGTTATCTATTAACAGCTTAATGGGAAAGAAAAATAAAATAAGAACAGGAAAGGTAATGAAAAGAAAAAATCACCACAACAAACAACAAAACATCAGCTGCGATATAAGAGAAATGAGTGATGAATAATAAATGGTAATCTCATTATAAATCAAAAAGGGCAAATCACAGCAGATTCTAGTTGAGTGAAATGATTAATAACACAATTTCAAATCACAGATACTCTGGCTGGATATAAACAGATCAAATTGTCTGGAGATGGGATGTTACAAATATACAAATGTGTGCCCTCCTGGTGGAGATAAACTAGAGACAAATGTTTCATTCGCAGTAACACATCGTTGCTGCTTTTTACCATTAATTCCCTGTCATTGTCCTTATTCCTTACTAGGGGTATGATTAGAGGGAATAAGACAGAGACAAAGCTTACAGGGGGTTGAGCCAGTATTATCAGGCAGTATTGTAAAAAAGAAAAAAGCTGCCTTCAGCTCATCCCATTTGATCTCATAATTAGGTGCTCTACTGCTCTGTTCCTGACAGACATTTTCATGGGGTCCAGGTGACGGGTGGCATGAACAGCCCCCAGAGGAGCTGTGTGCACCCCTCCAGGGCTCCTGTATCCCCATGGTCAGCTGTGGACAGAAGGCTGTCACCATCTCCAGTGCACAAATGAGGGGAATAAAGACATCCACAATAAAGAATCCTACCTTCAAGGAGCTGAGAAGACTAATTTTTATTTTTTTTTTCCATTTCTATCGATAATTCCCACTGTGGCACAAAGGTTAACAAACTCTTGCGACAATAGGGACAATATGCTCTGATGTCTAAAACAGTGGGCTGTCCTGTTCCATGGTGAAATAGCTTGCCATTAGGAAGAAGAGAGACTGATGGAATAGAAATCTGTAAGAACAAACAAGTAAAACACACAAAAATAGGTATATCAGCTGTTACTGATGGGAAAAAGACAGAAAGGAAAGATAAAAACCTGAGTGTTCAAGATCTATTTTGAAACCATAGTAATATTTTCCATCCACTAGTCCCAATACACTTTAGAAATCATTCCCTAATGTAGAAGAAATCTTCATTTAATAATAATTCTTCATAATACAGTATCAGACAAAATGCTTAAGTCTATCTCATCTATTCCAGACCATTAATGAGTTAAGGCATAACTATATCATATGTTATATATGAGGCCTAAATAGCTCTTAAAGACCCCCAACACCATAAATTTCCTCCACTGAAGTATTTTTGTTACTGGAGTTTTTCACAGAGTTTAAGAAAACTTCCAAGCATGAATTTGGGTCTGCTGCTGTTTCAGATGGACAATTTTCCTCCTGTTTCCAATAACTTTGTAAGTCCTTAAAGGATATTATCACATCAACTAACATTTTCTCATCATTAAGTTAACCAGCCACAATTCATATTTATCTTTCTACAACACATTTTTAGGTTGTGCTTTCTTACACATCAGTCATTTTCATTTCTGTTTCCTATGCTACAGCTAGTCCACATTTTATTTGAAGTAAATAAGTAAAACTAAGTAAAAGTGCTAAAAAAGTGCTAAAAGTGCTAAAAAAATGATGCAGAAGTTTCAACAGAATTTTCCAAAACTTAATTTTGACCCTTACAACTTATTGTCATACTGAAGTCTTTGTGTGCATATGTATGTGCACATATACTTACATATATAAAGAGTATATCCTAAACAACAATAAAGCTTGGAAAACTGACTAAGAATTAACAGGCACCTTACAGAGTCTATGCCAATTTAGGCTGTGTCCTTTACACATTTGAGAAACAAAAAGCACTTGAATGGTCATAATATTACATACACCGTCATGCATTGTTATATACAGCAGGGTTGCAGATACATGTTGTCTATCAACTAGAAGAGGAGGGCAATGAGTTATCAGATTGGAAAAGCTAATTTCATGGGTTTTTTTGAGGAAGGCTAACTCTCAGTTCAACAACCTCCTCATTTACATAAGTGCAGTAGCTGTCAGTTCATTATCAGGTTATTAATAACACAGGGGTGGGAAGGAGGGTTGGAAAATCTCAGTGAAACATAAGAGGCTTAGCTTCTTGTTGCAAATTTATGTTAAAGTTTGACAACACTCAAACTCACAGGTCAAAAATTATCCTGATGAGGAGTCAGAGTTCATCTATATTACACTTAGTCTCACATGAATTAGCACAATCAAACCAGTGCAGATTTATAAGTAATTTTTACAGAATATGCTTTTAAAGTAGAGTAAAATCCCTCAGAACATCCTATTTTAACACTGCATATACAACATTGTGTGTCTTTGTGGGTATGTGAACAAAAGTCAGGGATTTAAAGCATTGCAACAAAGTGAACTGATGCTTCATGAAGTAAATCTGAAGTCAACAAGAACATTCCCTTTGCCCATAAGGTGTTGTTATATCACCCCCAAATCTGCTGTTCAGGCATCACCAACCAGTTTGTCTTGTCCAAGTGACAAGTAGGAGCCACAGTGGTACTAGAAGTTGCTGTAGTAGTCGGATGATGGGGCTGAAAAATCTTAAACTGAAATTACTCAACTGATGTGAATCTCAGGATTTCTCTTGTCTTGTCTTATCTAGAACTGAACAAATTTGTTGCAATCCACTCTTTCAAATGCCAGTCCTACTGGCAGATCCCAGCAGTTGTCCAACATCCACCTACACAGACAGGAACCTTTTTGAGTGGTTTTCAGAAAGGATTTTGATGGGCTTAGGAAGGCAAAACAGATATTCAGATAATTTTTTCAAAATGGAGAGCAACTCTTCAACATTGAAAGCACTAGCTAGCATCAAGTTCTGGCAGGGGCAGACAACTGGTGCCCAGGGAGAAGTGTAGGAGCATGGCAAGAGTGCAGTGAAAATCACCAGAGCACCTCCAACCTCCATCAAATTTTTGTTCAGGGATCTCCTGGGCAAGGCTCAGAGTGCTGGATTTCTCTTATGTGGATTGGTTCACTTGCCTTTTGAACAAAACTTGCAGCACTTCCAGGCTCCTGTGGCCAGCTGTGTAGCTTTTCTGCGTGTAGAGTGAAGGACCACCTCCTCCTGCTGAACTTGAATTCTAAAATAACCGAAGCTGTTTCCACTGGCTCAGTGCCATCAGCCATATGCTTCCAAAAGCCGGGTGCTCTCATGCTGATTGTGAATATGGTGTTACTACATCAAAACAGATTTGAGCTCTGTCATTGTACAGTCTTTTTACATGTGGATGCCTGAAAACATTTGGTCACAGATTTCAAGTTCTGCAAAAGGCAACAGAGGACCAGACAATACAGGAGCTAATAAAAAATACAGCTTAATTAACATTTTCAGAAACATTCCTTGTTGCAAGTCTGTAACAAAGATAGGAAGAGACTGCAGATGCCCAGGTTTCCTCATCTGTTTTCAGGGTTAGAAATAGTTACCCTTGTTGGCAAGGGGCAACTTGGTTCAAGTCCCACATGGATTCAGCAGCTTGTGCTTGAAACACTTGCCTCACCTCAGAATTCCTCTTTAATGTTCAGTTTTCTCTGTTTTGGGACAAAGATCGCCAAAACTAATTTTTTTACCCAAACAAAATATATTTTGATAGCCAGAAACCTCCTATGGGATTAATTCCTTTCCCCTGCTCACCCCTATCCAGCCCTCATCATACCCGTATCTCCCAGAAGCATTACTAATATATTTGGAAATATGTCTAGTAATGCATTTAGTAAATCAAAGTAGAAGACTTTGGCTGAGAAAACTTCAGCTGAACATTTCAGTAATTCATATTTCATTCAGGTCCTACGGACTTTCCTTGTCCCTTTGCTGGATGTTTTCTAGAACAATCAGCACCCTACCACATGCAAGCCATCACGCTGAGTTTTCCTCAGCATACAATAGTACAGACTCTGGCATAATGAGAGATGTACTGGCTGCAGTAAGAATAAGACCTATTTGCCAAAATGAGTCTGCAACCAGCAAATAGTCTAAAAATATTCTGATATTATCATGCCAGGTTGATTTTGGGATATAGGGGAAAAAATGGAAAAAAAAAAAAGAAAAGAGAAAAAGAGAGTTAATTTTTCACTATGCCAAAAGAGGAGCCTCAAGTTTAAGCTTTGGGAGAAACAGAAACAGACACAGTTTGTTTTAACAGGCACACCTTCAGTGAGAGGGAACTTGGACACTGGTGCAAACGTATGCTCTCGGAATCTTAATTTGCACTTCATTCCTGAATGAGAAAAATCCAAACCAAATCCCCCTCCTCTTAGATGTTAAATGCTTCCTGAATAAAACACACCTGTCCTGCTCCACTCACGAGCTGCAATGCTGAAAGCAGCAGTCAGAGCTGAGCTGTCCTTCCCAAGAGCACCTACTGAAGTTCTCCCCTGTCTCGTGCTGTATCTTTTTTTATTATTTTGCAATTAGACCTGGCATTTTTGTTTGACATTTGGTACTTTGCTGGAGTCATTTAACAAAGTGAACATCACAGCATGCTATTACCTGACATCCCTAAATTGTATATTTTAATGGATTTTATTCTGCTTCTGACCACAGTAGTTTGGGAAAACAGAAAAGGTCACAGAGGGTCATTAAAATTGGCCCCTTTGCAATGTAATATCTCATTCTTTCAGTCCACAGTGCTTCAAATACCAGACAGATATTTACTGCTCTTCATCTATATCAAATCGTAACAGCTCAGAAAGAAACTCTCCAGCATAGGAACCAATTAGAAATAGCACATGATGGGAAGCACTTTTTCTGCATTTTAATTTCCTAAAGTGTTAGCAATAACCTGAGAATTTCCAAAGAGAGAACATATCAGCATGATACTTGAAGTTTCATTACTTTTTTCGTCATTTTACAGAGAAATTTTTGGCCTCAAGCACTGCCAACACAAAATTACCCAATACTAAGGTTAGATTTGGTTCTTTTGAACAGCCTTGCGATACTGAGTGATGAAAGAAACCCAGGCTATCACTACATTATTTTTGAAGCACTGTAGTGTGCTCATACTGAATGTTTTCCATTGCATTACCGTGAAACCATTACAAACCAAGTAAGATATTGTACAACTGCAGATGTGTCATTATAAACCCCCATGTTTCTGAATTCTAGAGATGAAAATGAAATACTGATATTCAGAGAATGCTTTTTGTGCACTAACAGCTACTAAACCCCTTTCTCTGTTCTAGGGTGACAGCTCTAATAACAAAGAATGTTAAAGGTGTGGTACAGCACAGCCCAAGAGTACCAATGGACTTTCTTCCACTGGGGTAACTTCTCTCCTCAGAAGCATTCAATACCACTCTGCAATAGTTTATCTGTTGTGAAAATGAGAGTCTAAACAAGTGAAGTCCCTTCTTGGACACTAGACTAAATTTAGAGAGCGAATAAACCCTATTGATATCTAGTGAAGCAAAATGCTCTAAACTGAAGATGAAGACCATGTTTTGAGGCTTTGGGGTTTTATTGTAAAGACAAACCTGGGTGAATTACCATTTTGCCTTCACCTACAGCAGTTATTACCTGCAGTGGTTCATCAGACTGTGGCAGAAGGGTAAGAAAAACTTGTGTGTAAACCAAAGCCCAGAAGCAGGAGGTATGAACCCAAAATGAGCTTCTGCTCACAAGCCACCACACGCGTGTAATTTTCCCTCACCAGTCCTATTTCCATAATTTTGATCACACCCTTTCCAGGAATTTAAAACGTTTTAAACTAGCTGATTTTTAAAACTTATTTTAAGCATTTCTATTACCACATAAGTGTTTATATGTATAAATATGAAGCCCTTTGACAGAATTCTGAAAATTTTGAGAATGTATGCATGTAGAAATGAATCATAATTTGATAGTCAGAAAATATGCTAACAATGATGAGAATATATTGGAGTATCTGCTGGAGCTCTGGAGAAATCAGATGACAGGCCACCAGTTATTATTTAGCGTAACTCTGACAAACACCAAGGAACAAACTCAGTAAAGACTTACGAGGAACTGGCCTCGTTTCTCTCCCTGGAAGTTATGGTACAGTTGAATTTGCTTGAAGACAGAGATTTTTGACACACACACAACTGAAGCCGGGAGCGCTGAAGACCCTCTCTGCCTTACATAGATCCATTGTTTTGGACATGGAAAAAAATCTCCATAAAGCACGGGTAAACAAAGGAAGGCCTGGGAGGAAAGTCAACACTGTAGGATATGAATTCAGATGAAACTCAACATTTGAAAATACTCATTCAACAAAGTGAAATAGGAGACAAGATTTCAAGAATGTGCAATTTATGAGCATATGCAATAAAAATAGGGCAAAAAAGCTAACTACAGTGACAATTTAATGGTCAAAATGAAAAAAAAAATTCGAATTTTAACAAGAGGGAAACTTCCACACTCAGGAGAAAACATGAACAGGGCAGAATCTGTAGAAATCCAGCAGGCACTGGCCTGGGAGGAAATCTCAGCAGCAGTAACAACCTGCAGCAAATCATATATCTCTGATAGGAAAGGATTTGGAAAGAGGACAGACCAGGATAAGGACAGCAAGAAATGTACATTTTTGGAGCCCTGATCAGATGAGTTTCAGACTAACAGAAAGCAGGTGGCAGGAACATATATAAGAAATAATCAATGGTGTTGTAGAGGTAGAATAGATTTCTGCTCAAATGTTTATTTGCTTTGCAGTTGTGAGCAGTAGCTGGTCATATTAATAAATTGAAGCTTTAATGGATGTCAAAACAATATAGAAGATGAACTATTCCTGGTATGATTTTTAAGGCAGACTATTCAAATTTTAAACCTTCCATGAATAGGACCAATATCCAAATATCAAGACATATTTTCAGATGTGCATGATAAATAATATAGAATCATAGAAAAAAGAAAAAAAAAAGACCTCCAAGAATATTAAGTCCAACCCTATACCAAAAGAACATGCAACTCATTTTCACAGTGTATCATTATTGAAGCCTGAAACATTGTCCCCATTTTAGAGAGAACTCAAGAAACTCAAGCTTGAATTTCAGATCTGAAGGCTCAACACTACTGCAAGATTTTGAAGTAGAACCAATTTACCCACAGCAGAGGCTAAAGGGCACCTTCCCCATCACATGTGGGAGGAGCACATTCACATTTCTGGCATTCACATTCCTGGCAGTTTTTATGATCAATTGAAGAAAGAGAAGTTTCCTGTCCTGATTCCCAGGAATGCTGCCTGAGAATACAGACACTCTGTGTGTGTTTAAGGTGATTATACTTATTTTCAAAGTGCCTCTTTCAAACACTTGACAGTATTCTTGGCACTGAGGTAGAATTTAAAGTAGTGGCTCAAAAGCTTCACCTACATTCATTGTTTGACGTAACAGCAACCTGACAGAGAGCTTCTTTTGTAAGGGAAAGCAATTTCCTCTGCACAGCCCAAGCACAATGGACACCAGTGGGGCTGGCATTGATATCTTCTGGCACTGCCCAGTGAGAAAGCAGTTACAAAATACATAATTTAACCAAAAAAACCCACCCTAACTTTTAAATGCTTTATTACAAATTGTCATTTTTCCTTTCTTTCGATATGGGTCCTCTTTTGGTGGACAGAGATTTTCATTTATTGTTCTATAGGAGAAACACAGTTGTGTATGCCCATGATAGTGATCCTTTGAATCTGGTTTTGGAAAACTCTTTTTAACTTAGAAATAGTGCACGTAACACAAAGCACAACAGCTTGGTTACCATGTTGATAAGGGTTTGTTTGGTTTTTTTTAATGTTGCATGCAATTACTTTTTAAAATTTATCAAATCAGTAATTTTAAATTTTTTTCACTATGCCAATACATGAGTATGATATATCCAGTCTGAAACGGTCACAGAATCATAGATTGGATTGGAAGGAACCTTAAAGATCATCTAGTTCCAACCCTCTGCCATGGGCAGATACACCTTCCACTAGACCAGGTTGCTCAAAATCTCATCCAATCTGACCATGAGCACTTCCAGGGATGGGGAAATGGTGTGTGTGTACACAGGGATGCTCAGAAGCAGGCACATGTACCCCATGGGCACAGCCTGTGTGTATGAGTGTGCACTTTCAGTTATAAAAGCAAAACCAGCAAATCTGTGTGATTCCGTGTGTTTGGGTTCCATTATCATTGTCATTGGTGTATGTCAGGACTAAATCTGCTGAAGCTTTGAGTCAAATCCAAACACAATCAATATACATCAGGTTTTGGCTTAAATATTAAACAACAACAACACAGATAAATGCTGAGAGGGTAGGCTAGGAGCTCTTGTAGGATTACAAGGATAATTTTTAATTGCTTCAGAAGCTCAGTTAATTAGTACCTGGAAACCTTTAAAAGATGCTTTAGAACAGAGCTGGTGTTGATAAAATTTCTGGCCCTGTATTACTGGACAAAAATATACATAAATGGAATATTTGGAATATATCTGTAGAGAGAGCCTGGAAAGAGGGAAAAGACATTTTTAAAGTCTGAGGCAAATTGTTTTTAAGTTAGATAATCAGACTTTAAAGGCAAATTTAATTGCATGTAGAGGCAAATACTTTTAAATTGAATTATAAAGCACTCTCTCAGCAACACCAAGTACAGGATTAGATTATTTTAAAATATCTTGTACAGTCTAAAAAAGAAAAAAAAATTCTCAATTTTTCATCACAGCAGAGGTGACAGAGCCAAGCCTGGGGAGGAAGCCATGTTTCAGACTGGCCATATGAACAGTAAAGTGTGACTGACCTACTTGTGCCATTTCTAGTAATTAAGTAGCACATCTGTCCTTCAAATGGTGCACGGTAATGAACAGTAAATCAGGAGAGAGTAATGTCTTTGTTAGACAAGTCAGTCCAGAGAAAGACTCATTACATCACTGAATTCTTTTATCTTTTAAGTAGACAGCAAGTAGGGCAATTGCTGGGTGCTGCAGGCATCTCCTAAGCATGGCCAGGACCAGGTACATCCATAGCATTCATCCCTCTGTCAAGGAACTGGTTTTCCAACCTTGGTTGCATAGTTCATTATAAATCAAATTACAGTAGGATGAGCCATACCAGCTCCCTATGCCACTGAGGAACTGCAGCCACAGAAGGCTTTATTATTATTTGAAGAAAAAAATTATTATCTTGATGAGGAGTTAGAAATATGACCAACTATGTACTGTCTTCTGAAAGAATGCCACAAACCTTAGGTAAAAACTACATCACTGTATGTTAACATCCCATCTTTGTAATGCCTAATGTTCTTTACAGTAACAATATACACTTTAAAAAATTTAAAATAACATTTTTTTCTCTAGCTCATCCCCCTTTAATTACCTTTACACAAATTTTTCCATAAGGACAGGAAATGTAATCTCCATGGCAAAAGGAGTCTCACCTGTTGCAGGATGAACTCTGTCTCTGCCCGTTGTGTTGAGCACTGCAAGCCAGTCTAAGTTTCCATCTACTAAATAACTTGGAATTGGCAAATCCCATTGCAGGAACAAGGGGCCCAAGGGAGCCATTTCCCTCATGGAAGACACAGGGATGTCTAACATTACAGCTAGAACTACTGAAAAGGAGCTCAGCATTTTCTCATAACCAATATGCTTTTTAAAAACAGGTTACCAACCAAGAGACAGAGGAGATTTTCTGGTACGCACTCAGGCATCTTAATGTTCAGATTAACAGCAATTCACCTTACTCAACACAATTCCTCAGTCTGGATGTGTCACAGACTAAAAGGAATAGACTATATTCAATGTATTCTTTATGTGGGAGCTCAAGGAGAACTTCATTGATTCTGGCAATAAAACACTGTCAGAAGGAGCAGTGCTGGGACTGGTGGATGCTCAGCAATATGAGAGACCCCCGGAAGCCCCTCTTAATGGAAAACATATTGTTATTTCAGAGCACCAATTACCCCTCACCCCACATGACTTACAGCAGGGATCTGAGACTGGAAGAGATCATTCAGGCATTCAGACTTCACAATCCTTTTCTGGGATCAATTTACCTTCAGGCTCGTAACTTACTATCCACCCAAACAGACTACAGTGCAACATCCATCTCACTGTAAATCTAGCTGTGCCATATGTAGTTCCTTTTTTACTACAACACACAGTCATAGTCATCCTTATCATCAGGAAAAGTGATGTACAGCTTATTGTAGTGTTAAAAAAATATCCAGAGATTACTGTACAGCAATATCAGAGCATGAAAGAGATTTAAGATTGCTTTGCTTAAGCTTTATGAAAGGCAGACAACAATAAAAATAAAAAGGAGGGAAAAACCTCCTCTCATGGTGTTTTCTCAAGTGACACTTGAAATACTGGAACTCTTATACTTTTCTAGGACAAACCAAACACTGAATGTGAAAAAAACACTGTAGTTCTGAGATAAAAATACCCCTGTAGAATGACACCACCTGTATGGAAATCCCACTGTAGCGAATATTACCACTGCACCAGGCATAAATAAGGAATTCACTCAAGGACACATTGATTGCTGTAGATAGCACTGCTTATAAAAGCACAAAGCAGTAGTAAATATCACCTAATCCACATTGGCCATGAATACTGAAGCTGAAAAACTGACATGATAGAGAGAAAGAAATGGAGAAGAATATCTGCAGCTTCTCTAGAAAAGCTATGTTTTAGCACAAATGCACCTCACATGTTAGGAGAGAATTAAAGGAGTGAAGTCCTTTGACCAGTCTACACAGGAAATTTAGGCAATGCAATGTTTTCTTCTGGCTTTGTACTCTGAAAAAATGTGAATTCAGTTAGGCAGGTCTTGGGTCAAGTCCAAGGAGGACTGTGGTGTCTTGTTAGTTATTTGCTATAACATTTATGAAGAAGTCAATTGCAGCCTTTTGCAGAGAAATTCCTAACAAGAAAATTTTGGAACTATAACTTCTGACATAATGTGAACTTTTGAATGTAAGGTTGTACCTATACAGTAGACACATTCAGAATCAGAAACATTTCTCTCTTTTTTTTTTCCTCAAATTTTGCAGACATTTTCATGAGTTTCTAAAATTCAACAGATCCTCTGGCTGCGAACTTCTGCTAATCATCTCTGAAAACCTTGGCAATTAGCAACTGGTTTGCTGCATTTAAGAGCAATAAATATGCTTTACTTCCTCTACTACTTATTCTTTCTGGTTATCCCAGAAAAATAATAAACACAGCTTTTAGTCACCTGAATGTGTGAATTTCAAGTGGTGCTATGAAGTAGCAGATGACAGGAAAAGAACGGAGGAAACAGCAGTGTTCCTTACATACAGCTCTAGCAACAAATGAGATCAGATGCTTTCTGCTCATCGACAAAGAAGAGCCAGCTGCAGAACAGTGTAAAATCCATCATATCCTGCTAAATAAAACCTTCACTGGAAGGGTGGAGGAAAGATTAGAGGAGCTTCTATTATGGAATTTATAGTGTGATAATTCTTCACTCTTCAGATTGAAGAGTACAATTCCTAATACTTCCTTCTTTCCTGTGATCAAACAGCGAGTAACAAAAATGATCTGCTTCAATGGGATTATTTCCACAAAGGAGGGTTTGCAGAACAAGAGCTTAAGTAGTCCACTCATGTGGTGTTCCCTGAGAGCCTTCAGGGAAATCTTCAGAGAGAGGCTTTCTGCAAGTGCTGTGTAAATTCATTTAAGAGGATGGGTCAGACACTCAGCTGATGCAATTCCAAAAAGTGTTGTTTGTATTAGCTATTCTCTAAGGTTTTCCCTGTAAGATCTGACCTGTAGAACCAGCTGTATATTAATATTATCCTTTTTTGCTTCCACAACTGATAGGTTTAATAAGCAGCCATCTCTTTCCACTGTTCCTGCTATAAAACAAAACAGAAATACAGTCTGTAATAACAGCAAGGTCAACGTGTACTGTTAAGAAACAGAAGAGCAGTTCACTAGAGAATGGAAAGGATGCTAAATATTTCAAGAATCTGCTGCTTAAATAAAAAGAAACCTCCTGTGCATTAAAAATACATTTATTGATCCTTTTCAGGATTCAACAGAAATACTCCCAACAAAAGAAAACTTAAAAGGACTTTTCTGTTGTCAAAATGGGCAGGCTTATAGGACTGTCTTAGGTAAATGTAGCAGAAATCATGAAACATAAGTAAGAAAAGGATTTGGATCCCTCCTTTCTGTTCAAAATTCAACCCAAATTACAATTTAAGCATTGACAGTGCAAGGAGGGAATTAAAAGAGTCAGATGAAAAGAAAAAAGGTTTGTTACTTAAGACATCCTAGCTAATTTATACAGATAGAATTGTTTAAAAAAATTTAAAAAGACCCTTTCTGTCATCACTTGACAGAAACAGAAATCATATCCTTTACTCTAAGTGTACTCCTTTTATCTTTCCTCTCCTTCCCTTAGCGAATATGAGTCAAAAATTACCACTGGCGAAACAATCTCTGAAACCCTTTGAAATCCCAAAGGAAAAGAACCTGGTTTTATTTCTGCTAATATGGATTCTGGAGTAAATTCACCCCCAAACCTTCTTCCCATCCCCCAAATAAACCCCATAACACAAAACACCGACCTTCCTCAACACATCATATTTGCACCATTTCTTTAATGTCTTTTTGCCTTTGCAGTTCTGGGTTGTAACTTTCACAAGAGACAAAGAGACAACTCAGTTTGGGGAAGAATGAAGAACTCTACTCTTGGTACTATTAAAAAAATAACTGTAATGATTTATGCAGTACCTGACTTACTACAATAATACTTACTAATTAAAATAATTAATTAATTACTTTGATCTGTGAGTATATCGGGAAACAAACAAAAGCTTTTAAAAATAAATATAAAAAGAGACAAATCTATGACAAATATAATTTGGGTCATTAAAATCCAAAAAGGACCACCCAGGTATTTCTAACCCTGTTCATACTTTATGTCTTCCAATGTCTATATGTATAAAAGTGATGCAGAAACCATATAGTCATTGCTGAAGTTACTAATTAAAATGCAGAACTATGTAAAAGGGAAGCATGGAAAACATTTCTGACATCTAAAGACAAGGTAAAGTTATATAAAGAAAGAGTTTGCAGATCAATGGCTAAAAGACTGGCATAAATTAACATTCTTGTGTCAAATACCTGAAGCAACTGAACTTATCTTTTAGTAAACAAAGCTAAAAATATGGAACAGTTACTTTTGCTTTCAGCAGGACAAGTGCTTTGCATAAAATGAAATATTCATAAAAAAATGTGGTTATAAAAATAGGCAACTTATCACTGCAGTCATAAACACCAAGGGCCAGGAGATGTATCCACATCATAGGGAGGGTAAAGCATATTCTAGTACACTGTTGTCCCCCAGGACATATTGATATGTCCTGAAAAGCCCTTCAGGTATGCAGGATATGTGCTCTCTGCCTGCCAGATGGGCCAAGTCTGCAGCAGGAAAAATACAGTGGAGAAAACATAAGAACACTTTTTTCATTAGATGTAATGTTTCTCAAAAGCTCTCTCACAATATCTCTTTCCAAGCTTTTGATATGTTTGCTTCAACACTGTGCAAGTGCATTTAGCATTCACATAAATATGGGAATTGCTTTGGTTTGCCCACCAACATGTTAAAACCCTGCAGAATTCTCCCAGAAAAGTGAATTGGATGAGGCAAGATGCCAGAGGAAGACCAAGTTGATTTCACATTTCCCAGCACAGTTCAGCTCAGATGAGGGCTTTGCTGGAAGATAAAGATTTGGCCATTCCTAATTGATTGGCAGTTTTATGAGGGCTACAAGTGTAGGAACTCAGCTGGAACTGTCATAAATTTTGCTAGTTGTCAAAAGTGGGATTAAAATCGGGTCTTAGAGGGGTATGGGAAGAGTGTAGGGTAGTCAATGCATTAATCCTGACAGCAAAACCTCAAGACAAAGTTTGAAATAGAGTTTTCTTTATGAATCTTACATTATTTTCTTTCCTTTATGGAAAGACAATGCACTAGAGAGGTCTTTGTCAAATAACGTGCATGTGTGTACAGAAATATTGGTTTCACATATTTAAATTGAAAGGAAGAAAACAGCATTCTTGTTTCACTTGGTTGAAAGACAGCAAGTGAGGGAGGGAAGAATATGGCACTCATTAAGGTAAAATGAAGTATTTAACATCTTTTATAATAAGCAAATTGTCATATCAAAAGTCTTCAGCTCAAGAGCAAAACAAATGAATCTATTTTTAATTTACTAGCTTTATGAATTTTACAACATAGCCTGGAAAGGCAAGAGGAAGTAGGGGGAGGAGTGGAAGCTACAGAATTAACAGAATAAAATATTAATATGTAGGCACATAGAAAACTGTAAATGTAAAATTAAAATATATATTAAAAAAAAAAGAACTATGGGGCCTGTGGAAAATATGTGGGAAAGAAACAATTTAGTGATGCTAAGCCAATAATACCATAATGTTTCCTTTACTTCATATGCTGGTTTGAGTTTATAACTAATGGGTTTTCAACTGTTCTCTTAAGGCATTTCGTTTAATTGCAAATGATAGAAATAAGATTCACTAAGGTTTCAAAGAAACGCTCCAAGTACTTACAACTTCATACAAGGCCTTCAAATGATCCCATGAAGTGTTGCACCTAAATACGTGCTCATGGCTTACCCCTCAATAAACTGATATAAAACCTCTAGGAAAGAAAGAATCAAATCCCAAACCTCAAAAATCAAAATTACATGTGCTTCTCCTGGCCAAAGTCCTGTGACTGAGAAGGACGAGAATTTTAGTTCCTCTGTACTATTTCAGAGTTAATATCAGCATGAGGGTTGGGAGGAGAGGATGAAATTTCCCTACAAGACTGATTTCTGATGAAAATATTTACCCCAATTTTAAAGTTATGAAATGCCAAATGTTGTACTGATTTATGTGCAGATAATACAAAGATATTGTCTATGATTTTATCTATGAGATAAAATACTGTTTTCTTTTCTTTAATAACCATTATTACTTACTGACCCATAGATCAGTTTGAATTTTTCTGAGCAAAGATTTCCTGGTATGATAGAAAAGGACTAATGAAAATATTTTTTAAAAAACTAATAAAATTATCTGTGTTGGTAAAATTAACATAAGCACTGCACTGTTTTTCTCCAATTAACAGGGCAAATACTATCTATAAAAATGGGTAGAAAACGTGAAAATAAAAAAAAAATATTTTCTAAATGTTAGTCTTACAACACTAACTTCTTATTTTAATGTTATGTTATGACACTTACTAGAGGAAAACTGCCTCAGTCTCCAATACAGTTGGAAAAAAATGAAAACAAGAAGTAGATTTTCAGCTGGGAAAAATATATAATTTAATAGGGCTCCTACATTTTGGGGGGTTGTACAATGCCTGCAGAACAACATTTTGCCACTTGTGCTTTTTCTAGTGTCCTACAATAATATGAATTGATTCTGGGAGTTTGTTATATGGGAAGAGGGAACAGAGATCTGTGTTAAGCAAGTCCCACGGGATCAAATCCAGCCCAGTGTAAATTTGTGTCTCTGCTGTTGCCATGATGAGTAATGGGACAGACCCTCAGTGACCCCAAGGTGTAGTTTCTACGAATCCATGGAGTTGTGTTGATTTTCAGCCACTGCAGGTTTATCCCAAATACATCTGTCTGATTTACATTCATTGATGTGAGTCATCCTGGGCTTAGAAATGTTTCTGGGTATGAGGAATGGCATTTCAAACACAAGCACATGAGTTATGGTCTCTTAGGAAAAGAGAGAAACTTCTCAGGGTATACATGTGGGGTTATCACTGTTATTTAGTACTATTCTCTTCCCTTTAACCTAAATATTGATAATTTCCTTCCACAGGAGAAAAAGTTCATTTTCTATAGGCAGTGAGAAAGGAGAGATATTTCTTTAGTTGTGTTAAAAGGATCTGTGACAGTCTGGTTCTTGTTTTCTATTTTACTTGGTGACAACTAAAGATACAGCCATCATTGTAACTGAGAATTTCAGAGCATTAAAAGTACTTAAATATAGGGGAAAATGAGTAGTTAAATCAACTCATTACTCAGTAAATAAACACTAAGTTCTTCAACTTCCAGGCCTATAATATTTCTACTGTCATACTTGATAAGATCAGTAACTTATTGAGTGCACATAGCTTTCATTAGTGTAAAGTAGCATAAAATTTATTGTGTCTAAATATTAATTTAATGAAACACTTGTTAAAGCCATTGAATTAATGTCTAAGACGTTTAAAGATTTCCTTCGAATAACTGTAAGCTCAATAGGATTTAAAAAATGCTATATCCTTCTCTCTATTGTGCGCAAACAGAAAAAAACAGAAGGGTGAATAAACACAGAAGACCTAACTTCAAAAATAAAATTACTAAAGGTATCCATCATACTCTTAAAAATTCCTGTGAAAATAAGCTTGCTCAATTTAAAAGTCCTCCAAATTTACTAATATTCTGCATAATTTGTCTAGCATTGACAAAAATGATAGAAGACATCAAATAGTGTGCAAGCAGAGCCTCCTTGAGAAGAGTACGGTGATGGAAGCTACAGAGCAGACAATGAATGACTTTAAAAATGTGTTACACTCCTTCTTCTCGACGTAAGTAATTTAATGCAAAACAGCAACAGACACATTGATTAGGTTTTTGTGTTGGTTTCAATGAGACTCTTGGGTGGCAAAATAATGGAGGTGTTTCCTGGCACCTCTGTAGGGGAAGCCCACCAGAGAAACCTATTAACATTGAAGACCCTACCAAAATACTGCTGGACCAAAGACACCAAGGTTTCAGAGTAGCTTTGGAGATTTACAAATGTTTCTGGAGAAAAAGTCATCTAGCATAAGCCAATATGAAGACTTACTACTATAAAGCTTACATTTTATTATTCACAACAATAAAAGCATCCCCTTCTATATATTTCAGGGTTTGATCAGTGTTAACGCCATTAGAATCTCCACATTATACAAGGGTAATGAACTTGTACCCACCTACGCCAGCAAGCAATGCCCTCCTTCTCCACAGTCTGCTCTGCTTCACACATTGCTAAGATACATCCCATTATAGTAATAAAAACCCCACATGCTTCCTCTGCTTATTTGGATGGAGAAAGAAAAACAGACATGGACTGAACTTAAGTGAATTAAAATTAACCTAATAGTCACAGTAATTTAATCAATGGCAGGTGGTCTGGCTGCCTCTGTCTACACTTTCCAACTGGAAGCTTCTGTCCTGTTTGTAATAAGTATTTCTAAAGCTGTTTACTAACTCGGGGAAAGGAAAATGAAGGTCACTGCTAAGTAGCAATGGAAAAGGAGTTTCACAAGCACTCAGCACTGAAGTGAACTCTGATTCTGATCTGTGTACTGAAAATGCTATCATTAATTTCAACAAGACCAGTGCAAAATATCTTGGAAAATCTGAGGCAAACATGTTTCTTATATTTAAAAGTATTGACTGGTTGTTTGTTCTTTCTGATTTTTTTTCTGCTGCTATGCTCCCCCTCGTGTATTCCTTCTTCAACAAGATTTAAAAAAAATCAAATATGACAAAGAAAGCTGAAACATATCTTGAGGGCATCAGGATGGAGGAAAGCATTTTCATATCAGCAATGTTATTTTTATAAGGTTCAACTTAAGAGCTACAAAATATTGCAGATGTGTAGCTGGAAGGGTCAGCAGGGACAGCCTGTGGAGATCTGATGTTCAAATTGAAAACCTTTTTATTTTGACTGAAGTATGATATGCTGGTATCTAATCTTTATCAGCAGCTTTATCATAAAATGAACATAAAGCAGCAGAAGGCTACATCTACTAATTGCTTTTCAACAAATAATGCCTTTGGGAAGGGCACAAACAGCAGCTTTATCAGCACTCCCTGGAGTTTGGTACCAGATTCACCTAAAGATGGATTAAGGGACCCATGCTGAGTCCTCCTGTGTCCATGGCTGTGGGTGACCCACACTGGGACAGGAACACCCTGAGGGAATGTACTACCTGCATTATGCTTCCTATAAGTCTATCCTGCTGAGACCAAAGGGATAACTAGCCATAAAACATTTTTCCTTTTCACCAAGCATCTTCAGATATGCCTAGAAAAAGTAGAGCAGTCTTCTGCACTCCAAATTATGCCATACTGTTTGTACTCCTCATGTGGAAAAACACTGGCTCAATACAAGTATGCAAGTCTGAATCTAAATCAAGGCAAAGAAATTTATTTGAAATACTCACTTTGACATTCCCCTTTCTCTTTCAGGAATCTATGAAGTACTAAGGAGAATTTGTATCCTGTCTTTGCTGCATATGGACAACAGTAGCAGTAATTCATACGTTCCTCTAAGATTAAACATTTTTGTGCTAGGGTTGCAGTCTCACTGAAGTAGGGGGGAAAAAAGACTCTGCATGCCAGAAGATAGAACAGAAATATTTGACTCACTGAGATCAAACTTTGAAACAGCAATGCATTAGTTGTGACAAAAAACTGGCTCAGATCAGAGTAGTCCTTGTCCCAGAAAAGTAACTATACATTGGATTCAGCAGTTTTATGAAAAAGAGACATCTTCCGTTAGTTAACTAGCATATTTTAGTAACTGTATGTCAATTTAAATCCATTTTACTTTTGAAATAAACCATTTTTCATTTTTGCTCCAGTTAAAGAAATAAGCTGAAGTCTGAAGATTTTTCATTATATTACTTCCCTTTCTTTCACTATCTTTCTCTGTATGGTGTTTTTTCTTGAGGATTTCAGGAGCTTTTAAGTTAAACAGGATTTAAAGAGGAACCAAGCTATTGTTTATTGAAAAAGAATAACACAAAAGGAAGGTCAAATTTTGATATCTTGATCTTTAAAGGAAGTCAGAGAGGCACTCTGCCTGAAGAGCAAACTCCCCAAGTTGCCTGTGCAGAGTTGCCTTAGCATATACCTCAAAATTTACATTGAGGTATATGCTAAGTACAGAGGCAAGACAAAGTAGTCTCTATCAATAATATTAAAAAGGTTAAAAGAAAAATTATTACCGTAATTAAAAAATTTACTTCAGGAAAGTCATTAATATGGGAGTTCTGTAAAATGATAAGAAAAAAAAAACACAAAATTTTGACTAGTGTCCCATTTTCTGCAAACTGCTATTTGCCTCACTTTTAAAATAGTAAAATACATTATTCTTAATTCCTAAAAATCTTCATTTTCTTAGATTTGTTTCAGTATCTTGGTATTGAGCATACATAGAAAACCTCAGCTGTTATTTAACAGTGGCAGTAAAGGAAGAGACATGCATGAAATTCTGAATTTAAGTCATCCAAACTCTTTCTCTCTAATTCACACCTAAACCTGAAAGTAAGTAGACTCTGTTTGAGACCACACTTACTAGAAGCCACACCTTTTATTCCACCTACTTGAAGGAAGGCAATTTTTTTCATCCCTTTTGTAAAGTCGCAGCTCCTCTCATTGCCTGCAATCCCCTTTTCCACTTAATCTTCAGCTTTCCATCCTTTGCAGTTATCACCTTTATCTTTCCTCTCCTACTTTTGTCCTTACAGACCAGACCCAGCAAACTAAAAGAAAAAATGTTTCAGACAAAGACATGAAAATCATGGGACAAGATGCTTTTCTGACAGTCCGCTTTCCTCTGTGCTTTGTTTCTGCTCTTTAGGCTATGAACTCTTCAGAGTTTATTAAGTTGTAAACTTTCAACCTACATTAACAAGAATTTTCACTTCCTCCCAACGCCAACACTAAGTAATGAAATTTAGGGAGGTAGTGATTAGTGCTGTGATAACATACAGTAGCAAGGAAATTTCTATATAAATATATAAGAGGTATTTTAATTAGAAGTTTTGGAGGAAAGAAAGGTATATCTGTTCTGTATTTAGCCTAGATTTCTGCTAATATTTTTAGGATATTTTTGCACTATGAAGTATAAAACAGCACTAAGGAAGGCAACATTACCCACTGCAGCATCCAGGGAATAGAAAACATCGTATGGATGATGCATCTGTATCAATATATGACTGATTCAGAAGCAACTAGGCTTAGGAAGTGTTTATATTCATGCCTTCCTTAAAAACCTGAGTTTTGGAGACATTTGCAAGTCAAATCTATGTCTTATAAATACAATTAAAACATTGGTCATAGTCAGGTTTTCAGGATAAATGGATGTAATTAGAAAAATGTAGGCAGAAGTAAACTGAAAGTAATTAAAGATAAATAAAACCTGGTCAGTATCTGGAGGTTGGGTTCTGTATTCATTAGGATAATTGGAGAAAAACTTGGATCACTGACCAAAAAGAAGAAAATTTCTGGAATCCCAGTACAGAACCAGCAGCACGTAAGTAGCTGCCTTCAAATGTGAATAAGTATTATGTAGGAGGCGTGGCTAAGGTGGCACAGAGGATGTGCCCAGGTACAGAGCCCAAGGAGCATGCCCCGGAGTTAGTAAACTGATTGGTTAAGAAAGTCACATGATGTGTAAGGATAAAAGAGCGCGGGAGTTTGAATAAATCCTCTTTGTCTCACCACCGCACGAGGAGCATGATTCATTCCTTGTTGTACAAGGGTTTAAGCGCTACAGTATTAGAGGCTTGAAACTAATAAATTAATAACAGAAGCCCTCACTCATTTGCATGGAAAAGAAGTCTATCAATGTTTATGTGAAATAGTTTACTAAATTTACTTATTTTAAAGCAAAAAAATCAATTCTGTCAGACTTAGTAATTTCACATGTAATTTGCATCTGTAAGAAACAAGTATTATGACTTAAGTACTAAAAATAACCTGTACACAAAAGCATTCAAAGCCAGTCAGAACTTTGTATGCTTCCCATGATATTATTTCTTGGTTGACTACCGTACGGTGTCTTGGTTGATCTTATTACTTGGTTGACTACATATTGACTGTTCAGACAGTAAAAATCTGAGCATTAAGAAGTCTTATTAAAATCAGATTTTAGCACCAGAACCTCCCCTATTTAAGCAGTTCTAACAACAACAGACAGCATTACTGAGGATAACAGAGAGGGCTTCAGGAACTCCTTGGAAATCTGTGCTTCATCTCAAGCCTCACAAATCTGTTTATCACCTTACAGGTGGAAGCTGTAATGTTTGCAACAGTCAAATGGCAGCTGCCCATATTCCCAACCTGATCTGGTATTAGTCAACCTTAAATACTTCCAAAATTATTGTACTAAATTTATGTTTAAGTTTAAATTTTATTTATATTATCTTCTGCTAGCTAGTGCTCCACACAAATGTTATCTCAGACAATGAAATAGTTGAGTTGCCATACCTGTTTTGCCTGTGACTTCATTGATAAGGTTTGATAAATATCCAGTACCACACCCTTTGGGTCACTATTTGTCAAACGGTATGGTTCAATAAATTTAAATATATTTTCACTTTAAGGTCTTTTTCTCAGTTGGGATAAACAAAGAGAAATGATAGCATGTAATAGTGGCTTACTAACATTGTCACATCCCCACACACTCCAACCATCTTTCTTCCCATTACTTTCAATCTTCTTCGTGAATGGAAAAGACAGGGCAGAATTCAATCTGTTCTATATAAAATTAGACAAATTACCATGTATTTTTAAGCTCCTATTGCTCCAACACAATCCGTGTAATACTGACCTCAGATCTCTTGACATGAGAAAATCGTGCTTCTCCAGTCCATGGACTTCTCATTCCCTGGCACAGATCTGAAAAAAACTTAGCTATAATTTCCCCTATGCATTTACACATTTTCCTTGGCAGAGATTTCTGCAGCACAGCACGAGGTCAGATTTAGATCTTCCCTCGGATTCCATCATCCTCTTCTTGTCACAACAGATAAAGAATAACCCAGCCCTTTCGCCTACTCAGTGCTAGTTGCTCTGCTAACAACAAAATGTTTCTGTGGTTTATTCTTCTTAATGTATTTCTGAACCTGTGGTGCTATGAGACAGTAGGATATATAGGTTCTGAATACCAGAATGTACTTTTTTGTCTGAAAAGGTAAACAACAGTGTCCTTCAGTTGGGCCCAAGTGTCATGTAAATATTTCTCACATGAAGTAAAAAATAGAGTTCAGGTTTACATACAGAATTACAACAAGAGTCTCCCTGTGTTTTCTCCTTGGTTGGCCTGAGTAGAAAGTGAAACTGATTACAATGCACTTAAAAATAGTTCTATTGAGTAAAACTGTGATATTAACTGGGCCAGACAGGATAAACAAAGAATAGGACACTGCCATTTTATCATTTGCTGTATTGCAGTATGATCATTTTGGATTGGCTTAACCTCTCTGTGTCAGCAGACTAACCCTAGTGATCCTCTTTAATAACATTCCCATGCTTTTAAGTTTAAAAAGTGATTTTTCTATCTAAACAACAGCATTATTTATGATAGGATTTTTTTCTGCAACATAGCATCAAGCATGGGGTTCCTGTGTACTGTCCCTTATTGATGAATTGTGATTACTGAAGTTCATGCTGGTATTATGCTGGGAAGATAGGAAGTAACTAGGCCATAAGTGTATATTTTCCTTGAAGGAATCACATATTTTCTGTTGCAAATTCTCAGCACCTGTGGGTTGGGTAGGAACACAGACCCCCTCCTGTTCCTGCCCTCTGTTCAGTTCTGGGCCCCTCACTACAGGAAAGACGTTGAGGGGCTGAAGCATGTCCAGAAAAGGGCTGGTGAAGTGTCTGGACCACAAGTCCTATGAGGAGCAGCTGAGAGAGCTGGGGGTGTTTACCCTAGAGACAAGGAGGCTCAGGGTGGATTTCATTGCTCTATGAGTACTTGACAGGAGGTTTGTAGCCAGGTGGAAATCAGCCTTATCTCTCAAGTAACAAGTGATAGAACAAAAGAAGAAGTGGCCTCAAGCTGCATAAGAGGAGGTTTAGATTGGATATTAGAAAAAATTTCTTCACTGAAATGATTGTCAATCATTGGAACAAAGTACCCAAGGAAGGGGTGGAGTCACCAATCCTGGAGGTATTTAAAAGACATGTAGATGTTGCACCTGGGGACATGATTTAGTGATGGGTTTGGCACTGATGTGTTAACAGCTGGACTTGATGATCCTAAAGGTCTTTTCCAACTTAAGTGATTCTATTATTCTGGTTTATGTTTCCTCTTTCCCAAACTGCTTAGACTCTGCCTCATAAGTTCCCTGGAAATGCTTCCTTTCAGCTGCTCAGGAAGAAGCATTTAGAGAACCAAACCATAGAAGTTTTAGGTCCAGAGATTGAGCACATCAACCTTAAACTCAGTAATGATCTCTTACATGAATTTCAGATATTTCTGCTTTTTCTTCCTGCATACTTATGATATTTCAAACACATGATCACTTCCCAAACATTCTAAAAAACAGTGATAATTTTAGAAGGTTTTTGAAGTTCACAGTTTTCTTCCCAGCTCACACTTTTTTCAGGTTCTTAGATCTCATGCCACTTCTTCTGTAAGGACATTAAAACAGCAAATTCACTTTCTTCTCATTGCTAGTTAACACCATTTCACTTTCTGGAAGCTTATTTTAAATGTTTATTTTAGTAATTCTCAGAGCTCTTCTCAGGGTTATTAAGAAGTCTGGTAGCTGATGCCTAAATGCAATGCTCAATATGCTCTTACTTTCTCCCATTTTATTCTGATCCACCTTTCTAAATATTAATTTTAAAACTGATGATAATTCCCCTTGAACTGGGAATAAGTCTGATATGTCTTTCTTCATTTCTGTTAACATTGATTCAGCTAATCACTTAGCATTCCAACCTTTCATAGCTTGCTAGAAAAATTTATCTTGTTCATGATGGACAGAAGTCCATTAGGCAAGCAGCACAGATCAGGCCATGTAATAAGTGTGCATTTGCACATCAAACTGCATGACAATAAACTCCACACACACACACAATCAAGCATAACAGCCCAGTGAGATGGGACACCTGTCTGTCTGCCTTTTATAGATACCTCTTAGACCTCAGCATAGAGCCCTGAGCTCCCCTGACATAGCTATCAAGCTTCTCATGACTGAAAATTTTGGATATTTGAAAGCTGAAAATTTTTTGACACTTCATTAAAAAAAAATTTAGAGGCTACCATACAAAGCTAATGAATTACACTGCAAACTCTTAACTTCCATTTTTAAATATTAAAAAACTATATAAATAACAGAAACCCTTCTCCATGTTTTCATGTAGCTGTGTAGATAGTAACTGTAATGATCTGAACAGTTGAAGATCAGAGGAACCCTAATCACAAATACATTAAGCTACTGACTGTGGTCATAATTTATTTTGAGTAAACTTTTGCAGGAGTATCCATCTGCAAAGGTATAATGAAAGGAAAAGGTCTTTGGAAATCCATCAGGTCGGTTTTTGATGGGAAGTGTCAGCCACTGAAAATATCAAAATATAGCAAAGACAACAAAGAACACAGGGCAGAAAAAATTACTGCAGCTGTATTCTTTGATCCTGAAAAAGCCTTTGATACACCTGTAAGAGAGTACAGGGCAGATTACTTATCTAAAGGCTTTCTAACTAGAAATAAAGTTCTTTAATATTTTCTCAACTCCATTTTTGTAATAAATACATAAATATTAAAGCCCAGAAACACCTGTATGATTTGTTGGGAATAAATTTTTTTGAGAAACAAACCTACCAAAGGGTTTGTGCATTAGATTGGCCTTTGAGAAAGAGAAGATCTCAGTAACTATGGCACAAAATCTCCTGACTATTAGATATATTGGATTGTTTCCACATAAATATCCACTGTTTAGCAAGAGCTCCTGTCCTTGGAGATACGCAGACTACCACAGAATAATAAACGTACCATCCAATATTCTACTAATGATATCTAGAAAGTAATTTGTGTGGAGATTATTTCTACTGGAAAGTTGACTGCTGAAGGTGTCTGTTGCACTCCTGAGGGTGCATAACTTTACTTATTATTTACCAAAATTTGTGAACCTCAGTGATGAAACTTTAATTAAATAACCTCCTAAATGGATTCTTCTATTTGACCTTATGCAGTTTCATAGGTTTAGTTTGCACAAGGGAGTTCACCACTAGGCCACTCAATTCAAATCTCATATAGTTCTATTCTGCTACAGTGCTTTTCTAAGGAATTCTAGTATTTGCACAATAACATCTGTTTTCTTTTCACTGTATTGTAGATATATTTGTACAGACAAGCAACTTGCTACAAAAAAAGACAGGAATTACATTTAATCCGCACAGACTTCATTATAGTTCTTTTTTGTTTTTTCCCCAGACCAAGTTGGTGTTCAAGATAAATATCATTTTCTTAGGCTATTCTTATGATGAAAAACTAGACTACAAAATTTGACTGTGCAAATTATTCAGCAGCAAAGATCCGCCTGTACAATGATTTTAACACTACATTTGAATTACAGAATTGAGCAGAATTGTTTGATCAGGAGTACTCACCTACAGACCAGTAGAGGACAAAGGCATACAGTGGCATATATAGATCCAGCAGGGAACTAACTGTAAATATGCACAGAAAAAGAAGTCAGACACAGTAGATAAGAAAATCATAATCTGTATTAACCAAATTAATTTTAATTACAATCTGAAAAATACATTTAAAGTAATTTATGATGCTGGCTTACCTTTTGCACTAATTAGGCTTTCATAATAAAAGTATAGCAATAGATTATTCTTCCAGGAACTTTTGTCCAGATTTTAAAAGAACTTTATGTGCCCACTTCCCTGTCAAAAAAGAAGCTGTTAAGTAATTAGGATTTCAAGATCTATTGGTTTTACTATCTAAAGTATGATTAATTGTTTAGGGTTTTTTTACAGCAAAAGATAAGAAAGTGAAAGCGCTTTTTCTCTAGCACAAAACATGTCTTATTTGCTTGGCTAGAATCTGTCCCCATGCAGAGAAAGCTG
Organism: Manacus vitellinus; assembly: GCF_001715985.3. Taxonomy (NCBI): domain Eukaryota; kingdom Metazoa; phylum Chordata; class Aves; order Passeriformes; family Pipridae; genus Manacus; species Manacus vitellinus. The sequence continues at coordinate 1,445,407 of NW_021939632.1, forward strand.
TGAAAAAGTAACCATACGAGGCCAAAATAGTATGACTATTGTCCCTGAAGACATCAAACTTCAGCTACATATTACTAGCATTCAAACATAATATTTCAAGGTTTGAAATTACATTTTTAAATAGAACAGAAAAGAATCTCGTTCTTTAGCAGGAGTATTTGAACTGAGCTCATTAAAAAATCTCTTGACAGGTTATATTAAGTGCTGCAATTATGCCTAATTTTAGTTTAGTACAATATGTTAATTTTAAACAGTTTAAGAGATCGTATCTCTTCTGGCCATTTTCTCCTTGCTTTGAAAGCACACTTCACTTCTACCCCAGCAGTAATCATAATTTTACATTGGAACTAGCTGCAGTTCTTTAGCTCTTATATGGCAAAGAACAATTTAATAGACACATTGGCCTTACTCTGGTGAAGCCCACAAGTTTTTTGAAGTTTATTTAATTTAATATCACTACAAGGACAGATAGGAGAGACCTGGAATGTGCCAAAACATAAGATTTTATCTTTCCTTAGAAAACAGCAACAAAATTCACATAACATACATGGCAAGAACAACTGAGAGCTGGGATTAAACATATAGAGTGTGTTCATCAGCTCTCTAGGTGAATAAGTGTAAGAAAGACTTTTTCCATAAGAGAGTATTTGTAGACATGGAAGCAATCCTTGTGGTCTTTGGTATTTTTTTCCCCCCATGTATATGGATCTGAAACTGGTAATCTAATAGAGCCAATTGTAAAAGAGATTAGAGAAAATATGCTAATATTTTACTTTGTACTGAACTGAAAAAAACCCACCTGATGATACAGGTGGAGTTGTGCACTCTGGGTTAATGTAGAAGGCAGTACTTCACTCCACATTTTCATTTAAAGAGAAAAGACTAATGATTTTAATTTTCTCTTTTGAAAGGTGCTATAAAACATAAATAATATAAAGCAATGTCTGCCTGGTTTGAAAATTGAGAGATGAGAGTTTCAGATGCAAATTAACCTATAAAGCCCAATTCTGAGTTCTTATGATGAAGACATTTAAGTTTCATGGAGCTGTACATGACATCAGGAGTGGTGAACCTTCCCTCCTGTACCAAATGCATATCACAGTCTTCACACAATCAGAGGTATGAGACACATAGCAGTGCAGAGAGCAAAAGTTGACAGGGAAAAGATGAGAGAAGGCCACTGGAAGTCCACTGGACTCCTAGAACATTGGTAGTATTTTTTTTTCAATATAGAAAGGGTGAGATAACAACTGTGGGTGAATCCTAGACTGAGAATCCCAGGCAAGAGATGGGAATCTTGCATGGGAGCAGCCGTGAAACTTTCAGGGGAAGCCCAAGATCAGACAGGATGATCATCCCACGTCAGACAGAAGATGGAAGGGTCATTACTCATCATCTGAGAGATTAATTTCAGAGCAAAGCATCGCACTTGCAGCCTTACACTTTTCTGTTCTCCTATTTTCCAGTTCAAGAAGGAGCACAGAAACATCAGTTATATATACTTTTTTCCCCAAGATTATGGAAGAAAATCCTAAAAATCCAACATCCTAAGAAATGTCTGTTGTTGGGAAAAGTACAAACCATAGACAGAGGTTACTTTTGCTTGGCTGAGCTGGATGTCCATGTCACCTCACTGCTGAGATTGTCTCCCCTGAGAGGTGAAAGATCACTCAGACCATGTAGGGGCTGGTTTTAGGTTAATTCTTTTAGTGAAAAGATTTGTAAGTCTTTAAATGTCAGGCGTACTGAAAACAGTTAGTAAATAAAAGAGGATAATAATACCAGTAGCAATAGTACATCATGAAGTTGGAATAGACACTCTATACATCAGTAGATAATCACATTACACATTCCATCTGAACATTTCAGACTTAATCAAAGGCATTAACTTGACTGTCAAGCAATAAAATAAGGAGGTTTGTTTGATAGCAAATTTCTTCACCATGAGTAAATATCCTTGTGTCAGATTCCTGCATAAATATTGATAACTAGATTCTCACATTAAGAAAAGTACTAGAGAGTTGCAACAGATGGGCCAAGATTTTCCTATGAAATTTTAACAAATCAAATTATTAAATACGATTATTCTTTCTGCTACCCTGGATTTTTTTCCCCAAAATTTTAGTATAAAATATTGTATGTCATAGATTTGATCTCTTAAGGGAAGCATAGCAGAGAGAATGTGAAACTTTGGGTGCAGTAGGAATAGCAAATTACTTTCAGAAAACATCCAAAAGTGCCATTTCCACTTGGCCACCCTCTTGGTGACTGAGCACTGACAATGGAGCTAAATACTGAAGTAACTTTTGATGACTGTTCAGTGTCATTAATTATTTTCCTTTGTGCTTTTTTTGCATATGCCAACTAAAACTGGGACACTTTTTTTCCACTTTCATACACCAAAAAGTTTCTACATCTTGCACTCCGTGAAAATGCGCCATCTTCTTTTCAAGTAGCTTCAAGAGACAAAAATCAACATCCAAATATTACAATAGCTTAGAATTAGAATTTTTCTTCTCATAGCACTGAGTTCTCCTGAGCACACTCACAGTTTCAGAACTGCATTTTCTTATAGCACATCACGTAGAGGAGGTCTCTGTACCTGTCAATTCTTTCAGGCAGGTATCTGGATATACTGACAGGGTCCTTTTATGCCTGGTACCAGAATACAACCCTCCTCTCTGGTACGGAGGAGGCACAGGCAGAAGTTCAGATAGTGGCTCATGTCAGTGTGAGGTCCTCAGGGATGTGTAAACATCTAAATACCCTTGCAAATATCAGCCTTAGAAATGGGTCTGGTGAACTGATATCAGTAGGATTTTGAGATTTACAGTCATTGAAAACCTGGGCCAGGAAAAGAGAAGGGTACACAGAGAAATCCTTTTGGATACTGGTATGACCCACATATATTTTCAACTTTTTACCAGAGAACACTATGTCTGGATTTGTTTACCTCTGACCTGAAGGAAGACTTCTCAGCTCTATGTAGTGTGTGAGATACAGTCATATTTGAAATACGACTCATTTCAGACCATATTGTCTCAATTATCTGATGATACAAAGGTGGTTGTCGATGAGGTATCTGGCAAATACTCCACATCAGTGCTACTGGCACGCTTATCTAGCAGATGTTTAGAATAAAAGGCTGACAGTTTTTATGTGATAATTAAATCTTTTTACTTGACAACTGCAGCTTAATTTAATTTTAATCAAGAGTAATAACCACCCATAATTGCTATTATGGTGAGACTCCATTTTTACCTAGGACCTGAAGCAAAAGTGAACAAGATTTTGCCTGTAGATTTTAATCTAAATCTTTCTGATCTGAGATATTCCTCTAAATATACTAATTTTGAAGTACTTCCAAACAATAAATAAATGAATGAAAAGGCAAAATCACAAATCAGTGGAAATTACTGTACAAAAAGGAATTGAGTATGTACTCCAAGACATGATGAGGAAATACAAATCCCATGTCATTAGTGTTGTTAGGAACAGTGGAGAGCATCTAGTGTTCAGGGTGCTGTTTGCTCAGACTGCTGTGGAGCCACATGAGCCCCATGTCTTTTGAAGCCTTTCCAAAACAATTTCAGGTGTTACCTGTTTAGTGTTGTGCGATTTCAGCCATGATATGTCAGCTTTTGACCCAGAACATCTCTCACAGAGCAAGAGCTCAAACACTAATTGCTTCTTCCCAGGGGTCTGTGCCCAGCACCTCCCATTCAACCTGTGGCTCGAGCAAGTTCACAACATGCACACAGCCTGTTCAGAGCAGGCAGGTGTAAGAAATATCTATTATTTTAAATAGGTAGAGTTTCTGCATGTGTATTTGCTTACTTCTGTGCTTTCTACCATCATAAAGTAAAACCTTCAGTAGAGAGAGGAGCCACTGAAGAACGAATTATATAGCAAATATGTCTCTTCTACCAAGGATCATGTAAATAAGTAGCTAAGAGGAAGCCAAGTGTGGGTAAGTAAGATTGATTCACATTCACTGATTAGACCCAGGGGGGTCACATCCAGGAATTAAGCCAGAAAAGTGATGGGAAAAATAGATTAAAGACAGAGAGGTTCCTCACAAGATTTCTCGCTGCGCTTCACACCTGCTCACAGGCGGTTGCATGACCATACCTGTTCTGAGAGCAGGTCTAGCTCCAGTGATCACTGCTGCTGACAGCAGACCTGATATTTTATGTAATGCAAAAACGAGCATGGGGTTTAAATGTTTCTTATTTTCAAGAGCAAGCACAGTGCATATCAAATCAGACAACTCCTGCAAGCAAATATGTCTCAGCTTATTACAGAATCAGGTAACAGAGGCCAAGGCAACACAGACTACACATGGATAATTTTCCCATGAGGAACGTGCTACAGTTCATAAGAGAACATCAGAATATCCTCTACTCATCACAGAAATCTAATAGATAGGAAACTAGGTGATAACTGGAAGAAGTCAAGTCTTCCCCCAGCGGATGCCAGCCGAGATTGATGTCAGCCAGTCTGCCCTCATGAAGTGACAAACTGACTCCTCCTGATTTTGCAATTGCTAAAGTTGAGGCTCTGGCACCTGTCTGACCTCACTTTTGTAGGTTTATTAAAATCTTGAAGTTAATTTCGAGGTAGCAGATAGACTGTCTCAAAGAAAATAACTGTCATCAGTTTTAAAATTTCCAGCTATAACAGTAGTGAGCATCTTAGATCATTTCCACATTTTTAGATATCTGTATTCTTGTGGTAGTTTTATTCGGTTATTTTTCAGCTGCTTCGTGCATTTAGTTTACATACTGTATTACACGCACTAAATAAAGATGTACACATTCTTCTCTCAATAGAAATAATATGCAAACATTATTAGGAATTTTCTGAAAAGGGACAGGGACAATTCAAGAACATTTCTACTAAACAAAGTACAATGAATTCATCAATTCAGATAAACTTTGAAACTTGATTAAGTATATATCTTCCAAACACAATAAACTAATATTTTTAATTCCTCATCAGCTGAGAAGATATAAAACAATTGCATCTTTCCAATTAAGCAAAACCCACAACAACCAACCATATAAAAAAATGAAAAATTTTATTTTTTAAGCAGTTGAAATTTGGTTGGGAACTTTGTTTAAAAAAACAAACAAACAAAAACAAGGATGGCAGACACTAAAAGGATGTCATGCAAAATTTTCATCCACCAAAAGATGAAGTTGTGTCATAAAATGTGAAATGGAGAAAAAGAGGTAAATTGAAATAGTCAGCACTTCTCCAGCCTTTTGGTCTGAACCTTAAGAGTCTGTGCAACATTTTACGTTAACATGGACAGGGAGTTTGGAAGTGAGCCAGGCAAGGTGGTTGTCCAGGAAAAATTAAATGAGGAAAACTGAAAAGAAATATTACCTTTACATGTTGCCTTCTAATTAATTTTCTTTTTAAAAATATGTTTTCCAATTTTGTTTGTTTGGGTTTTTTTCCTGCTTTAGACTTTGAAAAAAGGCAGAAATTATGAAGAAATCTGATGGGTAAGAAAGAAAAAGTTTCAGAAGGACACAGGAAAGCTGACTGTGGAGAATGTGTGCAATAAAGAAATAGAAGCACTGCTTACAGGACAAAATGGTCTTACACTTCAGTGCTGAGCAAGGGAGTGGCAAAAATTGGGAACTGAAGTAACAGCTCTTGGCCACAGCTACTTTAATGCCTGTCTTTGCCTACTGAATTTTGGAAATGGGTTTAAAACTCATTGCAGAAGAAAAACAGCCCTAAGGCTCAGAAGAGACCAGACCTAGAGTTTTCACTTGATCTCATTTGCTGCTTCACACATTTTCAGTGCAGTATGGCTGTGCTGGCAGGTCAAATTATCCAAAGAACTGTGGCCAAAATGTCTTTAAAACAGCACTGGCAGCACGTTTTCTCTGGAAAAGGCCTGATTGAGTAATTCAGAACCATATGAAAATGTACAGGTTTTGACTGAGCTTGTATCCAGAAATGTTTTCTTGGCTCCATCACACGACTTCTGGTCAAAATTAGGAAGAGATCCCTTTTACATAGCTGTATGCCAGAGCAAGTACCCAGGATGTGGCCTGAAGGAAGCAGAGCTGAGCTCCAGATGGAAAGCAAACTTTAGAAAATCTGTCCATACCAAAGACAAAAGGAATGCCTCAAAAGGAAATGTAGTTTTGTAGGTTATTCAGGATAGTCACTTATTAAATAAGTGGAAGAAGAGGCTAAAAGTGAGCACTTAGCCTTCTGGTATACAGCCACAACTGATACCATTCTGACCCAACTGTTCAGGTAGAACAACCTCCAGTTCTGACTGCAGTGTGGTGGTGAGAGAAATATTTATTTGCTATGAAATGGTTCAGTGTATAGCAGCAATATTTGATGTTCTAATAAAGCAGGAACACAGTTTGAAGACACAAGTTTCAGGTTGTGTGAATTTAGTGAAATTTAAGTATACTGTTGGTTGAGTTCTGGTATCTGAGTGTGCAAACTGAAAGGGCCACAGCAACAACTCAAGACATCACAGCAGGAACCGCCCACTGAAACTTAACTGATGTGAGCACAGGAGGCAGACTGGGAGGAGTCTGAGGCAAAGCTCAAGATTTTTCAGGTCAGTGAACCAAGACATCAAAGAGCTAAAATTATTGAGAAAAGGTGACTTCAAGAGAAGGCACACTCCTATTCTCAGAGAAAAAGGTCCAGGTAAAAACATCACTAAGGGGAAATATTTCTGGTACCATTGAGCCCATAGGGATAACTGTGAATCATATGTCTCTTTCCTCTAGAAAAATAGTATATGGCACAAAAGACTTTCCTCATTACACTACAAATTTCAGATGTTAATGGCCAAGTTTTCATTTACGCCCTTGATGGGTAACATTTATTTGCTCTTTTCTGACTCAAATGACATTGGAGAGAATTAAGTTTTAAAAAAATTTACTTCTCTTTTTCTTAATGCAAAACCTATTTTCAGTATCAATGGTTATTTAGCCCTATTTTCAACATCAATGTGTATTTAGGCCTTAATTACAGAAGATACTTCTGTAAAAAATCTTGAATATTTGTGATTAATTCCCTCAAATAGAAAACAGAATAATATTTAACAATCAACGTACTGGTAGCACGCAAAAGGTTAAATTCAACATTTGATCTTTTGACAAACACAATAGGTGTTAGTACCTTTGCCAGAAGATAACTTCAAAAAGCTGTTTAAGTTCTCAGTTTAGAGTTCCTATTCATTCCTTCTACAAGAAAGTACACTATTACTGCAATAGATCACCGGGGCTGCTTTTCTCTGATGTATTGTTGCAATATATCATAAGAACGGTGTCTGGCAGGAACATGAATTTCAGACACGAACCTACTTTATATGTTTTATTTGAGAACACTTAAGGAAAATCAATGTGGAATTCAAGAGCTGGCACTGCAGCTTAAGAAATTCAGCAGACTCTTAAAATGTCAGAGGCGTCACAAAAGTTTAAGAAACTGTGAACCATGGAGGATGAGACGGGCTACCCACAGCTGTTCATTTAGTGAATGGAATACCTAAAGATTTGGTTGCATAAATTCTTCTAACTTCTAGCCATCTCTGGGATCACTCTGAGGGTTTAAATATTCCTCTATTGGTCAGCCTTGCTATTTCCCTCCCCCAAATAATTATGAATAAAGTACTGAATTTTTAGAGGCAAAATCAATTAGGTGGTGTTTTATACTTCAGAAGGACACAATCATGCGCAACATATGGAAGCCTTAAAACCTGCCTAATTAACAAAGAAATTATATGAAGTAAAACATGTTTTAGAATACAGCAACAGATAATAGCTTTCGGCTCCCTCTTGGTCACACTACAGAAGTCTCTGTTATAGAAGGATTTGAACCTAATAGACTAATCATAGACTTGGCATCAGCTCCATACTCAACTTCAGATCTAAAAACATAATGATGATGACCCAAAAGTGTATATAAACACACAGGTGTAGGGCTGATATAACAATAAACACGTCAGGCTTAAACTGAAGGCTCCTGCTGAAGCTATGCTGGTCAATAAATGAGACCATCAGAGCAAGTTTTACATCCCACAATTAGTTACCAGACTGTATTTATTTAGAAAGCAATGTCATATGAACATTTTCATTGCCAAGTAAGCCTAACAGGCCCGTGCTCTTGCAATGGGTTTCCTGTCAATCATGATGGGTTTCACAGATAAGGATGACCAGAATGTTGTGATGTGAATGTTTCTGGTATCCAGCCAGTTTGTCTTGGTGTTTGCCACCCCATTTGTGCAGAGAACAGAGCTGAGTACATTTTACCACTAGCAGCATTCAGAGGCTGAAGTAAATCCTTCTATTTTGTAATTCTGTCTGTATGGATATTCTAGGGATTCATAAACTTTAAGGCCAGGAGAACCATTAGATCATCACACTTAATCTCCAGTACACCACAGGCTATTACATCCAGTTACTCCTCTATTAAGCTCAATAAAGCATAACCATCTTTCTCCTAAAGCACCAGTCTTCATTTGAGGTATCAAGAGATAGACAATCTACCATTTTCCTTGCTGTTTCTTTATAATCTGAGGGCTAGACATCTTCACACTTAAAACTATTTGTACAAGTTGTCATTTGAATTTCTCTAGATCAGCTTCCAGGCACAACTCTCACCTGCTTGCCTCTGAGATTAAAGTGGATAGTGGATTTTTGTATCCACTATCTTCTCCACATGAAAATACTTGCAAACTGCAATCAAATCATCATGTCTTCCTGAGATGCTAAACAGATTTGCATTCTTTAGGTCTTTCACAGCAGTATATTTTTCAGCTCCTAAATTCTCTTCTGTAGTTCTTTCTGTACCAGGGTAAGTGGTTCAGCAGCTTACAAAATATATCAATACTAAAAATGTATAAAAAGTTGCTTTATCTGTCTCAGCAACGCTGGACAATCAGGTAAAAATAATCTCTTAAATTCATATCTTTTACTCTTCTAATACCTCCAAAGATAACTAATTTCTTTTATTTGTTTATATGTATTTATTTATTTGCAGGGAGACATGTCACAAAGGGCCCTCATGTTGAGTTGCCTCCTAATTCTGAGCCCTGAAATTACTCATTCAAATAACATCTAAGCCTTTCTGCTCTCCTTTAGAGTAAACCAAATCAAAGCAACCTTCTGGAGAGCATTTTAAAATTCAGATTTCCACATTTAAAAAAAGAAAAGGCAAGACTTTGACAAAAAATATACAAAGACAAAGCCTGAATCTTCACCCTTTGCACACATCAGTGTGTACTGTACAGCACATTTTCATAGGTCTGCATGTGACAGCCAAATTTAGTACAGGTTTGCTCAAAATTTAGCCCAAACTGGTGGCTTCTTCTTTATTTTGTGGTTTTCAATCTCTGCCTCCCAACACACTGAACGTGGAGGAGGCAATAATGTCTGACAGCAAAGTGCTACCCACCAGGGAGGGTCCTGCAGAGAGCTCCAGGACTCCACCTATTGCCTTGATCCTGTTCCTGCCTGATTTCTTGAAGTCTTACCAGTTTCAGCTGCAGTTCCCCATTCACTCTGAAGTACGTGTACGTGTACATATATATGTGTAAAAAATCTCAGATCTCTAACTCTGTGAACCTGTGACTTTTGCAAGGCTCTGGTGTCTGAAAGGGAAGAAGAGGATCTGACCTTTCAGCCTTGCTGTGCCAGTGTTCTCCTTCTGTCATGAACCTTCTGAAAAGCCAGGTGATGAGAATAATCAGGGGGAAATAGTTGCTCTTATTTGAACAGCCCAGGCTGTTCAGGTGCAGCAGTTATCACTAGGTATTTTCTCAGCCAGCTGTTGGTCTGTGCTCTGTGCAGTGGTTTCTGACATTTTCCCAGGAAGCTGCATTTCACCTGCTGAATAGCCCTATTTTCACATAACATGATGGTGCAAGCACAGCTGCTGATTACTGTGAGACCTCTGAGTCCGTGTGAGGGTCCTATCCTCCGCACTGTTTGAGGTGTAGAAAATGGAGGGCTCATACTTCACACATTACAGGCTTCAAAAAAGCAAAATTCCTTTATGGGGAAAACAACAACAACAACAAGACTATCAACCAGTAGCATTACATCACTATTTAAGCCCTGTATTTAAAAAACGATCTCTTTTTGATTCTCTTCATGCTGCCTTTCACTACAGGAAAATCAGAGTATTGTGAAGGTGTCCATAGTCTCCCCACCCTGCTGGGGTGGGTAGGGCAATGATGCAGCAGCAGAAGGACATCAGCAGGGAGTTGTCATTTCACAGAAGGAGATGGGTGGTACTATGCCACTTTTGCATCAGGGTCCAAAGAGGTTGAATCTCCAAAATGCATCAGTAGCAGTTTAGAGTTTTAATTTCTCTGCCTCTCAAACCCTGATGAACTCATCATAGAAAAATTAAATCTGGATCTAAACCACTTGGTTTGTGGATTTGTAGAAAAATGAAGGTAAATTATTAGAACTATGGTGCTCAGTCATGCTTAAAATATTTCCAGATTCATACCAGGCTTGTATAAAAAAACAACCCCAAATACAACACACTGCCTTTGTATAAAATTCTATTTCTCCTTTGCCATTTCCCTAGCCTGCCAAAATCATACTACTGCGCTGAATTTGAAAAATTCAACAGCTGGCCCAGGATTCAATAGGCTGTCCCCAAAGCAACAGCGTATTTCTGTTAAAAGCAGCCTTTCCATACGTGTTCTTGGTTTTACCCTTCTGAGTTATACTGAATGCACCAAATCAATTACATGAATTCATCATATCACACTGGATAGACCAAGCTTCTGTACTAAGTTCTCAGGAAAATCAATCAGTGCTATTAGACTCTCAGGAAGCCCAGAGGGAAAAAAATTACTGTGGAGCCAGACACTGCCTCTGGGGAGAGGGTTTGTTCCTGCTGATCTCCAAAAATGAGCCCCATCCTCTGATACAATACTTTAAAATGAAGTAGAATGAGTACTATGCCCCAAAATAAAGGTTTGTCAGAGATAATGAGAAACTTGAATTTGATACATAAGGACAGCAAAATCAATGCAGGCACTGGAGCAGGATGTGTGGCACCTGCAGAGCGAGTGGGAAGATGATGACTGAAGGTGGGAAGGTGGCAGTTTGCTTTGTGACTATCTAGTTGTCATCAGGAACCACAGAGAAAGGAGGGGGAAAATTAAATATTCACTGAGCTGTATCAAGCCACTCCGTCATAAAATACTTCTAATGTTTTCTAAAACAAATCCAATAATAAATGACCAGTTAACATCTGTGAGCAGTGTTTGGGACCAAGACCTCAAAATGCCTGGGATTTCCTGATGTTCTGCACTCACTGTTATCTTGAAATACTTTCCTCCTACACCCTGGCAATGGGATGAGATGGTGGAAGGAGATATAACTTCTCTTCTGTTCAAAGCTTGATGAAATAATACAGGATAAGAAAACCAAACTAGGCAATTTAAATTATGTATCAGAGAAGAACGTGTTTTTTTTGTAATAGCAACCAGCAGAAAAAATAGAAAATAAGAAAAATAGAGAAGTATTACTGTCATCACAGACCCAAGCTTTGCGATTTATTATTTACAGATGGGGAGCTTTATTCAGTAGAGAACTTAAAAACAGACACATGAGCCCATGTTTAGGTGCTTGCTTTTACAATATAACACTGAGGAGAGCTGGAAGACAAAAGGGTGAGAGGAAAACAAATTAGGGATCTGTAAGCTGATCCTGATTCTGATAACTGGGGATCCTGGATCTATTACATAGAAATGTTAAGGATAGGACAGGGTTCTAACTCAAGGGTTTTTTCCTGGGTTTATACACTATTTTACAAACCAGGACAGCATGCTGGGAGGAAAACTTGCTCCATGCAGTCTCTGTTTCTGATTTCTCTTTAGCACCTATTGCTGCCAAGTGAAGAAAGAGTGCTTTCAGCTAAATGGATCTCTGGTGTAAACCCTGTGGTCCTTCTCACATGCTTAACAATGAGAGAGCTATTTCCTGCATAACTAATATTCTGTGTTTACTTAAAAATGCATAAAGCACATGGTTAATTTCGTTAATTACCCCCTACTGTCAACAGAGTTACTTCAGGCAAACACCAATATTACTGACATTTCTCTCCCCTCCTTTCCTTCACACAGTGCAAAACATTTTCCTCAAAACTCTTGCTAGAAAAATGCCTAGTGTGGTTCCTGGGTGTGTTATGAGTCAGATCTTTAAAAATATCTTCTTCTTCAGATATTATTTTATAAATAGGAGATACTCACAGAACAAATAAAGATATTTAAAAGAGAGAAACTATTCTACCTTGTCTTCCAGCCATCATTGTACTCTGCCATAGAGGGGAAAGGAGAAGAAAAGCTAAATCAAGAAAGGGAAAATGTGAGAGATGCAGTGACAAAGAGTAGCCACTTTTCTTTCACCTGTCAATAGTTTGTCAGGAATTACAATGAAATACATCTTGTGAATGCAGCAACAGGAACTTTGTGTGATCTTATGCAGGGAAACAAGCAAACACAATTTACAGAAAATAGCATGCAAACTGTTACTATACCGATGCTAAACCACTAGGTAGCCAAAACACATAATATGAATAGATGTCTATTTTCTAAATATCATGTGAATACAACAAAATTATTCAGGCACATCAAATGACTTAGGCTTTTTCCATCTCTTAAATTATAACCCTGTAGGCTATTTCACCTTCTACAAAATATAACATTCAGATAAACAAACACGAACTGAAAGGTTCCTTTTTTCCCCCCTTCTCCCCTTCTGTTTCTGCAGGATGCTTTAACCACTATATTATTTTAAACAGATCCACAGGAATACTAATTCAATCCCTCTTGTTTAGAACAGCTTAAAAGAGTATTTGAGACATTCTAAGTTCTGGTAGACCAAGAGTACACTTATTTTATGTGAAAACTAAGAGATGGGACCTCTAATAAAATCTTTTGGATATGTTTCTGTAACCCATAACAACTGTGGGAAAAGAAAGCATCAGAAACACTACCAGATGTAGTTTGTAAAATTAACATAATTTTTGTATATTATCTGATTCTAAATGACAGGTGGAAGGCATCTCTAGATGTGGTAGATATTCAGCTCTCATCCAGGTACTTTATACAGCATGGCTAACGTGGATTTCCATATGGAGAATACATTCCCCAGGCATTTGAAGGGGTGTGGATTCCCCTTGGTGACAAAGCACATGAAGCCTAGGAATCAATGTCCATCAGCAAGTTGAATCCTTGGGCTCAGATTATAAAAATCATTCATGTATCACAGTTCTTAAATTCAAAAATTGTGTGAAAATAATTCTTATTCAATTTTAAAACATGCTGAATGCCTACAAGTCTCAATGGAAAATTTAGGTATTAAGAATTGACCTAGAATAAAAATCAAATAAGAGCAGACCTGGCTTTTCAGCTCTGAAATACAGATTTAGGGGGATGATTTTTCCTGAAGTGTTTTAAAAAACAGTTTTACTAATTTAGATGCAACATCTCTCTTTTCAAAAAAAATATATTAATTTGATCCAGTCTGTAGAAATGCTCAGTGTTATAAAATTGATGAATGGAAACGTGTTCATGTGAGTGATGATGTTTACCTGATTGCACACTAAAGACACACAAAACTTTCTGTATGACCTCCACAGTGAAAAGCAAGGTTCTTTCAGACTTTTGTATCGTAGACATTATGATAAATTTGAATCACAGATGCCCTAATAAATACCCTTTCACCTAATAGTTATATCATACTTTGGATTCTGTGCTAGTAGGGTCTGCAGGGCTTTTATATGTGGAGGAGGGTGGAAATCTGTGTGATACATTCAAATTCAACAAAACTTGCAATTATATTTTTGGTGGCTGATTTACATTTCTCTGTCATTAACATCCTAGAAGCACTTGGCTGTTTGTTGGTGGCAAGACCTTTGGCTCTGACATTGCAGTGGGATATCACTCGGAAGGCCTGCTGTCCACAAATCAATTTTAATAGCTATATTATAGCCCAGAAAATTCTGCCTTCATATTATTACTATACGTGGCAAAGAACTTCAACAGCAAGATGTGATCCAAAAATTTCATCCAAGTCGAGGTCTGTTATGTCTAAGATTTATTTCCTACCCTAGCTGTTATTGCAGTCCATACATGTGAACCTGGCAAATACTGGTAAAGCTTTCCTTTCCTCTTAAATAAGATAGACAAACTCTCATAATGTATCTCTATCTCTTTACCTTCTCTTGTTCTACAAATATGCCTAATCACAAACTACCAGACAGTTTAGCCACTGTATCTTGTTCCTGAGATGCACAGAGGGAAAAAAAAATTTAGAAATCCATTTAATTTATAGCTATTGTATTAGTGCAAACACAAAACACTGTGCCTTTCCAGTGTTACTAAGCACAGGGTAAGAGGGTCTCTGCTTCAGTCCATACTCTCAAAGAGCAGAATGCACCTGAAATATGGCAGAGATTTTTACAGGTAAGTTCACTTCTTGCACCCCCAGAATAAATGTCTCTAAACTTACCCCAGCTGCCCCCAGGGAAGAGTTTTTCTCTTTCAAGTTCCAGGGTCAAGATCTTTCCTTGAAGAAAAATGTATGAAAGTCTCTGTGGGCGCGTAGACAGAGTTCTCCACCCTGAGAAAATCTTCCGAAATGCAGGCAAAAATTAAACAACTCACAAATAGGCTCAACATTTCTTCTCCCAGGCCAGGAAGACCTGGGTGAAGCTGATGTGCTTTGTCTTTTCCCTGCCAGAGCTGCTCCAGCCCAAGTGCTGGATGGACCAGGAAGCACCTGGGGGAGGTTATTTGAGAGAGCACCAGCACAAGCTGGTGCTAAAAGTGAGCTCGTGCTCAGCATACACCAAGAATGCTGTTCTCATCACTACCAGAGAATATTAGTATGTCAGTGAACTTAAAGCTAATAAGGAAAATATTTTCATTATCACTTCAGAGACTGTCCAGCTTCTGCATCTCCTACTTGGCCATAGCATAAATACTTTGTTTCTCTTTTATCCATAGGACTCCCAGGTCTTTACTTTTGTTACTGCTCTGTGTAGATAAGCACTGCCCTTGCAGTCATGTGGATCTGTTTGAGGAGGTTTAATTTAACAAGAGCTGTGGTGTAGGGGGTTTTACGTTTGTTGGTGTTTGTTTTTTTCTTTTATTATTATTATTAATAATAATAATAATAATATTTACTGATTTGCAAAACTCACCAGACTCAGTTTTTGCTTTCTCCTTTGATGTTTTTGAAGCTTTTCAAAGTCATATGTGAACTGGAAAAAAACGCAAAGGATTAGATGTCTGGCAGACAGATTATCTAGGTTCTGACTTTGGTGGGAATGCAACAGTAACACACTAAAAAGAGTTGATTTTGTACTATAACGATGCTAGAAGAAAACAGGTGGTTGCTAATAATGTGTTAATAAGAGTCTGTTATTTTAAGACAGTCATGTGATTCTGGGCCAGTTTCTCACTTTTTCATCCCAAGTCCTCTAGTCCCATGCTTTCCTACATAATTCTACCTCTAAAATCCCCAGGTCAATGCTGGTCTTCTGCAGGGAACATATTGTGTGTAAATGGCATTAGGGATTGGCTGCACTTCAAAATACACCCACAGCCAGGGAGAAGTTATGATCCTGCACACTGGCAATGCAGGGATGTCATGCCAGGGCATCCTTCAGCACATGGGTCTGCTGCTCCTGCAGAACAAAGAACCATCATTACAGCCTTAAACCCTCAAACTTCCCAGGGGAAAGGAGAATATCAAATACTTTCTGCATATCTGTATGCAAATACAGATGTGGGTTTTTCCATACAAAATGTGTTTCTGCAGACAGAGTTGTGGGTCTGTACGTGTTTGTAAGTGATACATTAATCAATACAGTAATACATACCTGTGACTATATAAGCCATGCATACACACACAGAGAGTCCCTCTATGTATAGCACATTATAATTATACATTGTAAGCACCACAAAACTTCCATACACACCAATACCAAACTGCAGTAAAGAGCAGAGAATATACTCCAGGACAGCTTAACCAAAAATCCTGCCTGGGAAAAACTGAAAGCATCTTCTCATTGTTGAGAGATGAGTCTGCTGGCTGAAGGCTCTCCTCTCTTTCCATGCCGGAAAAACAAAGACATTAAAAAGCACTGATGATTGTGCTAATGATCCAGGCTGGTTTCACCAACATTTCTGCTGATCTTTGATTTTACCACCCAACAGAAGATAGAGAATGTTAACATGTTCAGGTTTTATGTGAGCTTCACACTTCTATTTTTATGAGAACATTTACTTCTGAAGACCCAACCTAGGTTTCTTGCTCGGTCACATATTTTTCTGTCTAACCAGTTTTATTATCAGATCATGGCTCTTTGCTTCAGGTATAATCAATCATTCTTGCCTGCAGTTTCATTTCAGATTTGCCAATAACACATGACAGGCATTTCACTTTTAGGCATTGCCTATTTTTTTTAATGGAGATTAATTTTTAAAATAAGACGCAGTTTTAGTGTCAAGATAATTAAATTTTTGTAAGAGATACTATCTTTCTTTTTGCTGCGTCAGCTCTCCTGAACTCATACTTTTAGCAATCTACCACTAAGCTACTCAAATAAAATCAATAGGTTCTGAAGTCCAGCATGGAGAATTCTTTTCCATTAATAAAATAACTTTATTAACTATGACAACCATAAATTGCTGAAACACATTTTTTAAAATTTCCTCATCTGCATAAGAATCAACAGCAGTGTTTGTAAAGTGTCTGTGTTGTCAAAGACAATAAATCTCTGTTTATATTTTTCAGTATCAAAGGATTTCTTTTGTTTATTTCTCTCAGCTTTGTTTAGTAGAGACAACCTTGGTGGAGTCAATGAAGTCAAATAATGCATGACTTACCCTGCACAGCTTAGGTTTTGTTCAAGGTGTTGATGCTTTGTGATGTCTTTCAGGTACCTGCTGGTGTCAGCTGATACTGGGATATAAACAAAAAACTTTTTGCTGGATATTGTAATTTTTCTGTTGCATCAGATTTTTTAGAAAAAATACAAAACCTACTCTGTTTCTAGCTGTTCCTTGGCTCAAGTACAAAAATACTAGAGAGTCCAGGAATTATAAAGGAGTTTGTTTGTTTTCATTCCTCTGGCACAGACAAGGAATCAGATTCCCCCACTGGTAAGAAAGCAATTTTACCATGATAAAACTGGGGTATGCTCACTGAGGTAACTTTTATCACGGCGCTGTTTCTATTTTTAGTGGCCTTCATTCCAGAAGGACCTGTGGCAAGGTACATAACACAGCTGCTATTTGTTGCTGTTATGCTATTCACTGGCTCCCACTTAGACAGACTTCTATTGATTTCAACAAACTTTGGTTTTGACAGTTAGAATTAGGCAATTTTCCTAATTTGAAAAGAGAAAAAAGAAGAATTGGTCCCTTGTTCCTCTCATGTTGTCGCCTTTCCTGCCTTCAGTAACAACCAAGTAGCTTCCAGTGCAGAGTCTAATAACATGAGCTGAAAGGCTCCTACTGACTTCCACAAGCCTTGGGTCAGACTCTCAATGGTTCAAGTTCAACGTATTTTATTCCAATACCTTTGAGATGCACCTAGTTTCAGTTTAGGGAAGAAGCTTTACACCTAAAATTTGTCTTTATCCATACTTGTGCCCCATAGTAAGTGGGAGAGAGATTCTTTCAGGACGGTAATGAGCAATACCAACCTTTGGTTCCAATGTCTGAACACTGTTATTACTTTCAGAACAAGGGTAGGTGATTAATATTTCTTCCCCTGCAAGGAATCTCTAAAGCCTTACCTGTTCTCTCAAACTCATTTCCTAGTCAACCTGCTTCTGATCTGTTATTTTAGAGTGCAAGGTCTGACTCAATTTTGCTTTTTAAACAGGGAGAATAAAGCTCCTTAAACAAGGAGAATATAGCAGACCATGATGTTATAATCAAAAGAAGTCAGATTAAACTGTCATCCAAAATTTCAGGTTTTCTTTGAAATAAAGAGAATATTTTTCCAGTTTATACTTCTTATTTTTCATTTTCATTATATTTTTTTCTTTGCCTCCAGTTTCTCTGGGACTAGAGGATTAGCTTGAATAGTTAATATCCTTATCCAACTTTAAAAAGCATTACAGGTGGGGATATAAATGAACTTGTACAAGAGGAAACAAAACCCTTGACTCATGTATTTCCTACTTCAACTGACAGGAAAAAAAAATGAAAAGAATTTTTGAAAAGACTACAGGAGTGTTAATTAAATGTCCATCTGAACCAAAGCTCTAAAACTTGAGAGGCAAGTTCAGGATACCACTTGTCAGAATATACTGAATATACTGAATGTTATGGTTAAATATGGATAAAATAGCAAACATTCTCTTTTACAGATGCTTTAAAAATTTTGCTGTTCTGCTTTTTGAAATAGCAAATCTCTGGGCAAAGACAATGGTATAATGCTGAACTGCTCTGAGAGATGCCTTACTGGTAAATTAGGAAAATAATTATAGAGACCTATAAAACAACATATAGAGAGAAATATAAACTAAAAAGATTGAGACTAAGATGCTCTAGTTAATAGAATATCTTGTGGGGCTGGGACTAAGGATTTTAAACTGATCTCAAATACAAAAAAACCCCAACGCCTGCAGTGTGTCACTTACTCTTCATGATCTTGGATTCTCATGAGAATAGTAAGACTGTCAAATATGTTGCACACACATGTCAGCTGCTCCAACAGCAAGAGGATTCTGATAGACAAACGTGTCTCTTCAATGGGAAAAGGGAACGCAAGAGTCAGCAAATAGATGTATGGAGCTGACAAGCCAACAGCTTGTAGCCTTATGCTCCTGTGTGCTTAGCTTCTGTTAAGCCTTGCCCTGATCAGTGATCTTGTATTCATTAGCATCTATGCAAATCAAAATTATAATATGCACTTAATGGGGGGTTAGTAGGATCAGCCTTTACACCCAGCTGAATTCCTTCTCTCCAACCCTGTTTTTAAACTTCAGGGGCAAAGAGTCATTACTACATATGTACCTTTAAAAATGAGATTGTTTATACCTTTTAGTATAATATTAGTTATACAACACTGTTCTGGTTTCAGCTGGGATAGAGTTAATTTTCTTCCTAGTAGCCTAGTAGTGAAACCACCATAAACATCTAAAATGAATTATCTTTCACAGACGAGAAGTGCCATCTATTCAGGATTCAACAAGACTGTGAAATTAAACTGATGCATAGACATACATTTGCTAGTTGCCCGTTTGCATAAAACCGTGTTTCATTGAGCATTTTGCAAATATGTGGTGAAAGACCAAAAAAAAATACAGATTATTCTAGAAGTTAATAAAAATTTGATATAATAACCACGGCTAAACTGTATTACATAGCTATACATTTTTCACATGTTTTTTTCCAGAGGTACTCAGCCAGAATTGCCATAAAATTAATTCCATGAAATAAGAATTAGAGATTATTAAGAAAAAAAGCTATTCCTCATAGTTCCCTTAATAGAACTCACAAAATATACAAAAGGTTTTCTGGAGAATTGCTACCCTGTTTTAATAGTTATCATAATGAGACTTTAATCATTGACTGTGACCTATTACAGGGAAATAAAGAAATGTTATGTGACCTAAACATGGCTCTTGTTTCATGGAATAAGAAGAGAGGCCGTGCTGTGCCCGATCTCTAATACACTTTTACAGGACTATCTTGCAAAAGACTGGTCTTTCCTAGTCTTTCTCTTAATAGTTATTTCTAGGGATAATTTCCATTTCCAACTCTATTTATTCCTATTATCATTCAGAAGGTATCCAAGGATTATATGAACTTTCTATTATCCATTTTTAAATTCACTGACACATTCAAAGAAAATTCTTCGTGGTGAAGCAGGAAAAAGACATCCTGATGGCAAGCCTAGGGATGTGTTTCAGAAAATCTATTGTACATGGTGCAGCAGCAAGAGCTGTGATAAATTTTCCTTTAAAATGCTTTATGCAAGTATTACAGGCGGTAATTTTCAGATTACGTGTATGGACAAAGAATGCTTAGAAATACATATTTTCAAAGAGCAGGCCATTAAGGCTTCTGACAACCCACAAATGTTCTTATGACTTGCACAATAAAGTGGTTAAAAAAAAAAATCTTAGCCTCTCCAGTAGCTTACTAAATTATTTTTCACAGTTATCTGATAATATGTTGGACTTCAGGTAACCTGCTCATTATAATAGATACCAAGCCCAGCACCACATGGGTAGTTATGGTGGAAAACCATAATGGAAAATAGTGGAATAGTGGAAAATCCAGTGAGATTGCCAGTTGAATTTATCCATTGTGATCCAAACTGGAGCTCTGCAGTCTCTACATGATACCGGAATGCTTTCTGTCCAGCTGTGGCCTCAAAATACACCTGTCATGCCCTCCATTTCTGGTGAAACACATAAGCCACTCTGATGTAAGCTACAGCAGGACACCAAAATACCTTAAAAAAATCCATGAGATTTACCTATTTTTTTCCTACATAGTTTTAAACCTGAGTGTAACATTGAGAAGAGTTTTAAAAAGTGATCAACTGATACCAAATCCACAGCCAAAATGAACTGAGAAAGCACTTGCATTTCAGCATAGGCAACACCTCCTACAAAACCTAGAGACCTCTCACTGACACTGACAGTACTCTGGGAAAGGAATGCTATGAATAAGCCAAGCAATACAATTTTTATGATAAAAATATGGTTTTAGGGCAGTCAGCAGTGCCCTCACTGTCAGATTTGTCAGCATTGCTTGACAACACCAATCATGACTTGCTACTGATTCATCTTAGACCTGACAGAAAAGGAAAGAATTGCACTGACCCTTCCTTTGGAGAGATCATGACCCAGAATGTTCCAAACAGTATTTAGGACACACAGGATGCACAGGATGTACAGGATTTCTCTTGAGATCTGGCCTTTTTTTTCCAAGGCACTCTGCACATCATGCAGAAAGCTGCTCACACGTAACTCTGTGCAGGAATGAGTCAGTCCTGCAGAACCAGAAACAATTCTTTATATTCTTGAGCACCATCTACTGGTGCCTTCCCCTTAATAACCCCAATTCTGATCAAGCACCCAGGTAGCAGGCTCAGCACTTGTCAATTCGACTTTTGTGAGACACCTCATTATAGATGTTGAAAATAATTCCCATTAATTGCCTTAACCTTGGGTCAAACCCTCTGTTCTAGCCTTTGGGGAAAAGATGATCTTCACAAGATCTTTCTTTTTAATTCTCTTTGAAAATCTCTTCATATTTCAAAAATCCATCACTTTCTCTTTAAGATCTGATAGGCTGTGATTTTTTAATGCATTCTCTTTAATGTTGCCCTAATGGATTTAAAATTGTATAGACTACATTTGTCATTTCTATACATCTATTATTTGCTAAATATATGTCTGATTCAAAGCTCTCTGCAGAATCTTTCCTACTGTTTATGAGTTCTGTACCCCCACACCTCATTAAACCAATTCTTGAGGGAAAATGTGAACAGGTAAACAAAAAAAAAATGCCTCACAAGGTATGTTTTCACAACACACCAATAACAGTCCTGGAGCCTTTGCTATGTCACTCAGTTGAGAATGGGTCTAGAAGAGTGACCCATTTTTTGGTGATTGTAGCTAAAATTTGGGCAAGGAACAACCCCAAATTTTTATTTGATAAGATCTTTTCTTAAGCTATGAATTATCTTGAGTGCACCAGAGAAAAATTTCTGTGAACACTGAAGGCTTTGCTAAACTTGCTATCCCCTTTTGTTCTTATTATAGAGTCAGTGTATTTAAGACACAGGCAATTAGCTACAGTGCTAAAACCATTTGGGAGCATCCAAGGTCAAGATCCTGCTAATGGGAACTGAGATCTTGCTGCCCCTAGAGAATGCAAGAGTAGGCAACACAAAGTATAATTTTTTTTAATAACCTGTTGGAATATTGTACAAATCACCCCCTAAAATCAGTAGATATGCAAATTTCATGTGTTTGTGCCTAAAGATTAAGTTTGGACAGACCTATCCAAATGCTAAAACTAAAAATTATTCTTTATAGAACCAGGAATGGCTTTAATACTTAATATCAAATATTAAAATGGTGAGACATATTAAAATATTATTTAAATATATTTTAAATGAAAAACAATACTAAATGTGGTTACCAAAAAAATGTGAATTTGAGTAGTATCATTATTTGGTTTATTTCTCTCTTAAGACATCATTCATAGAAATAATGAAAATAAAATATGGGATAATATACCGGCATTTTTTAAAACTATATTCCTTCAGAGATGTAAAATCTGAAAATGTGTATACTGAACAGTAAATTACAGAATATTGTCTTTATTATTCTCTGCTGAAAGATGTGGAAAAAAATCCACTGTTTTAAAAGATGTTTTGCTTTTCTGGCATTTCTCTAAAGAAGTCCTGCTGGAAAACTGGATATATCTATACTGTCTCTGTGCATGTAAAATGGATATTTACAACACAATCTTGTTTGCAGAGGCAAGGAAGCCTTGCAAACACAGGAGACTATAAAGCTATTCAAGCATAATAAAGTCAGGATGTGTAAAAAAAAAAAAATTTCTTAGTTCTTTTAGGTAATTTTGTTTGCTAATCCAGATGCATCAGAGCATTTTCTCCACATGACCTGGGCTCACAGGTGCACCTTCCCAGGTGCACAGAGGTGTACCAATATGCCACAATTCATCTTTTTGGCAGGGAAGTCTAACGTAGAGGGGGAGGGATCACAAAAAACAGCAGCCACTTGGACAGATGGAGTGGACAGTTTAGGCAACCTGAAGTGTTGCAGCTTTTGGAGGCGATGAGGGGAACATCTTTAAACCAACTCTGCCAAGTTTTGTGCCTGTGTGGGTGAAGCTGTGTGCCAGAAAACCCATGCCACCATCTCCAGGGTAATGGCACTTCTTTTCCTTTCTGCTGTCCTTGAGATAATCTCTTACAGACCTTGAACCTTGCACTTAATTTTTCTGAGGTTAATTGACATAATTTTCTATCTCGTCAGCAGGGCTCTGAGCCCTCCCTCTGCTGCAGACAGCCACAATTAGCTCAGGTGTCCTGACTTTTTCTGTCCCTGTGATTGTCCTCCCCCGGGACTAAAGATAATGATGACAAATGACCAGACAGCCTTAAATAAAACGAGTAACATTCATTCAACACCAAAGCATTTAAAAGAAAGCAGAATTTAATGCCTTGGATGTACATTTAGCTTTCCAAGATGCCCAGCTGGTAGCTGTAACCTCTTACAGACTTTCCCAGGCTGGCTGTGTTCCTGGCAGCTGCTGGCAGCTGGCCACCAGCCATTCTGCAGTTTGTTATCTCTTCAGTCAGAAGAGTTCGACTCTTCCATCTTCCTCAGTGACAGATATAGACTCCTGGAGGTGAGTCATTTCCCCAGTGCTGTTCCTGAGCCTGTCAGTGCACACTAATGTGGAATTTCCTGCAGAGCCCCATCCAGGGAGAGCTTCGCATCTGAATAACCCTCAGATTGTTATTCTCCCTCTTTACCTTCACCACATGACTGAGTGTGCTACTAAGGAAGGGCAGACAGGATAAATCCTTAGTTTGACAACAATTCTACCTTTGTTCCAAGAAGTTTCCCATGGGGTAAAATTTCTATTTTTTCTAATCAGTTCTGCATTTGATAAAAGTCTGGTACAATATTTTACATTCTTAAATATATTCAAGGGACATTCTGATACATCAGCAATTTTAGGGTTCTTTTCAAATACTCTTGCCATCAAATCTAACCCCAAATCTCTGAGTATTGCTATCTGTTATAAAATTGAAACCATGTTTTACACCTTTCAGACAGATAAAACAATCAAAGCTAGAGCAAACAGAGATTTCAGTAGGCTGAAAAATAATCACAACAAGTATTTTGTAGCAATATAAAGAAATACTAAATTTTCACTAAAGTGCACAAGGTTATATTAGAGACAAAATCAGTGGTCATTTGAGATTCCTCTGTTTCTGGTGGTCAACTTGGCAACATTCTTTGGAAAATGCTGAACTCTGTTTCCAAAACAGAGCTACTGTAAAGGCACTGAGGTACCAGCCTCTGCTTCCCCAGTTCCTCCTCAAATCAACTCTTTTGCAACTAAATTTGCTTCTGTAGAAGTAGAAACAAAATTGTGATATCCTATTTTGTTATGATTTTATGACATTTAATAATGGTATGTTGTAACTCATCCCAAGACAAAGTTTCTACCGTAAGTCTAAACTGGTAACTTGGGAGACATCATACTTCAAAGCACTTTAGCTTTGCTGGGTTTCATCCCTCAAATTTTATGCAGCAAGGAACACAGAGAAGCATACAACCCATAACAAGCCGTCCCTGTGTCTCTAAATTATTAATATAAAAAATTAAAAGTGACCTTATGTTTTATAGGAAAAAGGCCTTTAAAATTGCATGAAATGCCTAGGACACCTGCCCAATGTGGTATGAAGACACTGTGATTGAAAGGTATTTCCTAAGATATTTCATAAGGATGTACAGATTGGCCTTAGCTCCTTGTCCATTACAGAAGGAAGACACTTCAAGGATATTGTCATGTCTGGACTTCTTCAAATCCAGACAAAAGAAAAAGGGCTCTGTCCTCTTGTAGTACAAACAACTGTGCTACATCAGTCTCATTGAACTCAAGTTTTCTCTCCTAAGGAGAATCATTTTGTTGTCAAAACCCTCTCAGAAAGCTTGAGAGGTTAGCCTTGAACTTTCTCCATATCCTTGGGTGAACCCCTGCTTAAGCCTAATTGTCAGCATCTGGGAAGCTTTTGTCACAAAAATGAAGAGTTGCTTCTCCAGATCCTCACAATACATGGTATACTGTTAATTACTCCCCTTCTATGATGTATTTGTGATTACCAAAATATATATTCCAGGTATCTTTGTCACTACTACCCAGAGTGACAATTTCTAGAATAACTTTGTAGGATGGTTATAAATGACATGGAACACCACTGTTATAGGAAAAATTTCCATAGACATAGTATGAAGACTGCCTTTAGTGAAAAACTATTTAGGGAGAGTAAAGTATCTTTTTGCAAATATGTGTATTTAATATCACTTTTTCAAAACAGTCCACAGAAAGCCTACCTACCTAATCACAGGCTATGACTGTCACATCATTAATCTGGAATTTGTTATTTTCTATACAACTTCTGGAGAACAAGAATTTTTATTGCTCTACCAGAGGGATGAGTAAATAGATCACAGAAAAACCTAAATGACAAGAGCCTGCCTTTAATCTACCCACAGTTTCTAGGCTGCAACTATTACAGATGTCCACCATAACCTATACAGCTACTTAGTTTCTGAGAAAATGATGTATTAGCTATTACATTTTCAACTCTGACCTTTCTATTAATAGTTATCAAAATCTGTCTTTTACACTCATCAATTTTATAGTGTGTCATTTTATGAAATTAGCTCTATCCCTGCTTTTTCCTGTCAGAGAGAAGGGACTGATATTACCAGCATTCATCCTGTGGCATTTCTGAGCACACCTAGATAGGAGGCAGATAAACAGATGGCTTCAGCTGTGTTTCTGACCTGGACACCTTCATTTGATCCTTATTCCACCATGGGAACCTGCTCAACGTTGGATGAAGAGTAGGAGATTTGCAGAGGTTTCAAAACCTGTTGGAGAGCCAATGTGTGCCCCTGGGACATCTCTCAGGAGCACCTGGGGGTCTGCCATGAAACAGAACAAAGAGATTTGGAGAACAGTAAACATTCTGCTCTGAACCTGCTTGCTACTGTTTGCAGTCAGCCATCTGTGCCTTATCCCCATGCTACTTTTGTAGATTATGGGTTGCTTGAAGTAGCTGCTAATACTTAATGGTATCTCAGAGTAGTATAAAAAAAGCAGAGGATGCATTCTGAGCTATTTTCAGAACTCCTACATATGCACATGCACCTCCTACCCTAACTGTAGCTGGAAAGAAAAAGCACATTATCATATCAGCACCTCACAGTCTTGTAATGCCCTGGGCTTTCTTATTGGTTTTGTTCATATGGGCACTGTGTCACTGAGAAAATAAATGGTCCAAATCCAAAAGGAAACTTGGGACAGTGGAAGGATTTGATGAATTGATGTAGCTTTTCAGGAGACTCATATTACTAATTCAAATTTAGGACTGTCTTTCCTCATTGACTAAAGTAGGATGCTTCAAAATTAAGCTTCCTGAAAGATAAGTAATTACTTGGACAAGCCATCAGACAAGTGTTTTCAACAGAGGTCAGAAAGACGACTCAAGTGTTGAGGAAAATATTTCTCTCTTTAACATGGAAGAAAAAAAATCACATTGATACAGGACAGAGGAGAGGAGGCACAGGCTGGCACTGGAGACCTCATGACTATAAACAATTTATTGGTGGTTAAAGACATGCAGACCTGGAGCTAGCAAAAGACATTTTTTGGTGGTAACAGAAAACAAAGTATTTAACGTGTGTACAAAGAACCATGTAGAGTAAGTCCATTTGAAAATTACATAAAGCTGCAGATCAATGAAGCAAGAAAAACATTAAAAAGGACAGTAGCAAACATTAAAATTATCCCAAATTGGTCCTAGCATGAAGAAGAAGAAAGCACAAAAGTTACCATGATTCTTCATTTGAACCGTTACATTTCCAGTTATCCTTATGATAAATCCTTGTTTACATATGTAAGGTGTATTTCCTCTTTGTCTATAAACAAGGTTGTAAGCATGAGTTCCTCTACAATGCTGAAAGGTACAAGAACACACAGGTTTTGTGCAGTTACAGTCATTTGCACTTATATATTTTAGTCCCAACTTGAGGCTAACCAAATCAGTAAACAGTGCTGCTGAAATCTAGAGTAAACTGAAGAACAGAAACTTGGTTTTGGCAGCAAAGAGGATTAAGCTTAAGGAAATAAAAGTAAAATACAGACACCTCCATATCTCCAGAGCTACACCCCAAATTCTGAATGCCAAGCTGCCCATTAATAGTGTAGGAATTCAGCTGATGCATCTCTTTCTCATGCTGCTATCCCTGATATTTGTTTACCACTACTTGCTGCCCAGCATGCAGCACTCAGAACAGGGATTTCCTCGGGGTTAAGAATGAGAGAACAAACAGATAGAAGATCATAAGAAAAGATGAGAACACATTCCTCATTAGAGTAGGAATTTTTTTCTATGGCTTTCAATTCAACTTGTCTTCTCTCTTTTTTTTTTTTTTTTAATTTACTCCTTAATTCAAAAAGAATTGGAGAAATACCAGCAAGAACAATCCCAACACCAAGGATACTACCCAGATTACAAGCTCAGAGGCTGATGCTTGCAATGAAATAATCATCTGTGGCTTACAAAATTAATGGCATTTTTTTCAGTCTGGATCATATGTGATATCAAGGAAGATCATGTAAACCTATGGCAAGAAACACATTTTGTTTTATAGAGCATTTAGAAAATGATGCTCTTGTTTTGTTGAAGAAAAGATTCCTTCCCCCATCTCTCACCCCCAAAACTATAACAGAAAAAGGTCAAAGAATGCTTTTTATTGGGCCAATTTTCATTGTCTTGAAGTTGGCCAACTGCCTAGATACTTAGTCTGCTTTTGAAACTAAAAGTAAGTATCCAAATGATTTCTCAGATTCACTTAATTAAATAGTCCTTTAATTATCCAAGAGCTGGTTTCTTTCTTTAAACAAATACAGATAAGAAAATTCTAATACTTGCCCTCCTTTGCCTTGAGGATAATTGATCAACTAGATTAAGATGCTGTCACTGCATGCAGGAGAAAGCAAATCAAGACAACATTTCTGTACTTGGTAACTATTTCTGTACTTGTTAGCTATTCTGAAGGCTAACAGACAACACAATAAGATAAAATCCAAAATACATTAATTGCCTCTTGATCACAATAGCAATCCAAAGCCTTAATGATGAACTTCATCTCTTCTCACCTGCCTGTTTGCAGTGGAATCCTTCTGCCCTAGTGCCTCAATAATAAGGTTGTGTGAATGATGTCCATATTTTTTCATTCATTTGTATTATATCAGTCCTTAAAACCATTTAAATAGAAGGACAGTTGTCAGATGTGAATAAATTATCATAAGGTGTAAATGACAGTAAATGAGGTGAGGACACAAAACGCCTTTGCTTTACTCACACAAGACTCAATATACAGGTAACTCACACATAGAAGCTGGTCAACCCTTCTGTGTGGGAGCTGGGCTTGCTACCAGATGCACAGGAAAGATAAAGGACAGCACTTATTGCAGTACCCTGTATGCAGCAGTGTCCAAATAGCCCATTTATACTCCATTTCCTCAAATAGCACAAAAAACACCCAGGGTCCAGAGGGTGTCCAGAGAAACAGTGGAAAATCTACCTTGACCCAAACACACTGCAATAGGTAGTTTTTCCCTCCTCTTTAAACTCCATACAAATAACAAAAGAACAGCTTTTACTCACTAGTACAATGCAAGCAGACAGAGCAACAGGAGGATGGTGCAGTGGACCTCCAGAACCATGGATGTTCTCCTGCTCCTCCAGCAGGGAGGCAACAAACTTGACCCAACACAAGAAACAGAGGCAGCACAGCATGTCATGGAAGCCTTGCTACAATGCCACAATATTATACCCTATACAATCTAACCTGCAAAAGGAAGTATATTTGATACTTCCTGTGGTTTATTACTTCTTGCACACAAGAAACACCCAGCTAAGAAAGCATAAATTGCTGTGAACTTCCCCTGAAAATGTTTCTGAAAGCTGTGAATGAAGGAGAGTTTGAGGGAAAAAATGGCTCTCTGCTAAAATTCTTATACAGAGCAGAAAGCAACAAGACCCTCTGAATTTGTCTTCAGGTGAACATTAATGAGAATACACTGATATCACAGATATACACAGGTCCTAGGAAGAGCCAACCAATATTTCCTCACCAGTGGCAGAAACAGTAATATCCAATAGGTCTTCAACATTTCCTCTATATTTTGGAAAAGCTGAAGAGGGAAGACAATTCATGAATAATACCCCTCCAGGTCTTCTTCACAAATCTTACCTGTAGAGTTTCCAAGATATTTTGGACAAATATACTGCAGAAACAGATGTAAACATGAGCTGTGTATAACTCAAACCACCACATTTTAGAGGATCTGTTACCAAATGGCAATATAAATGAAATTATGGCTTATTTGTGCCATTATAAAACTTAATTTGACATAGCAATATAAGCATTATGTTGATCAGTGCCAAAGAGTTATGCATAGACACTTCTAGAGGATGCACTTCGATTACACTGTTCTTTATGTCAACAAACAACCATATTAAATTACTTTTTTTTTTGGCTTACTACCCATGAGTCTCCAAGTGCTTTTCAAGAGCCATGAGTATACCTATTCTTTTTTCATTGAAGAGAGGCACAGTTGTTATTATTTTGAGTTATTGCAGGTGTAAAGAAAATAAAGCAGACACATTAACTCCCACTCTTCTTTTCCAAACATTGCTCACTGCGGTGCTGGTAGCAGAGACTTTTTATGTACTGAATGATAAAACAAAGTTTAGAAAAGTAAACTACTATGAGAACACCCACGAATACTCAAACTTGTGTCTGATGGGACTGTGAAGGGTGTGGGCTTCAATTACTTTTGAAGGCAGAAATCTTGGTTTCCAAAGCTATTTATAACTGTGTGCTGGTTTTGGCTGGGGTAGAGCTGATGTTCATGGTAGCTGGTATGGGGCTGGGTTTTGGATTTGTGCTGGAAACTGTGTTGATAACACGGGGATATTTCCTTACTTCTGGGCAGCGTTTACACAGAGCCAAGGCCTTTTCTGCCTCTCACCCCATCCCACCAGTGAGGAGGCTGGGGCTGCACAATGCAGGACAATTGACTGACAGTGACTCAAGGGATATCCCATACTATGCATCATGCTCAACATATAGAGCTGGGGGGAGACAGAGGAAAGGGTGAGGGGGACTTTCTGGATTATGGAGTTTCTCTCCCCAAGTAACCATTAACACATCATAAAGCCCTGATTTTCTGGGGTTGACTACACCTACCTGCCCATGGGAATTGGTCTTTATCTCAACCCACGAGTCTTCTCACTTTTGCCCTTCTGATCCTCTCCCCATACTCCACTGTGGGGAAGGGAGTGAGCGGCTGAGTGGGGCTGAGTTGCTGGCTGAGGTTAAACCACAACTAACTGCTAATTAACTATGAATTAGCTGGAGAGAGGTCATAGTACTGAAAATATGTTCAAGTAGAAATTTCTCTTTTTGAGAGTACAATTAAAGCCTGGCTCTGCAGGTTTAACAATTACTTCAATTTATGCATATCCTGATTTTATGGGTATTTGCCATTTGTGTGAAGGCTGCTTTATACAGAAAAGCTTTGTTCATATAAAGGTTGTTCTGGCAGAATTATTCAGAGACATGGAATCCCTCTGAAGTATCAAGGGTAAAATAGGTTCATTTCAGCAAGGTCAATTTGCTTCTTTGGCTTCAGACTGTGCTGAATCTGATCAGCACAGACCATGCTGCCACTGTCATTGCAATTCACTTCCAACCCAACTCACACTACACATCTAAAAACAACTCTGAAACTGAACAAATATAGTGCAGTTTTTCATCACTGATAGATTTTTTTTTTTCACCCAAAGGAGGTCTGGTAGTTTACCTATGTGGGAAACTTTTAATTAAATAGCTGCTGTGGGTGTTAAGCACATCTTCCCTTTGCTGACAGGGATAGACGAACTGTCTGCTCAAGTACCCATTCAGTCAATGAATTTTTACTTTTTAAAGTGTGTGCTTAGCAAAAGCCCAAAGCCTGCACATTTCTGGCCTGCATGGTTTGGAAGCCAGATCAGGAAGACTGATGCTTCTAAGTGCATGCTTTCCTTCCAGGCAAGATGAAGTTCTAGCAGAACCTCTACAAAAATTTGACAATAGCCAATTCTATTCTATGATTTGGTATTACTTTGCATGCATCTTTTCAGAGTTATAGATATGTATATGTAGCCTGTTGTAAATATTAAGTTTTAAGGCGATATTTAAAAAGAAATGCAACTGCTATCCAAAAGATCCTACTGTTAACCTCAAGATCCTACACCTTAAAATCCTACACTCAACTTCCATCTCCACAGTTCCCATTTTATCCATCCAGACTAAGGTAACTTTTTTTACATTAGCTGGGTTGGAGAAAGCCCTTCAGAAAAAGCAGATTTCAAATTCCAAATGACTTGACACCTCAGCCGTCACAGCAGCTACAGGACATCACCAGTTTCTTACACAACTAACCTGTGCTGTATACACATCTGAGAAACTTTAACAGAAAGTTAAGGAAATGCTAAGAAAGAAAACATTCATGAATTAATTAGTTGCATATTGAAATTGTCTGGTGATGTTTTCCTAAACTTCCCTGTGAGCAGAGTGTCAACTGGGAGCCTGATAGTCTGATGACTTAAAGGATCTTGAGTAGGAAGAAGTCAAACAATGCCTGCATAGGCTGTTGCTCAAGAAATTTTTAACAACACTGATCAGGTGTTATTAAACAACACCTTCCTTCCAAAGACATTTTTGATAGAAAAATTACATTAAAGAATAATCCAGAGATGTAGGAGTTTTTAAAATTTCATAGATCTTTGAGTTTGTTTGGATTTTCTATGTGCCTTTTCATTTTTTTGCAAGACTAAATGTGTCAGAGTAAACTGCAAAAAAACTTTTATTGACTATTTTAGTAAAATCTGTGAAATGAAATCTGGAGACCATGCATGATTCAGTAGGTAACAAATGATGATGGCATATCACATATGATAATGGCATAATTTAAAAATCAAAAATTCCACTACATAGAGATATGTCACGGTAGATAATATAAGCAGAGGATTTCAATTCCATTGCTAGAAACTTTTTACTATTACACAGAGCTGGCAGAAGCACAGGTCATGCTGTGTCAATGTCTGAGACTATTATTGATGGCAGTTGTGCTGTCCTCTCCACCTTATCAGGAATATTTTAAGAATCTCATTTATAACAAATCAAGTTCCTTACATGCAAGTGTGCTGGGAACTCCAAAAGCTACTTACTTTTTGTTGTATTAGTATTTGTAGTCAATTTAATATATCTTAAGATGGAGTGTTCCGAAATGCTCCAGTTCCTTGATATTTTGGGGTTTTTATTTTGGAAATTATTATTTTCAGTTCCATGAGTAATTTGAATTTGTCTAGCATGATTTAAAAGTGGCTTAGAAGAGTCTGAAGAAATGCTTAAGGACCTTCTTAAAAGCAGCCTCTCAGTCTCTTTTTGCTTGTCAATACCAACAATTTCACAGAAATTTTCACAGGGTGCATTTCAAGATTGAAAAGAGCTATAAATAAAGGTTTTTTTCTGGCTTTCACAGGTTGAAGAACATTATGCCCTGGAGCTCAAGATCTTTCCTTTTCCCATGCAGAGTTCTGTCATTGTGCAATGCTGTAATTCTACATTTTCTTATAATATACACCACTAACCAAGGGGCTTCCTGCTGAGGAGTCCCAGGGGTCCCTGTTCCTCAGGAAAGCTTATAAAACACAACAACAATCAGTGTTTGAATGAAGGTCACAACAGCTCACTGCAACAAGCTCCATGGGACTTTTACTAACATAAATTATGTAGAGTAAAAGAAAGCAGAGTTTAGAAATCAGTCTTTGTAGCTAAAATTAGAAAGGGAAACAAGTTCTTAACATGTCCTCAGTAATCTCTTTCCTTTTTGTGGTCCTTATCATCATAGTAGCATGTTAACATGCATTCAAACATGAGCAACATAAATAGCAGAGAATGAAGTTTCTTTACAGTTTTAGGCAGCTCTGTAAGTAAAATGATTACCCAACAAAATTTTGGTTTTATGTTTGCCATTACAAGGCAGTTACTTCTTAGCTATTTCTTTCTATAAACTATAAATTCTGTCATTTGTCATCTAAACCATTCAGAGGAAATAAAATTGTAGTCGAGTTCTTAGTTTCAAAAAATTGGGTAGTTTACTTCCCACCACTTTTTTAATATAAGGAGTGCATTTTTTTCCTGAGTATTCAGGTTAAGCAGCATTTTATTTTGGGCTTATCACTGCAGGTTTCTGTAAATCTGCAGAACTAGTGAGGCTGTTTTCTAGCAATTCCTCAGTGGATATAAAGATCAAATCATCATACTGCTATTGAATTTGAAATGGTGCCATGCACTTAATTCATCTGTAGTATTCATTTTCTGAAAAGAGTAATCCAGTCATTTTTCCTCCAAATACTAATGACTACTATTGCAGATGCAATTTTGCCAGTGGGACTAAAGGATGAATCTTGGAAGACAGTGGGAGAGCTTTACTGTTATGATTTTCATTTTGCTTTCTTAGGTATGCCATGGACAAAATATTTACCTATAGCAGATCTAAGAATAACTACTATGAGCTTATAGGTTAAATTGAAAAGTTCAAGATTTCCTAGAGAAGGTACAAGAGAAAGAGACGAGGAAATCTATTAAAGGTAATCTGTAAATGTTCCCCTGTAAGTGACTCTTTCAAGGATTTCTAAGAAAAGAAAGTGTTCCTGGCAAGCTGTGCTGCTGGGAAACTGGCTCCCCTGCAAGCTGAACTGGCCACCCAGCATCTTGGGATCGGGACCTGCAAGGCTTCCCATGGGGACTCACTGGGACTGAGCACCAGGAATACTCCAGGTTTGGGAGTCTGCTTTCTTGGCTTTGAAACTTCCTGTGTCAAGAATCTTCCCATGTGATGCCTCTTGCAACTTCCTCAGGCTGTGATTCTTTGACTTAATAGAAGAAAGAAATCTTTCCATTTTCTTGTCTAGGTACTTTTAGACAGAAGAAGTTGCTAAGCTCTGTTTTTAAGTCATTTAAACCAAGTTTTTTTCAGGCATACTTCAATGTTTTGTGTCAGTTGCATATTTGAAGGGTTTAATAAACATGTTTAACACAAACATCTATGTTTTAAGATCTGCAGGTTTGTCT
This sequence comes from Manacus vitellinus, assembly GCF_001715985.3. NCBI lineage: Eukaryota > Metazoa > Chordata > Aves > Passeriformes > Pipridae > Manacus > Manacus vitellinus. The sequence continues at coordinate 1,479,430 of NW_021939632.1, forward strand.
TAACTGTTATATTTTCTTACCTGATCTGTTTAAGCTTCTAATTATACTTGTCACTCTTTTCTTGATGAGATTCCCTTTTCCTGAAAACCTGCATATTGCACTCAAGTATTGATTGCATTTACTAGCTGTTTGAAAAAAACATTTGAACTAGCACTTCTCTAAATTTCCATTCTAAGATCAGCAATTATTAAGAATGCATCTTTGACAAGAGCACATGGACATTTGATTTAACTCTAATTGCCACCCGGAACAGTATAAAAGATAATAATTAAAGGTAGGACTCAATATTGGAGGTTTTTTCCAATGCAAATAATTCCATGATTCTATCATGATCCAGAAACTACTGATTACAGCTGAGCAACATCTATGTTGCACATGAAAATAGTTCCTCATAATAAATGATAATACTCAGTAGAGGTATGGATGCACTACCTCCTCTAAAATATCCATTACACCATACACTCCAGACTTCAGTTATTCTGAAAAGGATGTTGCTCAGGGTATAAATCAATCAAGAAAACTCAGTAGCCACTTATGAAGCTTTCAAGAAATCTATCAGAAAACACTCTTGATCAAAAGTCGGTTCTCATTGTTATACTTCTGACTTACACTATTATATGTTGGCTTCCAGGTCATGAATACTGATTTGAAATAAATGTGAGAAAACAACTGTAAGTAATAAGTGAAATCTTAGCTTGCAAATCTATTCAGCCAATGAATGAAATGAACAGAGTAGGAGAGAGCAGATCCAACTCTTGACTTCTTAATTTGCATGAAGACTTTAAATGTACACGACCAGATTTGCATGAAGACTAAATGTACACAACCAAATTTTTATACAGCAATGAAGCAGCTAATGCAGTTTAACTTAGAAAAAATTGCTCATTTGAATACTGTATCAGTAACAGAATGAAAGAAAGTAATGTACTTTCACATTAGTACTTCTTATTGAACAAACACACATATTTCAAGCTTAAATCCATGCGATAATTATGCTACTGGCTGCAGACATTTTAAGAAAATTTAGTGTTTAAACAATAAACCACAGTCTCATTAACTCTACCTGCAATTTATATTCATTGCCATTTTCCAAATTATTATCAGCCTGGTTCTACAAACCAGACTTTGCCCAGCTATGTATTGTTATAACTCTTTGAAAAACTCTGCTCCATTATCCCATCCCTTGGGAGAAAAAAGGGCCAGAAAATTAGAGAAAACCCATGTGTCTCCATTCTCTACAAACCATGGACAATGCCTGTGTGGCATTTGGAGGTCTGGACACCAAAACTGTGCATCTGCTAATACAGTAGACAGGCAATACAAACCAGCCCAAAAGTCAGGACAACACAGGTTGGTCAAGATCTAGCCCAGCCTTCCTAGACGGGAACAGATTTGGTCTTACTAATGGTCATGGCAGAGAGATTGGGCTGGTTTCACTACATAGGCAGGGTGTAAAACTATGTTCTATTTTAGCAAGATGAACAACTTTGGTTTGTAGGAGCACAAATTTTCCTTCAAAGTTTCACCATGGGTGGATGTCTGCTGTCTTCACTGTTTATCAAAGAGACAGAAATGTGGTAACCAAATTTATCAGTTGTTTTTCTAGTGCCAGTATTTCACGAATGAGCTGGGGAACTGGTGCCTATCAAGCTGATATCTAACTGGCTGGAAAACTAAAGTCAGAGAATCACTTTAGCAGTACCAAAGTGGAAGGTGGACTGAACAGTATTCCCTGAGCTATTTCCAAATGTGGAACTATTCAATATTTTTCATTAGTGACCTTGATGATCGAGTAGTGAGCAAGTTTTTACGGTCATAGACACCCTCAACTGGGAGGATAAATATGGAATTCAAAGCAATCCTGACTAATTGGAGAGACAATCAGGAAGAAAAAAAAAAAAGAAAAGAAAGAAATAAGATGCAATTTCATAAAGGCAAGTGTAGCACTTTACAGAGAAAAATAATTAGGTGATGGACTGGAGGTGAAGGAGCAGGTCAAGAGAGCAGGAGCTAGATAATAACATAGCACAGAATCTACTGAGAGAAAGGCAAAAAATATACTGAGATGTATGAACAAGTGTCACATGAGAGATGTGTGAAATGCAGCAATGTTCTGCTGCCCAGCAGGACAGCCTTGAGAAATTACTGTGTCTGGCATAAGACACTATGCTGCAGTTCAAGAGAGACCTCGCTAGACTTGCTGCATAGATTCCAGGGAAGATGAATGAGAACAACCAGCACCTCCGGAAATGCTAGGAAATATAAGAAAAAAGTGCTAGAATGCCATTTATTTTGGCCAGGAGAGATACTATGCCCACAATAGCTGTACTCAAGTATATAAAAGTTTCCTGCAATGTGGGAGGAATCTGCTTGTGATAAAGAGAAGCAGTAACAGTTTTAAGTTAAAGTGAGAGAGAATGTCTAACCTGCATCTTTCCCCACTATGAAACTCTGGCAAAAACTCTGCAAGCTTCATAGGCAGTTGTCATGATTGGAGATTTAAGTTTTGTCACAAATGAGGCATCATAACTCATCCTGTCTGGGAGCTGGAAGATGAGCTCAGTGACACCTTACAGTTTCCTTTAGCCTGAATTTCCACAACCTAGGAGTAAGGCAGTAGGTTACCCCAATCATAAAAATAAGGCATTGCTCCATGGGATCCTATTTGTGATGGTAATTACATAATTCATCTCACATGAGCCTTTCATAACAACTAAAAGGATTCAAATACTAGATGTGAACTTCAAAGAAAAACAACATATTCCCAGTTGTGCAAGTCTCCTTCCTTTTACAAATATAATCTGCCAACAAATATCATCTGCAAGTATACAAAGTATAAGGAAGGGGGTAAAACAGAAAGCCATCACTTCCTCTGATTTTCCTCTTTTCATCACAAATTTAGAGGTTAAAATTAGAACTTTATGTGAACCATAGATGGCTTCCTGTTGTTTGTGCAAGATAGACTGTGGTAGATTAAAGTCTCATATATAAAATAAATATATTCCATTATTAGACTGCTCAAACATCAGAGAAGGGAATGATGACATGGGCCATAATTTAATTTTGGTTTTATCTTTGAAATTGTCTAGTGTTGACTTCTTTTCAACCTGCCATGCAAACAGTTACTTTCCTGTGAAGACTGTAGGTCCATTAGTTACCTCGATTATGATTCTAAAATGAAGCACACTGTGCACACTCATCCAGTTAAATGCTTATTTTGAGAAAAAAACCCATACTTATAACACTTCTTTCTTCATTTTGAGCTTTAATTGATGTCACACTAACCCATGCTGACTGGAGATGACTACACCTTATACAAATGCAATAGGTGAAAAGACTGTCTTATCAGGCAATTAATAACAGAGAAGCACTGAAAACAAGTTAGCCCCTGATTCACACCTTCTGAAAGCTGCATAATTAAGATATGGTCAGTAGTGATATCCACAGCAATGGGTATAACCTGTTATTCAACCTGTTTTCTATCCTATAGGATTAAAATATAGGCAATTCTGCAATACACATCTGCACATGAGCTACTCATCCACCTTCTTTTTAGAGAAAATTGAGACTATAGGCACTCCTAGTGCATAGTTCATCTCATCATACTAAAAAAAATTCAGAGAGACTTTTTATCTCCACTCTCTCCCAAGATTTAGAGAAGTCTCGCCTGGATTTATGCAGCTAAAATGACAACATTTTGTGATTTCTGCTCATATTACTGGCATCACAAACAAGTCGGTGCGACAGCTATTTAGATGTTGCATCTCCAGCTGAGCTGGATGCTACTGAGGCAGAGACAAAAAATTGTGCTCTATGAGCAGGTGAAATTTACACCTTAGGTCTTCATCAAGCCTAACAGCAGCCATTGTTTTTATTCCCAGTGGATTCTGTTTTCTGGGAGATGCTCTAAGGATTTTTGCAGTGTTTCAGCAAACAGGTAGTTCCTAATTGCATCTCACCTCACCTGATTTAACATACATGGATCAATCCTTCCATATGACTTCATCCAGGGCCTCTTTTCAGATCATACACAATGCATACAAGGCTTGATCTCCAAAGCCATTTCTCTAGATGAGCATTTCAAATGCTGAACTTCTCACTGGGTGGGCACGGCTGCTCTGAGATTTGCAGCTGTCTTCACTTGAGCTCAAAGTTATTGAGCAATTTAGTGCTGCACTAATTTGCATAACATTCTTGTCACTTTCCCCTATACAAAAAAGCTGTTCAGTCAGTTCTGTCTTAGGCCTAGTTCTAAATGAAGTAAAATTACAGGTAAACTGTATAGTTTGTATGCAGACATCACAAAATTCTTCAGTTCAACAAAGCTCCTTTTCTCTACTGAGCCAGCTTGACTCAGGCTCAATTATACTCAGTTCTTCATGAATCACAGCATGAAAGGAACAAGCAGGAATAGGACAAAGGCTGTATCCATGGGACATAGCAGTAGGACACATCTAGTGAAGGCAAGTACCCCTATTTGACCCTGTCTCCCAAAATGTACACCCCAAAGCAGTATTTTGCCTGGAGGTTTGTGGCACTCATTTAGCAGGGATAACTTTTCTCATCCCACCAGAGAAAACAAGAAATCTAAAGAGTGCCTTCAGAATGTGTACACTGCTGCCAAATGGCTTGGGAGAGAGTGGTCAGGTCTGTCAGGCTCCTGACACTGCACTGACACTGCTGCCAGTCCCTCTAGTTCATGCTGTGAGACTAAAACACAAGGAGTTTTTTCATCATGAGTTGTTCCTTCCATATACGAGATGAAGATCTAAGACGCCTCTGATATTCTTCTCCTGCCTGGAGTGATCACTCTCTTAACAGAACCGACAGAATCATTAAGCACTTCAAGAAATCCAAACACACTCACACAACAGAGAAAGCAAATCAAACAAATCAAACAGAAAACAAAACATCCCACCCAGAAATCAGAGTATCCTCACTTCCCAGCTGCCAACGAAGTCCATAAAAGTGCTTCTACAGTGTGTCTCTCAGTTGGATATGAACTCCCTTGGATATTCAAGACAGTTTAAAAATTTCAACTCAGTATTTCTCATAGAGAGAATTAACAGAAAAAAAAAATCAGTAAAATAAGTGCACATTTATTTATGAAAGATTACAAAGTAATTAAGAAGTCAATTCCTTTCAGCGTACTGGAGTTTACACCAATAAATGTGGATGAGTAGTTTATACTCACTAGGGCACCACATAATACTGATAGTCCTGCTTAACTGACAGGTGTAATACAAAGGTCATTGAGGCACAAACTGAAATCCTCTTTTAAGGATGTGATTAACTGCACTGCAAACATGCCTGATGCACACTAAGCACCTAAACATCTTTGTGAATCTGGCCCCAAACTTTGGGCTGTCAAAAGTAACGTAGAAAAAGTACCATGATAATTCTCATGGCATCAACCTGAGGAAATAAACAAAAGAACATTTTAATGATTTTTGAACAGTGTTCATGTGTAAGACTGTGCAAATTCAAACCACTGACCAAGGCATAAAATTTTCTGTACCAGTTACAAGTCCCTTGAGCCACTCAGTCCTCCCATCTTCTTTTCATTTCTTTTTGCCACATCAGTTTTACTTTGAGATCACTCAATTTCTCACAACTTGAGCCTCTTTCATCAGTTCCAACTTTTTTTCAGATGTTTTCTGAGCTTTCTTCCTGCCCAGAAACAGCTGCTGTGTCAACCAGTGTCTGCTCTCTTCCAGAATGTGCTGACCATGGGACACCATCTCTTTCACACCAGAGCAACAACCCTGCCATCTACAAGATGGTAAACTTGTGAATGGTTTTAAACAATTAAGTATTCTGTAGTGAAAGAAACTTAATTTCTTTTGAAATTGAACTATTTGTGTCTGCAGAATCAGTATAAAGATTTTCTCATCTCTGGAATGTGAAGAAAATTAGGGATGAAGGGGGCCACAACTGAACAGGAGAGAGGGCAAAACCTCTTCAAAGAGAGAGAAAAAGCTGGTGTTTCCATAGAACTACATAAAGAAAAAAAAAATATCCTAGTTAAAATACAACCAGATGGGCTCCATTTAAAACTCCCTGGCTTATTATAAAGCAAAAAAAAAGAAGCACTGGACAAGGTACTTTAAATGCATGAAACCTTGATGTAAGCCATAGATCATGGACAAGATGTAGGAAACAAAAATGAACAGCATGCCCAATGGGAGCACCTGACAAATTTATGCAGGGTGACACCTGAATGATTCAGGCTCCAGTTTGTTGTCAGATACTTCAATAGTGTCATCTGGCAAGCCTGGTGTGAGCTTCATTCTGTGTTCTTTAGTCATCCCTCGGAACCGAGGATGCTGGCAGAGGTTTGCTCCCTTCCCTTTTAACTGATCAGCAGTGCTTGACAGCAATGTCCAAACGGCACAGTGCTCCTCTTCTCCAGCACCTCCTGGCAAACCTCTTAAGGGCACCATTCCCCATATCTCTCCTTCCCAGAAGCACACTAGCATAATATGAAATTTCTCCCCTATGAATCAGCATGTCAGCTCAGACTGGCAAGATGAATTTGTTAATCTCTGTGGTGCTGTGTAGGTTTCCTAATTTGCCACTGTTCCTCCCACAGGATTCCAACAATATTGCTTGACATTTAGGTTTAACACAGAAAGACCTGGATTACAGTAATAAAAAGGTGAATAATAAACCTCTGCATTTCCTGATAAGTATAATTCTGCCAAGCTGTGAAACAGTTTGCGGCACACCAGTCAGCTGGGATCTCTGTGAGAATTAAACATGACACCAACTTCTCAGGCACCTACAAAAAACATCTGGTCAAAACCACAGACAACCTGTTTCAGTAGGCAGCAAAGAGCTGAACTACGTATTTTGGCTTACTGCTTTGGAGTAATATCTAAATTCTGCCTCAATCCTGCCTTAGGCACGGAACTGTTTTCCAGATCTAGCCCTAAGAACTTGTAAAGAGTAATGTGGAATCACAAATGCTATATTTTATAATAATAAGTGACATCTTTGCTCATATATGCCATAGATAGTATTCCCTTATGCTATTCCATTCTCATGCCTAATAGAAATATTACAGATTTACAACTGATTAAGGACAGTAAAAGATTAGAATTTGATGCAGGTAATACACAGAACTGTCATTGAGGGTCATTCAAACAGAGGTTTTGTAAAAACCTTCACTGTGTGATATACCTAGTATATCACAGATGAGAGGAAGTCTGGAGTCATTCCTTCTAAAATGTATATTATCTTCCTATTAGAGATAGCTCTAAACCTTGCTTTTATCTCTGAAAGTCCCTGACCTCTGGCAAGTTTCAGATTCCAAATTTAGAACAGCATCTGAATTTTGCAGCTGGTCTCTGCATTCATAATGAGCCAAGTCAAAACTAAATACACCCAAATTAGAGGGGAGTATCAAACTCTGGACTCACATCCAAGTTGTGCAGCAGAGGTCTCTTTCAAATGCTCATCATGTACACGTAGCCGTAATGTACAATAATCTATAAAAATCAGCCTGCTCTTTTTCCACAGTAAACCCAGGTAATCCTGCATCAAACAGTTATTAGTAATATTCAGCATAAGCTGTCACATAAATTAATTTTAATACAAATTAATCAGTCTAAGTGTCTGGTGTACCAGGCACTTATGATTCACAGGAGGGCGGAGATCAGATCTGCACGCAGACAAGAGCTACTGGAAGTGAATAAAAGACAAGCCATCATTCCTCTATGAGTCTGTCATCTGCTTTGCCAATTCTGCTAAAAAAAAAAAAAGACTACATAAAATTCTTCCCTAGAGAGGAACCCAAAGTTCAGTTGCTCCTCCCATTTCTATTTGCAGCTTTCTTCTCCTAATGTCAACTCCATCTGTCTTCCACAGGCATTTAATGTCTTTTGAATTGTCTATTTAATCACTTGCAGGTTTATCCCCTTGTTTGTCTGTACTCTGCCCTTCATTTGTCAGCTTCAGCTTTTGCCAATCTGAGCATCCTCCCTCCCCCACCCCCGGAGCTTTTCCCTCCTTTTCAGTATATTGCACTTTATCAGGTCGCTCTTCTGTTGTCCTGAGGTTGCTTTTTTTCCCACCCAACGTGACCCATTTCTGCTTGAGAGGCAGTATCTTTGTAAGCATATACATCCCATTGCTCTGTCTCCTTTTTTATCTCTAGTTTTACACAGCATCCTGTCTCTCATCTGCTTTACAGGACGTCCTCAGATCCTACTCCCCTTTCTACTGGCATCTTTGTGCCTATAACAAGACTTTCTGATTTTTCACTTGGAGTAGAGAAAGACTTAGGATTATAGTAAGTTTCTCTGCCAGTAGCAGCAGTTTGTTTAGTGCAGAATTGTTTCTACACAGTGATTTACTCAATTTTTTAAGAATCATTTTGCATGATTCATTTCTGAATAAAAAAAATAACAAATTACCAAGAAACACACTCAAACTCCATTCCCTCACTCATATAATAAGTGAATGCTAAGGTATACAGTGTTCCTCTTCTTTATGCATATACAGAGATTCTAAACAAATACTATTATTCCTCTTCTAATTATGTATCCACAGTTACAGGGTAGTACATAGCTGTTCAACTTAAATGTAAATCTTCATGGCTGGAACACCCTTGACATTTCTTTCTGACTGCTGCAACAGTCTATCCATTTCCATGTACTTTAAGAAACCAACCAAACATTACCCAAAATAAGCAAACTTCCTTTGTTTTTCCCTATCTGCTTCATCATCCTCAGGACTTCCGGTGTGATTCCACTTCAGGAGGAAGCAGCATTTCTATCAGTAGTCAATTAGAAGTGTCAGTCTTATTTTGAAACAGGTACTAGTGTATTCAGGAGATAATCCCTCCAGAGCCCTGACTAGATGGATGTTTTTTTGCAAATGTGGGAATCTGTGCCCCTGGAAAACATAACACAGGTTTCACTATGTTTTATTCTGAGCCTAGAGCAGTCTGGGACATGATTTGAAGATTTTATTTAGATATATTCAGTAAAGCCCAATTATGTTTTGCAATGTTCTGCCTCTGTGTAAACAGATATGTGGTGTTGCTTTCCAATGTCAAACCACAAGGAAGCTAATGGAGCTACCAAAAATTTTAGCTACAACTGCAACAGTGCTTAATTACCCCAAAGAACAGAAACACCCTCCAGAAACACTTATGGACTGTCTGGTTTCTGTGTTGCATGCCTCTACGAGCAAGTTTCATATGAAGTTTTGATTCAGTGCCTGAACTATCACAATTATTTTATTAGAATAATTGTCCTACTCCCAATCAGAGGGAGAAGAAAAACCAGTTTCTTACTTTTGAAGCACCCCCAGGTGCCACTCTGGTACTGAAAAACACAACAAAAAAATTACCAAAAAATCTGTCTGTGCTTTGCAATTCGTAACGTCTTATTTTTTTTTGTCAAAAGGTATACACATATATGCTTTCTTTACCATTTCGTGGAAGAAATAGAGGTAAAATTAGTAAAATGAGTAATTCCAAGAATTCAGTTATACATTTTCATCTTAAATCTTAAGAAAATGAAAAAATATATAGAAGTGCATAGTACAGTTTGTTATCTTACAGTATATGGAAGTTAAGATGCACTCAGTTGTAGACCAGCATCTCATCTGGAACTTTTCATCATGAACCCTAACTCCACCATGATCTGAGAACACTGAAGACTCAAATTCTTCAACAAAACTTTTAAGAACTTCAGTTTCATGCCCCAGAACCAGTAAGCCTGTTTTACAGATCAGCTATTGCAAGACCTAATGGCCAGACTTTAAAAACATACTGAAAATCCAACACGCTCTGTGAGATATGTTTATTAATTCACATTTGAAAATTATTACTTGATGCAGAAATCTTCAAAGCTTCCCATTTACTGTCAAAGAGCTGCCCCACTCTAACGACTTCACATGTTCTTTGGTTCACCACAGGAGTCACAAGCAGAAGCTTGTTGGCTGTTTCCTGACACTGATCAGAGCTGTGTATGGCGTATGGCAAGTAATAAGAGCCCAGAGAAGGGTTATTCTAAACAAAAATAATTGCTCAGCCTGACCTTCTTATGTGCTTGTTTTTCAAAGCTGTCTGTCCTTGAATAATTACAGTGTACCTAACTTTGGAAATCTTTTCCTATGAAAGATGTGCTTTCTGATATGCATCCTCCCCAGTAACACCCAATTATTACAGAATCAATTGTGGCTTAGTTATAGTTATAATAGGTAATTAGTCAAAGGACTGCAGCAATTAAAGGGCTCTGCCTTTGCTTTCTAAAAGCCAGATGAAAAACTCTCATGTCTTTAAAAGCTCTTTAAATCTGCTGATTCAAATTCTCACGTAAGTAAGAACATTTTCGTGGGTTTTGTTCAGTGACTCTAAGTCAGTAATCAAACAGAAAAACATAAGGACCATTTTAAAGGTGAAATAACATTTAGTTATCTCCTACCCATTGATGAGAGTAGTTTTGAGGGGTTACTCGATGTTAAGGTGGATACTGTTATCTTGTTATCAGAAGAAGAAAAAGTAAAGCAAAGCAAAGCAAAACATTGCAAATATAACCATTCACTTCAGCAGCATAAGCCAAAAAACCCTTCTTTTCACTGAAATGCATTAATGATAAGAAAGTGATTTCAGATGGTGCAATGATCAGTCTAGCATAAACTCTGCATATATCATAGCCCAGAGTACAAAACTGCAAGGATGCATCTCGGCCAAGGCTTCAACAGATGTCCCCTTTCAGATCTCAATTCCAGCTTCTAGAAACAACTTCCAACCCAAGACAAAGCAGCCTATACCCCAAGATAATTGTTTACACATAATCTCAGGTAGATAAGGGGAAGCAAATCTTCCCTTTCCCTCCTCTCTACAAGAGTTTCTCCTGCTCTTGCCCCTTCTGAGGACACAGGCTTTCAGCCAGGTGTTATTTGAAACTCTTGTAACCCTTTCTATGTCACATAGCCATTTTGACATCCTTACAAAAGCTAATCTTGAAAGTACCCCATACTTTGTTTCAATTCTGTAATGTTGGAACCACTAATTTCTTTGTTTCCTAAGAGGAGGCCACACATTGTAATCTGATTAGACACTCAAAGTGAAAATGCCACAAGAAGAATTTAGTAGTGTAAAAATTCCTCTGGTTGATAAATAGAGCCATAAAACAGCTTGGGTTTATCGATATGGGTAGCAAATGTGAGCAAACCAGGACATTTTGAGAACGTCTTGCTTGCATTCAATTTTGGGTTGAATTTGATTTCATCACATGTAAGGTGATGCAGGATACTTAATGCAAGGAAACTCTGTTTTCCTGATCTCACTGGGAGTTACGTGTGACTATATAAATCCTGTCAGAAGTACATTCCACTGTCAATTCCCTTTTTCTCATGAAGTTTTACTTTGTGAAAAAAGAGGGGAATTTGTTTCCAACAAAGTTGAAGCTAACTCAAAACCTTTTATTCAGTCTTTGATTGTGTATGTCTGCTGACATTTTCCTTACTGAATGTCTGATTTTTGCAGAATACTCCAGCAGAAATGGAAAATTATACATGCATGACAAAACACCAGATAGACATGCTTAAGAGTTCTCTCTCAGAAATTGTGTTGTGTAAAGAAGAACCAAGCAAACACACACCAAAACTGTCCATTGGTTGAAGTATTAAAAATATAATTTTGGGTGCTAAAAATATATCCTTAACAAAGACATTTTTGAAGTACAATAATTGTTAGTGTTATCAAATATGATTGATATTTCTAGTTTACTAGAATATTGTGTCTTCAAGGTAATTTATTCCATTTGATAAACTCTGGCCAAAAAACGCATCAAAATATTTTTAATATCCACATGCAAAGCTTTTTCCTTACTGGTTTGTAATAAAATATTAAATGCAAATCATCAATAATTAATTAGGGCTTCTTGATCCATCAAAATTCAGGTCACTAACCTGATCAAAGCACACTTTTTGTAAATGTAAAACAGTAGAGTGTAAAAGTCTTGTGGACTATACATCTCATGGATGACATTTTCCTTTACAAAGAGGGAGTATGTATTATTTTTGGTACATTTAATTGTTACTTTGGGAGCATGGGACTGAAATCCTACATGGGTTTTATGACCATGAGACTAAACTTTAGGTACTGCAATGTTCAAGATGTAATCATGGATGTCAAATCACCTGCTCCCAGCAACCCTTTTTCTCACATTCTTAAAGGCTCCACACAACAGGCTTCAACTTCAATGGTGCTACCTGCTACTCAGGTTAAGCTGAGCTGTGTTAAGCACACCCCAGTGGGACTTCTAGAAGGATTACACTTCACTGGAGTAGGTGACTATATTACCTCATGCAGATGCAAACAAAGCTTAATGAAATAAGGACTAGAACAGATCCTGGAACAGATATCAAAACAGGTGATTTTTGGAAGGATCTGGGGTAAGATAGTGTGTAAGAAGCTGAAAATTAATCAGTAGTACAATGTTACTGCAAAAAAAAAGTTGATCTTACTGAAATGTAAATATTTTCTACTGGAAACAGGCAAGGGAAAGGACCCTTCAGTCACTTCAGCTTTGGTAAAATCTTAGCTAAAGTACTACCATCCATGTAGGACACTGGAACATCTAAGACACATGCACAAATTGGAGAGAATCTCGAGGTGAACAATAAAAAACTATTACCTGTGACCTGAAGCTATTACCTATGACATAAGACTAAAAGACTAATGACAAGACATCTGAGTGTGGACTGTACAACATTGCTTAAATTAAAAACAAACAAACAAAATAAAAAACCTGCAAAGCAACAACAACAACAAAGATGCTACAAATTAAAAATGTTAAAAAGTGCAGCACGGATGATGTGACTAAGAGGAGATGAGCACTGAAACAGGTTCTGGGGAGTGTCAAACCTCTATCCTCAAGCTGCATAAGGGAAGTTAGACTAGTGTCTGTGGAAAGATATATTACTGGTAGCTGGACATGCAGTGAGAAACTCTTGAAGGTCCCTTTGATTAATAAGGGAAAACATGTATGGAGGATTGACCCTTCCCTCCACAAGACTGTCCTCTGTGACACTTTCATCTGGTAGCACTGAGTGGAACTAAATTTTTGCAGAAAAATCTAAATATACTAAATATGTTTTGCTTTGGTTAAAATATGCTTATGTTAATGAGGTAGTAAGGGGAACATCTCTGTTCTTTGCTGTTGACAAATCTTTATCATAATACTGTTTCCTGAAGGCATATAATGGACATTAGAAAGACAATCTAACTTAATTCCTTTAAAGCGAGCCGTGGACATCTCCAGTTATTAACATTCCTGGAAAGCACTGTCAGAGAGAAGACAGTGTCCTATCTCTTTCTTATTAGTTACTCATTACTCATTTACTTCCCATTTGCACATATCCAAACTTTTCCTCAACTGAGCAGGAAAATCTGACAGTTTCCTTACATTTTGAGGCACTAGTCATCTCCAGAGCAGCAAGTTAACATTGCATCTGAAGTAGTTTTTGCACAAGCAAGAGGGACTGGTTTCAGCAGACTCTGTGGCATAAACAGTTGCTCATCACAAGAAGAAAACAAAGCACAAACTTTCTCCTTGCTGCCTGATGACTCAGTACCATCTAATCAGTGAGAGCTAATCATCAGCAAAGATGTCAAGACCAGCGCAACCATTGCATCCCACACAGCTGTAAGCCTGTGGCATCTTCCCAAACCCTAGATGTGAGGAGACACAGCAGAGTAGCACAATTCTGTAGCAACACACACACCTCTAGCCAAATACCCAAAATAAAAAGGCAAGTCCATCACTGCTCTGAATCTCTGCAGAGCAGCTGGGCAGAAGAACAGATGTCTGAAGCAGTCCCACTCCTCAAGAATAAGCACAGAGATGATGCAGCTCTTCTCAAGGACACAACTCTTCAGAAATTAGGATATTTCCTTCCAAAGTACCTCTGTCCTAGGTGGTCAGAGCTGCAAAATGCAGATTTCTTATGGAAAAAAAAAATTCTGACAGATTGAAAGCCTTGTGTACACACATTCAATTTTAAGCAGTTCTTCTTTCAGCCAATATCCATTTTTCTCACAGTCACTAATTCCAAAAGAAACCAATATTTGCCTTTTTCCCCCCTTAAATCTTCCCCCCATACTGTTTCTTCCAGAGAATCCCCAATGTGGAATCTGTCATTACATTCATTTCCATGGCAACAAATGGGATGCCATAAACAGCGTTTTAATCCAAGGACAGAGTGATAGATAAAAGTTGGATTTTGAAAGAAAGAATTCTTGCTCAATATCAAAGATAATTGCAAAGGGAATACAGAAAATTACTTATTGAGTTATTTTCCTTTATGTACACAGAAGTTCACTTCATAAAGGACATTCTCACCTTGAAATACTGTATGTTCAGAATGATGTTTATGGGTAGAGGTGATTTAATATGCTAATATTTGTCTGATTTTCCTTGATTATACGACATGCATCTTTTTTCTTATCAGCTGATAAGCTACTTTATATTAAAATATGAGGAGAAGATGCTATGCTTGATTATTCTCGATGACATCTGCTTAGGCTGCAGGGAAACATAATCTATGAGAATAGAAAACAGGCACATTTATAGTGATTTCCAGCCTAATAGATTCCACAACTCCTTACAAACCAGGCTGGATCCAAAAGCCAGTTAAATTCTTGCTGAGTATTACCTCCTTATGGCTTGACTCCTCCTTCAAGTGTTTCAAGTCCCATCGAGGTGCTTGCAAAAGGATCATGTGGATCATGATCAAAAAAAATATGACCCTTTAACCCTATCTCCTTTGTGCAGTGCAGTATAACACCTCAACCAGCCTTTATTTGATTCATACCCTCCTGTGAATATGTAAATAAGTAAATTGGAAAATAGCAGGATTTTTCATCACTGGAAACACCCAAAACTTTCACAAAAATGTTAATAGTCAAGACAAAAGTAAAACTAATTTTTTTCAATCTGTATGTGAATGATAGTCTCAAAAAAAGAGGTTTTTCACCCCCACAAAAAATAACGCTAGAGAGAAAAACAGTCATCAACTGAGTTAAGTTTTTTCCACAAAATAATGGCTATGTTTTTTATTGTACTGTAGCACATGTGGATTTAGCTGTCAATGAACAGAACTACAATGTAACTCCCAGCAAAAACACAGACATATTTTTCCTAACAATTCAAAATTAGCCAGAGACTGCAGATATAGTTTACTCAGGAGGCACGCTCTAATCACAACTTACAGACTTCTGTCAAGCTATGTATTATCAGAAAAAGAAAATAAAATCTAACTCACACTCTAAAACACCATTAAGAAAACACTAATGTTGTGACACAAACTGAGGAAAGTCATAAAAGGAATACATAAAAGCAAATATTATACGATATTTCTTTTTCTAGGGTTTAGGCACACCGGGATATCTACTGAAATTATTTTTTAATGTGGCCTGCTAGAGAATCAGAGTGCATATGGCAAGGTTCTGTCCCACCAGGTGCCTCCTTTGATGGTGCTTTTTACCTCAGCCCTCATGCCCATCTAACTACAGGCTTTGTGTTTCCAAACTCACTTTTCTATAAACATCATACAGCAAAGAAAATGTAAAGAAGCATTGAAGAGTATTCAAGGTAAGATTTGAACCTAACTTTGAAGTTTTGTGGGAACGAAAGAGAGCAGTAGAAGCTTCCTAAAAAAGCTCATTGGAAACCTGACATTTCAGAAAACTCTGTAAAACAACCTTCTTAAGAAATGCTCCTCTAAGATAAAACTTATCTAGTCACAAAATGTCTCACCACTCACTGAGCAACAAAAGCAGAAATGACAACCGCACGAAATTATATTATGTGGAGTAGCTTGAACTCTGTTTAGAAATGCATTTTTATGCTTTCACCAAAGTGTTTCATCTCCCAAATAATATGTGAATTTAAAACTTTTTTTGACTTGTTTTGACTGGATAATTTTCTTCATAGTAGCTGTTTTGGGGCTGTTTTGGATTCGTGGTGGAAACAGTGTTGATAACACAGGGGTGGTTCATTATCCCTAAGCAGTAATACAAATAAATTAATAACTGTTAAAACTATGATTATCAGTTGCCAATAATAGCAATCTCATTTTTCAGAATAATATGTCTCTTTCTCCATTTAAATCACACTTCCATGGGACATTTTATACTTTTTTTTTTTCTCCAGTTAAGTGTTTTCTCCTGTGCTTAATTCTGAATGTCTAAAAAATTACTTATAGAACTGGAACCAGAATCAATACTCACGTGAACAAAACCATCCAGGTGACTGTGTGCTCCTTTTCAAAGAAAAAATAATTTCAGTCAAAGAAACTGAAAAGTGAACAACGGGGGGCGGGGGGAGGGGGGAGTGGGAATGCTTTTTGAGTGAATTTGAATGTCGCATTGTAAATATAACTTTTTCACTTTTTATCTGACTATAGGAAAAAAAAAAATAAATTAGTTATTTCAAATAGAAACTCCAAATAGCCTTTTCTGCCCTTTTCTGCAATTGCAATTTAATTGTATAAAGCCACAGATTTCAGCCTCCAGGGGAATATTCACTGTCTAGCTCTTATGTTTTACTTTCTGGGGAGAAAGTAATCTTTGACGGTACTGTGCTAATCCTTTGAGATGACATATTAAATATTTTGTCCATCCAGATACACAAAATAGTAATTTGATGGTTACTACAATTTTTTTCTAGACTGCAGCAGGTAGCCCCCCATGTGATGCTTAACTTCTCCACATAGGACTCACAGGGAAGCCTATAGAAACACATTTCTGTAGAATTGTTTCATAGAAACGGTTTTTATAACTGCTAAAATGCCTAAAGCAAATCACACTGTGTATTGCAAGGAAGACCATGGGTGGATATTAGAATGGCTTTGTTTTAACAAATGGAATACATATGTTTCCCATGTTCTTTCACTTAGACCTCAGTGACATTTCTCTGTCTTCTTTGGTTGCTTTATTAATCAGTCACAGCCTCTGAGGAAAATAAAAATATTCCTCTATAACATGGTACATGAAAAGGCAGCTCTGTCATGCTTCTTGCACCCTAAATGTTACACCACTGCTTGGCACTTAGTTAATAGCAAGCCTTTTAAAGAATAATACAATATTACTTTCATTCAGCTGTCACCGATGTAAACAAGAAACCCACCTATCAAAAATTAAGGCTTAGTTCCTGCTTCATTCCTGAGCATCTCTGGTATAACCAGACTGAAATCAATAGTTTTCTACTGACGTTACACTGGCATAGAAATCCCTAACAAGAAAGAGGTGAAGCAACCTAATGCATGTAATAAAGTTGGATTTTTTACATGCTAAGGGCAACATCTGAGTTCCTGCCACAAACCACTCCAAGCAATCTCATGGTAAGCTGTTATTTAGTGCCTCAGCCTGAAGCATGTGATATCTGACTGATCATGTCAGAATATAGACTAGAACATCCAGTATATCATCTGATCTTCTTTCCAAGTCCTTTAGCATAGTCACAAAACAATTGGTACCAGCAACAGGCAAAACATATCTTTAGTCTGAAATGTACAGATGCAACTCTTGCTAAAACACACATGAACTTTGGAATTGGTTTCTTCCCTTGAAGAAAGGCTTATTGTATTAATATCCAAAGCTAAAAGGAAGCCATTAAAAATTAAAAAATTCATATCTTTTAAAATAATGCGTATATGTGTTTAATAGTCTATGAATAATAGCCCCAAGTCTACACATGACTGAATAGTTAATCTAGAGAACCTGCATTTCCTCCTGTCAAAATAAGTCCAGGTTTTGTTATTGAAGAGCTAGAAAACAAGATTAATGATCCCATGGCTGTGAGTTATTTTTAGCCTGTTTTTCTGACTGTATGGTACTGTTTGCTTGTGTAGCATAAAGTAAAATGAGACTTCATATGAAATACAATTGGTTACTATATTTATCTGGCTATTAAATTAATTTCAGTATGAAAGATAAGGTACATCAATAATCATTTAGTTCTAAAAAGCCTCAAGTTGCATATTTTTGCTGAGATATTCAAAATGATGTAAAGGAATCACTGGCATCCTCATTCATTTTAATACAAGATACGTGTCTAAATCACATATCTACATCCCAAGATTGCTTTGTAATTTCAACCCATTTTTCCTAATGACATGATTTTGCTTAATTATGTAAAGATGCAGCATGATTTGGCTATTTAATATCTTCTTAAGTTTATATTACTACAGAAGATCAAAGAGAATACAACAGTACTACCTTATCTAATACAGCGTGAGGATTCTTTATCAGTGCTTTGCCACAGTGTGGGCAAAAAAGCCTCAATGATTTCTATTTAAAGGTCGTTATTTTGAGAGACCAGCAGTGTCACTGATCAAAACATCAGAGATTATTCAGTTTCCAAAGTTATCATTGAATAATTAATTTACTTAAAAATCAGACAATATGTAAAAGAGAGACAATGTTTGACAGCTCCTACATCCCTTTTAATATTTAATGTTTCTGTGGGTAAATCAGCAGGAAAATCTAACTGAATTAGCAACATCAAAATTTGAAACATGTATGTCTAAGGTTCAGTGGATGGTCACTGTAAAGTAATTCAATGGGTCAGATTCAAATATAGTCAATACATTGCCATACACACTTACAAAGTGATGAAATGGAATATAAAATCACTAGGAAAAATACTTGATATCCATACAATTTTGAAACATCAGAATAAATTATACATACGATTATCATTTCATTATTCTTTCAGAAAAAAAAAGTTGAGCTTTTTTGTTTTAATTTTAAAAATTATTTGTGGGTAGAGCTTGGCAAACTTTTACACTAAGAGAGCATTTCATGTCTAAGCAACCAGAGGGGGGAAATAATACCTGAAACAGCTCAGTGAATTGACACTACACTGATTATGGTGAGGCATTAGGGGAAATCAATGACTAATCAGAAAGAGAAGAAGGGATGCTTTCCATTTAGAACACCACAAACAAGTCATAGCAGAGAATCATAGAAAGGCATGGACTGGAAGGGACCTTAAAGGTCACCTAGTTCCAACCTCTTTGCCGTGAGAAGGGATACCACCCTCTAGTTCAGGCTGCGTGTCAGGTATTGTACACAAGAGAAGTTTGAACATTGATCCACTTACACTACAGACAACTTCAAATTCTTTCATGAAGGACTTTCTCAGCTTGAATCTCTGAACTGGTGAAGAAACTCTCCGTACATTCTCTGCCCTGCTATTGCTGTCTTTGCTCTGAAAAGCTGCTGGGATGTCTTCAGTAACACAATGATGTCTTGTCGAGATAATTGGGGCATTACTGTGGTAGATGATAATGACTGAATTTAGGACGTGTCAAAAGAGTAAACAAAACATGGGATTCAACCACTTTTGGAGAGAACAGAATGGGGGAAAGGATCATCATGTGTCGAAATGCTTAGTGCCTTTAAAGACAGCCTGGGGTAGAAGAAAGCTAAAGGATGCTCCCACAGTAAGGCAATTGATAAAATAGGTGAGGCAAGATAAAGATAGGGGAGAGACAGAATGAAAGCTTGAAGTGCTTTTTCATCTCCTTAATTAACAAGAGTGCCAAGCGTCCAGCAGGAAAAGAGTACATCTGGTCTGTGATAACCTCTGGGTCTCAGGGCACACACAAGTGAAATTCTTAGCTTCAGAAGCTATCCTGCAGGGCAACCCAAATATCACACATCACATCAGAAAGGGAAATTGGAAGTTAAAGGGTAAACTTAGCCTGCTGCATGTGTGTGCTTCAGCTGAGCCATTATCCAAATGTCAGGAGCCGACTGGTTTAGTCAGAACAGGTGAGGCCTCAAAGAAGGATCTGGAAGGGAGAAAAAAATTCAGAAGCCCTATTAGAAAATAATAGGTCACTTCTCTACTTTTTTTTGCATGGTACCTTACAGGATTAGATTCAAAACCCATGAAACTCGAAGAAATATTCCACTGACTTCTGAAATCAAACTGAGAGGCTGATCAAATGCTTGGTGTACTAATGCTTTGATTTCTAAACCCTCCATTTCTGGACAGCCTCACAAATACTGCCATTGGGTGGGTTGTTCTGTATCACTGTTTTGTAAAGAACAGTAACAGATAGGACAGAAAGGCAATACCCTCCCTGGTAAAACCATACAGCAAATTGAACAATATTTTTGCAGTTATAGTCTAAAGGCTGAATAATCCAACCTGGGTATTTGATTGTAGGCATTTAAATACAAATCTAGATATGTAAACAGGGTACTAGTCTAAGCTGTCATAATTCAGGTAACTGAGACCAGATATTGCTGTCTGATACCTGAGTTGCTGAGCAACAAGTGTCTGAAGTGATGTGCAAGGGCTTACCAGCTGCGAACAGGGCTCCCAGCCAGCTGGAAATGACAGCTGACAGCTACCTTCTGCACTATTTTTCACTGTTAGACTGGAAAAATCTAAATCTATTTGCTCTAATTCTCATTGACAGAAGAATAAACAATGATTTTTTTAGGGTTTCTTTGGTCTCAGACTGAGAAAAGAACTGAAAGAGTTTTAAGCACATGATACTTTGTACTTGAAGGATTGCACCCAAAGTACTCTTGAGAAAGAATTATAAGAGAAGCTATGATCAGAACTGTGACATCTGTCATTTTAATTTTGCTAGGAAGCAATGGAAATACGGAGGATGACAACTCTGGCACTTTGAGGTACGATTATCAAGCTCACTGGCTTTGCCTGGACCTTTTGGATGAGGTCCAGGTAAAACTAGTGAGCAATCAAACTTTTCCAAGGACATCATGAGACAGTTAAAAACCCCAAGATTCATTGTAGTCCCAGTGAGTCTCTAACTGTGACTACATTTTCACAAATTTCAATTGACGATAAAAGGGGATCGTGGATATGCTTAAATCAATGGATCTAGAAACTCTTCCAAGATATTAAATACAGGTCTGTGCCCTTGAACATCCCGACTCCATTACAGAAAGAGTTTTTTGCATGCAATAGTAATCATGCACTGATTTCCACTGAAAAAAATCCAGCCCACAGATCTGTATCTTTTAGCTAAGTCCTTGATCTAGCACAACCCACCAGGGGAGGGATGTAACCAAGTCAACCAGAGGTAATGTATCTCTCAGCCCAAACTCCCCTTTCCAAGGAGAACCAAGCATAATAATTTAAAGAGATCAATATAGAATCAATACAAATCAATACACAATATTGAACTAATGTGTATTACTGTGATTTCCTCATGGCACTTGGTTTTGTTTAATTTAAAGTGGCTTTGTGAGAAAATAGTTTACAAAATTGCATGGAAACTTTCTGCAGGAATGGAAAACCTAAGGCAGTTCATGCACATGAAGGTAATGTTTTGGAAACTTTGTTTTCACAGGAAGTTTTGATTTCTGTGGGGAATTGGGCTCTGAATAAGGTAGACACATCTTTGTGAAGTATAGGTTACATACATTCCTTTCACATTTCTAAAGAAATGGTGACAGGAAACATTTTGTCCAAATAAGAGGTGAATTTCCACATTAAGTTTGGTTCTTATCCCTCCTCAAGCTTCCTACATCACACTGCCAGTGTGCAGGATTTAAAGTGAATTTATATGTAGTTTAGGTACTTTTTAGGACTCCTCAGACCATTTTTAAGCTATAAACTGCTGCCTGAAAAAATAAGGATATGAACCCTACCTCTCCAGTGCAACACCTAAACATGTTCCCTTTCCATAGGACTCAATGATGCTGGCAAACCCATGCTCTTGCCACTGCAAGATGAAAAGATGCCAAGAGTCATAGAGCATTCCTCAAAGCATTCCACATGTTTGGTATCTTTGCTGTGTTTGAGAAAGATACCTCCTCAAAATAGAATTAACAGACTGTATCCACTCAAAGGAGCATCATTTTGATCCCTGTACCTTGCATGCCAAGTGAGTCTGAATGGTCTGGTTAAGCACATGTTTAAGGACAAGATAGAAGAACACTTTAAAAAAGGATTTATCCCAGCTAGTGGGAAATGTGAATGTTTCCAAGCTCTGGAGCCAGCAAAACTGCTGAAATATGAGATAACATTCAACAGAGGATCCTCACATCAAGGTCTCATTCTGAATGTGACTTTCATTATTGCTTGTTTTGCACAAAAGAGATGGGCACAAGGTCAGTGGCATGACAATGCCACAAAGGGAAAGTAGGTCTTGGCTCAAATGCTAGACTGGATGTTAAAAGCAGAGAAAAATCTAAAATTAGGGACTATGGAATACAGACAAAAAGGATTGTTTTTAAATTCACTCGTGCATGAAGAATGAAAAACTAAAAGCTCCAAAGCAGCAGCTTCTGGATGAGATTCTCTGTCAAAAGCAAGCAGATTTGAAATTCTTAACTGTGGGGTAAACATTTACAGGATCTGCACTGCAAATTGTATCATCACCTACTCGAACAGATCGCTGCAGATACTGTAAGTCATATCACTGATATATTGGGTTCTGTGCTCTGTCAGGAGGACAATTAAGGGTAATTTTGGGGGAAAAAACATCTAAGGTTTATCTGAGAGACTGTTGCCTTCCTGCTGGCTAAGGATACTGTATGGAACTTTGTCTCTTGACTAAGGACTCACTGGGCACCCTTGTAGCATCCCAGATCCATGAGTTCTTATTAGATCTTCCATTCTGAAGAAAAGAGCATCAGCCTTACATTTGCCATTGTGTTCAGGGATGTATGTGGGATAAATTCAGCATATCTGAACTCCTTTGCGGCTAAAGCTAGTGGTGAAATATCAAAAATTCTGCCTTATCACATCACTGGCAAGGCAAAAATGAAGTTGTATTCATACAACCTTAGAGTCTGTTTTAGACTCTAAGCGCAAACGTACAGCGTGGCACTGTGTTATCTGACATACTAACCATTATACAAGATTTATTCATCTTAGTCCTATGTTTTTCCAACCTTACTCTATGCTCCTTTCTTTGCATCCTATAACATATTCAAAGTAGATACTATTTCTTTTTTATATGGCAACAAAGCATTTGCACAAGAAAGCCTTATTTATTATTTGGCTCTGCGGTTCTAGAATAAATATAATAATAAAAAAACCCTAATAATAATAGTAATGAAAATAACAATAGAATATTGCCAACAGGAAAGCAGACTCTGAAGAAAAACAAAACTTGCATCCTTGACTACACAAATACAAAATTAGTGTGCAAATACATTCACAAATTAAAGCATTGAATTCTGATTGCTGTTATTTCTGGAGCTGTATTATTCATTTTGTTCTGTGTTGTACTGAGTTATATTGCAGTCTTATGTGAATTCCATGTAAAAACCTTCATTTAACTTGCAAGTTTCATGAATTTTAGCACAAGTAATCATTTGAACTTCTGTACTTGTTATACAACACAGATTTTTTTTCTTCTTTTAGAAATTTCAATAATTTGAATATAAATATAGGAAAATGAAATATAGTTACATCATGTTTAGTAAATAGTGAATAGAAAAAAAGAATAGTTTGTTAATCCATCCTTGACTGAAAAAATTTGAGAAATGTTTAAGAATAACAATTATAATTAAGAGAAATCAGAAATTCCATGTAACTGATTTCTATAGCCTAAAAGAGCTAAATTCACAAGGGTGCAATTTCAGACCCACAGTTTTGTTGAGTCTGCCAGATCTCTGGCAGCTTCACCAGCTGAAGCTCTGCTTTGTGAATAAGATCCAAACCTACCCTTTCTGCTCTTGAGCTAACCATCATTTTTACAAACTTAAATTGCAGCCTGTTTTATTTATGGAAGGCTCCTACTTCACATGGATAGAAGTGGAAATTGTAAAGCCATCAGGCACAGTGGCCTTTACCAATGTAATGCTATTTCAGAAACACCTGTGCTAAACACCTGACCTACTGTGAAAATGCGCAGTATTCAGCAGCCTTTAAAATTTTCGATTTGTTACCCATGGCGAAGAAGGGAGGAGGTGAAGTGGCTGCATACTAGACTGTAGGATAAAAAAAACCAAAAACCACACTGAGACAATGTATTTTAACTCCCAGAAAGACCTTTTGATAGCCTGCCAGAAAGGCACCCTGAGGCTTCTTCACCTGTTGATCAGTGCACCCTGTTTCCATATTGATATTTAATCGCCTTCTGATGGGACCAGGAGGAAGTTCTAAATATAACTGCACGTGAAGCATGTGACGAACCAGGACCCACAGTTTCCCTTACTTTCACAAAAAAATCCTAAGGTGAATATTAAGATTTGCTCCTTAACAAAATTTGAGCCACCCCACCCCATACAGGGAGAGAGAGCACAGAAGTGGAAGCCAAAAGATGGGTCATTACCATGTAGGACACTACAATGCTATTGAGCATCTGAAGTTGAACCTGTAAGCTGCAAAAATAACTTTGGTTTAAACTGTACTGGATTACACTATCAATTTGGGGGAAATAGTTGCTTTAGAAAGAGAAAAAGAGACCAAAATATTTCCTTTAACTGCTTGCACAGTAAGCTATAAAGTGACCTGCAGAGTCTCAGCAAGAACATACTGGAATAAATTAAGAGTAAATAATTTTCATGAATGAAAAGCTAAAGGCCCCCTCAGTGAAGAGAAAATAAGAAAAATTGGGGGAGAACTGAAGAGGATCATGAACTAACTCTCTTATCTGTAAGATTTAGGATAGAAAAGGAAAGATGCTGAAGAAAAATAAGACCATTCATACATTTCTGATTCTCAAGAAATGCTTGACTTCTGCATGGAAATGTATTTGCATAAATATTCAAGCTGTAAACATTCACAGTATTCACATGGATATGCTTGTTCAGAATCATCCTGCTACAAAAAAATTGTACGGCTCATGTTCCTGTCCAGGTGAAGTTGCAGCTCCTTCGTTCTGGAACCAGAACTGATCCCACCTGACTAAGACAACCCTGGAGAGTGACCAGGGGTTTATGAACAGATGAGATTCAGAAGAGTCCTTTAGAAAGCAAACCAATCTGCCAAAGTCAGAAACAGAAGTAGAACGTGCCAAGTTTTGACAGAAAAGGTGGGTACCCACCACTAGCTGTATTACATTAATGTTTTTGATACTTCCAGTGGGAATATTTCTGAAAGTGTTTATAAACATAAGTATTCTCAGCCCTTTCCCTTTTTACCAATTAGCAGGCAGCCACGTGTGATCTCTGACTGCAAGAGAGCTTCAACCTGATAAGTCAATCATGCTGCTACAACCCTCATTGCCTGGTACTGAGCAAATCACTTCATGGGGATCACTGCTGAGGAAGAAACAAGATCAAAAGGCTGAGGACAACTAAGAGATGCTGTGACTGATGTAGTAAAGAATGAAAAAATGTTTTCTTTGCGAGTTTTAAGTCAAACAACATGCAACTAAGGAAGCTAGAAGGAGCAGCACTGCAGAACATAACCAAAAGCTGACTGAATTAAGAAGTGTTTGTTACAAGGATGAAGAAGAAAGGACAAATTTCACAAGTGGTGGGAAAGATAGGGAAGAAAAATTTAGTTGGGCCATTGATGGAAAAGAAGTTAGAAAATTACAGGGGACCAAATTACAATCTGTCATAAACAACTCTTATATTGTATTTTCCCATTTGCCAGTGGCAGACATTCTCTCCTCAGGCTGGAAAAAGTACATTGGATGGAAGACAGTGAGGTGGATGACAGTGACAGAGGAGAGAGAGATCATGGGATAAATAATTATTGAAGAATACAGTTTTATCTAATACTTGAAACTGAATTTAAGCAGGGAACACAGATCTCCTGGATGACAAAAGAACAGCACCAAAATGTAATAAAAAAAATTGAAACACCAAGAAATGCCTTCACAGCGTGCAGCTTTTCCTCCAGAAATTTTTAAAGATAATTTGTCACTTTTTATAACTGTCAAGAAAACTTTGTTTGTCTGCAAGATCTTTGAATTGGTTGCCAAAACTGTCATAGAAACAGCACTAGCAGTTTGATCCAAAGGTCACCAAAGTCAGTGGGAAGAGCATCACTTTTTTCACAGGGATTTGGATGAGACAAAATATACCCTGTACGTATATTGGTATAGAATAAATAAAATTCAGCATGAATTAAAAGAGCAAAGACAAGGGAAAATTAAAAACACTGTGTACTTTCTCTCTGCCATTAAAACAGCTATTTTCAGAAGAGAAAGAAAGGCAAACTCCCTTTCAGTGCAGCCTATTTAAGTACAGCAAAGATTATACTCTCTCAATAATGCTATGCCTCTCCTTTATTAAATGATCCTGCTTTGAGCTACTTCTGTGCTTCTCTTGGGATGGCCTAGAGCATATAATTGGATCCACTTCATATGGAGAAAAGAGCCTGTTAACCAGCAGTTGCAACAGCAGATGCTTGTTCACTCGTGAAAATAAAGACTGAAAGTTTCCATCAGTCATTTAAAACTATAAACATCCAGGCTGGGTTTGCTCTCAGCAGTTTTGCTTTGAATGCAGTCAATGCTGTTTTTCCCTTTCTAAACCCAGTACTCAGGCTTTCAAAATATAATTCATTGCCCTTAAATAGTGGTGTAACAGTTGGCGAGAATCACAAAAGCCCTCCCTGGCAGTTGGCAGTGCTGCCTTAGCCGTATTTCACTGCAGTAATTGTATCTTGGTACAGAGTGGGACAGTGCATCATCCAAACGAGAGCCCCTTGATGATGTATTGATGGAGATAGAACTGTCCAAAGAGAAGAGATGGGTTCAAAATTCAGCCAGCTTTTATTTGACTACGCAAAGGGGAAAAGGACTTCCAAAGAGAGAAGCTATTAAACATGGCATATTGCTTTTGGCAGGGATACAGGTGATCTGAGCAAAGTAGGGCAAAATCCAGACCCTGCTGAAAGACCACCACCCTCTAAAAAACTGTTTCTTTCTTTGAGTCACAGATGAATATATGCAATCCTCTGCTCTCAAATGGCCAAGATTCACTAGGCTAATAATGAATTCCAGGGCAAAATCTCTGGTAAAGGCTACTCATCTGCATAGGGATTTCCAAATGAGCACCACAGTTCTGCTAATTATCAGTTTTTTCCTTCTTTTCCCCCAGCTTCTCTGCCTTCATTAACCCACAAAGCTTCTTTATGCCCTAGATAAGTATAAATTGGGATTAAACAGGTTTATAGGATAGATAGTGCACTACAATCTCCTACCAAAAGCACCTCTTCCCTCAGCATTACATGTACCACAGCACTGCAGAGTCCAGGACCAACACCCAAGAGTTCAGATGCCTCATCATGACTTATACCTTTGCTGCCCAGATAGTTAACACAGGATGCAAGGTGACCACATTCATACCTGCAAATCCCTGAAGCTGGTAGGCTTAAAATCACAGCTGAGGTAGCCCATCTCTTAAATGACAAGAGATTTGGTTTACTGTATTTGGGAAACAAACCTGAAAGCATACAAACAATCTTAAAACTTAAAGAGGTGGCTTTATTTTTTGAAATTTTTTTTTTCCTATTTCCATAAGTTGTACAAGGGATTCAGATTTCATAGCCAGAGCTTTTCCTGTTGCCCACCAGAATGACACAAGCTGCTGTGTCTTTGGGCTTTAGGCACACAGGGAAAACAAATGGGATTTGGGAAATAGAGACTGATATTTTCTTGAAATAGCTTGTTCCTCTGGTGTTATGCAAAGCTGGTGCAAAACAACAGGTGACCTAAGTGGCCACCAAGGGATAGAAGATAATCAAAGTAAGCACAGTTTTAGTGTCTAAGATACAAAATTCAACTACCATACCAAAATGGATGTGTTAGACTTACAATTTCATATAGCACTTGAATGATTTTAATTCATTTGGAAAAGTCAGTGTTTTAATAAAGTACTGTACAGGAAGAAAACTGTTTTGTTTTTTTTTCCTGATGGAGTTTGGTGGAAAGAGTAATTTTTGCAGGAAACAGCAGTGCACCCAGCAAAAAGATCAAATTTTAACCTTCCATCTCATTCTTCTCTACATCCTTCTTATAAAGAAACAACAGAATTCAGAAAGGGAGGAGTTTAGCAGAACTTAGGGCTGATTCTGTCCCTTTATGTCATGTAACTACATGGTAAGTTATCACATTTCAAAATAAATCTAAACAAAATAAAGAGAACAAGAGGTCTGTTAGTCACTGACAGGAGTTAGATAAAACTCTTCCTCTCAGCTTCCCCTTCTGTTTAGTTTGGTACTTTGTTAAATCTGTCATGAATGACAAAAGATAAAAAAAAAACACATTTGTATCACATGATATAGGGGACCATCTGAATTGGGAACTACGCAAACAGGAGCCGCTGCTCCCATGAGCTGTCACGAACTTGCAGAAATGAGCAATCTTGCTGTGCTCAGACCGAACCCAAGCCCTCACAAGCTCCCTGGGAACAGGGCACTCACAGGCTCCTGCATTCTGGCAGTAATCTACCTCTACCTGTGTAAACACACATATGGATAAACTTCCTCCCGGGCATGGACACACTCTCATATAGTCATGTGTCTTACAGCAACCTGCAGTTCATGTTTCTAGAGACTAATATTAAAGTAGCTTTTTTTAAAAACTAGTTTTTACTAAAACCCGTAATTTTTGCCTTGATGAAGGCTATTGTTTTAAACTTCAGCACTGCTCTATTCAGCAGTGAGATACAAGAGCACAGATCACTCAGCTGAAGCTCACTCACTAACATCACACTAGATGAGCTTTGCTATGGGTGGTGGTGGACACAGGAGCTGAAGAGTCCCCATAGAGCTGGCAGATGATTTGCAGACTGGGATTTATGCAGAGGGCAGTGGCCAGGGCAAGTAGCTGGCTCAGTCCTGGCAGGTCTCCCAGCCACTGCCCCGGCATCTTGCTTCTCTACTATTCAGCAGAGCTCAGATGTTCATGAGTGCATGGCTGGGGGGCATGGCAACACAAATTTAGGCCACTTTGTGTGGAAGTGGGTCAGGACTGCCTGAAAGAGCACTGAGCAGAGCCAAGTGGATCCCATATCATCACTCCACATGGGTCTGAGGTGATCTAAGCAAGCCATGCTCTGCAGATTAGGAAACAGAAGGAGTGATCCCTCTGACTGGTATTTGCTATTTCACATCGACCAGTAGACAAAAGAATTAATTCAGCAAATGTGCTGAATAATCTACAAAGCACCTTTGGACTGAGTTATGCAGAGAGTTTGTGAAGTCTCCTTTTCTGAAGATATTCCAAACCTGCCTGGATGCAATCCTGTGCAACCTGCTTTAGAAGGGGGTTTGATTAGCTGATCTCCAGAGGTTCCTTCCAACCCCCATCATTCTGTGATTGAGAATTCTGCTGTGAGAGAAAACCAAGATAACATGAATTTGAACTCCAGCCTTTTCCCTCAATAAGCCTGTTTTTCTTACTGACTCAGCTACTCAATCCATTTCTGTCCACCTGCCAAAATAAACAAGACTCAAAAGCACAAGATAAATCATAATAAATCAATTGACTGTTCCCCCAATACCCTAATTTATGCCTTTATTTCGTTCCAGTAAGGAAATAATGAGACTAAGAAACATATCCTCATTTATAAAACTTGTTTGCCAAGAGGAGGGTGGTCTGTTTCTTTCTGCAACCTGGAGTTAGAATAACAACACTAGAGACATCAAATGCAGACAGGTTTTTATGACACATTGCTTCTTATTCATTGCAGAATATGTAACTGTGTCCAAAAGAGAAACAAGAAGCTTCCCACAACAATTTTAGCAGTTTTTAACTAGCAAAAACATGAAAAGCTTGTCAACACAAGTCCAGGTTTGCTTTGTGTCAGCAGTACACAGGTCCCACAATAAGAAAGACGCCAAAATTAAAGAGATACTGCAAAAAGGGAAAAGAAGGATGGAGAGGAGGACTGTTTGGTTAGTGTTTTATAAGATAGATTTGGTGGGCATTTTGACCACTTAAACATCCTGTGGCAAATCAGTTATACTACAGATCTTCTCTTGCGTCATAAATCATGATTTTAAAATAATAACAGTAAACATTGAACAATACATGTCAAAAATAAGCAGTGATGTTCCCAGGTGTTCATATCGCCTATACTTAACTCCTGAACTGATTATTATACTGTAATTTCTAACAGTAGGAAAAAAGAGGTAAAGAAAAATAAGAAAAACACAACCTTTTCCACATTTCTTACCTTTGGGTATGTTGAATTACTTGAACTGATCATTGGGGGAACAGAAGTGTTATCTCTAATTCTGACATGAAAACAGCAGCTTTTTGGCGATTAAAAAAAAGAGATTTTAATATGAAGATGCAAACAACAAACCCATGAAAAGCAGTAAATCTATCAGTGAAGTTCTTTACTTAAAGCAACGATGTATGGCTCATGTTTATATGCCACAAGCTTTTTTTCCTTCAGCAATAAGGAGTTTGAAATATTAACAGTGCCACTGTTTTATTAGAAGCGTCTGCTGAATTAGGAATGCCCTTTCTAGTAAAGCTGAAGAGTCCTAACTAACCTATTTGAGAACCATCATATAAACCACACTATGCTGAAATGAATCTTTCCCAGATTGAGAAATTTTGATTCCAGTGCTCTCTCTTGTTACACGTGGTCATTTATTTCAGGAAAAATCTCACTAAAACCTAAAGCAATAAGTCCTCAGCTAAAAGACTTAAATCACACCTTCTGCATCTAAGTAGATGTCTTCAAAGCCAAAGATCTTTCTATTCCTTAAAGATTTAAAAGCAAAAGGTGTTTGTTTACCTTTTTTAATGTTCATCCTCAAAGGCTGTTTCATTGAGAAGTATAAATAATACAGCTATAAAGGCAGGTCATTTTCCTCTTTCACCAGTAACCTGCTCCACAGATAGAGCCACAAAAGAAAACACCTCTGGCCCCAGATTTCAATTCTTTCAACCTGAGAACTGCTGTCAGTAATACACTAAGGTAGGTCCAAGTGTGACACAGCAAAGCTCTCCCCAGAGAAACTGGGACACTGGCCACAAGTAAAACTTCTGTGTTCCTCAGATGGGAAGTTTTATTAGGATATGAACACATATCATAGAATCATAAATTGTTTTGGGTTAGAAGTGACTTTTAAAGATCTTCTAGTCCAACTCCACTGACCTCACTAGATGAGGTTGCTCAGAGCACCTTCCAACCTGGCCTTGAACACTTGCAGAGATAAGGCATCCACAACTTCTGTGGCAAACCCATTCTAGTGCCTCACCACCCTCACAATAATGAATTTCTTCCTAATACCTAATCTAAATCTACCCACTTTAGAGCTTAAAAACATTGCCCTTTGTTCTGTCACTACTGGTAAAAAGCCTTCTTCAATCTTTCTCATAAACCCTCAAAATATATTGAAAAGTCACCATAAAGCTTCCCCAGAGTCTTCTCTTCTCCAGACATGACACATCTTTCAGAAACTAACATTTTATGACATTCCTTTACAGTAAGCGATTAATTCTGAAGCTTTCATCTGAAATATTTTTGCAGGCCTCAGCGATTATACAAGTTTTGCAATGAAGCAAGTCTAAATAGATGGTACTGATGTACAAGGCAAAGTACACAAGGGCAACCAGAGATCCTGAGAACAATTCAGTGAGACTCCAGGAGGGTAAGCAGAATCCACTTTCCAACAGTCCTTTTGGTCTAGTTTCTTTGTAGGAGACATCTTTCTCACAGTAAGAATTAACTTGAAGTATAGTTGTGGGGTTTTTTTAATCAAGCCTTGGCAATTTTGAAACTCAGCACAAGAGGTTTCTTTTACTTACTATTCAACAATCAAACTCCAACTTTTCATTGGAAAGTCAAAGCCCCAAAAATATGTAAAATAAGAATACACAGAACACAAATATTAAAATATTATCAATATAAAATGCCAATCTGAGAACCATTTCAGTGATGGTAAGTATTCCAGGACTCTCAAGTACAAGTACTTCTGTAAAGTTTGGATAGGGGGAGTCTACTGTTACACATCTCCAGACTGGGAGGAGAAGATGCAATAACGTGACTTGAAATACATGGCTCCTCAATTCCACTGATAACTGACAAGTCGTATCCTCTAGGGTCGTATGTATGGAAATCTCCCACTATATGTTGCTTTTTCATTGCAGGCTCCAAAGGCAAATAATATGTCTGGAATTGGTGGATATTGTTTTATCCCAGTGATCAAGCAGGAGAATACAGCCCACATCATCACAGGTAAAGTCTCAGTCTTGTTTTAGTGGCTGGTAAAATATTAGTTCTATCAAAGTTGGCTGGTTAAGGCTGGAGGTCTAAACTCTTCAAAGCCACCTGCGTGTTTTTCTATTACCTGAGTGTTAACAGAAGACCACAACAGATGTGGACATTCAAATGTCTCTGTGCCTAACAGTCCCAAAGGGACATTGTTAGGAATGCACAATAGGGTTGCCTCCAGTTTTGCGGATCAACCTCTGTTTGGCCATCTGTAAATGCTGGGGTGTTGTGATGCTGGGTGTTGTGATGCTGGGTGTTGTTGAGTCAAAGTGCCTTTGTGGATGTCAGCATTTACATCCTGAAGCAGAAGCTCAGGTTTGAGTCAACTCTTATTTAAAATAAATGGGAATTTTAGGCTGGTGTAAACTGTCCTTGCATCAGGGCTTTAGAGAGAAACCTCAGTCTCACTCCCTTGTAATGACCTACATTGAAACAGTTCTCAGAGGAATGATTAAATTAATTCAGACAGTTATCAGCTGGATCCTTCTTCTTACCTCTTTTTAGCACTAGTTGTTTTATTGCCATTTTTCTTATCTTACTAAACAGAAGAAAAAATTCCTACAAAGTATTTCTTAGATGAGGCTAAGCCAGTGGACTTTAATGAAATTACTTTGGGTAAAGGCAACTAGAGGAATTCCTCTTTTTAATACTAAATATTTTTGTCCTTAAAGAACAAGAAACAGGGCACAGGAAAATGTGCAGGGTGTCTTTTTATCTTTTAATAAACAAAAATTCAGAAAAGCCAAAGAAATTTAATTTGTTGGGTAAGGAAGCAAAAGAGAAAATAGAAAAATCCTGTTACTAATTTCAAGAGAGATTTCTTTTTCTTCAACAAAATGCATTACAGTAGGTATTGTTTTGAGATTGCTTTTCCATTACATTCCAGTGATGAGACTATAATCTAGCATTACACAGAACTGAGCAGACCCCACTCTGGGATCTCAAGTGACATGATAACCTGCACAGCCTGTCCCAGCACTGCCTCTGAGCTCAGGAGCCCTGTACCCAAGGCACAGAGTAGTAGCAATGCACTAACATAAAGGACTGAGACCTAGATACATAACTTCAAATTAAAAAAATTATTCTAATAGATTATATTGACGGGTCTGGATTTCAGATTCCCTATTATTCCCTAGGCCAGAATTGTTCTGATTACAGGCAAAATAGCGAGACAATTAGGAAAGCAAGCTCTCAAGCAGCTCCAGGCTTGTTTCCTTGGATTTATAGCCCTTACCCTGAGACATGCCTTGAGAACATTTCACAGTTCACCTCTAATGTGGATCACATAACTGCCAGTGACATTTGAATTAAAGAAATGCCCTTGTGTTTGGAGGGGCTGAAGAACATGCAATTTGAAGGACATCTTTTATTGCTCTGATCTAGAAAACCTGCATAGAGACAAAGAAGGGATCATTCATGTCCCTCTCACTCATTTTGGTGGATCTTGTTTCCTGATAAAATTAATTTTTAAAAAAGAGTGCAGACAGGTGCAGATACATCCTGCAGATGGCCATCAGTCACTAGCAGATGGTGACAAGACTCCAGGAACTGCCATGGGAGCTCCAGGTCATCTTGTGGTGAGACGACATCCACATATAAAGGAGTCAGTCGTTTAATAGCATTCTTAACTTTATCTTGCTTACTGCTTATTAATCTGTTTTTTTCAATTGAAGATGTGAGATTTCAGCCAAAGGTCAACTAGATTTCAGAGAGAATTTTCTTGCTATCTGCTCCTTTTCTTCACTACAAACTTAACAACAAGGGCTCAATGACATGTTGTCAAGACAACATAAAACCATTACTTCAGAACTTATAAGACAGTTGCGCAAGTTCTTAGGCCAGTTCAAGCAGACCATAAATTAGTTCAGGTAGACAGGACTAGCAATATTCCAATCAAATGCTTCTATTTTGGACCAAGACTCCAAACATGTCAGCATGGTGCATCCAAAGGCAAGAAACACAGGCTCCAGATCTCCATCTGCACTCTGGAGGTGCAATGGCTGTACAAACCTGTGCACATACTACACACATCTGTGCTTTTATGACCATATTGGTTTTGTAATATGTGTCAAAGTGATAGGAAAAACCTAATTTTTGTCATAAGTGCTTCAAAGAGATACTGTCCATCGTCATCATAATATATTAAGTGTTGATTTAAGAGTTTTCACTCCACTTGAAGGAAAGTATGAAAACTTGCATCTAAAATGAATTCATTTTCATTTACAAATCAAACCAAATGCAGATTCAACAGTGCCTGGAATTGGTTTCTGGTCCAGCTGGAATGTGTCTGAGATGGCAGCGAGCTTCCTAGCAGCTTAGGTCAGAGTTCTCGTGACCGTGCACAGCAGTGAAGCATAAACAGCTAAGAATAACTGTTGCCCAAAATGTAAATTCCTGATAAGTTTTTACAGCTGCTGGAACAAAGACTTGTCAGATTAAGATCCATAATTCCACCTAAATGATGCCTTTCTGAATGTTTCCCTGGTCTCCAATTTTCCTAAGCCAGGTTCAACTTAACTCTTCATTTTCTAGCGTTTTTACATGCTGTCCCTTTTCTTGTTATTATTTCTGTGTCACAGCTTTTCTGGCTTAGCAGTTACTTTGTTACTCAATGCAAAGCAAAACCATTTGAAAACCAGGGAAGATTGATAAATCTTGGAAAGAAGAACTGCTGGAATACATGATATCAGCTTCCTGCCAAAGAAAAGGAACCAGTCAACAAATAAGTGTACTCTAGCATACTATGCAAATTGTGCTTCCCTAAACTGACATGCAAGAATAAATTCCTGGCTTTAGCCTTTACAACATGCTCTGAATAATCATTCTGGAAGTAAGTATTGTACAGAAGGTATGACATCACATAAAGGTGTTTATTTCTATCTATAAACTGAAATAATGGATTGATAAACTTAGTAAAAGAGGAGAGCAGTTGACTGATTAGCTGATACTTTTTACTGCTTCCATAAGGGAAAAATCTGTTCTCTTGAAGAGTTGTGTCCCTGTTACCAAGGAAAATTTAAGTCAGTGATTCTATTGTAAAGTTAAAATTGTTAATTCTGGTTTTAACAGTGTAGTTATAACTGACACATAGAGATTATGGTCCTTACATCTTCCAAGGTGTTAGAAGTTAAAAATGTGGATAAACACCTCTATGGGTTATGTAATTGTATTTTCAGCTGAATTTAAAAGTGGCTATTAAGATGTTTTTTGTTTTCTTTTATGACACTTACTTTACATAGGATATTTTACTTGTAAAGAAAATGAGAGAAAAAGGAATTGCTCAGAAATTGCCTATGCCATGCTGGGCTTTGAAGCAAAATTCTCAAGATAAACTCTAATACTTAGAATGAGTCCAAAGAGCTCTCTTCCCTTTGCTCAGTCTCTCCCACAGAATAGTTATAGCAATCAAGCCTCTGATACAGCAGTCTGTATGCTGACAGACTATCTTTGAAAAGCTGTGACAGAGAGGAACTGATGTGTGAGATGAGGAAAACAACAGCGAAGAAAATAACCCACTTTAGATGACTTCTGAATGCTGAAAAATATTTCACAGAGGTGATTCAGTCAGTATCAAATCTAAGAATGATTCCTTAAAACCAAAAGATAAATTGCTCCAGTTACTCAAAAAGCATAAATGCTGTAAAGATGGTATTTACCTGATCTGTTCCCTGCATGAAACTGCTTTTATCTGCTTCCTTCAACCATACAAAGAAAACTCAGCCTATTTTTTTCACCTGATGTTAGTTCTAACTGTCAACATAGAAAACAGAGTTGAGTTCTCTATATTCTGGCGGTATTTTATCCCAGTAAGAACACATTCTATTTTCCCATCATATCTACTAATGAGTGAGCATTCCACTAAAAGACACAGTTTAGTTATCAAGCCCTTTGGATTTTTTTTTTCAATGGTGCACTAAACGAGGCATTAATATCCTCTAGTTCCTGCATCTGCAGTTCATGTCTAAAATTTGAGCAGACTGTTGTCTGAATAATGACTGCAATGCTGGGTGAAAACTTCTGTCATCTGCTAGAATGGAGTCAAGAAGTACTACACCCATTCATCTCCCAAGTCAAGAATAGAAAATTGGGACTCAATAGGAAAAATGAACCCCCAGAAGCATTTGGAGAGACAGAAAGCCAATGAATCATCAGAGTTTTGGTAAAGCATCACACCACAGACCAGACTAGGAAATCTGACATGATACAGAGAATCCAAGAGGAAAAGGTCCCTTGGAAAAATTATAAGATGCCTCATGAATATTGGGAGGACAGGCTAATTTAACTGACCACAATGGATGGTCAAAAAATACGGTTAGAAAGGAAAAGTACAGAAGTGATTCTTCTCTTTGTGTTTCTGAGTCCAACATTGCCATTGAAAATCCTAAGCATTCTCTTTTAAAAGCTCTTCATGCTCAATTAAAATAAGGGCATATAAACAAGTAAGGGCATATAAACAGTATGCATTAAACTTCATTAGGTTTTGAACCCGTAGGGGCACAAGGATACAGATATTATGTATCTTATTAGTCATTTTCAAGGGAGGAAATATGGAGAGGTTGTTTCTGGTTAGGGGAATAGTATAATACACAACCCCTGCATCTCTTCATTTGTAATCCCTCCTTGATTAGTTACTATCCTTTATTTAGTAGAAGTACTTTTACTATTCATGCTCTTAACTGCAGCTACTCTAATTTAGTGGCTACTCATGTTTAGAAGCCTCACCTTTAGCATAAGCTTCAGATTAAAGTAATTACACTTAATAGAAGCTGCCCACTTTGGAAGCTGCCCTTGATTTAGAGCTTCAAGGAGAAGCACTTAAATATAATAGAAGCCATGGCCTGCAAACGAAGTCTAGAACAAAGATTAGTTCATACACCCAGTTTAACACAATTTATAAGTGGGATGTGACAATGAGATAGAATAGTTCCTGGAAAAGACTATACTTCATATTGAAAGAAAACTTCATTAATTGCTGAACAAAAGGACCACCACTGCAGTGTACCATCCTAGCAATCTGCTTTTTTTGAGGCACATAGTCATTGTAATGATCCTTCAATAAAACCTTATGTTTATTTTTAAAATCCCTATTAATTTATTTGCTGGATGGGTCTGTCTTTGACACAGATTGTCAGTTCAGCTGGAAGGTATAGGGTGGGACAATATCCTAGAAATCACTTAAAACATATCTGTTAATAATGAATTCCCAAAACAAGCTAGGATGATTGGTCTCATCAAAAAAAAAAACAAACCCAAGGTCACCAGGGGTGGTCCTTTGGTTTCTGATTATAATGGACATATTTCACATCAACAAAAAAGTGATCCCACAGTCAGTCCCAAAGACCCGACCAAAGGGGCAGCAACCAGTGATGGTCAAACTCAAACAATTCCATTGACAGGCACAGCTTGTCCATGCAAATCAACATGTCTTTCCCTATATCTTGAGGTATATTCTGGAAACAACCACCAGCCCAAAACTGAGATCCTGCACATGTTGCATGCCAAAAGTAGCATATCCGTACCCAGCTTTGACTCCAGTGAGGACAAAAGCCAGTTTTCCTGCCATCTCAGAAGTATAGATTCAGGACTACTTTCCTACTGCTGTTGCTGAGCAGGGCAATAGTTTTCCAGTCTCATTTCAACCTTCTCAGTGCTTCCCCAAGGTATACAGATTAGGATAAAGAATTATAACATAATTTTAACAAGAATAAATAAATTACATATAGTAATATGCAATTAAATCGTAATAGAAGCATATTAAATTATAATGTAAGCATATTATAATGCTACATGCTGTTCTTATTATAATTACAGCAAACTATATATGCCAGACATGTCAATGAATGTTTACTTTGCACATGAATGAAAGCTGTGATATTTTCAGCTGTTTGATTGATGCTGAAATTCTTCCTGTCCTCCTCCTATTAAAAAAGAAAATTAAGCCATCCAGACCGAATTGATCTATACTTATAAGTAATGTAAGTGCTACATAAAAAGATTTACAATTAAATATTGTAAATATTCAATTTGGCTTTTCAACTGACCTCAGCGTGGGCCTAGTTCTACTCAGACAGTTCAGGCACTATGTCAGCTAAAGAAGGAAGACTCTTAAAGAAGGAGTTGAGACCAATGTTTAGAGAATACAGTAGGTAAAAGGTATTTTTGCTTGTAATCCAGTGTTACCTACTTGGCAGCCAGCAGACCAGATCTCATCCCTGGTACAACTGCATTTGTCCCCCATCTTTTCTAGATAAAGGTTATGCTTGAGACTGCTTAAGAACATCTAAATGTCTAATTCCTTGAGCTCTACTAAAAAAAAAAAAAAAAAGTAATTGTTTTCTATTTGAACCAACAGGTTTCATATTGCTGAATTTTAGAAATCACAATAGACTATGCTAAAAAATTGGCTGACAGAGATGGATAACTCACAGAAGCACTGCCCACTGTCCAATCACATTGCTCTTGCCCTGTGATCAGTGAAATTCCAAATCTATTTTGCAATAATGAACAATGAATAGATGTTGTTTCAAAATGAGTCTTTGGATGCCCCTAAATTAGTTTGCAGTTTTACAGGTTTTATTTCCAGTCAAATTTCAGAAATGAAATGATTTGCCTTAGAGTGACCTCAGTGAATTCCAGCCCAAAAAAACCCCAAACCATCTTATAGCATCTGGTGGAACCTATGAATACAAATAGCTTCCAGCATCAAGAAAGAGACAACTGTCAATAAAATGACTAAATTTTACAGCCATTCTTACTGATGAGTTCTTGAAGTATTAAAAACATTGATTTAGAGGAGGGAGCAGTGGACAGAAATCTATTAGAAAGTAGGAAATATGTAATGACTATGAAAATCAATGCAGTTGGCAAACAGAGGGACAGAAAAATGTGGAAAAAATGCAATCATCTTTAAAGTGACATTGAAGGAAAATGTGAAACAAGGCTTCCAAACAGATGGGCTGAACCACGAATCTTCACTATAAGAATGAAGCAGCAAGCAGTCACTAATTAATTTCTGTAGAGACCAGCACAATAAATGAAATCAGCTTATGATGAGCTTTGTTAGACAGCTAAGTTAAACCACTTACTGTTTGCTAAGCAACTACTCCATCTTATCAGTGTTAAAAGAGAAATGTAGGCACTGGTGGGAGAGAATACAGACATGGCACATTTGCCTCTACAATGGCCACTGTCACTACAGCAGAGAAAGTCGAGCCGAGTGCCTGCCAAGATCATTGACACCAAACCCCTGCAAATAGCTCTGTTTGAAGTCACAGGTTGGAAATAATGCCTCATGTATGGGCACACAGAGATGGACCTTATGTTTGAAAGGCGTCTGGGATTTCTCAATGTGTGAATCTCAGGGGAGAAAAATTTGTAGTAAGGAATAATATTCCAGGTTTTTTAAGTTTACCACAAAATTCCTGTATACCCTACTAGGGCCAGAATTTTACCTGACTATGCAGACTCAAACACGCCTATCAAAACCTTTCCATGCTTGATATTTTATAGAAGACTTTCATCCTGTTCCTATACAAAGAAGATGTAGTCTATGAAAATAGCTTTTCCTGGTGATGGTGCAGAGAAAAAATGTTCCCCCACCACTACACTTTACCAAAAAAAATTGTAAAATATGTCCTAACAAGAAGTACCTTCGACTTCAATATAATTCATGTCTTTCAGATAAATACTTCCTTTTTCTTTACAAAACAATAAATGTTCTATGTCGTAATTTAAAATTACAAAAAAATACCTCATAAAAATAAAGACCATCTCAAGGGGTAAGATTCAGAGCCTAATCACCATCATTAGCATTATATAACAGTATAAGTGTTAGAGAAGAGGATTATAGCTTCCTTTAAAAATAGAAGTTATTATTCTATTGCTAGATAACATTTTGGATTGTGCATTAAACCAATAAATAAAAAGAAAAATTTCATATATACAAAGTATACTACATTCAATTGCATGTCTGTCTCAGCTAACTAATTCTCCGTAGGATCTCAGAATGCGACCACACATCAACTCCTTCTCATGGTGCCTTTCCTCTTATCAAACAACTGAAATTGATAAGAATTACTTATCAATTTTTGTTATTCCCTTACTGAAAAATAATCTTTTCCTTCATTGCCTTTGTCACTTTCCTTCTTCTTTTCCTTACAGCCTGATAAGGATCAAATTTTGACATTGGACTTGCATGTTGTCCTTGGGGGAGATCACGGAGGTCAAGAACTGAATGTAGCATCATTAGTATTAGACATAGACACAGAAGTTCACACTGAATAGCAAAAAATGTGGCAATGATCATCCAATGTACTGAGCACAACTCTCTTAGGGCACCATTATCTGGCTGAATTTTGGCCACTAGTGCTAGGGTTTCATTTCCTTATGTTAAACATAATGCTGGAGTGCAAATGCCGTATTTAGGCACTCAAATGTACTGGACCAACAACCCAAATGCCCTAAAGTCCAAGACCTTAGACCAGTAATGTCCAATCAAGACCAATCAGTAAAATATTCAGTATTATATACTATTAATCTGGTTTGAACCGCAACTTGAATGGTGCACCCACCTACTTGTCCAGACAGAAGCATGAATTTGCTGATTACTTATTCTTCACTTACTCTCATAAAAGCAGGAGTCCTTTAAGCTCTCATTCTTCTTCTAAAACATTGGGTAGGAGAATTAGAATTCTGAGAAATGTGTTTAAACTTTGTCTATTAAGAGAAAAAGAAAACAAAAGGTAACCCATTTCCACATTGGACAAACAGAAAAGCAGGGAGGGTATTACCATTCGAGGTGAAATTTCTGGGGGTTGGAATAGGCGAAAGTCAGCATATTTCACTGTTTTCTTCAGAAGATGACAGTCTGTCCATGCCTTTTATAAATACAGTTGCAGAGAAAGTTCAGTAAAAATAAGGTTCAGAGTTCACCTTTCAGTTTTTCCCATAGCTCAACCGAGAGACAGTTAACTCTAAGTCTACCACTCCCTCCCTTTTTGAAGGTGCCAAATCCAAATATAATCCATTCAACCCATCTCTGGTAATTACTGGTTAGGGATTTAGTAGGGCATTTCTCGTTATGGAAGCCCAGTATTTCAGTATGTAATATCCCTAGTGACTAAATGGTATTTTTTCCACCCTCCTTTATCTCCCTCAAGTATTTCTTCCACCTAAAAGACTTTAAATCACATAAGCTGACTGCTATATTTATTAGGCATCCTCAATACATTAAAACATTGTTTCCTGTGAAATGTGCTGTTAACTATTACCTTGGTTAGTAATTTAATTTAATAGGATGGTGACAACACATTGACATTGTGCAGGTTTGTGACCTAATGATTTATGAGACAAGTTACATTTGCAGACACATTGATTTTGGTAACTGTGCAATGAACAGAAATGAAGAGCAATTTTCACTTTTTTTTTTTTTTAACATCTTTCTCTCCTTTCCCAATATTACTTTATACATGTAATGGCCTCTTTTAAAGCTCATTGATGGTTTGAAAAAAAGTTTTAGGTCATGGCATTATTTTTTGAATGGTTTGTAAAACCTTGAACACTTGAGAAGCCCTGTGCATCCCAACAAGTGTCAATTAATGTGTTGCACATCACTGACCCTTAAAAGTGAAACGATAAAATGCACTGACTGTAGTAAACCAATTTAAACAATGCTGATACCTCTGTGCCCTGACACTCAGTTGATAAAAGGACAACAATCCCATCACATGCAGAGTGCTTTCCTGCATCAACTGGCTAACATGGGTGGACACATTCAGGAAGAGATGGCCTGGTTCACTGGGACTAAATCTACTAGGAGCATCTGGTGGGAATCAGGATCCTTCAGGGCTCATAGCAGAAATACTATGCTGTGTTGCTGCATAACCACACCAACCTCACAGGAATCTCATCAGGTAAATCAGATATGGTGAATGGAGAGGAGTGGAGACATGCTAGGGGAGATAACTGTGTACAAGCAGAAGAGGTGATAATAGAAATTGCCCTACTTTTTTCCCATCTAGTCCCTAGCTGTGTGAACAAAGCACACTAACTTCGTGGCATGGGAGGGAGTACACAAACATTTGCCATCAAAAATATGCTGCTATAAAGGGGAAAATTTGTGTATGTCACAGACATACACAATTGTCAATGGCCAAGTCAGGCGACTGTCAAGAGCAGAGGTGTCTGTGACAGCATCAACACCAACACTTGGCTTTTTCTGCAGATCAGAAGCCACTGGAGAATGACAAACCCCAGGTATAGCTCCACCAGGGAACATCTTACCTGGCTGCTAATTAGTAATGGCCCCGACACAGGCAGAGAGAGGGGACCCACACAGCAGCTGGTACCAGCCTCCTCGGAAAAGGTGTGATACAGCAGAAACATCAGGGGTTAAATAAAATCTTTCCTCCTAAGGTGGTGTATAACTGAACTCATACATACCTAGGAACCACATAAATGTCAATTAATGCTGGCATAGTACAATGAAACAGGGAGCATCTTCCTATGCTCCATATCCAGTGAGAAAAAATCACATGCTGCTCAGATAGACCCATAAACTAAAGCAGAAAGTCAGAGATTACACCATGCTAGGACCATAATACTGTATAATCTATTTTAAATCCAAATAATCTCTTGTTCTTTCAAAATTTATCCCAATTTAAATCTTCACAGCTGATCTGTATTTTCCAAAGGACTAATGGAAGGACTACTCTTCCATTCCCAGCTCCTGTCCTCATTATGACACTCTCAGGTGTAGCACAGCAAGTCATGTTCATCTGCTGTTAGCAATTGAGTTCTGCTCCTCAGTTCAACCTGCTTCAATATGTCATACCACCTCGTAGTTACATCCACTCCAGTTTTATTTTAAGCTACGTTCTCTTCCTCATTAAATATCTTTTCTAGCTTCAGTCAGATATGGATATTCTATGACAACATTTCATTATAGTTTTAATATAGTCCACTTCACAAACTCCATCAGATTACCTGTACCCTTACCCTTTTTAATTTCTTCTGACATTTCCTTGTTAAGTAACACTGTTCTAAAGTGAGGAAGAAAAGGTGTGGGTTTTTTAGGGATGTGTCTTTCTATATATTTGTACATCCTCAAATTGCTGCATCTTGCTTGCACAATGCTAAGAGGATTTACACTTGTCTCAGTACCACTTCAATCAAAAATAGCAGAGCTGGCTCTGCCGGAGTCCTAATGAGAAGCAGAACACAATGGATGACACCCGGTTAGTGCAGTGCTGTGTCCCATTATTTGAGTTATCTCATTCAGAGCTACCATGAGTATCTTTACACAGTGCATATCACCCTGTGTAGGCATAGCATAAAAGACACTTTAATGTGAGTGTGTGAGACAGAGGATTAATGATAGAGGCGATTTAAGAGAGAGAAGAAACTAAGGAGCCATAGGGGAAAAGGAAGACAATGCCAGAGCAGCCTTTGGATTCACTGCTCTGTTATGGCAAACTTTCTTGCTAAAATCACAGGAAATGCAGTAATAACAGCAGGGAATGATTGAGAACCTCTTCCTGCAAAAGCATAGGACATTATTACCAGTCCTGCAGAACCATCAATTTCTACCATCGCCAACGTGAATTTGACACCGGATTTAT
This sequence comes from Manacus vitellinus, assembly GCF_001715985.3. Classification (NCBI taxonomy): domain Eukaryota; kingdom Metazoa; phylum Chordata; class Aves; order Passeriformes; family Pipridae; genus Manacus; species Manacus vitellinus. Next base: position 1,523,206 of record NW_021939632.1, read on the forward strand.
AAGCTTATTTTCAGTTTGCTAAAGAATAAGAGTTTATGCAAAATGTACCTATTCATTGCTTCAGGCTAATACTTTTATCCATGTTCTAACATTAAATTAGGTTTTAAAATAAAATAATTTTCAGGCTTTTGTGAAGTTACCGATGGATTGAAATGTATGTGATACTGATGCATGCGTGTCTATGAATGGAATGGCTACCCACATCAGGAGAGATCTGCAGAGGTCACAAGTGTTAAACTGCTATTCAGTTCAGACTGTTTCAGCAAAAAAATGAAAGAATTTAAATCCTTTTTTTTCCCAGTGATAAATGAATTTGAATAAAAGTAGTTTCTTGTAAGATTATCTGCTTCCAGCTCTACCACACATCACAACCTCTCACTGTTTTGAGTGTTTGGAGATTAGGACTCTGTTTGTTTCTCTGTCACAGACTCTTTACCTGATGGGAGCATCTTTCACTTACAGACAGATCTAATTAGGTACTTAGAAGTTAAGTGCTGCAATCTAAAACTTGGACAGAGTCACCAAGGGCCCAACAGGGAAGGAGTGATCTCCAAACAGTGAACTCACAGCAGCCACAAGTGCTGCATCCTTCTCTGCTGCAGTAATCTCGTATCTGGAATACTCTCCCAGAGGCAGAAAAGACCAGGATTAAAATTTTCTCATCCACCCTGGGGCCCTGAAGCCCTGACCTCTTCCTTAAACTAGCAGTCTATGTACACTAAGTGGGGTTAATCCCTTTTACAGGTTCCTCCTCTGGCCCTGAAATCTTGACTACTACATGGCACAACTTCTGTAAACAGCACTGAAGAATAATGAAAGGATGAGAATAATGAGAAGAAATTGATGTTAGAAATTACCAAAAGGAAAGGATATATTTGAATTATTATTCAAGAAAAAGAATTATATAGAAAGACTCATCTTTCCCAGTAGGGAATAAATACAGGTTTTTTATTCCAAAGGCCATAAGTTCCCATCATATTTATGCAGACAATAACATATTAAATGGATTTGCAGAAAAAAATCCAGATGCTCTCATCCACTGTTGCAGTTAGAGGCTAAAAAGCAGATGGTGGAAGAAATATATAACCCTTACAAACAAGTTTTCTAAATTATGCACAATTTTTAAATGTTTGCTAACTTCCTGGTACTCTGATTATCACACCAGTAACAGAAAAAACCTTGCCAAACACATGGAAAATTAGAAATCTGAGCATTTTCAGTTGTAGTTATTTCAGTCTAAAATAGTTTATTCACTTCAGGAAAATCTTTCCAATTTTCAGGCTTGTCAGTCCTATTGAAAGTCCATCAACATCCTAGGGAAAAATCCAGTATTTACTACTTAGTTGTAAGGCACCGTGAGTGTTGAACATCACAGGAGGCCTCTCGTTTACCTTCATTGTTCTTCATATCACTGTATGGCTTAAAGATACTCAAAATGATGGAGAAGGTAAACGTTGAACTCGACATACAAACTCTTACAGAATCATTCACGTGGTCAAAATTAGTTCTAAGAAGCTGCTTTTACTTTATTTAGTGAAGCCCAGTTTAATGGGTATTTTATGATTATCTAGGTTAGCATCACTTCAGCACCTTGCTAGAGTTTTCCACTCCAGCAAAAGAGCTCATATATTTGCTCTTGAGATCGTGGTGTCCTCAGAGCATCTGGAAGATGATCACCAAGCTGAAGTATTGCTCAGTACTATGACTTTATTTGGGGGATATTAGTGCCCAAGCTACCTTCATCAAAAAGACACCACTTTGGTAGGCACACATGTGCAGCAAAACCAGTTGCTGCTACAAACACATTATGTCCACACATCTCAGCATAACACCTGTTTTACCCCCATTATCTGCAGTGTAATTAAACAAGGTGAAAAGACATTAAATATGGCACAGGAAAACTCATGTATTTCCCCAACATCAGTCATGAAATCTTCAGCTGAACTGGCAAGAAAAAACAGATCTAAATTTCAGTCTAGTGACAAAATGATATCTCTAAAATCTGCCCAAACTGCTAAATGGGCTTTTGGCCACCATATGAGCATTTAGAAGGTTAGTCCACGCACTGTGAATTCCCACAATGTTATTTTCTGTTTAAGAGAGTCTCATGAAGGTATATTAACTAAGCTTATAACACCTCTACCTGCAGTTAAGTGTTCCAGCCATCAAGTACTTCAGTCGCAACAGCCTCAGGGAGTATTATACATCAAGAAAATGCCATTTTTTGTTTTCAAACTACAGGAGATTACATTCAGCTTTAAGATGAAGTCTGTTAGTGGATATGAACCATGCAGCCTCTGTGGAAATGAGTCTTCTTGAAATATCTTGGGAAAAATATGATTTTATATCTCCCTTAACAAGACCTGTCATTGGGCTCTTTTATTATTATTATTATTATTATTATTATTATTATTATTATTATTATTATTATATTATTAAATGGGGTTTTTGCAATCAAGCCAGCCTAATCCTGGCATTCAACCTAAGGTTCATTTTGCATCCCACTGCCTCAGGCACTTTCCACAGCAGAGGCACATCGAATCTTGGGTGTACAGTCACAGGGTATCTCCCTTGGCAAAAATCAGCACCAGCAGAGATGATCTATCCCAATTGTCAGCACAGAAAACACAATAGGAACCGCAGCATTGCAGACTCACATATGCACAGACACACAAACTATTTTTCAAAGCAGCAGGAAGGCAGGACCACTCCCTGTGCTGCGGGATCTTAGGCAAAGTCTTACATGATGGGACAGTGGAAAGATGACAAGTTTGAAGATAAATATGTAATCCATGTCATCCCAGTAGGAAATATTCAAAGCAGCTTGATTTGTTGCAGCTGCACAGAAACCAAAGTAGTCATCATTTAGTAAAATAACAGAGGAGACTCTCCAACATATACTCAAGAAATCAAAGAATTATTATGACCATTCTTGGCTTTGTTTTTTGCCTTTTTCTTTTGTTTTTTTTTGTTTCTGAGAGAAATCTAGTATGAAAACCTAATCTTTAATCACAAAAATAATTGGCAAGCGTCACAAAATTACCAACTAAAATTACTCTGCATAAATGGTAGCACCAATGACTATGTCTTGGGAAAAGATACAAAAAGTAATTTTGAAACACACTTCTAAGAGAAGTCTGATAGTCTAATGGAAAAGTGAGAGTAAAAAAAAAAGATACTAACCAAATTGATTAGAAATCAAATACTCTTAAATGGAGAAGATTAATTTCTGCAGTCAGTGCTAAGTAATTGAAATACTTTTTGATCTTGGTTGTTTTCAGAATTACTTGGAAACGAAGATGAGTGTTCCTTCTTGTCTAACTGTAGTTTGTTCTTAAACTACAAGTAAAATTGTAGTATTAGATATACAGTAACTAACATGAAATCACAACTGGTTTAGCTGTGCTCTAGATACTACAAAAAAGCTTTTTATTACATCAAACATGCAGACTGGAATTAATCAAAGTACTGAATTTACACTACAGTGAACATAGTTTAGCAATAATTGATCCAGTACCAGGTGTATGTGTAAAATCCAAATACAGGTTTAATAAATTAGACTAGCCTGCTAATTTTCACTTTAGGTGCTCATTTATAATCATGTCTCAAATATGCATCACCACATATCTTGCAAAGACTATTCCTGGGCTGTCAACTTGCTCTGCAAAAGTGTATCTGTTTGGCATGTACCAGAATACTTCCATTTGTTATTAGTGAAATAAGTATACTCTCACAAAATTAAGATAAATTATCTATGTCCATTTTGTAGAGTAAAATTGCTTGGTGGCAGAAAATCTGAGCTGGGGCAGGAGCCCAGCAGTAGGCACAAAAGGCAGCTTCAGTCCAGTGAGCCATGGTGTCCTTCCTATTCACCTAGTGGGGTGAGCTAAGTTTCTCCAGGGTACAATTCAGATTGGGAGCCTAATACAGGGTTGTTTCAAATCTCCTGTCTCTCCCCATTGCCTAGAAAAGGAGTATAGAAAGGTTAATTTTGTAGCATAGGGTTGCCCCAACAGTGGCTAATGAACTAAGGCACATGTTGAGACTCATTAAAAGCTTGATTCTCCTCTATTCCTGCTCCAACACCCCCGGATAACACAATGTTTCCTGTTGGGAACACTTAAGTTATGACACTAATTTAAGACACTGAACACTCTGCAGTGGGTTGTTGGGATGCCACAGAGATCTGCTGTAGTACTCCTTTTCCCATTTCTCTCATTGCCATATTTCCAGTGACGGGGGCAGAGCTTAGAGACAAGTTTTCAGAGCAGATGACCAAGCAGCAAGTTTCTAAAACCTCTGAGATGACCTGCTTCTACATCGTGATGCCATTTGCATTCAAGGGCAAAGACAGCCTGGCATCCCACCCAGAAAACTCACTGTTGTTCCTTTAGGGATGTACTTGCTGGGAAATGTCAGTAAGCAAAGCAAACAGCTGGCTGTCAAGTCTAAATTCAGTTCTGTATGCAGAAATGAATAAGAAAATTACAGTCTGTCTGGGTAAAGGTGTGAAAATATGATATTTAAAACTGGATTTGAACTAGAAAGGCATATGTAAACCATATATTCTTATAGTGCTTGAAGCTGAAATCACACATTAGCTTCTATAGCTACAGCAAAGCTGAAGAGAAACTGCCTTGAGGGAAATTGTGAGAAATTGTTAGATGTGGACCTGCCTGCCAGTTCTAGCTCTGGGATGACCTCACTTCCCAAGAGGGCTGGCAAAGGGCAAAGCTGGGGAATTGCAGGGACAGAGCAAAAGCTACTCCCTGGATCATACAGTAATTTACTGTAAACGAGGAATAACTCCAGACAACAGCAATACCCCAAAAGCTTTAATCAGTTCAGAATCTTTGGCTTAAAACTCACCTTTTTCAGAAACCACTTGGGAACAAGGACCTTCAGGAAGGCCAAGGAGGAAAAACAATTATTTATCCCAAGTATAACTATATCTTTAACTGCAGTAAACCACTGCAATTGTAAAAATTGGGAAATTCCATTTCTGAACACTTTTTTTCTGAATTCTCAGAATTATTCATGAAAAGTATCTTACATCTGACAATCAGAATATGTCATTAACTAGAAACTGATGACACTGAACAGTTGTTAGGACACGTTTATCTAAAACCTAGGAACAATGTTCTTCCAACATTTTCACTGCAGTAATGTATTTGGGTTTGTATCATGACTGACAACAAATTCATGTAATCTCATCTGTTCTATTTGCCTTTCAGTGATGAATTGTCAGGTTTTTTCTTGGTATTTTGAGACAAATTTGAGGTTTTTTAAAAAATATTTTAAAAGAATATCAAGTACCTCTATATTTTGCTTCCCTGTTGCCTCTGCCTCCACCTAAACAATTAGTCTGAAAACATCTATATTAATGAACCTACGAATAGCTGCTAAGTTACATTTACTATACGTGTTTAACAATACATGTTAAACCCTAGCTAGTGAGGAATAATTTATGCTGAGATGTCTTCAAATGTTTAGAAAAAATTCCTAATATAGCTGAGTGGAAGAAGACTATTGCATTTTACATCTGAGCAAGGGCCCAGCATGATTTTTTAGTGCTGAGAGTGGCACTGCAGCCCAGAAAGCCTGAAAGGATCTTGTCTTAGAGCTGATTAGTGAGAGAAGCATTACAGAACATCACAATGTTCTCTATGACAAGCAGGAAACCCGGGACTTTTCAGCCAGAGCCACTGTTGTGTAGCAATCCCTTATTCTGTGTCTTTCAGGCAAGGAATAACCTTGTGGTATTGCTGAGGAACAAAGGGAACTGTATACACTGCTATTCTTTTGTTTCAGTCTTGTTCTTTTACTGTCAGGCCAGAAGGGCACTGGACTGTGGTGCTGGTTCTTCAGATGCCAGCAAGGGTGGCATTTCATAAAGGACATACAATCAGCCAGCAAGCAACTTCTGCAGATTTTAAATTATTTTTCTTTGTCCTAGTTCGCCTGTTGGTTCTTTGATGCCATGGAAGAATGGGCAGATAATGCAGCCTGGAATGCAAAATACAAATGCAAATTAAAAATCACAGAGTAGGGTCTACATAACACAGCAGGTTGATCTAAAAGCTTTTCATACAGTGGCCATGGATCAAATCCTTAGAGCAGAGCAACCACTCAATAAGATTGTAGGTGTTTCATCTTATTCTGGACTTGACATTTCATTCATGGTTCAGCACATTACAGTTTTACAGTTCCTTTGAGGCATTGCGGGTTTTGGCAGATTTCAGAAGGAAGGCCCAGTTTGCCACTAGAAAGACAATATTTGCTAAAATAGTTAGTCCACTTGACTCAGTTAAATAGGCACATGTGGTGTTTCACTGAACGTGAATAGCAGGTAAGAGCTGAAGATTGACATAGGTGAGAATATTTGGGGAAACCTCTCGTAACATGGGTAAGGCTTGTGCTCAATTCATCCTCAGTTTTAAACCCAGATCTGTACCTTTGCAGAGCAGATATTTTTCATCGGATGTCAAGGAGCAGAGGTAGAATTTGCATTCTGTAACACACAGTGCTCACTCCTTTGAGCACCCACACAGTGGGGAACCTTGGACCCAAGCATTTCAGCAGTACCTCTTGCTCAAGGATCTTGAATCCACTACTAAATATGCCTGCCCCTGGTTGCAGGGGGAAGGTTTAGCAGTGTTCCAGGCATGACACCTGCAGTTTCTCTTCCTGTCCTGGTTGACTCAAATGCTACTCAAATGCTGTGGGATTGTCACTCTTGCCTCTGGCCAAAAAATTAGTACAATATTTTATATCGAAGACAGAAATAAGACAATACCTTAATTTTACATATGTAATTTCATTTATTAGAGATCTGTAAAATGCACATTAAACCTGCTATTCATTGTGATGGTTACATGCCTTTCTGACTGCTTTAGGTGCTTACAAGTCTCTTATTATTAGAAAGATTCATGATCTTTTATTAATGTATCCTCAAAAGACCTTGGTGGCAGCTAATGTTATTTCCTCCATTTCAAAATTTGTGGAAACAAGATGCAGGCAGATCAATATCCTAAAGATAAATAGATGACTTCAAGAACTTCACATGGGATTATTCCAAGACATCAAGAATTAAAACCAGAAGTCCAGGTAAGATGAACCTTTTGAAGAAACATCAATAAAATGAAGGTTGCTTAAGTTTAGAAACAGACTTGATTGTAAATATGAGCTCAAACTTTAAGAAGAATGAAGTACTGGAAGAGACTGCCTGAATCCTAAAGGCTTTTAAAGAGAGATTAAGGAGACATTGTTCTAGAAAGTCCAACGAAGCTACAGTTGAAGTTGTTTTCATTTTTGTGGAAGGGTGAACTTACTGACCTTCAGATGCATTCACTGATGTAAGCTGAAAACCTCCCTGGGCCTTCACAGTTGTTTGAGTCCAGATCTACACAACACAAACCACCAAGGATGATCTCAATGGGAGCTCAACACATTCCAAAGTCATCCTTTTAAACTCAATGCAGTCTGCTACAGTGATCACTGGGGTAGGTAAATTCGGGTTCAACGCATGCAGTCTATTGTAATTCAACAAAGCTCAAAGTTATAGGCTACTGCTGTTGGTAGGTAATTCAGATAGTGTAATTATGGTACACAGCAGATATTAGAAACAACAGCTAATGCACTGGCTCATTTAAAATTAAGAAATAGTAGTCATCACAGATGTAAGCCTCAAAATGCAGAGCATCTGCAAATACTACTGAATTCTTCTGGAGTTATAATAAGCTCACTGCATCTGTAAATTAGACTTTTACACGTCTGGCCACTGTGGTGATTATTGTTGTTGTTAAAAGAGAGTACAGAAGATCTAAATAAAACACACAATGATGTTCTTCATCATTCACTTATTTCTTTCCTGTGGCAGCCTGCTGTACTGCTCAAAAAAAAATAAAATACAATTATGGATTATAGTATACCACTCAATCAGCTTTACAAGAACACATTAAGCAACACACCAGATGTTAATGAAATCCTGAAAGTCCATTTTGTAATGAAGCACATATGTACTAATATACTTTAATTTCAAACTGGTTTAGGGATTACAAAAAGAAATTGGAAGTTACAACCTCAAGACTGCACACAGACATGCAAGAAGCAAAGTATTATTGCAAGTAGGATTTATAGTTAAAACAAAATATCACTATCAACAATAAAAATATCCACATAGACAGTGCATTCATCAAATTATAACAACTATGACAGCTGGCAAGACTATTGGTAAGTTCTCTGAATATAAAAAGCAGAAACCGTTGGTAGTCTGAAGGTAGCCTATGAAAGCCTCAAGGAAAATGATTTGTAACCCATTTGATGAAAAGTGACGGAAGATCTGCAAAAAGGGAGAGATGATCAAAGGATTAAGCCAGGAAAATTATCTATTTAAAATCCTTTAAAGATACCAGTGTGATGCTCTTAAGACTTCTATTTCTCTCCAAATGTAAAGTATCTCTCCAAGGACCCAGTTCAAAGATAATCAAAGTCACTAAGAACCATAAATTTTGAATAATCCTGAGGATGTCAGTAATTTCCGTAATTGCATTGCCCTTTTAGAGGGCAAGTGAAACCAGCTCATGGTCTTCAGCTCTCCAATAAGCCCAGAGCAGGCATTTGAGCCAGACAATGCCTTGACCCAAGTTCTCCTTTATTGCTGGATGTCCCAGCAGTAAATGGAGCCTCTTTTACTGCCCCTGCCCATGCATGGAAAGCTCCAATGTAGTATTTCCGGTCAAAATAAATACAGAAACTCAAAGACAAAGCTTCTGATGACCTCACTTCATATTAACTAGGGCTTTGTTGTTGGAGTAGCCTGAGTTGTTATGTGTGTCTTCAAGTTGCTGTGGCACTGGTGAACAGGGGCAGATGCCTACAGTGGTTGGGAGCAGCCAAGTGGCCATTTCAGGATTGCTGGGCGTGGATTTGCAAAGCTCAAGTGGCTGCTTCATACTTATAAGTGTATCAAAAACTGGAGTTCTACTCAAAGTGAACAGAATTGGAATAATTAAGAATGAGTCTGTGTTTGAACATCTGATCCTTAAACTGTTGATTCAGCATTTTATGTCACAGATATCTCTGTTGCCATATTGTGGCACTGCACAGCTGTGTTAATATTCTGACTGTGATAAGGTAAAGTCTCTTTATTCTTAAAGAAAAAAAAAAGATCAGCAAACAAAACCAACCCAGAAACAAACCATAAAAGAAGCTGACTGTATTTTACAGCAATCCTCCAGGACGCTGCACACCTAATCCCAGTTGATATTACAGATGCTAACACAGTAAATATTTTTAAGGATTGAAGTAATGCAGCAACTCTAGCAACTGAATTGGTGCTTAGAAGCACAGTTATTGTTTCTTTCTACTGTTTCAAAACAGTTTGAAACTCTTTAAAGTAACTAGAAAAAACTGCTACAGGAACTCACTCCATAACCACTGTCCGGAATTACATTACTGCAGCAATTTGGACAGCTCCCAATTCTCTACAGAATGTAGAAGAGTTTTTACAAATATTATCTAATAAAAATGCATTTTTTCAGGCATAGATGGAACATAAAAATTCACCTAATAGCTCTACGTGAAGCTGAATGAGTGCAAAAAAGGAGAACAAAATGGACAAGATGCATTTTTTTTAAACATAGTGAAAACTAAACCCAGTAAGTTTTTCCTCATTTTTGGATCAGCAGTTGGATCTATGTTATTATATGCAGTTCTCCTTTTCCCCCTCCTCTTAATGTATTGATTTTTCTTTCCTGCTAATGAACTAGGCACTCTGACAAATGTAAACATCCCAGAGTCCAATAATTTCAATACACAAACCTACTAGGAAACCTTTATAGACATATTCTGCAGTAGTCACAAAATGCTTATTTTACTAGCCACTTGTTAATGCACAAGTGCATAAATGTATATAATTGCTCAAGTCCTCCATAAGCCACTGTTACCTGGTTGAAGAACTTGAACAACTTGTTTGACTTATTCTGTACTCACATTCTCAGCACGAGCTGGAAACAGGCCAGAGGAATAAACTACCCAACAGATGTTAATTGTGCACTAGACCACACTGCATGACTCCACATCCTACACAGTTTTAAATATTGCAATTACTCAAAGACACAAGGGCAGGCTCTCCAGACAGCCTTTCACACCTTAAAAAATTCTTTCGGGAAACATGCAAGGAAGCAAGACAAAGTTAAGAACTTAATGTAAAACACACAAACAGTAGTGATGTTTCCAAAGATCTCTTCCCACATCTTCCATGCTTTACACCAAGGAAAACAGACAGAGGTTCAGAAAAATGCAAGTAAAGAGGTTTTTGGAGTAAGGATAATGAGAACTGAAAACAATTAAGCAAACCCAGGAAAATCAAAAGCCAGAGAGAGGTTTATGTTCCATAGCAGCAATGCTGTGACAGGGACCCTCCACAGCCTCTGGCTGCACGGGGTGGGATGGGAATCTATGGATCCAAAACCTCACTACAGTTTGTGAATTTTAATTCTACATGACATTTGCAAATATCTCCACATTAGGTCTGAATGAGTACCAGAGAGACATCTGAAGTCCCAACCTGTATTCTGTGTCTAAACATTACCTTGTCTCACAGAAGTTTTTGCTTGAGAAACCTTAGAAAAAAGCTGTTTGACTTACATTCTCCCTTCCCTTCTACATAGGGCATTCATCTTGTCTGAGTCATTGGTGCTTCGGATATTTTTTAGAAACATCTTTCACTCCATCTGTATACAAGTTATGCATAATAGGAGCCTGATCTTAGTTTGGGTACCATTTTGATTTCTCCCCTCTACTGCCCTTTAAAGTAGATCCAATAAAAAGATTGAAAAATCCGAAAGAATTTTTTAGGCTCAAATATTTCTCTTCTCAGCCCTGTTTTAGTTGTCAAGCAAATATAAACTTTAAAGAGATAGCATTTTCCAGAGCTGTTCTTTTGATGAGAAAATAAATTAGTTTTCTTTTAGAGAGACTGCTATCCAAGTATAATTAGATAGGTTTACAAAATATATTTATTTTCCCTCAAATGGAAACCGTATTTTAAAGGAGATTTGAATGTGTAACTTCTAAGCAGAATCAAAGGAGCTTATCAAAATACAAGTCTTTTGTTGTCTGACAGGCATGGAAATTTCGTCTGAGTAGAGATTGATTTGATGCCAGCTTGCTGCAATTAGAAAGTAATTAGCATTCTTTCAAACTGAGGTCCAGAAGAATGGCCTAAGGATGACATTCAATTCAGTGAATAAGTAAGAAAATTTGTGCTTCTGAATAAGTGGTGATAGAATCTGGAAATCAGTGGCTGTTCTGTGACTCCACTGATACCTCTAAAGCCAAGTCCAACACACATAAAAAGAGAACTTGTCTCTTGGTGAACACAGTACTTTGACTCTGACAAAGAAGTCTGCTAGTAGGTTTTTTTGATTAGCCAACAGATCTTCTTGATCTTTTAAGATGCCACCCTACTGGATTTTTTGACTAAGAAAGCTCAGCTCATTTATGCACTAAGGATAGCAACACTATGAAGACAACCAGCCCTCATATCCTGTAAGTTTTAGTTTAGTTCTTTGTACAGACTTTTTAAAATTTTGGCTCTTTTTCAGGATGTGTTTTCACTTCGGTCTCTGTGCAAAGGTATGAAGCAGCCTTGAACATGCAGCAAAAAGCTTCTACACCTTCACAAAATACCATAAATCTTTAAATACAACTTACTGAATTAATTCTCCTTACACAAACACCAAACATCATGAGCTAGTGCTGGAACCAACAGCAGTAAATCCAGACACAAATACTCTGCTCATACTCTGCTCATCACCTGTTACTTCTGTTTCACTGTTTGGCACGCTGTTAGCAAACTGGCTGGAAGTACAGAAACAAAGAACGCAGAAATATTTGAGTTTTTCAAGAAAAAACATTCCATATTGGAAAGAAACAAAAATGCAAACCAGTGATTTTTCAGAGGTTTTGTGGCACGTTTTATATTTTTGTGCCTAAACATGGAAAGAATGGAGAGATTAGAAGACAAGGGATCACTGATTCTCCATTGAAAGTAGTATCTACTAGGCCATCCTTTCTCTCAGCATCATCTTTGAACAATTGTTTCCTGGAACAAGGGGAATAAAGAGAGTATATTACAGTATGCAGTGCAGGGGAAAGTGATCTGAAGACAAGTCAGGGTACAGGAAAATTATGCACATTTTTCTCTTTTTCTGGTACTTTCCTGTAAACATTTCCTTATAATTACACCAATAAATAGGGTCTCACTGAAAATAGGCGTGTGAACCATGTGAGGACTTTTGATATCACCACTGAACATGGAACTAGCCACTATTTCATGCCTGTCATTAACAGCTCTGAATTGCTAGTAAAATAGAAAAACAAATATTTACCAAAACCTCACAAACAGCAGAAATAAGGAACAAGAGTGAAAAGCCAGCCCCAAAACTGAAGAGAGAAGAGAAAGCATCTGTTTCCTGACTAGAAAAACTCAGTTTACAGAGAGGTTTAAATTTATTCTTCTAATTAGAACCTTATTTTTGAATTCTGTGCAGCGGTGTGGGAAGGAAATCACGGGGGAAATGGTATATGAGCCATTGTTAATGCTCAGCAATAACCACAATAGACTGAATGTAACCAAAGCTGCAACTGTACGCGTTTCTACTTCTTCACTTTAAAGACCGAAAGAAGAAAAACTTTAAGCAGTGAAGAAAAAGTAACATCACCAGGAGTGAAAGTTTTAACAATTCATTTACCAGGAATACTTGGTCTGACAGACTTAATAAACAATGACTGCTATCACACAAACAATCAAAAAAAACCCAAAACCTGAAAAACAAACAAATAAACAAAACAAAACACCAAAACACCAAACAAAACTCACCTCCATCCCCCCAAAACTAAACAACAAATACAACAGTCTAAAGGAACCTTATTTTCTTTGAAAACATGTTTGGCAAGAGCCCAAAACATCATCTCATTAAATAAAAATAATTTTAAAAAACCACTTAAACAAAGAAAAAACCCAAACCAACAAAAACAAGAAGAAAACTTAGGAGGGTACTTAGTATAGGAAAAAAATGTATTATTCTCTTGGAAAACATGCTTTTAGGAAGATGATAAAGGCTGCTATAGCCACTGATGGAAGGCAAAATCAGTAAGAGCCATGCTTGACATGGCCATTATGGATGAAGAATCCAATTCAGAGTGGACACACTTTTAAGAATCATGCAGGATCCCAAAGGGAAGCAGAAGTGAACTAAAGAATGACTGAAAGAAAATGAAATGAACCAGCACATAAAAAACAAAAGACCCCCCATGCTTACCCTGTTCCTTGAACAACTGTAGTAGAGCTCTAGGATTTTATATCGGAGACTCCACCTGGAGAAATCAAAAAAAGTAAATCCCTGGTTGCTAATTTTTTCATGTGGTACTTCCTTGCTATTTTTATTTCACCCAAGAGCAAAATTATGTCATGTCAAGACGAGCTTTCTGGTTAAAACTTGGTCAGGATTTGTATCTACACTGAAGCTAATGACAATGCCCTTCAGGGGTGACAAGTTACTTGGTAAATAATTACATGTAACCATAAAATAAATTAACGCTGAACTCTCAGTTGTACCTCACTGTCATAGGGCTGTACTGCAACCTCAGCAATCCTCCATGCAAACACTCTCCTAGATGCCCTCTGGTAGAATATAGATCTATCAAAAATCTGTAGAAGAACGCAAAGAACTCCTTTGTAGCAAAATTAGGGGCTAGAGACTGAGGATTAGCACAAATAAGTTTAACAAACAAGACACACATTTGTATTTACATGAGGGTTTAATTTCTGGAATATGCTACCATAAAAAGCTATGAATTCATCATGTTTTATTGGCTTCAAATCAAGGCTGAAGACCCCTGCAGAATATATACCACGATGGAGCTTAAGTTAACAGGTTCAACATAAGGTAAAATTCTACAGCCTCTACCACACAAGGTCAGAGTAAATGATCAAATGTCCGAGTTTGTCCTTAAAAGCTATGGTTCCATGATAAGAATACCTTCTGAAGCAATAGAATGAAAGAAAGGCATAACATTGACAAAGATAAAAGGCTCCTTTTCCAATTTTATATCCAAAGCAAGGAGATTTATGGTCTAAACTAACCTCTGAATGATCACAAATTGCCCTTTTTGATGTCAACTCCCTTCCCGATAAGGTAACAATTAGACAGTTAAGAATAAATTTCCCAGAACTAATGGTTTAAAACAAACAAAAATATTAAATGTATTGTTACAATAACTGTGTAGTTAACTATTTTCTTGTTTCCCACAAAGGAAAATACTTGTTGCATCTTTGAAAAACCCACTTTGCTGACAGACTGTCATCTCCCTGTGAATGTAGAAAATAGGTTCACTTACAAACTTTGCTATTTTACTTAACTTACACACAACTTTAAAACAGAAATAAAACAAGACAAAGCTCAAAAGATAAAGAGGTGGCTCTTCTAGAATAACTGATTACAGAGTATTTGAGCAGTTTAGTAAAATACCATAAAATTTACTTGCTTTAAGGAGAAAGCCTGCAATCCCTTCTCGAGCAGATTAATCTATTTTCCTTGACTATCAAAGCAAGTAAAAGGATCACCTGCCCCCTGCATGGCCTCTGTTGTTATCAAAGGGATTGTTGACAGGAGAGTTCCCCTGTCTCTCATCTTAGGTTATAATCAAACTCACCTGAATTTTTCCACTGTCAAATCTATCAATGTGAGGGGTGAGACAAAGGCTTCAAGCCATTTAAATCCACAATTTAACTGTTGCTTGACCCTAATTAGGCAAATCATAAAGGTATCATCCATGCATTGCTCAAAGCTAACTGTGTGGTCCCGCATTGGGCCAGAGCTCCTCCACTGGTTTCCAACAGCATTTTTCAGCCTTCATAGGCTCTCTTAGGCAAAACTTAAAGGATCACTACAGAGAACAAGGTGAGAATGGGAAACACAGCCAACTGTGAGGCTTTGGTTGCTTTTCCTGAATATTGATACAGCCAGAAACTAGGTTGAAAACTGATATTTTTGGGTGGGAATGAAGGGAGCTGTATGAACAGAGAGAAACAAAACAAAAATATCAGCTTGGAAGTAGCTCCCACAGCCTTAGAAACACATTTGATATGGTAGAGAAAGATTTAGGCTTCAATGTAGTTTGAAGGCAGCTGAGAAATGTAAGGGATTTATGTATCCCTTATTTTACTCTCGTTGTGTTCAGAAAAACAGGTGGGTTTGCATTTTTTTTTAATTAAATAGGATTACATAAGAGAAACAACCAACTTCCTTAACAACCTAACAAAAACAACCTATGAGACCCAGAGATTTTTACCCATATCAAATGGAGACAGGGGGATAATACAGCTGTAAGTTTAAGTTTTAATAATTGGATATTGTAATAAGACTGACATCTCTGCATGTCCTTGGGATCACAATTTCTTTCAGCAATAAAACATTCAGAATGGTTATGGCAGGCATTATGAATGTTTATTAACATAACAGTAGATTCTGGTTCCACAACACGCAGGATGTGTATATGGTGCTACATGCATTATTCATATTACGCAAGACCAAAATAATTCCTCGCTTCAGTCTTATGGATTCATAATTTAAGATGAAGAGACAGATTCTCTCTTACAGCAGAGATGTTTATTCTGCTCTTAGTTAAGTTCATTTGAGTCTTGCACAGACATGAAGCAGAGAACGTGACCTAACATATCAATCAGTATGAAAAATAGTTAACAGCATTTCTGAGCACCCTGATAACCTCAGAATTAAAAGCAACACCACAGCCCCTCTTCTTATGCAAAATATCATGTGTTAAACATAACAGATGGAAAATAACATTATATAAAATAACAGATTAATAAATTGAGAGCAAGAGCACAAAGCCAGAAACCTTTTGTTTCTTATTGTTGTTTCTCTGTCTCTACTAGATCTAAATTTGGAAACAAACCAGCCTAAATTATTTTAGTGATCTTAGAGAATTTAAATAACAAGGACTGGTTAAGGATGAAGTTTCAACCTGGCAACTGTGTCTACCTGAACACTAAATAAAAGAAATGTTGATAGATCCCTACCTACAAGATGCTATAATTCCAGTCAAAATGTCACCTGTGGCCAGCCCTGTCTCAACAAGTCCCACCTCTTGACCAACTGAAGGGATGACGATTGTCCTCTTAGCAGCTTTTCTGTCTTTTTATACAGGGCACTACCAAATAAAATTCAGTGCAGACTATACTGAAATACTGATTGTGTACCAAGAATATTTATCAGTTTAGATTCTTCTTAAGCATTATAGAACAGTAAATACTATTGTATTATATATGTTGATCTATTGCTTATAAGTTCAGTTTTGGATCAAGCATACTATTCAGGAATTTCAGAGATAAACTGTCCAAAGTATGCAGCTGAAAAGAAAATCTTAAGAGACACGATCAGAAATGTTGAAATATTTCATTCTGATGTTTTCAGATACAATATTTGAATTTTTATCTTAAAAAAATGCAAAAAAAAGGAAAATTCATTTTTGTTGGGGGAAAAATATATTTTTTTAAAAAATTGTATCAGTCCAAAACAATTGATGTGGAAAGCCACAGCATTAATAAGAGGATTAGTGACAGATTACAGACTTTGAAAAAAAAAAGGATAAGAAACCGAACATGAATATAGTGAACCTGACCACAGTATTCACATGCAGGGCATGGTGATCCAAGATCAAGGACTTTCCTGAGGCAGATAATAAAAATAGATGAGGATGCTTTGCAGAACCCCCAAAACAGTAGACTAGTCTAACCTCTTCTTATACCCCTTCCCACTTTTGGCCTAACAATTTCCACTATGAATCTCTTAAAATCTAATTCGTAATTTTTTATGATATTTAATTATCCACTAATTTATGCAGGAATATTAGGTGTACATGATGTTGGAATTGACAACCCAAGTGCCCCACGGAGTACCAGTTTTAAGCAATCAAAGCAACTTAGTTGCTTTTTCTTAGCAATTTAAGCAATCAGTGCAGTTTTGATACATGAAGCCCTGCATGTTTCCCTATAGCTGGGCAACCTTCACTGCTCTGGGCAACCATCTGCACAGTTGTTGCTTCCAGGAGGCACAAGTCAGATGCTGGTTTGAAGCCTCTATGAACAAACAGTCCTGAGACCACTTTGTAACGAATGCTGTTTATACATCTCCCTCCAGACTTTTAAAATTTGCTTTTTAAGCATTCAGTTTGACAGGTGTTTTGATGTATAAATCATACCCATAAATTATGTCTGCAATCACTTTGGTGTCTGACAACAAGCGGAGAAAAAGGATGCCACTTATCTAAAACGACACAAAGGACGACCTTGTTCTGTCCTTGGATGCAGCACAGACGTGCTCAGAGACGGCTGCCCTGCGTGATGCAGAGGGAGCAGATCTGCCCTGGCTTGACCAAGGCAGAACAACTCCCTCTGCCACCAATTCCCACTCTGTCGTGGGCTTGCTGCTGACAAGCCTCTTCATGTCCCATTTCTAAAAGATGCCTTTAAACATTCCTTCATTTTGTTTCCATCAAATAGAGTTTAAAACTCATATCTGTCCACAAAATATTGTGCCCATTAAATATCAAGCCCAGGTCAGGGAAAAAATGGTGAATCCTTTTCATTGCAAAAGCCAGAAAACATCTGCCCCACCTTTTTTATTTTATTTCATAGTTTACTCAATGTTTCAGGTTTTGGAGCCCAGCAGTGGCATTTTTCCAAGTCCAAATCCAATTCAAACCACGACACTTTTCATTATATAAGTGCAACACAAAGTATAAAAAAAAATTTATTGCTTTTTATTGCCATTTATTTAACATAGTGTAACTAAAATTGCTTATTTGATCGTTTATGTAGGAGCAAACATTGTGTCACAGTTTTACTGATCACACAATTTGATTTTATTTCCATTTCTTCTTAGAGACTGAAAACAGTGGAACCAAAAAAAGTATATTTACTACTTCCAGGTAAGAACTGAAGTTCCCACCTGAGTCAACAAACCACTCCCAGTGAGCTGGTGTGCATGTGGTGTCAGGATTATACTGGAATATACATATGTGTTTAAATAGAAAGATATTAAAACTCTTGTCATCAGGAACACAGTTAAGTAAGCTCTGTGGTGTCTGAAGTAAAAAAGTCAAATTTCAGAAATGGAAAGGGAATTTCAGCAGAGAACAATGGTAGAGCTGCTGTTCAAGCCCTCAATACAGAAATTCTGATCATCAGGACAAAATAGTTGAGATTCTGCAACTGGGCTTTAATGAATATGACGTGACAGACACCACCTGAGGAAAAAAATATCTGCATGTATTTATTATCTTTTGGCTCATAAGCATTTCTAAGTCAAGAATTTTTATCTTTTTCTCTCCTGAAATTCATTTTGCTGCACAGGAGTTCTGCTTTAACTAAGTCCAACCACTTCCCCAGCTCTGCAGGACAAAGTGCAATCTGCAGTTTTTAATGAAATTCATGTGCACGGTATAAGTTAATTCAGCTCTAGATCTGCAGTAGCATTATACAGGTTTTGCAGCTTAATACCTAAGAAGTAACACAGACACGTTGCTCTCACTTTTAAGAAAACTGAGTGCCATGTTTGGGAATTCTTAAATGAGGAGCAAAGCACTCCGAGAAAAATGCTACCACTGTGGTTTACGTTTTTAGTTTAGTAATATTTCATACAATTCTAAAAACGTTTCTTTAAAAGAAAAAACAGGGAGGGGAGTTGCCTCTCCTGTGACCTGTGCTACATAACATACCCAAAAAGAAATTGGGATCCACAAATCTGACCGTTCAGTCGCACCAGCAACAAAATTCTTCTCTCTGCGGAATCATCTGCAGTGTTGAATAGTTTGTTTGGCACATATGCTCTCTGAGTGTGAAGTCATTCCAGTGAAATGAAAGACAGTCTGGTGTAGCTCATTCATTAATTTTCACAGCAGTTGGTGCCCTGTTGGCATTTCAAATTAACATGAGGAAAAGTTCAAGAGATTTAACTTCATTTCAAATCATGTCTACTATGATTTTCAAGAAATGTTACAAATAGATTAAATTGCATTAGCAAAAGCTAATTGCAGAGCAAAAGAGAAGAATATTAAATGCTAAGTACCAAACTAATTTCAGAGTAACATAATTTTACCAGCTGAATCATCCCCTACATGAAAGCTCACACTGAAGTAGCCACAGTGGTGACTGACTGAATTACTATGCAAGGCTGAAGTCCCTAAAGGTGCTGGTTGCAAGTGTTAAATGACAACTTGAAAAGAAAGGATTTCAGTCCTGTTCATTGCCAAGCTCCAGGCCCTGCCAGCCTTCTGAGCAATTGGATCCAGGGTCTAAATAAAGCTGGTTTTTATGTGTATAATAACCTCTTCAGGGCTACTGAAAAACTACAGAGCTTTAAAAACATGCAGAGCTCTTATGATGGGGCTGGAGTTTCCTGGCACTTGCCTTCAGCCATTCATTTTCAAAACATTTTTTGTACTAACCTATCCTGATCTGACCATGAAATAGGGAACTTACATTAAAGGTCCTGCAATCTCAAG
This sequence comes from Manacus vitellinus, assembly GCF_001715985.3. Taxonomy (NCBI): domain Eukaryota; kingdom Metazoa; phylum Chordata; class Aves; order Passeriformes; family Pipridae; genus Manacus; species Manacus vitellinus. The sequence continues at coordinate 1,542,799 of NW_021939632.1, forward strand.
TGTAATTGCAGGTCCTTCTTCATTGCTGCAGTGGTAGGTTTTGCTGCCTGTCCTTTAAGGTCACAGATGACTCAATTCAAGAAAATTGGCTATTTGTTGATGGAGAGAATTAAAACACACTACCGTTTTACTTAGAATGGAATATCCAAAGCATTTTTTGCCTTGCTTCTTTCCATAGTGTGGGGGGAATTTCTGTGTGAAAATGCACCTCCAGTGAACAACTTGATAACACAAAAAGAAGAAATAAAGGTGATAACACTGGGGAAACTCAAAAATTGCAGTCTGGTGTTATCTAATTACAAATCGGGGAGCTATTAATGAAGTTGGATAAGAACTGACAAAAAGACAGAGTTACAATCACCTAATTTAAATAACTTCAATTAAGCATCTCCCTTCTAAATAATGCAGAGAAATAGGTTTTATTGCTGTGGTTTCCTTTGTCCGTGAAGGAACCAGAAGTGCTTATTTCTCTCACTGCCTACTTATTTTCCCATTTTCCAGAGTCCAGATGATATCCAAAGTCAGGTCAGTTGAATCCTACTCCCTGGTATATGGATGCTACTGAGAAGCCAAAATGAGGCACTGGCATCCTCGAGAGACTGCACCAAAGGGATATTTATGAGGTTGGAGGAAAGGATGACATTCATCAAGTTTCCAGAAAGAATTTAGCTAAGGGTAGGACCTACACTGCAGTGGTATCACATCACCCAGGTGTGTTGATAAGTTCTCACAGGAACAGGACATTTCCTTGAAATTATTTCATTGAAATTATTCTGGTCTTATTTTTTCTCTAAAAGAGCATGATTTCTTGCTGAAACAGCAGCAGAAGCTGTAGAATCTCTGTGAGTGGGTAAATTCAAAGCTGAGTTAGATGAAGAAACAATAAATATCCAACGGGGCTTTACAAATACTGCATGCAACAGAAGTGAGAGCAAACATCTGTAAGGAAGCCATTTTATGCTTGTTACATTCAAAGCATGGGAGGAGCACCGTGAGTACATTTGAGTACATTTCTGAGCTCAGTAGACACAGGACTGCTCCGGTTTGTTTTCAAAGTAGAAGCTGACTAAACAGAATCATTATAACAGCTCACTGTTTGCTAAGACTGCAGACTCAAGAAATGAAGCCATAAGTTTAATATATGTATATATATGGATTGTAGAGTATTGAATAACTTAGCTAAGGAACGAGGCTAGGAAACAGAAGGAAAAAAATGCAGCTTAGTCTTTGGTTACATTAAAACATTTATGTTAATTCATAGTAAGAGCTGGCCATGATATTGCCTTAAATTAGTCTAAACCACGTAAGCTGCTCCTCCCTTTCTATAATACAATAGTATAATGTTATGATCCAATAAAATACAGAGCCCCCACTTCAGCTGTGTGCTCACTTTCTCAGGGACACAGAGATGGCTCCTGTCAGAAGGCACACATTTCTTTGTGCCTTGTGACACAAAACCCTTGAAGAGATAGATCAGTCTGCAGACCTCTGTCTTTTCCTATTTATGGGCTTCAGAGCAACAGAGTAGAGAGCAGAAGGGCCAGAAGTCAGGAAAAAGAAAGTGAGATAGCTGATCATGGATTCCCAAGTTCAAAGCCAACAGAGCCAGTTTAAGTTCCTGGAATGGCTCAGAAGCAGAAAAGCTTGTGGGTGATCATACAGGGTCAGCTTCACGGGTATGGCAGCTCAGCATGCTGTGTCACCAGAGCACAGGTTCAGCCCTAGCATGGCACGAATTGGAACAAAGGTATTTGTTCTTCAGGCCTGGGTAAAGAAATTTTTCCCTTCTGGATCAGTGGTATGGAGCAATAGAGTAAGCTCTACTAGAAACTTTCTGTATTCACGGGAATAACCTAAAGGTAATTCCTTTCCCCTTCCTTCCTCTTGAGTCCTTAAAGATGGTTTTAGATGAATTCCCTCTGCTTCCTCACCATGCACATTTATCTAGGGACACACTGGGTCATTCACAGGTTCACCACTGCTTCTCTAACATTCATAAATGATCAAAGCACCAAAACCACTCTCTATAGAGACTCTATTCAAAGTTTCTACCAATTTGTAGATTGTTTTACAGGTGTTGAAAACATCTGACAACACAGCCCATTCACTGTGCAAAAGGCAGTAATTATGAACAGATAATTCTGAAGACTTTTCCTCTTTGGCCTCCTCCAGGCCTTTGAGCTTTGTGGTTTGTTCAGAGGCCCAAGGGCTCTGAACAGGAGTTATTGCTTACCAGCAATGTCTATAGAGACTTACCAACAAATGTGTAAATTCTTTGATTGAATGCAAACAGTAATAGCTACAAATTCCACCTGGGACACAGAATTGCCAGGATCAATTGATCTGGAAAGCTATAGCCAGCAAGGCACTGCAAATTCAACAGAGCTTCCACAGCTGCCACTGTGGCAAAACTTGTAGGTTTACAGTCCAGGTAACAAGTATGGATGAACTTGAGCAATACCTTATGCTTGAACTCAACTACGTTAACACAGTCCAAGCCCTAAACCTATAGCACAGCATGCAAAATAATAAAACTATGCAATGGAATAATGGGTTCCTTTAAGTCTTAATCCAAAGAATGAATTTCTGCACATATAATACAGTGTTCTGTGTGAGGCTTTAAACACCTTCCAAATAAACAGGAGACAGAGCAAAATGGACTGTAACAAAGCTCTTCTGGTCTCAAACTGTTATCTCATCCATCTGAACAAGTGATAAAAAGTTGTGCTAAATCAAAGGCTGGGACTGAGGATCTCCAACTGCTGTCTGACATTTCAGCATCGCAGTTAAAGGTCTGCTCCTTTGCAGAAACCTCTGTTTTCAAAATGAAGCCTCAGGAACATTTTTCAGTTACTTTTGAGAAGCTTACAAAATAATAAATGAAAAAAGAATGAGTATAAATATCAGAATAAACACTTGAAAATGCAATATCTGATTCAATTCTTTACCCTCACTGTGCTACACGGTTGGGGTTTTTTTTCCACATTCTTTCATCTTCTGAGCCCATGTAAAAGTGAACTTAAGGACACGTATAGACAGCTATTTGTAGAGTTACATAATTATAATGACACAATTATTATAGGAGAAGTTATGACACTAATTCAAAACAAAAGATAAATATATAAAACAGATAAGAAGAATAAAAGTCTGATTGCCATGCTGTAACATGGTAGCAGACCTTTTATATAAAGAGTGATGGGCAGATTTGACACCCATTCATGTGGATGATGAACAGAAAGTTGGCACAGAGGATCTGTGAGGGAGGAGAAAATTCCTTCTGCAGCATTCACGACAATTTACATCTGTAATCACAATGTTGCACAGAATGCACAGTTAATGTGTTAAATAATGCTGCCACCTCACTTCCACCAGTAGCTTTCAATGCGCTTTTTTTATTGCCCTGCCTGACTTACAGATGGCAAAGCAGAAGCAGTGCAGAGTGAAAGTGTTTTGCCAAAATCATTCAGAGGAAGGAAATCTCCCAGAACTGCAGACCATTGCTGTGTGCTGTCAGAGCACACAAGACAGCAGGTTGCAATGCAGTGTTGTTGCTCTAACCAAGCTTGGCTCCCTGTTCCTCATCACTTCTCTGCATTACAGAAATCATAGCAGCTGTTTACAAAACTATGGCTCCCTGTGACTCCTTTAAATAACAAACTGAGACATCTCATGGTTCATGTCACCACTTTTGTCACTTCCTCTTCTTCCCCTCTTCCCATGGAATAAACAGTGGGGATTTGACATGGCCCTACTCACGTGATTTTGTCCTTTCTTTTTACCACATGTCAAGAAACTATATGGAGGAAAAAAAGCATATATTTTCTTCTCTATTCCTCAGAGAAATATCTGAAACTGAGTCCATTAAACAGTGACAAGGTTTATGTAATCAGCTTAATTCAAACATATCACATCTGCTCTTCACTGCAGCAACTCTGAAAAGGTAAGTAGAGGCAGTTTGCCCTCAGAAATTGTTGAAGAACTATATTCACCCCTAATTTACCAGAAAAATCTACAGATATGTGGCCTGGGGACAATCAGCCTTATTTTTTGTCACATGTCCCAGACAACAGCAGGCAACACATACTGAAAGACTAATTTTATGTTTTTCTGAGCATAGCTGAAATCTTTTTCCATCTACTCTCTCATTCTTTGCAGTATTCAAGAAAGCATGCCATAATCATACAGATCAGCATAGCTTATGTGTATTGCCTAATTAAGAAAGAGCAATAATGAAAATGAAAAATGTCAATATAGATTTTCAGTCATATAATTCCAATGTTTCACTTTGCTAAAATGATGTAAAACACCTACCCTTATTAGCCAGGAACATGCTGAAACAGCATTTAAATAATGACAAAACCCACAGCCAGGAAGAAAGCAAAAATGCTACAGACACCTTTTACAGTTTCCAATTCAGTGCAAATATGATATAAAAATAATAAATTTCTATTTCCATAACATTATACAATACACAGGGACCTCAAATTAGGACTCATTATATAGAATTAATCTCAGAGTAGTGTTTTGAGATCTCTAAATAAAAGCACAACCTATGACTGGACAGAAAGGATATTTTGTTTGTTCCTACATTTGCTATGCATCTTCATTTATGGTGAAAAGATGCAATTCCCTGCCTTTACAGTTTATGAAATACTGTTTATATGAGTCAAGGACCAAAATATTTCTTGTCATTATGTGAAATTGTAGCTTCAAAGATGCCGCAGTCATTTGGTAATCTAAGCATGAGACACTACTCTGTTTAAATCACAGCAAATGTTGGCACTTTGATGGAGAAAACTACATATATAAAAATCAAATTAAAACAGAAAATATTAAAGTAGCGTTAAGGCTGGGAGTTTAATTAACTTTCTTGAAAGTCAGACTACTCAATGCATTGCAGATCCTCAGGTGGTTGAACATGAAAGGAGCAGAGAAAGTGAGGCAGAGATAAGAAAGATTGTAAAATTGTCTAAATCGAGGTCACAGCACTGTGTAGCCACTGGTGTGGGAGAGGGGATTGCTCAAAGCAGGAAGTAGCTGGAAGTGACATTCAGACAGATAATGCAATTTCCAACTGATTTAACACCAAACAGTGGATTAAAGGATCTACTATATTCTAATTATTTTGGGGAGAAACAGCAGAGCCTGGGCAGGCAGTGGAAGCTTGAGGAACAACCTGCAGAAACCTGGAAACCACAGCACAATCTCTTCACTTACTTTGAGTACATCTGTGTTCCTTTGGCACCACTGTTCATATACAAGAAAATGACTGCAGAAAAGTGCTCTCTTTTTCTGACATATCTTATCGCAGACCTCATTCACTCCAAAAAATGTTTCTGATGCCTGCAGAACAAGACAACTTCTGGAAATAAGGGGTAGGATAGCAAAAATTCCCAAATCATTCTGCTGAGCCAGAGAAGTGCTACGGAAAGGGATGTTTGCCATATTGTATCTATAAGTTTCTCAAAAATATCTGGAGATAGTCCACCCACCACTTCCCTCTGCCCTCCCTCTTTAAAGGTGCTCTGGTCTTATCTAAACCTTATTTTTCCCATATCTCACTACCCTGTCTTATATTTTAACTTCAGAAGATCTTTGTGTTGTCTCAGGCACTGCTGAGCTCTCAAGAGAGCACACACCAACTCTGCTCACAACAGCAGCAGACCATGGAGCTCAGCAGACCAGGCGACAGCCTCCTCCTGGCACAAACCAACAGCTGTAAGGATTTCCGAAGGCACACAGCACCCTTCAGGCAATTCTTTGACACTCAGGTCCTCCTCCCACCCCCAACATGTGGCAACAGTCAGACATTTGAACTCTGTGTCTAAAGACAGCATAGTACGTGCACACAGTAGGGTTACACGTAAAACTTCACCAAATACTCTTAACTAGCTGGATAAATCGGTCCAGCTCCGATAACTGCTTCTTCCTCTCTTTCTACCATATGTTCACTTTAAAACAATGAGATACAGGAGCTTGGAGCTGTTGCCTATGCATATGTCTACTGTGGAGCCAAAGACATACCTGCAACTCCTCCAAGTAGCTTTAAAGCATCCAGCTTTGGTACTGATAGCAACATATCCACGGTGACATGGAGCTCACTCTGACTAACTGCTTTAAGTTTACACCTTAAACCCTACACAGGTTTCTCCAGCTTTTCCTCAGCTCCTCACTGCCATTCTCAGTGTGTGCTGTACCTGAACAAGCTGCTTTGAACCCCGCTGTGATGTGTTGTGCCTCTGCTGCATTGTGGGTGTACTCTCAGTGCTCCACGACTGGCAGACTGACCCTGGATCAGGGTGAAGGAGCTGGATCTGCTCTTTCAATTTCTATCTAGACATCTGAGTTGGCCCAAACATTAGTTCAGAAATCAATTTTCAGGAAAGTACTTCTTTTGTAAGACACCACAGCTCACAAAGCTTTAACTCTTTTTCAATGGAGTAGGGAGATGATAATGAAGACCAGATAGAAAACAGACTTTTTTTTCCTTGACCCTTCTCCATTCTTGTCAAAGAGGGGAGCTCCTGATCATTGATGAGAGCTATTTAGAAGTGGGTTTTTTACCACAAAAATCAACTAAACAATTTCCACTTTACCCTTGGAAATAATATCTTCAGCAACACACTTAGAGGTGACTTATACAGCGTGTTTCATTTACAGCTACATAAGTGACCACAACAAATAGTGACTAATCTGTCTGTGGATACGGATGAGTTGTTTGGGAGTCTCTTTTCATCATCGGTGTGTTAAACCCACCTAAATTTTTGTCCTTCATATTATTTGAAAACAATTATTACTTGTCAGATTTTTCATGTTTCTTATCACCATAATATTAACAGCAGTACAAATAGCATGGATGTCTGGGAAGTTTAAAGCTCACATTCATTTCCCCTCTTTACTCTTTTAGTTTTAAATTAGCAACAAAGATTGTTTATCAATATTTTAGCCTCAGATTGGCTCCACTAAAAAGGAGGGGGGACTTGAGCAGATGGTTGTGGCAAGCTGCATGTCATAAGTGGGTGATGCACAGATACACTTCTTGATCTACCACTGAACAAACACTTTTGCAAAATTATGTGCTGAGAAAGGGCAGGCTCAGGCTGTGTGATCGAAATTGACTCAGGTTTTCTAATTTAATTTTTCTTTCTACACTCTCCAGACTATTTCATAAACAAAAGAAAGGTATGAGCTACATTCATTTACTGGGAAGTTAGTTTGACCTTATGCCTGCATAAGTCAGATCAGAAAATTCCCATCAGCTTAAAACAAAATACTAATAAAAGAAACCCCACCACAGACAGACACACCAGAAACAGTCTCTCTGAGAAGCAGTACTTCCAGAAGTCGTTTTAGTTTACAACATCGTAAATTCTTATTAACAGCTCAAGTGAAAATGATGGCAATGAAAGCAGAACCAGCATGAACTCTTCCATCACTCTGCTTCAGCATCGAGGTGTCTGGCTTTGACACAGGGATGGGTTACCCAGGGACAGGTTTTTCTGGTGCAGTGCAGCTATTGTGAGAGCCTACTGTGTTTTATCTGCTCCTTAAAACAGCCTGACCAGCCAGGAAGAGAATAATTGTGTTAAAGATGCCCCAACAAAGGTGAAGAGAGGGGTCAGGTTGTCTTGGAGTGCTCCTTCACCCTGCTGTCAGCGGAGTAAAAAGATAAGTGCAGCCAGGGGAAGGTTTTAGCACACCCAGGATTCCCTAGTCTCTCCAGCAGTCAAGACACAGTTTCACCTCTCTGTAGGTGTTTTTAAGTCCATTTTGAGGTAAAACAGCTCTTGGGATGCTCTTTTCCAGGCCAAGGGCATTAGCTCCATGTAGTTGCTACTGGCCTCCCACTTCAGGAGTGGCTGCCCAATGTGCTCTCCTTGCAGGTGGCAGACTGGTATTTTGCCTTCGATGCATCTACAAATCTCTACCTGATTTTTTTTCATTTATGGACAAGTAGGAATAATCAGATTGGTTTTCAGTTGTGCTATTCAGCCAGAAATCCCACAAACAGAAGTCCTCAAAATCAAGAAAATGGCTGTTACAAGACTGATCCCTGCCAAAACTATAACTACCTGCCTCATGAATAATTTTTTTTCTCTGGGTCTGTCAATCTGGTATCTTCTGTGAACGTTAAATTTATTACAGAAAGTTAAAGAAAAAAAGTAATGTGATGTCAAAGCCATCTCTGAGATTAATATTACAAGAAAAAGGAAAGGTGAGCATGAGACACCAAGGGCACCCATCTGAATTACAGCTTTTCTACCTCTGATGCCCTTAGACTGAGGTCAGGATTCTGCAGTATTGTGAAAAAAAGGGGGGGGGGGCAAGGATAGACAGAGTGAGGTGAGAAAACTTTCCCAGGTCTCTCACATGGGCCATGACTGAACCAGCAGTGGGACCCACCTGTTTCAAACACTGTGCCTACCTACTACAGCTGTATGCCTCTGATCACTCACACCATCCTTATATTTGGGTTGAATTTCCAAAGGTCCTTGTAAGTATTTAATCCATTCTTAACACAGCCTTCAAAGTATTTTAGTAGTATTAAATCAGGATTTGATTTTTTTTTTTCCTTTTTTCTTTAATGCTTCCTAGCAAGCTAAAGTCAGATGCAAAGAACATGCTCCTTCCATAACATTCAAAATACTTCTAAACAGTTGGGAAAGCTTTAGCATTTTAAACGTGACAAGATGTCATAATAAACTAGTTATTTTTATGCAACTTAAAAATTCCTGCAAATGCAAATAGAATTTCATATTTCTTTAGAACTCCATGTGAAGCATACATTTACTGAAAATTACCCAAGATTGGTATGAAACAGCACACTGTTTAAAAAGTAGGCCAAATCTTTAGTTCACACCAAACAACTCTGGTTCCTGTTCATTCATAAAAATAGCAGTACTGCATATTCAGCAAGACATGCATGCCTTACATTCCCATTTCAGCTAGAAATTTGTTTACATTTTTAGGTGCTCCAAAGGAATTACACATATGGTTATTTCTAATTTTTTCTTGGAACTGGAGTGGATATTCTACGAATGTGAGATAGTGCATTCGGCGAAAATATTTAGACAATATTTTTTTTATAACATACTCATCTACAAAGCTCTTAAATCTCATTTAAGAACTGTTTTTACATAGCAAAAATTAACATACAAGTTGCAGTCCAAGGACAATTTTAGACTTTTTTCATATGTGCACAAAATTTTGTACTACTCCCCAAACTACAGCTTTAACAAAAAAAAAAATTTGGAAGTGAGGCATAAGATGAAGATACAAGAGAATTTTGAAGATACAACACTCTCTCAGATTTACCCTCAAATTTCCCTTATATAGTGGTATTGTGGGACACGTTTCTGGGTTCAGAAATAACCCATAGCAGAATTCATTTTGGAAGACTCTCTGGATTACAGATCTGGAAAAATATCTAAAGGATATGGAAATTTTGCATCAAAAATCTCAATCCTAACAAAAATATTAATATAGAGAAACCTCCTAATTGACTAAATATCAGACTTCTTGCAAGTGTGAAATTGTTTGGAAAATATCTTTTATCACTAGTCAGATTGTAAACTTTGCCTTTTTTATACTTAGATCAAGTTACATGATTTGCTCAAATTTTTTTTTAAATGTAAATAAAAGATATTTACTTTCATAGTCTCCTTCAGACATTTGATTGACCCTCCAGATGCATTCAGAGATTCTGAATGCCATAGGGGGAAAAAAAAAAAAAGAAAAGGAGAGAGAAAAATAATCTTTTATATCCACCACTCACTATTTCAGAAAAAAACATATATGTAACTATTGACCATCAACCATATGCAGCATGGAAGTATTCACTACTATACAGGAAAGAATTGAGATGGATAGAAACAGCTGAATTCTACTTCTACAGGTAGAGAGGGACCCACACCTTTCTCTGGGAAGAGTGACTGACAACAAATAAAAACCATTTTCATTGACAGTGTCTGTCAGTATGCTCCTGTGTAACAAATTTCTCTTATTTCATATCTTTTCTTTCTTCATACAGAATGGACTCTTTTGGCAACTTCTTTCTTCTCGCAATAGCAATCAAAGAATCTAAAACTATCATGGATTGTCAGTGCTGCAATTAGGAAAGCTGAAAGGTTTGCTCGTCTTATGAGGATGGATTTCTCTGAATTGCTTTTGTGTGGCTTTTTCTTTGGTATTATAGTGAAGAGCCATTCAACTATTCAATAAATATGTAATCAAAATAAAAGCATAATGAAGTTTCTATGCAAAAGCAACAAGCAGAAACAGCTTCAGAGAGGTGATTCATACCTAGCACATATTCTTTTCTCAATCTGTATTTCAGTTTCAGGAACTTACATGATTTGAAGCATCTCTCACTTTTGCTTTAATGGGAGTGGTGATTCTTAAATATTTTTATGGACCTGGAAAAAAAATGCTCAGGTGACAAAAGACACTGGAACAAGAAACTAAAGCCAGGGATCTGCAGTCCCAGCAAGCCTATCCATTCCATCTCTTATCACCAAAGAACAACAGCTCTTTCTGGAATAAGGAATAAAGTTTTTTGCAGTAGATAGGATAGGAACTGTCAGTTGTCTCTTTCCATCTTTAAACTTTTCTTCTGCATCGCCCAATTTTCTGCCTGGTCCAACTGGTGTTTGCCTCCCAACTTTCTGCTTCTCTGATGAAGACTTTTATACTTTGTTTTGATTCATGTTTTACCATCAGATAAACCAAGCCACTACCTCTCCTGGTACTCATGCAACTAAAAGCACAATATACTCTGTTTATAGAATGTATGTTTATAACTAAATCTAGATCTGGCCACATGTCACGTTTCTTCTACCTTTGAACACAACAGGTTTGCACCTCACTACGTGTGTTTGAGTAGGACACTGCATACACAAACATGAAACCACCAACCTTAAAGTATAATTTGCACAGAACATAGCAGCCTATCCTTTCCATGAAGGAGGTCACTAAAAGCTCTCACTGACTTTCCTTTTTCAACAAGCTTTCAGACTTATATTTTTAAACACAATGTTGTACCATTTAGAAGAGGAACACATAGGCATTCTTAGGCTGGTCTGATGGACCATCAGAGTGAACTGAACTACTTCCCCAGAGCTTACTTCTTCAGGAACAGCACCTTCCACATGGAAAGCAAAACATGGCAGGTCTCAGCAATAACAGTCCAAAACAAAATAAGAACATAAAGGGAGGTAAATAAAGGAAACATTAAAATATGAGGGCTGGAGTATCCCTGTCCACTTAGTAGTCAGTGGAAAATTCTGCAGCCCACCTGTTGTCTTTAACATGAGAAAACTTCAATTTTCATCTTTTAACAACCCCAGAGTCTTGTCATCTGTTCATTTCGAAACTGAAATAACAGAGGCTGATGAGTCTACTGTTTCAGGTTTCTGCTGAAGAGCAATTTGGTGTAAAATGTTCAGATAATAACCGAAAGCATGCCAATGAAAAATCCCTTCCTGCAGTTTCAGTTCTGCCACTTCTCCAAAACAGGCACTTTTTGAACATTCTAATCAATACTTTGATTACTATCACGAACTACTAATGACAAATATACCTCAGGGAAGTGCTGAAAACAAGCTTCCCAATACAAGAATATAAATGTAGAAATAGGAACTGAAATAATTAATTGGCTAATATATTTGATAAGGGTATCGACTGGTTTAGGCAGAAAAAAACCTTCAACTCCTGCCATATTAGCAGAATAACATTAACTGCATGAGCTCATAGGCTGTAAAAAGCAGAAAACAGAGCAAAGGCTGGTATGTTTGTGTTTGTATCTAATGTTCCATATGAAGTTTCTGTGTAAAGGTGATGATCTGACAGTATCAAGTTCTGTCACAATTAAATACTGCTGCCAGCTCAGGTAGCAGCAGTATGATTTTCATCTCTGGACTCCTCAGAGTGGACACTTGGGCACATTTTTCTAATGACTGCAAATCTTTCATGTAGGAGAAAGACAAATAAATATTGAATAAACGTATTTTTAAAAATCAATGTGAGCTGTGAATGCAAGGAGTTGTACTTTTATCCTAATTGCTTTAGAAATATAACGTAAAATAGTCTTAAATATGACTGGTGCCCTCTGCTATAATATATATCTCAACATCTATCTGAAGCTCATAAGTCTGATGTGAAAATTCATAGTTTTTTGATCCATATAATAAAATACTATGTCAACAAGAAACTAACATTATTCATTCTCATGGATTTACCAAACCTGGCCTGTTCCAAAGATTCCATAGACAAGTGCATGAGGAAGCAGTTGTGACAATGATCCTATAAAAAAGGTCTGCACAACAGAATATTTGCATGGCATGACTTCATCTGAGCACTGGGATCTGTGCAAGCCCTGATCAAGGTTTATACTTGTACCACAATGGCAAAGTCAGCATAACAATGTGGCTAAGGGAGGAAAACCATCATCATCACATAGCTGCCTATTTTCCTTGGGGATGCACTAGCAGTATAAGTTTAATTACAGTTCAGCTGCCCAGTTTGTGGTGCCCTCATAGCAGCAGGAACATTTAGCTGTGCACCTGGACTGTGCTTTTAACTCACTGAGTTGAAATTCTGCAGAAGATTTTCTGCTATGAAGATGGTTTATCATTCTTTCACTTGGTGGCTCTTCATTGACTTCCAAGCTCCTGTTTTATACCCACAGTGGGAAATAAATACAGATTGATGCAAAGAGTTGTTTTGACTGAGGCCATCTCCTGCCCCAATGGTGTGAGAAGGTGTGTGTACACTGTCCATCTCCAGCCCTAGCAGCTGGGGATCACAGGAATTCATTTCTGTAATCAAGGACATAATGAAGGAATATAGTCAAACATGATTAATTAGTGATACTCTAATTCAAGATCATTTGAAATGAACCATTTCCAAAATCAACCAAAACTAGACTCCTGGAAAAGTGAATCCTTCTGAATTGTGCTTACTCCATCATCTTTTGCAGGTGCTTGTGCAGAGGGAAAATAACACTTGCCTGGCTTTGCAGGGGCTTTATCATCCATAGAGGAACTCTCACTGAAAATCTGGCCCATAATGCTGTGGTTTATGATTTCCTGAGCTTTTTTTTTTTTAATGGAATGTTGTTTTTTGATATGTAGGTCTAACATCATAGTGTTAATTGTTTAATGTTACAGTGTTAATTAGAGGTTCTCTACCAAGGACTACTTCACCCCTCTCATATGCAGAGCTGATTAACTTCCAGGTACTCATTATACTAAAAGGCATATTAATTAACATTCTAACATTTTATAATTATATTATACATTAACAATATTACTTTTAATTGCAATAATCACGATGACATTGCATGTGGGTGGCACTACAACTTGATAGATTTTCATTTTTCAGCCATGAGACTCATGAGCTAAATTTCAGCAACTCCTCTTCAATAACTGATCTAATTTTTGTGCTTTTCTCTAAAGGCCACTGCTAGCTATTCTGCAGACATTCTTTGATTCACATATGGAAGCTGCAAGTTTAAACTAAATTTCTTTTTCAGATGAGATTCCTACCACATGCAGAGATGAGACAGAAGGTCACTGAGTACAAACTCAGTACAAGCTAAGGGAAAAAACACCCCACAACTAAAAACATCCTTGCCTTTTATTGTTAGTCTGCTGTATTCCTTTGATAAATCTTTCATGCAGTAAATGTTATTGATGTCTAGATATCTTATCTTGTTTCTGACTTATTGTTACAATGTCTAGTCTTCCTGTAACTGAATTACCACTACATCCTACTAAAGACATGCTTGAATGTTTGGCTGACCTAACATCAATACTTCCTGATTTTGCTCCTCCTCCCCCACCAAGATCTTCCTCTGATACATTTTTTAGAGACTCACTGATTTTGTACTCAGTTCTAATCCACCCTGCTCCATCTCTGAATGTAAAATACCACAGGCAGTATCTCAGCAGGCACGAAGATGTTAAAGTTTGGTTCTTGGAAACATGAAGGATGCCATCAGTACCCAAATGCAACACATGGGTTTTTACAGTTAATAAATAGATACTAAAAATTACAGTGGTCATCATCTTCCTTTAAAAATTAACATAAACTACTTAGTTTTGCATTAAAATTTCTCCTACATGCAGACAGATGATCTAGCAGTGTCATTTTTAACCAATCTGGTACACAACTGGCCCTGAAATGAACTTGTGTGTCCTGAACACACAAAACAAAATTGAGACAGATTTCACGTGTGTGAAGCCAGAAGAAAAATCTTGCAAACATTTTACAATGGAGGGAAGGGAGATAACTTGCTGTCCTTTCTAAGGACCTTTAGAGACTCCACCTTACCTAACACATCCCTTCTTCATGTCCTTTTCTGCTTTTTTTCCTTCTACTTCTCATACAATTGATGTGTTTCATCATATCCACAATGCTACTAGAATGGAAACAGTTATTTTACTATTTTTTGTGATTAGGAAAATATTACTTCAGTGTGAGGGAAGCAGCTGAAGTTATCCAATGTTTCTAAAACAATTTCCTAAGAAAGTTCTAAAAAGCAAAATTAATCTATTTTCTTATAATAGTTAATAGTGCCTGTGGCTATGTTTGCATGCACAAATGTTTGTTATCTATTCCACTGTCAGTACTGTTCTTTGCCTAAAGGTCACACATCAAAAAAACATGATGATAATAGTGTTATTGCTCCTTTCTGTTTTCACTCCTAAGCAGAGAGAAAGGAATAAGTAACTAGAATATTTTTCCATGACTATATATATTCATGACTACCTTGAGAAATTCTTGTATAGGGTTACCTCGGGGAATTCTTGGGACAAATACATACAGTTTAATGTTTTGTTTTGGTTTGATTTTTTTTTTTATTATTGCTGCAAAGAACTGCAGAAACCCATGCACCCTGATATAGGGAGGATGCAGTTCCACAGCCCAGAGTCCCTCAGTGAAACACTGCTCAGGAATGAGAGAAACCAGCACTGGTGATGGTCTACAGGATCCTACACAGCAGTTTTGTCATGTTGCTCAGTAACAGCTAAAAACACCATGGGTCCATTACAGTGCAGTTACTGCTAGAACAGCCAAAAATTAGGAGGCCAGGATATAATCCTTAACTGCACACTGCAACCTCCAGATGAGGGAGAAGACTATCTCCTCTCCCAGGAGCCTGCAGGAGTTGATAATGTCTGTGATTACCATGATCTTATTCATGTGTTTGGCCTTTTCAGATCCATCACATTGCTTTCCGAAATTAACATTTCAACCTGAGTTTAGAAAAAAGTGGAAGCTATTTTTCTTTACGCTTATTCTTTAAAAATTTAAATTTTGTGACTAACAGTGAATATAATATTAGGTTAAGTATCTGATCTGAGAAGACATTTTTCTGATACTTTCCTATTTAATATAAAAATGAATGTGTGGGTGTTATTTTTGAAATGAAAAATTACTCAGGTGCCTTAGAAACCTACTTCTTAGAAACCTACAACATGAGAAACGCTTGTGTTATCTTCAGAAATTCAATTTAGTTCTTCAAGTCACTTGGGCACATTTGAAAATATTACCCCTGATCTAACTCTTGATAGAAAAAGATTGGTGTCTTCATCAAATAACCCTGTTGAAATCAAACTTCTGTAAAGTTCTCCATTTTGAAAATAAATAAAGCTATTTTTTCTAAAAAAAAAATATTTCCAAACGACAGTTTTCATTTGTTTGATTAAACACACATTATGGATTATTGTCAAGACAAAGACAGCTTAAGCTAAGCCTTAAATCTCAGTTTTCCATTTTAGAGGGTTATTACATATAACCTTTTCTATACATATTACTCTCATTTAGTCATAATAACTCTTTCATTTGCCATATCAAATTTGAAGAAGACAGACAATTTAGGCTGTTTAAATCTGAGGGCATGAACAAAACCCCAGCAAAAGAATCCCTCTCCGTATGAAGAGGTTATTAAGTAATTGGCCATCTCTGTTCAAGTCATTGAAATGATTGTTCTTTACAGTTATTACTCTGTGCTTTCAGTTTACATAATTTTTCCATTTAATACAAGTAGAAGATAACTCACCAAGTTGGCAAACAGTGTTCTGATTAGCAAAAACATTTTGAGCTAAGACAAACTCAATGCAATTATTAGTATAATCTTATTACTATGATAAATCTGTAGACAAAGTTCAGACAGGAGCCAGTAGTTCCTATATATAATACTAAATTTAATTACACCTAGTTAGACCATTAAATGAGAAAACCTGGGCTAGGCTCAGAGTTTGTGGATGTTTAAGGAATGGCCCAAGAGAGTTGACAGGTATTAATCCTGTCTTCCTGTTCTTCCTGCATAATTCGACAAGCCATGAAAAAGAGAATTTGCAGGAGACAGAAAGATGAAAGGGACATGTTACAGCTCATAGGCTATATAATTCCATGTATGTAGTGTTCCTGGGGTATGGGACCAAAATCCCTCCTTCAGAGGGTGTCACAGGATTCTGTGTGTCCCTGAGACACTGATATTTGTCCACTCCCAGGTACAACCCCATGTACCCAAGGCTGCTGAGTTAGTTCTGCACTGTGGCACATGTCACTGGGGATACTGAGCAAAGACTCAAATCAGACCTACTATAACCCAAAATCAACCTGTAGAGTCCTCCCCAGACCAGTCAGAGTGCTAACACTACCAGCTAAATAAACATGCATCTTAAAACACTATATTGCTTACCAGTTACCAGTGCAACCCTTCTGGCATCTTGCATTTCTGGTGAAGCAAAGCCAGAAAGACGCAAAGGTCTGCTCTGCTCAAGTCAATGTAACGTGATCACCCAGACCCAGGAGTTGGGTTACAGATCTTGTCCACTGTCACCATCTCAGACCTGTTTTCCCACATATACTGCTGCCTACAACAGCATCCACTGTAATAGAATAATTTTATTCTCTTAGATGTTTATGTATTTTTTATAAAAGGTCTTGTGGCAGTCAGATTCAGTGGTGATCTGCTCTTGGTTTGCAATGATCTGGCATAGACAGTGATAGCCCTGGCTAAACACAGTAGAGAACTAGACAGGATGTCTGGGGGCTTTTCTGCTAATCTGAGCCTTATAGAGGTAAAATGAACTGAATCCTGCCAGACAGCAGTGCTAACTGTGATTTCCCACAATCAGAGTGCCATCAACAAAAATGATACACAACCTCAAGTGGTTCTATAGTACAGGAGATATGAATACCTGAGGCACCCATGTGCTAAATGATGGAAGTCAATGCTAAACTGATGGAAGTCAAGGGCAAATACTTGAAAGAACATCTAAGACTGGTAGAAGTACAATAATTAAATCCAACCAACTTTTGAATTTGCATCTCTGCATATTCAAACCGCATCTATGACACGTTAGTTATATTGGGAAACTTCAGAACACACTGTAGAGACCATGAAGTTATTTTTGATTGTCTAATGAAGTCAGTAGCACTACTCCTCCTCATTCTGCTGCATTCTTGATAATAGGTGCTTTCTATTTATTAATACACATTGATAGTTTCAAGATAAAAGCTTTTTAAAATAATCTAAAATAACATTCTGGATTTGTGCATAGCTGTTGTTTTCCATTATTGAGAAAGCCACTGGATGCAGGCAGTATTTGCAAAATTGTTACCATTCTAACCACTGCAGAGCACAGAAATTATGATACCACACTTCATGGGAAATCAGTCACTACTATAATTAACCACCTTCCTTATCATCTTACACTTTTAGCTTATCACATCATTGACTATCTGCTTATAATGAGTAACAGTCAGGGGTTATTGTTACATATACAGTTTACAGTAATTATTAGGTTACTGACAATGAAATGACTTATAAAACTAATAGTGCATCTTTGCCTCTCCAGGTTCAATTTAAGGAACTATGCCATTCTCGGTCCATTTTAAAGCATCAATAAAGCTGTTTCCAAGTTGAAAATTCATTTTCATTGGTACATAGACTATAAATTTCAGAGGACAGAAACCTGTTTCTGTATTAGTCACAGTAGCAAAACGATTTCTCATTCACCCTCAAGTTTATTAAAAACAAAGTGGTTTTAATATTGGGTGAAGCTGGATTAAAAACATACATTAGCTTCTGAAATTAAAATGGAACAATTTTATTTCTTTATTTCACAGTCTGAAACAGCATTAGAAATGCAGAGTTTCAACTGATGTTTTAGAATTGCAATTACTGCATTAAGAGGCAAATCTGGACTCCAAACAATTAATGCATTACGAGGTATATGTAGACTGTAAAGCTGGATACACATAAAGGTTTAATTGTGATTTCATTTCTAAAAGTATTACAGGAAAATACTCACTGAGAAACAACTTTTCAGATACTATTGATATATTTTCTACTTTTCTACCCTGCACAAGGAGACCACTAAAATCCTGAAGTTAATATGACACAATAAGAATGAAAGCATCTCATTCTGCAAAACCCCTTAGCAGAGCTGCAAACCAATAAAAATGTTCCTTCATGCACACAGTTCTTAAAACTCTCAACAGAAGCACTCTTAGGTGTGTTGCCTTTAGCTGCTGCCGCTCTCCTCTAAGCATTCCTTCATTACTTTTGTGACAGCTCCAGGAGAAACTTCAACCACAGCTTCTTCTGCAGAGAATCCCCCTGTCCTTCCCTGTTCCAATCTTAGAAAACTTAGTTGAAGACACTTCAATGCCTCTGTCTCACCCTATGCCACCAATCCACCTCTGGAGAGATCAACAAAGCAATCCACCCTTCTTTTGTTGTCTTTTCCCCTTGGCTGCCTTTAGCTGTAGCTTCTTCAAATACACAGATGCTTTTCCTTGTCAACATATTTGACAGCTTTCCCACAACCCAGCAGGTCCCCATGGGCTGCACCAGCAGGGAACCCCTGCTGACTACCAGGACAGTTCATCCCACCACTCAGTCTCCCATGGAGATCTCTCTAGCTCTCAGAGGACAACAGATAACTGTTCCCCAGCACAAGTTCCCATGAGTTCCCAATAAGTCCAAGTCCGCTGGCTTCCCCTAAGAAACCATCCACATGAGCTGTGGTTGCCTTTCCTCCTCCTTCTCCTGTCTATTGGCTTCTGGTGCCAGCTCCTTCCAAGATGGACTGACATGTCTCACAGGAGCTAGAGCTGCTTTATTTTTAAAGCAGCAATTAATCTGACACCAACTCCTCTTATTTGTGATAATTTTCACGCCCATGTTATTCCTATTTTCTCACACAAAAAAGAATACATGAGATTGGGATCATTATTTCATGGCTAGGAATTGATTATACACATTAAAATGCAAGACAAATCTGCCTTTTAAATTGTATTATTATTATTGTTAGCCAATTGCATACACAAATTAAACCAGAAGGAGTACTGTTTGGTTTTCATGCCAAATAGTTTGGATATTTCAACGTTTCGTTGGAATGAGCCAAGACTTTTTTTTTCTTCTTCTACCACAGCCAAATCACTTCTAAAGACTCAATAAATCAAGTCTGCTGTTTATCTGCAAGATCGGGCTGAGTGACTTTATTTTTGAGACATCAAGGACAGTGGAAAATAATGTAAATGTAACATGACTATCTACAGTGCAAAGATGAGAACTGGGTTGGAAAGAAACGACAATCAGAGAGACTGCAGCCAAAGTGCCACGGTGGAGAGGAGGTATATAGGGAAGGGGGCTCACGTGGGTTTGGCTGCTGACAGCTGCTACCTGTGAGCCAAACCAGACTACCAGGCTTTTGCGTGGAATAGCACAACATACAACAGCACACAGGTACACGTTCTGCAGGTGCTGAACCTCAAGAAATCTCCTGTATTAGGTTAAAAAAAAATATTGCACACCAGCTGAAGGTTGATGCAAGTTAGATCCCCTAATAGGGGACTGTGCAAACCCACAGAGGTTCTGGGGTCTTTCCCTGGAGGACACTAAGAATTGCCATCCTGGATACAACCAAAGTGAACACAATCCAGACTCCTGTTTTTGACAAGCAACAGAAACTACTTAGGGAAGGTATGCCCCAGGCTGCATCAAAAGCAGAGTGACCAGCAGGGAGGTGATTCTTCTCCCCTACCCTGGTCTCCTGAGACCCCACCTGGAATGCTGCATCTAGGTCTGAGCTCCCCAGCACAGAGAGGATACAAATCTTTTGGAGCAGGCTCAGAGGAGACCACAAAGATGCTGAAGCACCTCTCCTGTGCAGTCAGGCTGAGGAACTTGGGATTGTTCATCCTGCAAAGAGAAGGCTTTGGGGAGACCTTGGAGCACCTTCCAGTACCTAAAGGGGCTCCAAGAGAGCTGGAGAGGGACTTTTTGCAGGGGCATGTAGTGACAGGACTAGGGGGAATGGCTTTAAACTGACAGAGGGCAGGTTTAGATTAGATATAAGAAAGAAATTCTTCACTGGGAGGGTGACAAAGCCCTGGAACAGATTGCCCAGAGAAGTTACCCCTTCCCTGGAAGTGTTTAAGGCCAGGTCGAGCAGGGCCCTGAGAAACCTGGTCTAGTGGAAGGAGTCCCCACTCATGGCAGGGTGGCTGGAACAAGATGACCTGTAAGGTTCCTTTCAACCCAAAGCATTCCATGTTTCTATAATAAGCAAGAGAGCATGAATAAAATCAGCATACCTCTCCCATCCTCTGCCAAGAACCAGTTAATAGATTTGCTGAATTAGAAATGTAAAGACTCATAATTTTAAATAACCATTAATGGACTTATCCCTCATGAATTTATGCAGACCTCTTCTTAAACATAACTTTGACTTTCAGAACACCTTGTGGTAGTAAGCATAACAATCAGTAGTTTTCCTAGAAAAAATTACTTTCCATTGTTGGTTCTTCATCTGTAATTTAATAATTTCCTTTTGAGTCCTTCCAATTACAAGTCCACCCCTCGAAGTTTTTTGTAGACCCATGTATCTTCCACCTTCAGGTCTTGTCTCACAGTAATCTGACAGTGCCACACAAGTAATACTCCTCCAGTTCCCTGAGATTACCTCAGTTACATTGGTGTAAGAATTTGAATTCCATTTCCTAAGAGGCCAGTGTGAAAGCCACCCATAGGAACCAGTTCCAGAGTGTTATGATCTAGCTAAATTAGTCAAGTCCTGAGGGCACACAAATTCAGATAGATGGATTGAGGCTGCTAAAGCAGTACTATTTAAATGGAAAATTTTAGATTTTTTTTTGTTTTTTGGTCATATACTGGCTGATCTCAAAAGAAAGACTTTTATATAATTTCAGTCACCAAGGCAGAGGTGAAAAAAGACTTTTATCAAGACTGGCCTAAAGCCAGCAAAGTGAGCAAGAACTGTATGAATAGCAGCATAAGGTAAAGCTTACAGTTCTTATAATCCCACGTTAACACCAGACTGTTCAAAATGCTCTCTTCAAGTAGAACAAAAGCCAACTCTACTTTTATGAAGGAATATTCATCCTCAACAGTGTTCATTTTTAAGCACTCACAAACAAAATCCAATTATTTGTTCTGTTGTGGTATCACATAATACCCCCTACAAGGGCTCTAATGAGGGAGGAATTCTTCAAACACAAGAAGAGATGTCTTGAAGCTCTTACAAAGTGAATTGCCGAAAAAGTTGCCATGAAGCAGAGGAGTAGAAAGTGATGCTATAGTCATTAGTCCTTTAGTTCCTTTCACAGTGTTGAAAGGTTTTTACTAACTCACAACCATTTCTATATATTCAGAACAGTTGCTTCTGCTGTTATCTCAATAAGTAAACATCAGTCCCAAATGTTTATTTTGATTTTATATACATGTATATATATATATATGAGTCAATTCACGCTTTTCATCTTCTCTACAAATAATTTGAGTAGTAGTTCCATGAAAGTTATTCTCAGTTGAGACAAATTACATGGTGCTTTTTAACCAAGTAACCATGAGGACCAAGAGGGACTTTGAATCAGACAAGTGGGATACACAGGCATTCCTAGAGGATGTCTCTGCCCAGGTGGGCCAAATGTGTGGCCACATTCATCTCTAAGTTAAGGATACCATAAGTTTAGAAATAGCATTCCTGACATCATATGTATTTAAAAAAAAAAAAATTAACATCTACTCTTTGTGTCCAGAATAAAATACAAATCAAATTTAAAGCAATGAAAGATGAAGTATAAAACTCAGCCAAGATACATTATAGTGTATTTGTTCATCATAAAGAAGGGCAAATTCAGTTTCAAAAACATGCTATACAACTTCTGATGAAACTGTCCTTTAAGAAAGACATTACTAATTTTTCTTCTGAGATAAGTCTTGCAAAACTAAGCAAAACCACTCAACTAAACTGAAAGAGTATTTTAAAGAGTCAGACTGATGTATAAAATCAAGGGCTGTCAAGTGACCTGAACAGACATACAGAAATTACCATTGTAAGACTTTTATACTGAATTTGTCCATGAAGGCATGTTCAAGGTTGTGATTCCACTGTGAATCTACTACGCTGTTAATAGTCAGAGTAACATTCCTGGCAAAACAGAATAGGAACTACCATTTCAGCAATACATAAATCAGCAATGCAGCATTTGAAGCAAGTAGCTGTCAGAAGTCATTTTCAAAAACTCTTTCAGTCTTTCTGTTACTGACTTAGTGAAACAGGGGATCTCACCTGGTAGCCAGAGCATTGTGATGTGCTTGTTTATGACTGTGTACATTGATTCCACACCACTTACCACCTCTCTGGACAGAGGATAAATACAATAAAATGTTTATATAAACATAATAACAGGAAGTCTCATGGAGAAATGCAAACAGCGTCTTGAGCCATGCAAATTCACTGACATCAACAGAGGTGAGTCAAGCTCATCCCTTAATTTAGAACTCTTTGACTGATAAATTTGCACCCAGAGTGAAATTGCACCAATACCTTTAGCTATGTGAAACAATTCTGCTTTTGTTGGGTGTGATTTGACAGTAAGCTCTGAATCAAAGACCATGGAAACCAACTAACACCTTGAAATTCTAATTGCTGTTATTCAAGAGGCTGAGGGAATGGGGAAACTAAACATGCTTTGTACAACGGCCACGTGTTGCTTCCAGCAGAAGGGACAGAACCACTTGGTTTCCTCTTTTACTACAAAAAGGAGTTGCAGAAACTTGCACAAAAAAGACAACTTTAGTGGAGCCACTAATATTTAACTTTTCTTTCTTGTATTTTCAATACAATCAGTGCAAAACTGACTTTTTTACTGGCATCAGTAATGAAACATATTGAGAGCTTTATTGATTTCTCAACTGTATTTGCATTTTGCATCTCGCTAATTTACCTTTGGAATCATAAAGTGAGTAATATTTTTTTGAAAACGCTTAAGACATGCACACACTATAATGTTAATATTTTTTTTAAGCAATCTATGCTCAATACTCAAGATTTTGCAAAGTTAAACCACTGTGAGGAAATACAGTCGAGCCTTTTATAACCAAAGAGTTATATGTGCAACAAGCAAGAGTGCTTAAACAAATTCATGGGTTGTACACTGACCTCAGACTCAGGTTAATATCAGCATCTTCTTAATGGACTACAATAGAAAATAAGATTTCATGGACATTACCCGTGAGACACCCAGTCTTTACTGGCATCATCAAGCAATTACAACATTATGGAAACTCAACCAAGGGTGAGGAAAGGAGACACAGAAAAACACAATTTACTGTAATTAATATTATGTTAATAGCATGCATTTCACAAACTCATTGAAGCAGGAATCATTATGGTATTCCTGGAATACAATGTAAACTGGGGCATTTTGCATTCCATGCACATGGTAGGTAATGGCAGACAAAAAAGGGGCGATTACTATGGTCAGGTGAGCAACTCATTTTGATCCTATTATAAACATCTCACTACTAAAGTTTATGATACCAAGTGTAAAGCAAGAGTTCTGTTTATGATTGCACTGACAGATATTTCCCTCTGTCACTCCCAGTCTGCTTTATTTGAAACAAATAATTGTGAAGGTTAACACTAAACACTGAAATAACATCTGGTGAGGAGTAAATCATGTTCTTCTACACACTTTCCCCCTAAAACCAGGGTAGCAAAGTAGCTCTCTACTAAAAGAATCCATTTTCTAATTGGGACTAAGACACATAGATCATTTCAATTTGCTCCATTTACATCCATACCATCCTGTAATTCATTAATCAATATTGATAAGATAATTAAAAAGCTTGATAGCTAGTGGAAAATGTATCATTTTATATTTAGAACTAACTCCTCTTCTCTATTTTGCTAATATCCTGCCCAGCTTCATTATTTTTGGCTCTTCTATCCTTTAGCAACACTTTTGGAACATTTCAGTCATATGTTTTCTTGGCACATTTCTCCTGGAAACAACTTTTAAATATTTTTTTGTTCATCATATTCCAGGTAAAATAACAATCCCAGACAGAATTACAATGCTTTGTTTGGAGCCTTACAAATATACTGTTAACAGAAAAGTACAAATCTAGAGCTTGTAGGCAGGAAAGTCTACACCAAGGACTTTCACTGGAAATTCTGAAATTTTCTTAGAAAAATTAAAATGGAAGATGCATCCATGAACTAAACAAATCAGTTAAGGCTGCACATTAGATCTAGTGCAGAACACATTGTCTCCTGGAGCAGCAGATCACCAGCAACAAAAAAGGCTACAGCCTCACATCTGTAATGCTTGTGTCCAAGAGCTGGACTCAACATTACAGGCGATATGGATATAAAAGCACATGAACATAATATAATGCTCTCTATTTTTAAAGACATATTAGAGATCTTGTGACTTGGTCAACTCCTTATAAACATATAAGTTTTCTCTTTAGATAATTAATAAGGCTCAGAACTATAAATTGACAAAGTTCATTTGACAGTTTGATTCACAGCCAATATTTATCAGACATTTAAATTTCTAAGGTGAATCAAATCATCTACTAATCTGTTTGCTGATAAGTGGGAACCAGACAAGTTTTCATTTAAATAGGAAGGAGGTTGATCAGAAGTGAAAATTATATTAAATGTTAATTATTGTAAAAAATTGATGCAACCATTTAAGTCATGTCTAGGACTGAATATTTGATTCCTTTTGTGTTCAGGGCTAGAAGACATTCATTAACTAGAGAACACAGAAACACACACTTCCAAATCATTATTATAGCCAGCCAGTGTACTGTCTAATGAAAAAACATTATGCCTGATGTAATTCTAATTACAGAATTATTGTATGCTTATCCTTATGCATTTTTACAGTAAGCTAACGAAATCCAGTGTGCTATAGACTAGAAGTTTGCCCTACAAACAATTACACACTCGAGTAACCTTCCTCTTATGAGAGGTTCCACTTCAACAACTTTAATGAGACAGGTCATGTGAGCAAAATTCCTCTTACATATATTAGAAATGTCTCTCCTTATATTTAACCTTTGGGATTTTTTTACATTAACAGGGTAGATTTAAACTGGGGAGAGTCCCCGAGAAACATTTTTTTTTCTATTTGCTTATCTTTGCCTGTTTTCAGTAAATGGGCACAGTAGATCTATGTGAAAAAAACTCACCAAGAGGAAAAAAAAGTATTTCATCGTCATTGTGTTTTAAAACAATATCCTATCTCATAATAAACAAAAAAAAACCCCTATACATTACTCTGGGGGAAAAATGAAAAATTGAAGTCTGAAATATCAAAATATTAGTAGCTAATTATAATTAAAATAATGCTACCTTATATAATTTATCATTATCAAAAGATTCAGTGTTAAAAATTTAAGTTTCTTAATACCTTTTATTAGTTATACGGTTTCCACTAAGCTGAGCAACTGAGTGTTTCCTGATTTCCCTTGTTGGCTTGACACCCAGCAGAGAACCAAGGTCTGGAACACAGCAGCTACTTTTCCCTCTCCTTGCCCCCTTCAGCCTATTTATTTCAGTACACTAAGCATCCAGCAAATAATGAAAAATCCAGCTGCTAATCTCAGCATACAGCAGTATAAATCTTGAGGTTAACTTCGGAAGGGACTAGACATCATCCTTGAGCGAGTGAAGATTTATCAGGACGTGACTGTATATTTCACCCCCACTCTGTCCTCCCAATATATGATGAAATGATGTAGTACAGTCATGAGAGGTGGTTGTGAACAGTGGCCACAAAGTTCAGCCAGAGACATGTCAAGTCTACCCTGGTATTTGAACAAGGCTGATTCTGTATGAGAACTGCTGACTCAAACCTCTTAAAAAAAAATAAAATCTGAGGACATGGCTCATTAAGCGCATTTTCAATTTGCACTGGAATACACATCCCTTTAATCAAGTCCCTCAAAATTTACATGCAGCCACAGTCCATAAATTGTTCACTGTAACTTTTCCAAAATCCTTCCTGAAGGTCCCTACCTCAGTCTGAAATGTTCCTGTACTACTCCAGCTACCTTCAGTAGGATTTGAACACTTATGTCTATGGAGAGTATGATATTTTTATTCTAAGTAAACTCAACATTTATAATGTCGGGTTATTTGTTGACTGTTACCCATAATTTGCACTACTTTAAAGGTCTGGGGTTTATCTGGTATTTTTGATACCCTATTATTTCTTATTCATGAAAATAAATTGTGCCATCAAGAATTCTGTTCATCTTTCATAAAAGAGTGAGCAATCAAAATTACAACTATAAAGACAGATCAGACTTGCTGACCTGTGACAGAGTGCACTCATAGGGAAAATAAATACTAGTTTTAAATCATCACAAGTATGTAAAATGCAGGCGAATATTTTTTTGATTATTACTTTTTACATAGCCTTGTATGTTTATTTGTTTGTATGAACTTGAGCAGCACTTAGGGATAGCGAATATTAGTCTCTGTAGAATATGTGGATGTCAGTTTTGGGGAATATAAAGTAATTTTCTGGATCTTTAACAGAAGTGGTGCAGAGGGAAATGCCTGCAGGATATCACCCAGGCAGGTCTCAGAAGATTTCAGGGGTCTTCAGTTAGCTGGAAAATTAGCAGCACAGAAAATCTGAGATTATTTTGCTAAAGGTCTTTTCTGAGGAAAAATTGTGGAGGATGGATCACTATCTTCATATGAAACTTCATGAAAGTGTGAGATTAAAAGCTGAAAGTTTTGACTATGGAATATCAGTCCATTTTTCAGACAAAGAAAAGGCCTGAGGGGCCTTTTTCAACCAGAAAAGGGTTAATCTCTGCTATGGATCAACTGAAGCAGCAAGGGAGATTTTAAAACTAACAATATAAAGTCAAGCTGATAAAGGAAACAAATGAAGCACAGAAAAGTCCAAGATTTCATGAAAGAGTTCAGCTGAATTAGGAAGAAAAGAAACACTTCAGTTGTCGCTGCATCAATGACAGGAATCTGCCAAACAAAGAAAAAGGAATTGGAAACTCACCGGTGGAAAGAAATTTTATATAATTAGCATTAGTGAAGCCAGATGGGGTGGTTCATAGCATCACTGAAATGTTAAAAATCCTGTTTTATAGCCTGCTTAAGGGGAAATGGGTGATAGAGGTGGAAGTGTATATTAAAGACATCATTACTTGTTTTATGGTTAGTGATTACTGTGGAGCAGAGTGTCTGGAATTAATATGTAGCAGCGTTTTCAGCAGCAACCTCCCAAAAGAGGCATTGGTGTGGCAAGTAAGGCTAGAGAACAGCATGAGCATCTCCTGCAGCATCTACCTACATTATGCAGAAGAAAACATCTAATACAGGACTTCAGTTTGAGATCCTCACAAAAATTACACTTACCTTCTAGTGTAAAAATTGTACGAGTTACTAAAAGTTATGCTTGAGGACTGACAGCAAAATTAAGTAACCCAGTATTAGTTAAAACTATATACAGCCACCCACTGAAACTAAGAAGTATGCTTAATCATGGAACCAAAGTCTGAATACATTTCAAGACAAGTGACCACAAAATACAATGCTTGATGTAAATTTATAAAAACCTGGCAAAATATTAATTCAGAAGTCTGAAATAGAGCTATTCCAACTGAAAGGTATGAAAACAAATGAATTCTTTATTCCCTTATATTACCCTCTCAACATGGGAACAGTTTCAGAAAGCTGATATACTGATATACAAGGTATGCAGTCTCTAAAGTATTGGACTTGGAGCAAAATGGAATGGATCACAGAAATACCCGAAGGGATCATAGAATGTCCCTGAAGGGACCCTCAAGGATCATTAAGTCCAACTCCTGAATGCCATCACTGTTCTTCCAGTCTAAACTCAGCTTACATACACAGAAAATGCCAAAGTTCAGAGAGTTCTATAGAGCAGCCATCAGATTCAAGACACAGATAATGGATGCAACAGTTCAAGAAAGTATATGTAGTATTTTCCAGGTAACCCCTAGAGACAGCAAGCATGGTCTTCCTAGACTCATAATTTCACCAGTCACTCATGTCACTCAGTTGAACCCAACAGAGAACACCTCAGGGGCTGGTTTTAAAGGCAGAATCCAGATCTGAGATCAGAGTCCAGAAAAATATTCCATTTATTACCATGATATTGTGTAGTCCAGTTCATACCAGAAAGTTTCTGATACTAGCATAAGTTAAAATTATACAGAATGCATCAACAGACAGCTGCAATGTGTTCAGCCTTTCCAGTGTGTTTAATGACACATATATTTATGATTATGACTGGGAAACTTATTTTTTTGTAGCTTGTTTTAATAAAGATATTTTCCTATGATTAAACAGCCGACATAGAATTTATAAGCAGAAAGAAGCTGATGAGAAGAGCTAAAAGCTCTTACATACTGTCCTGAATTGTAAAACGTTCTAAGGGATCTCACCATGGAAAAATTACTATGCACTGCAAATAAGCACCCAACACAGAACTCTTTGCATTTCAAATTTGATAATCATCATCATTGGAAGTCTTAGCTTCACCAGAAAAATGCATTGAGTTCTACAGTTCAAACTTCTGTGAAATCTGCTTGCTAAAACAAATCCATTTTCAGGTTAGTTTTCCAATATAATTCTCACAGTGAAAACTCAAAACGTAGCACTGCATAAAAATGTATTTTGTGCCTATGCAGCATAAGTCCTAAAACCTGTTATTATTGATTTCTTCTGTTCGATAGAAGGAACTGAGTTACAGACTGAGTCTTAACTGGAAACCACAATGTTAAGGTTTGAAAACACCAGGTTTTGCTAAGCAGACATTACAGCAAAATGCACACAACTCTTGATTACACACCAGAAAGTCTATCTCCAAGTTTGTTCTCGAATTCATTTAAAAGCAGACGAAAACATCCTATTTCAATGTCAGAAATCATGTTCAGGTACTTCAAAGGAAAAAAAAAATCAGTTTCATTAGAAATCAAGTTGCTCACAAGACCAGGTTCTAGGATTTCTGCTCCTTTGTCAATCTGTTTGTCTGTTATCCATGTAGTGATAACAAAAGGAATTCAAGAAGGTATTTCTGTGGGATTTTGACTGACAAGTCTATGTGTTGTCACTGCACTGTCTTTCCCTCTGAGCATTAATCCTTCTAGGCAGAACACAAAACAATTAGAGGGTTCATATGGATCAGTTCAGTTGGAAGAGTCCTACAAAAATCATCTAGTCCAGCTGCTCTCCTTTCAGCTCACTGGCTCAGGTACTCTTAGTGTGTGTTTCAGCCTGAGATGAACTGAGAATCAAACCACCCTGAAGTGGAGCAGCACAGAGCACAGGTTTAGCCTCTGTCACTGTGTGGCCTTACAACCACCACTGAGACTGAACCCCGAGGGTCACAGTCTGTCCCTTTGTTGTACAGCCCCTGCTACTACTACCTGCATCCAGATTAGGCTCCTGCCTAATGATACTACAACAGGTATTTCCACTTCTAGTCAAAGCAGAAGATCAGTCTCTTAGATTAATTGAGGTCTGAGTACAGGGTTGTAGGTAATCCAGTGAAATGAAGTTGCATTTTCTTTTTCTTATGAACAATGTCATCCTCTCACTGAAGCCCTTATGATGTTCAATAAAAATACTAATATTCTGGCCACACATTTAGTAAAGTAGCCACAGTGGTACATCTATTACCCACCTGAACTGGCCAGAAAGGCTGTCCTAGGAAGCCAGTAACCTTTTAGATAAAGTTCCAATTGCAGGAAACATTCCTTGAACAGCCTATCTATAACTATCTTTTATGTGCAATCTAAGTGAATAGGAAAAATTTAACTCCATAAACTGAAAACATCTAAATTGAGAAAAACAAAATCTGCTTGAGACAGACTTCGTTTTACCCATATTTTCCAATGTTTTAGAAAACAAAGTCCTTGTCATTGGAACAGATAAGAACAAATAAAGAAAGAGGAGAATGTGTTCTTAATTAATTTTCAAAAGAGAATTTAGACAATGAGGAGATTAAAAGACACAAGATGAGAAAAAAACTGTTTTAGCAAGAAACTGTCATTTAAGGTTTCACAGGTTCTAAACTGGTGCTATAACTATATTCCATCTGTTAGAGTTTCTTGATAAATACAGAGCTTGAGAGTGGCTTAAAGCACTCGAGGTTATACTTAATGAACCAATCTGCCACAGCTTTATACTACTACCATTTTAGATAAGGGAAATTAAGTGGAAATATAAGCATATTCAGATTTCCAAAGGGTACTTGATGAGATTCTATGATTCAAGATTGCTTAGCAAATTGGGAACCACCAGGTTAATTGGGTCAATTTGCTTGACATGTAATGTCTCAAGAGCAGGAATTCACGTGTTAGCAATTCAGAAGACAGTGGTAAGTACGGGAACCACTTAAAAAGTCTAGAGAGTAATAATAATAAAAAAATATACATAACAGGCCACATCACTTTGCCAAGACTAAAGCACCGAAGAAATATCTGTTTAGGTTTTGTTTTTATTACATTACCAGATGGCATAAACTCATAAGGACTGTAAGCACAAAAGGTTGAAGAGGAGTAAAACCAGAAAACTGACATATTAGAGAAGTGATCAAAAATAAAGGACACAATTCACCAAAGAAAGTTAAAACACATCACTTCAGAGAAATAGGCATCTATATGGATTTGAAGGGGAAGAGCTGCTTGGTCACAACATTTTTGAAAAGATAAATGATGGATGATAAATAATCACTAATACCATGACAAAAAAAAAAGAATAAAAGCATTGCAGGAGCATGCTCTACATCTTCATTACAGATTACATGGAAGTAGCAAGCTTGAGCCACAGAAAGAAAACATTCAGACTGGTTATCAGGAAAATAGACAATGTAATTGAGACACAAGAATCAATAGTCTGAAATACAGTCTCATTTTCAATGGAATGGCTGGTTCTTCCTTCAAAATTTAAGAGGAAAAATAAATTACAGAAATGTCTTCCTTACAAACTCATTTTCCCTGATTCAGGTAGGGTGGCTCACACAACCTGCACAAGAAGGCTGCTCTCCTTATTCTCTACATATGGACAGTAGAGAAAAACAGGCTTCTAAAGGGGATGTCTTAGAGCTTCTTTAGGTATTTACCTAAAGCACATTCCAAAAAGACACTGTCACTTTTCTGACTACAAGAACCTTGGGAGACAAATTGTCTAATTTAGGAAACAACACTTAGATTTGAGCAGTGTGAATAGAGCACTATGGCTCTACCTGGATCAACAGGGTTTGTGTTGGTTTCACAGTAGTTTGCTAAGACCTTCATGGTTCCTTTAGTATACTCCAAAACTATAAGTTTAACAGGAAAAAATAAAAGCTGTCACAACAAACAGAGGTAAGAAAGCATAAACCTCACTGCTGGAGAGCTCATCCCCAAACTGCATGAACTGCTGAACACTACAGACAAAATACTGGGATCCAAGCAGATTGTAAGTGTCTCAGTAAATGGTTCAACAGAAGGAAAATGCAGTTCAGTGTAACTTAATGTAGAAGCAAACAACAAACTGCCCCATACAATCACCAAAAAAGGTTTGAAAAGTCTCGTGAGACAAAAGTAACAACTGGCAGGCAAATACACTGTTGTAGTTTTGTTCAAGTTACTGTGTTTTTAATAGCTGAAAAGTAGCACAGTTGTCAGATCCTGGTATCCTGGACACACCACTGTTACTGGCTTAGCATAATATGACATCGAAACTTCAAAGCCTCTGAAGAATATAAGTGTGAACGCTATTTAAAAGATCTAGATCCTTTCTTACTGGGCAAAAATAAAAATGCTGAGCCGGGCCTAACTTGACAAATTTATTTAAACAGTAAAAAAAAAAAAAAAGAGGGTAAAAGAAACTAAGTCAAATTATCAGATGGTGTCAACTGGCAGAACTCCATCAGTTTTAAAAGTAATTGCACCAATTTCTGTTAGTTCAGGATTTTTTCTGGCCCTTAAAGTGTTCCATTGAGAGTATCCATTCTTAAAAAGAAAGGACAACTTGTTAAGACTGGCAACTATGCCGCATACATGGAAAGAATAAAAGTTTGGAATACAACTGAAGCAAGAAAAATTCAAGATGTACCTGTTTGACTGTTGACAAATACTGTTAGTTACATTTTGATAACAAGACAGACAAAGTGAAGAGGAAAAAAATACAGCTAAGAATATCAAGCCAATTTACAATAACAATAAATTAGTCCTACAAATATTTTCAAACCTAATACAAACTAAAATTATTTAATATATTTAATTTTAAGTCAGCACTAATCAAATCTCTCCCTGTCTATTTGCTGATATTTTCAAATATCCACAGCATCTTCCTTTTACTGAATTTTACAGTAAAATTTCAAGAGCCTCTGAACATATCTGAAAGGTATTCCCCTGGCAGAGAAAACTGTTTCCTATGAGTATTCCTCATTTAGTGTTTTTTATCCCCTTTTAGGTGTTCCATTTTCTTCTGGAAAATGCATATTGCAGGCCAAGATCTTTCAGATCACATCCATTACAAACGCAAACAGACTGCTTATTTGCTATTGCAGCTCTGAAATAGTCCAAAAACAGAGAGTAGGCTTTGGAAGAATAAATCTCTTTGGTTGCCAACCTGTCAAATAGAATGTTTCCGGAATTATATATAACACACACTAACACTTATTCTGTGCTTTGAACAGATAACATATGCAAGACATATTTCCATATAGCTTTCTGCAATCATTTTGCTCATTCTCTATATCCAATTAAGTATCACAAATTAACTGATCTTGACGGTCCTTATCTTTTTAAGTTATTTTCGCCTTTATACAAATATTATAAATAAGTTGATACTAAGATCACATTGTATAGAAACATTTTCCGTGCTAGTATTAGAGGCTCACCAAAAGCAAAGTACAAAGTTGTTGAAAGGAAATTCAACCTTTTATCAAGACACTTGCTATTATTAGCACAATTTCAGAGCCAAACTAAGCAACACAGCACAGAATTTATTTGCACAAACAGGGTAGAGCCAGACATGGACACTGATTCCCTCATTCCCTGTATTATTTTGCATGATACTTGTTTTCTAGTTTCCTCTTTATTAGTTATGGCATCTCAAAGCTCCATCACAGAATCCTTGTGAAAACCAGAATATACCGCTTCATGCTTATTAGGACTTCCAAGGCCATACAAATGGTTAGTAAAATACAGAAGACTATAAACTTTAATTCACTGACTTTTAACCATGGTAGATAGGTATCTCTGGGACAGACCAAACTCAATCTTTTCAGAGCTTCTTTCATCCTTTTCTTTTTGCCTTTGCTCTATCACCTCAGCCTGCCTTAGTGGATGGGATGGCACACTTTGTTAGGCAAAACAATGTGATTTTCTTGATCACGCCTTTTAAAATAGATTCAATTTTTAAAGATTTGAAATACTCCAACCCAGTTAATATAAGTCTCTTCCCATTTGACCTCCCCACTTATTTTTTTTCCCCCTTTTAAAATGAATCCTGGTAAAAAGCCCTCTTCTCTACAAAGTCTTTCTGCATAGAGAGAGATGCTCTTTGTTCTGTTCACTAGCAGATAGATACAGTAATAGTAGGTTTCAAGCCATAGGACTTTACAAGCTATACAAGACATTTGCTATCCTTTTCATCTAAGCTCAAGATGTTATTTGTCTTTCAGAGTCAATGCTATTGAGACACTTCTATTTCCACAGAAAGTTGAAGCCCTGAGTCTTGTGTATCTGGAAGAAATTAAATAGGAATATTTTTGTACTTATGCAACCAAAGTGACAATTCAGTATAAGAAAACCATCTCTCTGTGACAGGAAAGATTCCTATGTCTGATTTTATTCTCTGTGCTCAGGAGTATCCAAAACACTAATCAAAACTATCTCTGTATGAGCTGACAGACTGCAACAATATTTGCCTCAGCTGATTACTTAGCTCTACCATGGCTTCCTATTACCATTGGGGTTTAGGTTTGGGTTTTGTTTTGTTTTAAATAAGTCTGTCAGAGCCCCAAAACAGACATGTCCAAACCAGGTAGAGTGACAATTTAGAGTAAGTCTATATTCCACAGACAGATGAACATATCATGAACTGGTCATGATATGCTGCATATAACCACAGTTTAAGACCAAGAGAATTACCCTGACAACAACCAAAATCCACCTGTCCAGGTCAAGATAAACCACAGTTTGTGCACAAAACAAGTTTCCATATTTTGTTTCCTGCAAAGAAAGAGATATAGTCAGAGATGGTGTTTTTGTTAATACCTCTTTCATTTAGTAGATGGTCTGATTCTCAAAAAGAGAGGGAAATGGTATCCTGAACTTAGTAGCTATCCAAAGCATTTTCTGTTTGGTCATATCAGTGAGGATTTGCCCCAGTGAGATACTGATGTTGGCTGGAAGTCAGGTGCAAGCTTTGTATGGCCTCATTTCAGCTACTGTTCACCTTATTCTGGAACTTGGAATGAGTTACTCTTTGTTGAATCTTTGCATTGTTTCTTGCATGGATTTCAAAACACTTTTGTGTATACTGTGTTATTTATTTGTCTACGCCAGGATTGAACGAGTCATTTATAATGAAAATTGCACAAATGGGGTTTCAGGTTTTATCTGTTTGCAAATTGCCTGGGAACAAATTGCAGAAGCCTCCAATGGATAAATCAAAAATACCAACAATTTTTCATTACAGTAATTAACTGGATTTGCAAGTTGCCCACAAATATTTTACTGAAGTAGTTGTATGTTCCCTGCTCTTATGATTAGTTTCAAAAGTTATGTGGTATCACTTCTGCTCTTTTATTGGGTCTCTTAAGTATGGTAGACTCAACATCATCCAATATGAAAACTATGCATCTAACCATAAAAATAAGTTCTAAATCATGTACTTGAACATCAAAATTAAAATTCACTGTTCAGAATTCTCTTTCCATTTCAGAGCATATTGCTGTATTTCAGATTAATACTGTACTTCTGCTAATCTTTCTCTTGCAAGGTTTCCACGCTGTCTAGCACAGAAAGTATCTCCCAGGATTATGGGAACATAGCCAAGGCAAAGTTGTCTAAAAGTTCAAATGCATATTTTCTATTTCTACCTTTGTTTTCAGCACTTAAACAAGTATATGATTAATATGTAATTCATGTCATTACACTGCTTTTCTTCCTCCTGGATGATTAATGATTGTGTTAAACAGATACTTCATTTCCTTCTCTTAGAATCTTTAAAAAGATTTTTTAATGCATATTTCAGTTTTTCTCAGCCGACAACTTACTATTGTTTGCTAAAATCAGGACGATTTATTTCTGTCACGTGCCTTAAATGGGTGATTTTCATAATTAAGCGATTTGTTCTTCATAAAAGCTAAGCTTTTCATGAAATGTTTTCATAGCACTCAAGTTATAGCAAAAGCTCAAATATCAAGAACCCAAACAGATGTTCTAGCCAGAATGAAGAAATCACACATCTGAAAATAAGATACAGCTGCTAAATCCTGTGACAAAGGGTGACATTCTTCTCCTTCCCCAACAGAAAACAGCCCACTCCTCACTGTCCTGAAGAGGCACAGGCTGCAATTGCTTCAAGCTGCCTTTGTGCTCTTCCAATCTGATCTCTTCTCGATTTTGTCAAAGACACAGAGATTCACCATAAAAATCATCACCATTAAGTTTCATCCAAGTGTAGGTTATCTGGGGCAGACATAGCCCAAATATACTTAAATCTTGATATTTTAATGAGATCAACAGTTTCCAAACTAGTCTTCCTCTAGTCAAAAAGAGATGAGTGTTCAATGGTTACATTTAGAAGAAGCAAAGAGTTAGTGATCAAGTAAGAGATCATCTTACTGAGTTAGAAAACTCTATTAAAAAAAAAAAAAACAAAACAAAAAAAAAAAACCCTAGATATTAGCATTAAAAAATGCCTGGATTTTGCAATTTGAAATCTGGGACAGTGACCTCTATCACTAAACAATGCAAATGTCAGAAGCATGGGGAAGTGACAACAATTTCACAGCAGAAAGACCTAAAAGAAAAAAAAAAGAAATTAAGTAGGCCAAAATCACAACAGCTATATTGTAGTTGAAGTTAACCCACAGTTTCATAGCCAGCAGCTCATCAGGATGTAGAAATGGACAAATATATGAGCAAGGAGTGGGTTCATGTGTGTTGTGCCATAGGAAGATAGGCTGGAGAGAAATTCAGTGTTTCACTCACAAGTGGAACATGAGAAGAGCTTACCAAAAAGGATGTATGAAGGATAAAAAAGTTAGTCAAGAAAGAGAAGTTTCCAACATATTTCTTATGAGGGAGCATCACATGACAGGATGATTAGAAGCTGGAACTCAGACTGAAGATAGAGCATGAATTTTAAACCAGGGGAGCAGTTATAGAAAAATATTTCCAAGAGAAACAGTAGGTTCTCCACCTCTTGAAATACTCATATAACCAGCAAACTGATTTCAAAGAGGCAATGTCCTGCCCAGGGATAAGGTTTTGTGAGGTATTACAATAGTCATTGCTTGGCATTATGGGTTGCATGAAGTCTTGATGATCACAGTCTGGCCTTCAGAACAAAAAATTTATTCAAATTCTGTTGATACAGGCATGTATGAAAAACATTTCTTTTGTTCCTTCCAGAACAAAAGAACAATATCTGACATGAGACATGGTTACTGTGTTTTGAAGAGACAGAAATCCTATAGAAGACAAAACTGAATTTTTCTGAGGCTCAGTTCTAAAAAAATAGTAACCCCAACAGAAATGCAGAAGAATGCACAGCTTGCCTGGAAAACAGCTGAAATTGTTGAAGATGAGCAGGGTCACAACAGAAAACACAAAAAGGGAATTCATATGCTGAAGCTCTTGAGCTTTTCCATATACACAGTAGGAAAGCCAAATGGGAACTTCATTGAAGAATAATTTCAGCTAAAGCCTTTTAAAATTGCCTTTTTTTTTAATAGAAACCAAAAGTGTTTGACTAAAGCCCAGAAACAGCATTCTTGTCATCCTTCATTTTGTTGTTCTGCTCCACATATTCATCTTTCCTTTCTGTTACTTGAAGTTATTCAAAACACAGGATGCAGAAGGGGGAAATTCAGTTTTTATAGGCACGGTTTTTCCAAAAGAAACCAATTCAAGAGAGTCTTAAATGCTGAAGGCATTACATTCTCCTTGACAGCAGCAAGAGGGGTGAGGAGTGCAGAGGACTGTCAACCCTTCTGCTCTGAATTCCAGACCAATGACACCAGCTCCCTGCAGAGCTCAAGGTCACAGGGAGGAAAATACAGGGGATACCATCAATAACCCCACTGTGTCATTAAGCAGGGGCTGTGTGTTCTCCATCAAAGCACAGCATGGAAATATAGTAAGACTGAAAGTGATAGATTGTTTTGGGACCTGGTGAACACTAAAAATTCAATTTTAAGGAGGACCTGCTCCTTTCTTCCTAAGCAAAGCTATTACAGCAGATTAAACTAAGGTTCTAGGAAAACAGAGGTGTGAATTTAAATTTCCCCTCTGGATTTGAACCAGTGTCTGCCCTTTCAACATGACACATATACAATTATTATGTGGCCATTCAATGCTAGGAAATCAAAGCCATTATCACATTGCTTTTTGCTGACTTCTGAGAATGGTGAAGTCCTGATGTTACCTGCTTCCAGGGTAACTCTCTTTCCTAAATACATCATGGTTTCTCCTGATTTCATATTAATCAGGTATAAAACCTTTACTTTAAATGATAATCAAAAAGAAAACATACACAGTAAAAACAGGGCATTATTAAAAGACAGCACACAAGCACTAGGGAAAAAAAAAAAGACATTTCCATTAATTCAGATTTCCAGCACTCAGATATTTTCTTTGTATGAAGGAAAATAATATTTGTCCACTTTATTTCTGTGGTAACTATATAGCAGAAAACCATCTTGACTAAATGACATTTTTAAATCACTTAAGCCACCATTTTATTACTACCTGACAATTCAATATTAAGTTGCTTAGGGGGTATTATTCCAATTTATTCTCAGTATGCTGGATAGAGTTTTTAGAAAGCTTTTATTTCCCTATTGGTATTCATACTCTTTTGTGTTGATTTTCTTATGTGTTGATTCTTCCCTAATAGAAAATTAATAAAGGATTATTCCTTTTCAATTATAGTCTATATGGTAATGTGAAAATTGTAGACTTGGCACAACAAAAAAGCCTTCAGTAAAAGAAGGCTAAGTATTACATTAGTGGGAGTAGATAATACATAGACTTTAGATGAAAAGGAAGCATCTTCATCAATTTGGACTGGTTAATAATTACATGTCTTAATGTATCCTCAAGAAAAAACTCCCACTGAAGATCTGCACCGATATTAGATTAGACAGCAATATAATAAACACTAGGAAAAATGAACAGCTTACAAGCCTGGATAACAATTTTGTAGATAATTTCTGTTTGTGTGTATGACTGCACATTACTCCTGTTTCACCAGAAGCATGTTAATTTTTCAGCTGCAAGTAAAATGAAATGAGCATACAGTTATATCATTGTAAGGATCGAGGTTTTTTGTAAGATACTGAGAAAGATTATATCAAGTAATAATACACCTAAGAACAGCATCTGAATAACTTTTAAGGTTTATACCATCAGTTATAGAAGCGTTTCACATTTCTTCCCATCTCAGACAAAAGCATTCCTTAAAATATCCTTAAAAATACCATTTTTTCACATAGACAGTGAAGGCACATCTGAAACTCATGGGATTGAAAAGCAGGTGCAGAACCAAACCAGGTGAGTGGGGTTTCATAGCTCTGCCCTGAAGCTGCTGACAGAATTTGGACACCAGGGAACAGTTTCCCCCCCCTTCCCCTGCCAGGAAAGGAGGGCAAATTCCTACAGCATAGCAGACAGAAATGACTACTTGGGCTGGAGTTCCACTGAGAGGAAGTCATCCATGTTCTAGGAAGCACAGAAAAATCATCTCTCAATTAAAGTACACATTTATACGAGCACTAAGACAGAACCTACTTCGATGTCATTAGAATGCTTTGACTATTCCTTGTTTTGGAAACAGACAATCCTGCCAAGGGCCAAATGATAACAAAAAACCTCTTTTAAAATTTTGGAGTATAGATTTATTTGCTAGTTCTCATTTCCACAGTCAAGTTCTGTCATATGTGCATATATTATTACTTTAGACATTGGAAGAAATAGATCTCAATCCTATTGATTCCAAATCTGAGGCAAACTTCATTGGAATAAAGACAATACTAAATTATGTAGAATGTTTATTTACATGAACTGAATGAAATTAATAGCTAAATTGTATTTTGTTGAAATACCTATTTATTATATCAACATTGGTTTTTTTACCCTCACTTCATATATATGGGTCAGTACTTTAACTTCAAGATTTCCATCTTAATAGCTAGATATTAATACAAATTACATAGATTTTTTTTTTTTTTTACTACAGTGGAATTACAGTAATTAACTTTGTACCAATTAGCAGGGTGCATATTAATATTCATATACTTTTACAGAAAGAATGATCTTGAAATCTCACAGCAGAGGTGGTTAAAATGATTCATTAATGTTCTGCACAGGTTTCTTT
Organism: Manacus vitellinus; assembly: GCF_001715985.3. Taxonomy (NCBI): domain Eukaryota; kingdom Metazoa; phylum Chordata; class Aves; order Passeriformes; family Pipridae; genus Manacus; species Manacus vitellinus. The sequence continues at coordinate 1,582,746 of NW_021939632.1, forward strand.
TCTAATTCATTAAGAAAATATTAGCATAATCATGTGAAATTAATTTTCTTAAAAAGATTGATATAAGTAAGGGATTAAGGGGACTGGTTCTAATATAAGAAACATGGCTTGCACTATGCTCTTGGTCTGCAAAGGCTGACTATCATATTTGAGGTATTATTTGTCACTGTACTTTGATAATGAAGAAGAAATCAGAGATAGATGGAAGCAATTGAGTTGAGGATTTCGTTTTCACTTAAAAATAAAAAAGTCTCTCGTATTCTGTTCTTATATGTCTCTGTTTTGTAAAGAGATAGAGAAAAAACACATTGCTCAACATGAATAGGAGGCTGAAAGAAAAAATAAAATAGGCTACAAATAAGAAAAGCACCTAGAGAATGGAAGGTATAATGATTAAAAAGGTGAACAGAAAGTTCAGCAAAGAGAAGGAAAAGAAATCCCAGTAGAAAGGACTAGAGTGAAAGTTAAATATTTCACTCCAAAAAAGTGTCCAGGAAAAAGAAAAAGCAATTTCAATAACAAATGGCAGTGAGAGAGGTCTCATTCATAGATTCACAAAGAAAGGTATTTAAGGGAGAAGGACATTAAGATATCTTGTGCTATAACCCAAAGTGCCTCCTGATAAATTTAACTGTGGTGCACCCAGGGGAAAAAAAAAAAATAAAAATAAAAAAAAAAGAAAACCAAACCAAACAAACAAAAAACCAAAACTAAAACCAACCAAACAACAACAACAAAAAAAAACTCAGAGGAAAAAAAGTGAGAAGTGAGTTGTGGAGGCTACACTGAGTGAGAATAACTTAATTGAAACAAAGCCAAGAAAGGGTGTGCTGTGAGCCAAGTCGAGGCTTTTTGTCAATACTACATTACAGTTGGCATTGCTATTCCATTTTTCTCATGGTGATTCCACTTTCCAGTCAGCTTTTAGCTCCGTAGCAAAATCGAGTTCAGTATAACTTGAATGTACTCCGGAGACAGTAGAGAATTGGTCTTCTACTAAGAATGGAAATGCAAGAGTTTTAATCTTCTTTGTGAGGACTGTATCAACAGTGGTATTCAAGGAACTCATTATAAAGATTCATATTTTTTCTTTATTTTTTAAAATTTTTTTATAATTTTCCCTCTCCTGCTCTGCTCCTCACATCTGATCTCTGGTGGAGTACAAGGCAGCTCCTCACAGGGTAGGAAGTCTTGCACAAAACAACATGTGAATGTGGGTATTAGACCGTCATTAATGATTATTTGGCACTCAAGCCTGAGCCATCCCACCTTCATTCCCACAAACTCCTCAGTCGTTGGGTTTCCTCCTAAGTAGTTTTAGCCCTTCAGAAACATACAGGAGATGATAACCAAAGGACACAGGGGGAGTTCAGGTCAGGAAAATCTAGACCTGCAAAGCATATAAGCTTTTGGGCTTTGCCTTCCTCTCCAAAATACAGTGTTAAGCCTCTGACTTCCTTCAACAAACCGTTGCTTGTCTGTGAGGGACAATGCTGATCAGAGCTACACACATGGTTGTGCCTGCCAAAAAAGTGCACATCGACCTAACACTTCAGCTTCAACATCCCGAAAATTATTATTTCCTACTGTTGTTTTGCATCAGTGATGGAATAGTTAAACTTTGGCACAATTTCCCAGTGCATTTCATTATTTATTATCACTGAAATTATTATTCCATGGCACATACAGTCAAACCTTTCACAAGTAAATTATATGCACGTAAGTTCCACTGATTTATGACAGACATCCATTAATTCTTATATGTGCTCATATTATTCAATCTATTGATGTGAAAGGGTCATATCTCACTTTAAGCAGCAAATCTATACATATAGACAGGGAATGTAGTAGAGTAGGGACCTATGACGTGGTGGGGGCAGAGGGAAGGGCCCTGTTGGGTGAACAAGCAACTAAGAGAAGAGAGAGACAAAAAATGACCAGTGCCAATTTATGTTTGTTCCTCATAGTGCAATTTACGAAATATTTTTCAAGTTTTTTCTGCCCTTCTGATTGCCTTAGGTCTACATTCTTGTGCTTGAAAAAAAATCCATATTGTTAAACTTTAAAATGTATTCTTTATTTTTGAATTTACATCATAACTGTTCCCCCCTCCTTAATTTTAACTTTAAATAATTTTCTGCTTAAAAAACCCAGTATTTGTAGGTATGAATTCAGGGCTCCAGGTGTTTCTCAAGAAGTTTAAATGTGATTAGAATTTTTACCTTTCTCCTCTAAACTCAAAGTCCTGGTTATTTCTGCTACTAAGCAAGATCGTTAAACTCATGTATTTCAGTTTTCTGTTTTCCATAATTTTCTGTCATTTTAAGTAAAGAAAATGCCCTTTAACACAGAAAAAAAACCCCAAATTTTTTTTGTTTTCCCCAATTCTTTTTTCCCAGTTTGTCCTTATTAAAAAGGCTTCTTAAAAACTCTATAGCATTAATACTTTTCTAAAGATTTTTTTCATCCAAATAAAAGCTACAGTTCTGAAGGTTTTAGATCTTGACGGATAATGTTCAGTTCAAACATATAACAAAGATCCTCATTCTTCTATTGACGTCTCTGCTATCAATTGTTCTCAAATGAGGAAATGGAATACACTCAAAATATACTCAAGGGCACTCCTCTGTCTTTTTTCCACATGGTCTTTTCCATTGTAATTTTTTTTTCTTACAACTTCACCTGCTCACGGGGGGGAAAGTATTTTTACTGACATGAAAAATTTCTTTGACAAGGGAATGAAAAACCACTTTCTGAAAACTTTCAAGTTACTACTGAAAGATCATCAACAGAGAAGCAAGGCAGATTACCTTTCCTCATTAATAAAATAAAAACAATGTTAGGAAGTTATGGACATAATTCTCAAAGAGCTTCATGGAAGTGGGTCCTTTTTTTTTTAAGAACATTAGCTTCTCCCAATTTTATTAGCATCCTATTTCTTTTTGTCTCTTTGTTATAAAACTTGAGTTTTTAGCTTCATCTAATAATCATGTTAGCAGGATTTCCATCCTAATTCATGATTCATTAACTGTTATTATATATTTATTTCAAATTGTTTTTGAAGAACTAAACAGCTTCAAAGGGGGAAAAAAGCCAAACCCAGTTCCACATCACATACAGAGAGGAGAGGTTTTCAAGGGGTCCAAAAGAACTCCACTGCTGTCCTGACCCGTTGGCCAAGCTTAACTTATTGTTAAGCCCTAAGCAAATTTAAACTTTTGTGTTATTTCTTTAAAGCCTTGTGAACAATTTAATTATAACCATTCTATTAATAAAATTGAAGCAAGTCGAAGGAAGGCTGCAGATTCAAGGGCAGGTTACATAAAGATACCCACACACTGCAAGGCACCACCATAATAAGCCCCAAAAAAAGAAAAAAAAAAGGGGGGGAAAAAACCCCAGGGCTTTCACATATGTAGGTAAACATATATGTGTATAAAGACAACATGAGTAATTAGGAGCCCAGCATTACAGAAAATTATTTGATGTGAAGTCAATACTCTGTTATGTGACTATTGCCATCTATACATGCAAAAAGGTATCCAGGTATCCAAATAAGCCTAAAGATATAATTTCAGAGCTTACATGCCACATTCCTTAGCCACTACCAAGAATGCTTGCAATGGCAAATAATAGTAGTGAAAGGCCAAGGATCTGGATTTCAGTCACAGTAGTGTTGCCTAGTGCTCCTCATGCTGTAGAGGTGGCTTAGCATGGCACACCCGGCATCTGAGAGTTGCTGCATCCTCATCTCATGTGTTTTGAGAACAAAGATTTGTTCAGCAATTCTGGGGTTTGATTTCTTTGGCTTTACAAAGGCAGTACAAGGTGAAAATGTTTGGATTTAAAAAAAAAAAAAAAAGAGGCAAAAATAAAGCATTTGTCAGTGTTCTTCACTGATTACTACGTCTTTGCTGCATCTTTCTGAGTTTCACACAAGGCCTAGACACAAAACACAGGCATTCCCTGTGCTGCTGTTCTCTTAATATTTTTGGTTTATCTCAGCTCTAAAGTTATAAAACCATACTGAAGTGTTGGCATGAAAACAAGGGCAGTGAAACAATTCAATTAAATAATCCATTCATATAGAGCTTCCTATAGCTCTTCTATCTAGACTGCTCATTTTCCTCATTTATCAACACCAATACTTGAGAAATTGTCTTCTCTACCATTCATCAACACTTCTGTGACAACCTTTTAACCAATTCTCAGTTTGATCATCCTATTAAAAGCAGCAAACCTGATTTCCATTTTTTATGTCAGCTAGACTGATTCCCTTAAGAACCTGAACCATTTGTCTTTTCTAACTTGTTTTCTAGGGTCAATGTTTCTTGCTCATTAAGTCTTTTATGAAATCACAGTTCAGTATGTCCTCACTCTCTCTGGGTGTTTTCTCTTTTGCTGCACTATTTTCTCCCTACTTCTCTGTTTGACATGGAGTTTATGGTTTTGATTTGGGTTTTTTGTTTGGTTTGAGTTCCTTTAATAACACATTTCATGCCACATCTTTTTTTTGAACCAAGCTGATATCAGCTGCAGACACAGACTGCTTGATATACTTGAAGATACATTACCCAGAAAAGATAATCATGAAAATCATACTGGAAAGGGCTCCACCTAATTTTGTAACATTTAGTAAACCAGACTTTCAGGGACATGCAAAACCCACCTTGTTTCATTCTTTCAGTTTTTCCTCTCAAACATCAAGTATCACGCACATCAACGACCACAATGTTTAACTTGTGAGATGATCTTCAGCCATTAAAAAATGAAATAAAGAACATAAAAGTGTGGAATTTTTTAAATTCTTATCCTCAACAAGACACAGGATACTAGGGGTACACTGACCTCAGCTCAGTTACTTTCAATACACTTCAGCAGTGCCAAGGTACAAAGTTGGTATCACCTAGAAAATCTGTAACTTGCATCCTACTCCAGTGTGAAATACAAGCCCCTATTATCTATTATGAATATCTCTGTTTGCATAATCTTATAATGTTGAATACAGTGAGAGTTATTTCATTTATAAAATGGCTCAAAGAAAACAAGTGACATCATGCATAAGAGCCCCCAAAAATGGGATAATTGATAAATTAACTCCAAAAGGTAAAAACTAATATTCTATCAATGAATCAGACACATATTGGTTCAAGAGAAGACAAGAAATGCAAATTACAGCCTAGCTTTCAGTTTGAGGGGGATTTTACTTTAAAAACTGGAGGTGTGAATTAAACACACAGAAATAATGAAAGACAAGTAAATTCATCTTCCTAAAACCAAAGATGTATACAGTAAGATGACAACCTTTCCTAGCAACAGATTCTGGAGGCTGGTGAAGTCTCACAGATACCGTGATGCACATCAGATGCATTACATCAGACTCATCAAATCCATAATAGAGTCATGATCCAGGAAATTACTTTCTTGATTAAGTATTCCTTGAAATGATGCTAGTGACAGAGGTTTCTCAACACACAAAAGTGTAGTAAAGGAACAATTTGCTCATATGTCACTGCAGACAACCCAATTAAAATGTCTATTTGATGTGCAAGAACTGAGAAAAAACTAGTTGTGAAGCTCTATTAAAAATGAATAAAAACAGCCTAAAAATACAGAATTTTTACTTAGATTTCAGGTACGCTTTGACACTGAAATAGTGTCTGACTTTGGTTGTCATATTGTTAGGAACAGAGTACTAAAGAAGTTTCACTAGGTTAAAAATAAAACCAAAAAGCAAAGACATTAGAAAAAAAATACTAGAAACAAGATAAGCAGGCAAATGTCAGGTACAAATAAATACACAGGATGCACATTTTTCCTTTCACTTGCCAAACAAATAGCTAGATCAATATATCTGGAAAGAATGTGATTTTCATAAACGTTGTCTTTTTATACTGGCTATGATAAAATAATCACCCAAAGATGTTTCAAAACTGTGAACTGATATTTATGAGAATATAAGTAAACAATCCAGAGTAAATAAGCTTGGGCAGAGCATTAACTACCATGTGTCTCAGAATGAGCAACAGCACAAATTAGTAGGTAGGCAGGCATGTTATTAGCATTATTTGAACCTATTACTACAGGAGCTGTAAAGTGTAAACCCAGAAGTAGGCACATCTCATCATATGGGCATAATTGCTGCTTCTTTTAACACACCTGCACCCTGCAGGCTCTGATTTCTGCCTCTTCCTCCGATATCCACCACCTCCCAGGGCCAGGTAACAACACATATTGCCATTTCTACTGTTTTTAACCACTGTTAAAAGTTAGCTATTATAAAGCACAGTGTTATGTCACTCAGCTTCCAGCCTGGAGACTGTTAGAAATATTCGAAGGACACACCCACATGCATCCCAAAGGTGTTCTCATCGCAGAATCAATGGGCATCCACTTCAGCTCTCAAGAGTAGCCACTTCACAGATAGCCAGGACTTCTTTTTCTAAATGAAGTAAATTATCCTGCAGTCAAATCATTTCCCTCTTGGGAATTTCTCAACAGGTTTTCTGTCCTAAACCACTTTGCACCTCAAAGGCAATAAGCATCCAAGCTCCAAAGTGAACTGGGGAACTCCTACCTGCAAAATTTACCAATTGCAGTATTTTTTACCTCCTTTTCACTCAGCATTGTAATTGTTGCTTTCAGATCAAGTTGTGGGTTTGGTTTGGGGTTTTCTTTTGTATAAATCACGTGGCAATACCATACACTAGAGACAACAGTGAGAAGCTAACGATCTCATCCTATAAATGGGACTGAAATTAATGCTAGAGGAATTTTGATTTTAGAAACCTGCAGTTCCCTGATCAATGGCTACATGAGATGTCTACAACCGAGCTTCTAATCTTTTATTTGCAGACACCAACTTGTAAAAATAAATGAGAACATGCAGAGAGGCAGGTGGCTGTGCAGCTGCAGATGTCACTGTGAAATAGATGTGATAAGGCTAAACTTAGTGATGACCCAGTAGGAAATGAATTAGAGATTATAAAGGGGACTGTGGGCATTTTTAACAACCTGAATTGCATTTAAATTAGGTAAAACCTTTATGCAAATTTGGGCCACTTTGTTTATTCAACAGAATAATTTCAAACCTATTTAAAACAATCTCAGAACAAAACATTGCCCCACGGTTCATTCCTATGAAGTGCAGGATAGTGTTATGGTTTATAGCAGACCATTACAGATAACAAGACACAATTGTACCACACATTGTCATTACTGGAGACGCCGCATTTCACAGCGCAGTTGCTCAGAATAACGTATATCAGCTCACCAGAGACAACAGGACAGCAGCAATTCCTTTTTGCTGCTTTTCCTTCCTGTTTGTTAGCCTCACAATTTGTTATCGAGACACTTTTCAGCTGTTTACTTCTGAGCAGCTCATTCTTACAATATACGACATGACAAATAATTCAACTTCCCGTCACATTATTACATCAGTGCGCAATAGAGAAGCGACACATGGCACACTGTGGGGTTATTAAATCACAGTGCTATCTCCACAGCTGCCACAGACATGCAAACAAGCATAACTTATTTTTCCTCTCCTGTTTTTTCATTTACCCTCACACTTCCTCCTTTCTCTACCTCACTTTGCTCTGTGTTTTCTTTCTAATGTAGATAAACAATTAAATAAATAACTCCAGAAGAACATGTGTTTTTCCTTATGGGTTACATTACTCTAAAATGCAATTAATGGCAAAACCCTCATTGACTTCAGAGGTGCCGAGACAATTCTATTTGTCCCACTAATGTGCTCAGTGAACATAACATCACTAGGATTTCCAGCATTCTCAAACATCTCCAAATGAGTTTACATCCTTGCAATTGCATCTAACCATTGTATCCTATCCTCACAGTGCTACATAGTGTAAATCTGTGTAGGTTGTTAAATGCAATTCCAGACTGCAGCCCCCAGCTGGATAAAAATATGTTCTTATAGAAAAAAAAAAGGACAGAGATTATCAACTAGTCTCAAATACTACGTGTTCTTTTGGGGTATGTGACAAAAATAGAGACATCCAGGATTGCTCCACTAATCAAGTTGTGGAATCAGAAGCAATATAGTAAAATTAGCATTCAAACCTAGTAATTAGGTTTCTTGAAAGTGGGATACATGAATTTGAGCAGAGCACTGGGAACTGGATCAGCTGCAAAATTTGTTTGACTGTTGGCAAGTGTTGATGGAAACTCTTTTCCCCTGATGCCTGCTCCTTTGTAAAACCATTTTAGTTTTCATTTGGTTCGTATGGACAAGCAGTTCCTGAAGCTTGTTAGCCTTTTTGCCTTCAATGACTTAAGAAAAACAGAGAAAAGGGTTGCTAATCCATGCCCAGATATTCACACAGATCAAGTTCAGGCAGACCAATACAGGAACAGATTCTGGAGGGAAGTTTGTTGAGGTTTTATGATTTGGGTTTGTTGGCTTTTTTTTGTCACCAGCCCTTTAAAGATTTCACTCCTTACAAAAAACAGTGACCTGCAATTTTCAGATATCAGTCTAAAACACACCACAAAATGAAACCCTCTGAAGAAAGGAGACTTAATAAATGCACTGCAAGTGCTGGGTCACAAAAGCTTGACCAATTCTGACACACAGAATTTTTTTTCTCTCCCTTACTAATCCTTTTCACCAGCAGTATCTTTTGGGCTAAAGGGATTAAATTCAGTGCTTTTGTAAAGGTCAAAAAGGACCATTTCTAAAATCTGTTCAACTTTCTTCTTTGCTTCTTTTGAACGGTGCACAAGAGAGAGCAACTGTATGGGCTCAAGTTTCCATTTAACATATTTTTGACATTTTGCTCCTCTGGTGAAGGAACGAAGGGCAGTCAGTTAACTTTACCAGAGCTCACAAAGGAAGAAATGTCAACAGAGCTTAGACCATTTCTTTAGAGCTGACCCAAGTCTTCAGAATGCCCGTGAGGAAGCCACAGGAAGTATTTTTTCATATAATTTTTCTTGTTATTTTATATTTTAAATCCTTCAGTGTTCCCTGGGACATTGAACCTAGGGTTCATAATGCTGTATTTCAATTTATTTGATAAAGCTAACTCTCAGTGCTACTACAGATTATTTTAAAAGCTCCCTTAAAATATTAAGTAGCATCTTGTGTCTGCACAAGGAAAAAAATTATCACCTAATCATAGCACTATTGAGTCACAGAAATTAGAAATGGAAGGGAACATCCACTCTTATCCCCATGCCAGTGAAGGATTGCCCTCTAGAGTACACTTTCTACTACTTTTTCATGTCTAATTTTAAACTATCTTAAGTGATGGTTCTTTCACCACTTCTTCTTCTCCTGCATTCTCAATTTAGTGTCATGAAGTTTTATCATGGCACTGAGCCCACATTTTATTTTTCTTAATTTCAACCCATTATTCTCAGTTATACCCCTCTGTTCCTCTCCATAGTAATTTTTCACCATCATTAGTCTTTACTGAGCAAGTATTTCAAGATAGTTATCATGTCCCCTGCTCTATTTGCATATCCAGTCTCAATATATTGCACTCCTTAATTTTACCTGATAAATCAGATCTCTCTAGTCACTTAATCTTTCTGGCTGCTCTACTAAAACTTGCTCTCAAATTGTGCACATCCCCAGGGTGGCAACAGGTAAAGGCATCAATTTTGCTTTCAAGGCTATGCTCAGGCTAAAGCCACCAAAGCAAACCCTGGTGTCATCCTGCCAGTTTCCAAGAAAAAATGCAACTTCTCCAATGTCCTTGCTGTTGTCCAAGCCCTTTGTTTTAGTTGTGACAGGAGAAGGTAGGATGGATAGCCTGCAAATAAATGCTGTGCAATTGTGGCAAGGATAAAGGGAGAAGAAAGAATATTCATGGACGGAAAGCTGCAGTGCATGAGAGAGAAGATGACAAAAAGAAAGAGGAATATAATCCTTTGCTACCATATTTGGGTTTTTTCCTAGACAGGGTATGGTAGGGGCAACAGAAGAGTAAAATATTGGTTTTAATAAGGAAAACCAAATTTCCCAAGGCATAAGAGAAAAAGGGCTGAAAGTTTAAACATTAGTTGAGGGTGGCAGAAGGGCAGAAGCAGCATGGGCTTCAGATGTCCTTTGTAGTAAGGATGTAACCAATAAGCAATGTAGTGACAACCCCCTCTGAATCACGGTTTTCTGCACCCTGAGGTTCTGATCTGATGAAATCAGACCTTTCTCAAGGCCTTTGGTTTGCTTTTATTTTTTTTAATTTGTTGCAAAATATACTTTTGTATTTGGCTCTTGTTTTGTAGACAAATATTCCACTGGCTTTAAGTAATAAATTAATATGCATTCCTGTCATGAAGGACTGAATTCATGGTAAACCCAGACGTCAATCTGGTAATAGGTAAATACGCTTTTTAGTGAATTAAATGTTAGCACCTTCCATTAAAAACAAGTTTACATTTGATGGTACCAGTACACTTTACACCTCATGGATACAAAACAGAGTGGATATTTCTTTTCTACTAGATATATTTCTATGAAACATTCTTTCTATTTCATACATGCAAATATTAAGACTGCTTGTCTTTCAAGAACATGTAGTAAAACTGGAGTGAATTTCAATATTGTCAGGTTTGATTTTTAAAGTTTTAAACACAAACCCACCACATGAGACTCCCTCTATAATTATTGTTCAAATCCGTGTGTAAATCTGAAAACTAAAACACCACCTCAGGGTGTTCAACAGCCTCCTCCATTAGCTGTCCTAAAAAGAAAACATTTTGTAAAAGTCCAGAAACATCTCTCAGCTTTTTAATGCCGTGAGTCCTTAAATAACAGTGATTGATTTTCTTTTTGGTCTGGCAGACACAAGTTACCCACAGCCATTTTATCCTGATAGCCATGCCTCCATTGACTTGCCTGCATTTTAAGAAGAAAAAGCAGTGATTGTAATAAAAAACAGAAAGGGCTGGAGGCACACAAAAGATTTCTCTGCTTCTGGAAATGCATCTACTATAATTGTCTACATGTACTAGACCTGTACTAGACCTGTTTTTTCTTTGCAAAAACAAAATTAATTTAAAAACTAAAAGGGTACATTTCCTTTAAACTTGCCTTGCAGCTATCTAAGGCTTCATTCTACACTTTTCCTGTTTTATAACAAAGTAACATAGAGTCAATAGCAATGTTTCTTTCCTTTTTATCTTTAAGGTATAAAATTATTTGATAATATAAAAAGTGGAAATTAAATTCAAACCTTCAGACTCTTAAAAGAAGCTTCAGTTGAGACAACACAATGAAGAGTAACAGGGATCAGGCTACTGCAAGGTACACTGATGGCCACAGAACTTTGTACATTTTTTAGATAATAGGTTGGTGGGTTCTGCCAAGAGGCTCAGCAGTCTTATGACCAGTTCAGTACATCAAATATCTGCCTATTGAACCTTTTAAGGGGTTTTGATATGATGTACTGTTGTCTTCTCTACCATACAGCATATTAATCATCTTGGACCATCAAGGATGTTTCCTAAATTAAATCCTACCTTGTGCAGTGAACTAGGGCATTGCAAACAGCACAGATGACTTCTAGTCCCCTTGTACTACTGTATAACCCTGACTCCAACACCTGAATTACACAGCTTTAGTCTATGATGTGGATCAGGAAGTCATTTGTAGACCGTGGCGGTACAGTAGGTGCTTCTGGCTACCATCAGTTGATGGGGATGATGATCTTTTTCAGTCTAACTTTCCTGCGAGGTCAACCCTGACCAGGAGAATTCTGCCTCAGGAAAGTCACCAGGGCATGTTAATCTCACCTCACCTTCAGGAATACATCCCTCTTCTGAGTAAATAAAATGGTAATGAGATACAGAAAGTGAGGAAAATGGCACTGGGAGAGTGGGAGAAAACAAGTGCAGACAATTTTTTGTCAAGGACGAAAATTCAGTCAGGAAGAAAAATCAGAGGGAGAAAAAGAGGGACAAGGAAAAAGAAAAAAGAGAAAGACTGAAAAATAGTAGTGACATGTAAGAGTAGACTGTTTGCCATCCTTCAGAGAATGACTAGAACTGAAAGAAAACAATAAAAATTCACCTAATCTACTGGAAAGAGAAAGAAATGAGACATGGCAAACAGGAGGTCCATGGGAAGACAACAAAGTGCTGAGTTGTACCGGGGTGAGTTAATAGACTGACATGGCAGCACTTGAAACTTACTTTTCAGTGACAGAAAAACTGACCAGGGATAGCGGGATGTCTGTGGAAGGAAGGTAGCCTGTCTTGAAACCATGTGTATGTTGTTCTCAAAGCTTTGATCTGAAAACTTTTACGTGAAACAAAGCATGGGTTTTTTCCCCTTCTTTTCTTCCAGAATTACTCTCCAAGTTTCACACAGCTTCACAGATAAACCACTTCTTGAGAAATATTTTTCAGGAATAATTTTCAGGAAGTTCCACCTGAAAATGATGGAGAACTTCTTTACTGGGTGGGTGAATCCACATGGGAACAGGTTGCCCAGGGAATCTGTGGAGTCTCCCTTGTTGGAGATACCCAAGAATTGCCTGGACTCAGTCTTGTGCTGTGTGCTCTAGGACAGCTCTGCTTGAGCAGGAAGGTTGGACCAGATGACCTACTGTGGTCCCTTCCAACCTTACCCATTCCTTGATTCTGTGCAGTTGTTTCTAGGGATGGAAAAATTGCCTATATTCACCTAATCTGAGAGTCCTCTCCCGTGTGAATGCCTGTGACCAGGCTCTGCAGGCACTTTGGGCATCAATGGAGAAATAACTGTGGGAAAACAACAGAATAAAAAGAAAAATGTTTCTAGAGAGAAAAAAAGTTTGTTGGGAGACAACAAATAAGACTCCCATGGACCAAAGAGCTTGAGGGAATAGCAGTCCTACTCAATCCATGAGAACTGATAAACTCAGAAACTCACTCAAATCTTGACAACAACATCAGCATGCACTACATGACAACACACCAGACAAAGTGGTGCCTGCTGCACGCACAGAGTACAGGAATACATGAAGAGTAAAGGAAACAGCATCTAAGCAAGCAGCCGGGGGGGTGAAAGTTGTTGCTAAAAGTATGCTGAACATGTAAGTCAATGTGATGTGCAAAGAGATTTCTACTTTTAACAACAACTTTATTGCATTAATAGCAGCTTCTGATCTACATCTCCACTCCCAAAAGCAAAATCTCCTGTTAGGGATAGGAGAATTTTCAACACTTCATATCAAGTCCAGCTATAATCTTGCTAGCTTTTGATACCTTTATGGTTCTCCAATTTCCTATCAGCAAGAAAACCCACACAGCACTTCTCTGAAACAACAGAAGGGATATGGTTGCACTCAGTGCTAGTAATATATCAGATTTAAGAAGCCTCGATCAAAAGCTGAGGTAGCCATTTACAAGGAATTATTGAATCTCAGCTCTTGAAGACCTCATAAATTGGGAGAAAGAAAAACTTTAAGGGCAATAAATCTATCTTTAATGTCAATACAAAACTCATTGCTGTGGTCAACAGCATTTCAGAGGAGTTTTAGGAGGTTCAGAAGCAAAGTTTTCCCTGGAAGTTCCATCAAATGCTGCTGTTATGTCAAGTCAGCAGTTTTGAAATGCTCTGTTTGGGAAAATAGCAAACTGTTATGACTCGTCGGATTCTTCCAAGCGATTCAACTCCACAATGATCCAGCAGCTGCTGCAGCTTCAGCCAGCCCATTCCAGACAGAGTGTCCTGCATTCTACTTCCCTCCGCCCCAGCCAAGCGCCAGACTCCTGTCTGAGCAGAAACACATAGTCCCCATATAGCCCTTTAATGTTATAATTTTCAGCTTCTTAGAAATATGTGGTCAACTATTAAGAAAGGAAGAACAAATTCACCACTGATGAGGAGGGATAATCGTATAGCTGCCACACTTCTCACTCTAACAAGTAAAAAAAAAAAAAAAACAAAAATAAATCAGGAAATCATATTTTTTATTGAGATTGTTTGGCTTTTCATTCCAATTTACCCCATATGTTACATAGACCCGTCTTACCATCCAACTTTTAATTACTACAGTAATATACTTCTGCTATGATAAACATCTAGAACCAAGTACTTTCACTGCAATATATTCTTAAGTGTTGGGGAGTTTCAGCTGCAGATCTCCTTTAGATATGCACAAAGGCCTTTGAGGTAACAGGCAAGTTTTAAGAAGGAATATCAAAAGGAACAGAAATAGCTCCAGTGATACTGCTTTAATCAGTCCTCTGCTTCTATATCTATGAAACACTCAAGTCACAAATCAGAACTCAAACTGGAGTTCATTAGATGGGAGGAATCTAAGTGCACTTTAGAATCCCAATAGTGTACAGTGAGTTTTCTTTTAAGGCTGGGATAAAGAGTTGACGGTACAATTAATCTTTCACTAAAATGGAAGCTTCAGAAGAAATGCATCGAAACATAGAAACATTTTGTTTTGCTGTTTGCTAAAACCAAATACCTTAATGCTCCTTCAAATTAAATTATTTTTGTTAGTCTACCACAATGAAGCAAAGTGAAAGCTGATCCAAAACTCACCTGTATTTTCATACAGTATTTGCTGAGAATGACGTGTTATTTAAAAAAAAAAAAATTAAGCCTATTTCCTTCACAGTGATGGGCATAGTCACCTTACCCCATTGTACACAAAGCAGGAACATCCTGGGAAGCACTGAGCTCCAAAACATACTTCCATGAAATACTGATAGAGTTATTAAATGCAACCATTTTATTTTTCTTTTTAAATGAACAGAGGGTTCAGTTTCCAAATGAGCTAAGAGAAAGAAACTGATGAATCTGTAGATCTGACTTCAACAAGATAAAACACCCAGTTAACTACTCCATGCACACATACACACAAGATTGAGACTTACTGTGTCTCCCATTTCCTTCTTTTGTCAGTTTTCCTGCAGAACAGGTCCCCAAGTAAAAACAAAATGAAGTGTGTTCTGGAAAGAGAGACTTGTACATTTTTCCCATGCCTCAGAATATCACAAAGCCTATTCAGAACAATATACACACACACCCCAATAAAGCTCCTTTAAAGCAAAATAAAAACTCTTCGAATATAATAAACTATTGTGACACCCACATGGGCTTTAATATCCATTAAATCCATGGGCAACTGTGTTGCTTCCATGCAAGCTGTGCTGGGATGGTCAGTCAGCAATAACCCCCAGAGAAATGACAGTAACTGAGATGCCATGAGAGTACACGGTGCCTCCCACCACAAAGATGAGCTCTATTTAACATGTGGTTTCCCATTGATAGGGTGTGATGATGAAGAGAGGCCATTTAGTTAATTTCATCCACGGTCTACAAGAAAGTGGCCCAAATTAAGGAAACAAGACAGAAGAAAGACTTTTTATAAGTGGTTTTCAGTCCTGCCAACAAAAATAATATCCATGTCTCTCTTGGTTTGAAAAGAGTGTCCCTCTGACATGTCCAACCTACAATATGCCATTCAGATGTTCATCCAGAATCAAGATCAAACCCTGTCAGTACAGCATGAATCTGAGCTGTGTCTCACAATAGCAGTGAACTTTTTCCTCCTAAGCTCTCTTATGCAAATCCTCAGTCAACTCTACATTTGACAAGACCAGCCTAAGGAAGATGCTAAGTCTCTTATCAAGTGCAATGAAATTACACAACTGATCCAAAGCAAAATTAGTAAACTGAAGTCTGGGACTTGCTATACTGTCTAGAGCTAGTTTATTTATTTACCCAAGAGCTCACCACTATGAATTTTAAATCCCCCATCAGTGATGTCCAGAGTAACAGATCACAGGTAGCTCTTCCCTCTCACTGCCTGGAGGATTGCAACCTATCTGAAATTAACTTTTTTTTTCTTTAATGTCCTTGGGGGTCACAGTCCTTTCTCATGAAGGAAAGGCTGCAAAGGGCAAAGCTGACTGTGCACCATCTTGATTCTGTGTCAGTGTAAATTTTGTCTCTGCAGCGGACTTGTCCACAATTTAAACCAATAAATGTCATCTGAGAGCCTGGCTTTAAGTTGACAGCACTCAGCTAAACCCTGACAGAAGCAAACAGACAGCAAGTGCTGCTGCTTAATAAGAAGCTGTTAGCAGGTGGACAGTCAGAAGTTTTACATTTTCTGAATGGTTATTAGAGTTGTGATTTCCCCTTTGAAAATAGCCAGTCTTTTCCCCTAAACTATCCTAAACTATTCCTCTAACATTATGTCCCACAAGCCACTGTGTTGAGAAATGCCACAGACACTATGGGTAGGTACTGAGTGCTTCACTTACTAGAATTAAAAGGGAAACAGACTGAAACCCACAGCAATTAAGCAGCAGCCACCTCCATCCTCTGAACTTCTCGATTGTTCCCAAGCAGCTCAGCACATTGTCAGCAGAGCAGAGAGTCCAGCAAGGCAGAGCCTGCAACAATGGAAATATTCACAATTTGCCCTGGAAGGACAAAGGGTATTTATATTTAGTCTTGCATGCTGCAAAAGCTATCACTGCCCTGTAGAGGCAAAATAAAGGGAATACCTTGCACTCCTGGAATGGGAACTGCATTTGCACAATAGTATCATAGCTCAGAAAGACCCTGTGGTTTCTTATACCCACTATTTTATATTTGTTCTTTGACATAAAAGTGTGCATCTATAATGTTTCAAGGATGTTCCTCAGGGCACTGTTATCCAGATGCAGAGGAGGATCAAAATAACATCTGACTTCATACCTACACAGTTGTAAAAATCTGCAGGAAAATAAAATAATTGTGAGGATATCAACAGCAATATTGAACTTCTTGAAGAGATGGGTAGATGTAGCTTTAAAGTCACTGATACCAAATTATTTGCTAGCCTACAGCTGCAGTTTGCTGTGTGTGAAGTACTGCTTCTCTTGGGGTCTAAGCTCAATAAACATTCCCCACTCTCAAGCCAAAGAGCATAAAAACAGGGGGAAGGAGCTGACAAAGTAAAGGGCAGTGTTCCCTGGTGTGGTGCTGTGGGAGTTACTGCTCTCACCAGTGAGAGATTATCCTGTCAACTGCTGAAAGGTAACCTGCTTTTAGGCCCCACAAGACAAGGCAAGGCCAAAGAATTATTAAAAAGAAAAAAAGAAAAAAGAGAAAAAAGAGAAAAAAAGAAAAAAAATAAGAAAAAAGAAAAAGAAAAAAGAAAAAAAGAAGAAAAAA